>NC_092712.1:121533465-122235132 GCF_047496885.1 Scyliorhinus torazame | reverse complement strand
TTCGTCCTGTTGCAACTATTTACAGAGGGTATAGGAAGAAAAGCAAAATGTTCTTGTGAACAGTCCATATTTGTTTTACATCGACGCCACGAGTCGGTCGGGCGGTCTGGTCGTCCGTGTCGATCGCCTCGGCCCCGGCGGTGGTGGTGGTGCTTGTACCAGTGTTGTCGCCTCCAGGAGCCGTACGGTTTCAGCTCGGGCTTGATTCTTGGTCGGTGCTGAGGGGAGGGGAACCGATCCTCCTGGGAAGGGGGCGGTCGCGGGGTGCGGCGGTGGCAGGAAGGAGAGGGGTTGGGTTGATGGTGTCGGGGGGGTGTGCGTGTTGCTGGCGGGCACCAGATCCCGCAGGGAGACCGTGTCCTGTCGGCCGTCGGGGTACTCCACGTAGGCGTACTGGGGGTTCGCGTGGAGGAGGTGAACCCTTTCGACCAACGGGTCCGCCTTATGTGCCTGCACATGCTTTCGGAGCAGGGTGGGTCCTGGGGCCGCCAGCCAGGTCGGCAGCGACGTTCCAGAGGAGGACCTCCTAGGGAAGACAAGGAGACGCTCATGAGGCGTTTGATTAGTGCTCGTACATAATAACGAACGGATGGAATGGAGAGCGTCCGGGAGGACCTCCTGCCACCGTGAAACTGGGAGGTCACTGGACCGTAGGGCCAGTAGGACGGCCTTCCAGACCGTGCCGTTCTCCCTTTCTACTTGCCCGTTCCCCCGGGGGTTGTAGCTGGTCGTCCTGCTTGAGGCTATGCCCTTGCTGAGCAGGAACTGGCGCAGCTCGTCACTCATGAAAGAGGACCCCCTGTCGCTGTGGACGTATGCGGGGTAACCGAACAGTGTGAAGATGCTGTTGAGGGCTTTAATGACTGTGGCCGCGGTCATGTCAGAACAGGGAATGGCAAAAGGGAAGCGGGAGTATTCGTCCACTACATTAAGAAAATATGCGTTGCGGTCGGTGGAGGGGAGGGGCCCTTTGAAATCGAGACTGAGGCGTTCAAAGGGGCGGGAAGCCTTAATCAGGTGCGCTCCATCTGGCCTGAAAAAATGCGGCTTGCATTCCGCGCAGATGTGGCAGTCCCTTGTGACTGTACGGACCTCCTCTAAAGAGTATGGGAGATTGCGGGACTTGATGAAGTGGTAAAACCGAGTGACCCCCGGGTGGCAGAGGTCCTCGTGGAGGGTTTGGAGGCGGTTAATTTGTGCGTTGGCACATGTGCCGCGGGATAGGGCATCGGACGGCTCGTTCAGCTTTCCGGGACAATACAAAATCTCATAGTTGAAGGTGGAGCGCTCGATCCTCCACCTTAAGATTTTGTCGTTTTTGATTTTGCCCCGCTGTGCACTATCGAACATGAAGGCTACCGACCGTTGGTCCGTGAGGAGAGTGAATCTCCTGTCGGCCAGGTAATGCCTCCAATGTCGCACAGCTTCCACTATGGCTTGGGCTTCCTTTTCTACTGAAGAGTGGCGGATTTCTGAGGCGTGGAGGGTCCGGGAGAAAAAGGCCACGGGTCTGCCCGCTTGGTTAAGGGTGGCCGCTAGAGCTACGTCGGAGGCGTCGCTCTCGACCTGGAAGGGGAGGGACCTGTCGATGGCGCGCATCGTGGCCTTTGCGATATCCGCTTTGATGCGGCTGAAGGCCTGGCAAGCCTCTGTCGACAGAGGGAAGGTCGTGGTCTGTATTAGGGGGCGGGCCTTGTCTGCGTACTGGGGGACCCACTGGGCGTAGTACGAAAAGAACCCCAAGCAGCGTTTCAGGGCTTTTGGGCAGTGCGGGAGGGGAAATTCCATGAGTGCGCGCATACGTTCGGGGTCGGGGCCTATTATCCCATTGCGCACTACGTAGCCCAGAATGGCTAGCCGGTCGGTGCTAAAAACGCACTTGTCCTCGTTGTACGTGAGGTTCAAGGCTTTGGCAGTCTGGAGGAATTTTTGGAGGTTGGCGTCGTGGTCCTGCTAATCGTGGCCGCAGATGGTTACATTGTCGAGATACGGGAACGTGGCCCGCAACCCATGTTGATCAACCATTCGGTCCATCTCCCGTTGGAAGACCGTTTGTGACGCCAAAAGGGACCCGTAGGATATGGTATAATCGCCCGTCTGCCTCGAAGGCTGTGCACTTGCGGTCACTTGGGCGGATGGGGAGCTGATGGTCGGCGGACTTGAGGTCCACGGTGGAGAAGACTTTATATTGGGCAATCCGATTGACCATGTCGGATATGCGGGGGAGAGGGTACGCGTCTAGTTGTGTGTACCTGTTGATGGTCTGGCTATAGTCAATGACCATCCTTTGTTTCTCCCCTGTCCTCACTACTACCACCTGCGCTCTCCAGGGACTATTGCTGGCCTGGATTATGCCCTCCTTTAGTAGCCGCTGGACTTCAGACCGAATGAAGGTCCGCTCCTGGGCGCTGTACCGTCTGTTCCTAGTGGGACGGGTTTGCAATCCAGGGTGAGGTTCGCAAACAAGGACGGGGGTTGCACCTTGAGGGTTGCGAGGCCGCAGATAGTGAGTGGGGGTATGGGGCCGCCGAATTTGAACGTAAGGCTCTGTAGATTGCATTGGAAATCTAATCCCAGCAAGGTGGGGGCACAGAGTTGGGGAAGGACGTTTAGTTTGTAGTTTTTGAACTCCCTCCCCTGCACCGTTAGGGTAACTATGCAGAATCCCTGGATCTGTACGGAGTGGGATCCTGCAGCGAGGCAAATCTTTTGTGCGCTGGGATAGGTGGTCAAGGAGCAGCGTCTTACCGTGTCGGGGTGTATAAAGCTTTCCGTGCTCCGGAGTCGACTAGGCATGGCGTCTCGTGGCCGTTTATTAGTACCGTTGCCGTCGTCGTCTGGAGTGTCCGGGGCTGAGCTTAATCGAGCGTAATCGAAGCGAGCCGTGGTTGTAGTAGTGGAGTGGGGTCCGTTGTTGCCGTCCAAGATGGCGTCGGGGATGAACAAAATGGCCGCCCCCATACATCGCACGTGGCTGGGGGGTCACAAGATGGCGGCGGGGGTGGACAAAATGGCCGCCCCTATGCGTCGTACAGGTCTGGGGCGGTCCAAGATGGCGGCGCCCCTCCTCCCCTCGTGGTGGCCGGGACCCAAAATGGCGGCGTCTGCGGGTCGCACATCGGCGCCCCTCCTCCCCTCGTGGTGGCCGGGACCCAAAATGGCGGCGTCTGCGGGTCGCACATGGTGTGCTGGGGGGGCTGGGGAGCGCTAGGACTGCGAGCGCTAGGACCGCGAGCGCTAGGACCGCGCGGAGCTCCTTCACCGGGGACAGCGGTGGTCGGGGCCCAAGTAGGTGGCGCCAGCGGGTCAGGCGTGGGGCGCGGGGTGGGGGTTAGGGTGGCGTTAGGGACGCGGAAAACTCCCTCCTCTCCGTGGAGAGTGTTTGCCGGGACCCAAAGCGGTAGCGCCGGCGGCGGGTCATACAAGGGCTGCGGGGAGGGGGGTTGGGGAGCGTAGGCGGTGTGCAGGGCTCCCAGTTCTCCCGGGACCGCGGTGGTCGGGACCCAGAGCGGCTGCGCCTGCGGGTCATACATGGCGTGCTGGGGGGGTTGGGGCGCGTAAACTGCTTGCAGGGCTCCCTGTGCTCCCGGGACGGCGGCGACCTCGCGGGACCGGCACACAACCACATAATGGCCCTTTTTCCCGCAGCTTTTGCAGATAGCTGCGCGGGCCGGGCAGTGCTGTCGGGGGTGTTTCGCCTGGCCGCAGAAATAACAGCGGGCGCCCCCGGTGCGACTCGGCGTTTGGACCGCGCAAGCCTGTGGGGTGTCCGGGGGGGGTAGGGGGTTTGCCGCGATGGGTACGTACGGGGCCCAATGGGTTGCCGCGCGGTCGGGGCCGTAGGCGCGGGTATTACGCGCGGCCATGTCTAGGGAGGCTGCTAGGGCCCGTGCCTCTGAGAGTCCTAGCGACTCTTTTTCTAGAAGACTTTGGCGGATTTGGGAGGATTGCATACCTGCCACAAAAGCATCGCGCATTAACATGTCCGTGTGTTCGTTTGCGTTCACCGACGGGCAGCTGCAGGCTCGTCCCAAAATCAGCAGCGCGGCGTAGAACTCGTCCATCGATTCTCCGGGAGCTTGCCGTCTCGTCGCGAGCTGGTAGCGAGCGTAGATTTGGTTAACAGGGCGGACATAGAGACTTTTCAGTGCTGCGAACGCCGTCTGGAAATCGTCCGAGTCTTCGATGAGGGAGAAAATCTCCGTGCTCACCCTCGAGTGCAGGACCTGCAGTTTTTGGTCTTCTGAGACTCGGCCGGTGGTCGTTCTGTGGCAGGCCTCGAAGCAAGTCTGCCAGTGCTTGAAGGCTGCTGCCGCGTACACTGCGTGGGGGCTGATTCTCAGGCATTCCGGAATGATCCTGAGCTCCATAGTCCTTTTTTTTTTTAGGCATGCTTAATAAATTGTAGCGCACAAAGACTCCATGAGACGAATAGAGTGAAGTCGATGAGGCTTTATTAAGCGTGTCTGTCCCCCCGCAGCTCGATAGTAAACTGGCCTGCGGGGGAAGACTCCAGCTTCTTATACTCCGCCTTCAGGGCGGAGCTTGAGGTCAACGGCCAACCAGGACCCGGGATCTGTCAGCCAATGACATTAGGGCTTCCAGTCCCACATGACCCCCAATACATACTACCACACCTATGAAGTGGGACTGAGGCGGGTGGGCCGTTGAAAATAAGTAAACTACTTACCCATTAGCTGCCATTTCTGATATTAACCAGGAGAATGATGCAGGCGCTTGGGGCACCAACCTAAAATCAGTGCTGAGGGTGTGGTGCTGGGGTCGGGTGGGAAGACTCATAGATTCACACAGATCAGGTTCATATTACATTAGTAGGACTCTAATTCTAATTTAAATTGGGCTTAAGAGGGAGCACACCCTAGGTACTTCAGTTAGGCTGACATAGGTTTACAGCTGGTCTGAAGACAGAAGAGGTCTTCTGAGCTAAGTGTAAAATGTTCACTTTCTCCTGCCCAGTTATGCCATGTAGTTGTGTCAAAGGGGGCAGATGGTTCGCCATTGCTGTCTACACTGGCTGGAGATAGCCAAACGGAGTTATCTGACAGGGGATCAAGATGTATTTGCTGCTATATTTTCTTCACTTCTTATGTGGAGGTTCTTGGCAACCACAAGGTGCCTCTCAACAGTGGCAGTGGTTGGATTAGGGACTCAGCAATGTTTGAGAATGGGAGGCATTGGCAAGGGACACCTTTGCTCCATCACTCTGGTGTCATTCTTTGATGGCCCAGTCAATGGCCCAAGGCGTGCAGATTGTTTTTAAAGGATGAATAGCAAGAGCACGGCCAGGACCTGGAACATGATCATTTTCACCTGAGCGCAGCTCTGAGCATGATCTTCCGTCCTCGCTACACCCGAGCTCAAGTGTAACAAGGACGGTGAATAATTGGAGAGGCCAAAAACGGGTTCTGCGCCGGGCACCAAACAGTTTGCGGTGCAACTGGCCTGCTCCTATAGGCAAAATCGGAATCTCACTGTAGCATGGCAAGAAACCAAATATCACTACTTAAGCCCCATTTCCATACAATCAATGATTGTGGCCCTGTTGTCATGTGAGAGTACCTTTAAGAAATGGGTGTTTAAGAAATGTACCTTTAAGAAATGGGTTTTTATCAGTGATGTCAGAGTGTGGGTGGAGCTGGGCTGCCTGTCACTTTTTACTTTCGTTTTAGCCTGTTTGCTGCAGGGTGTGTTTTAGTTTAGTTTTTAGTGTTGGAGCTGAAGCCAGACAAAGCAGGTGTACTGTTGATCTCTCTGCCATGAAAAGACTATCTCTTGATCATTTGGTGAATTCGGAATTATAAATGTTTTCGGTAGTGAATGTAAACCTGATGTGCTTCTGTTCAAAGGTGTTTGTTTTGTCTTCTGGATGTTGTTTGGGAAGTTATTAAGGATTACTTAGTGTTGTATTCTTTGGGGGTTGTATTTGAATTGATGGTTGCTAAGATGTTCACTGTATGTTTTAAAAAGGTTAACTTGAGTTCATAGAATAAACATTGTTTTGCTTTAAAGAATACTTTTCCATTTCTGCTGTACCACACCTGTAGAGTGGGCTGTGTGCTCCCCATACCACAATCTATTAAAAGCTGTGGGTCAGGTGAACTCCATGATACACTTTGGGGTTCTCTAAACCCTGGCCCATAACACCGTATCCAACGGTCTCCTGTCATTCATCGGACTCCGCAGCAAGTGGTCACGCTGGCGCCGATTGGTACCCCTTTTGAAAAACGTGAACCTGGCAGAAGGGCTTCTGTGGGGAGCCGAGGAGGTGAGTAGCCATCTTTGCTCATAGGCAAAGAGCCTGGGTCTGCTGGGCTTGCCGCCCCAGTGCTCGGTGGGAGGTGAGGGACCCTCTGCAGGGTGGATCGCCATGGGAGGGTGGGGCTGGGGGGGTCGCTGGGGAGCAACTGGGGGGGGGGGACAATCACTCACGGCATCACCATGCCATCCCCTGGATCCCAACCCCATTCTGGGGGCAACTCTTGTCCCTGCCCCACCGATCACCCATAACCCCCATCGACCGTTGAGGACTCTGGCCACGCGGCTGAAATTTATTGCTAATAGGGAATTGGCAATCATGGTTAAGTGAAACTTCACACATCCCAAGCGGATTCCCGTGACTAGGCAAGCCATGTAGCATGTGGGAGTCATTGCCTAGCATTTCAATTGCACCTTGCTGCCTGGACACTGTGCTTGAACACTGCGGGCGGCAACATCACACACACAGCAGCGAACATCCGAACACCCAGGAGATGGGGCACAGCTCAGGGGACATGTCAAAGGCCGGAGGGTGGGTGGGTGCCACCGGGGGGGGCGGTTGCATGGAGAGATAGGCAAAGGGTCCGGGGGTTAGCCCGCATCACAGAAGAAAGTGACAGGGGTATCATAATGGTTGTTCAAAAGGTTGTTTGAGGAATTTGACATTTCTTTTGGGGAGTACCTTTGAAGGACCTAAGATTCCTTTGACATTGTTTATGTATTCCTTATCCTACCAATCCAAATTCTAGAATTTTCCCTGAGATTCTTCATCTCTTTATATTTGCTTTTACCTGTGTTTCAGGATAGAAGCTTGGTGGAGTTATGATTGCTCTCAGAGCCCTATCTACCTACAGTTAATGAACAAACCTGAATTTCTACAATGATCTAAGTGCCATCAACTTTGTTCCAGCAAGTGTTTAAGTAAAAGTGGTTGTCCATGAAGAATAGTTTGAAGATTTACCTGTCACATTTCACCTCAAATCCAGCCTGATTGATAATCTGTCTATTGTGCACAAAATATTTTGAGTAATCTTTATCTATTTTCTATGGCAGGAAATTATTGACACACATGATGCATTTTAATCACATTATAAGCAGTGCCCTATTGAAGTCCAACAAGAAGTCCAATGAACCTGGTGCACAAATTGCTTGCTAACTGCCAGTTCTTTGTACATGCTGCTCACATTGAGCTACGCTGAGCACCTTGAATGGATTGAAGACTTCAGCACTTGATTTTCCAGGGGGATGCCCAAGAGTTTATATCAATGTCATGACTGTATTACAATCCACAGCACAATACCGTTACATGAAAAATATCCAAATTTACAGCACCATCTTACGTTTTCCAAGTGACTCATCTTTGCTAAGATACAGTTTCAGACAGCCAGGTCTAAAATTTGGCTCATACAGTGCTCATTTCTCAGATGCTATGTGGCTCACTAAGATCTCAAAATGACAGGAAGAAAGTGCGATGATACTCAGGTGAGGAGGGCAATGATATGGACAAAGAAAAGTCATGAGATAGTCATGAGGGGCCATTTGGAGTGCATCAGAATCTAGGCTCAAGGGAGGCTTGAGAGGCATTTATACTAATTTCTCCTCAACTTTTCCATTACAGCCATCCAAATAAAGTTCCACACTCCAAAGGACACTCATCTCTGCTGTAAGACCATGTCTGCCCTCATCCATTAGCACCCACTGCTTCTGCAATACACAAATGATGACCAGACATACAATGGTCAACCTCAGCCAGCCCTCGAGTTGTCACATTTCACTCTTGCACTGAGATGACTGCCAACACTGCATAGAGATGTTTGTTAACAAAATTTAACATTTTTTTCAATAATCACAACACACGAGCAGAGAATCATTTGTGTCAAACCCATGTTCTTGTAGTGTGCTTTCTTTTATGGTGCTCCAACATACACTTGGGCCACTGCACCAGTGGAGCCTTTTCCCATTTTCCCAGGTTTTCCATGATTCCCTTCCCTTTCCATTCACCTTCCCTCCCTCAGATTCTGCCTGACCTGCTGAGTGTTTCCAACAGTTTCTGTTTATGTTTCAGATTTTAGTGACTGCTGTATGTTGCTCGTTGTTTCCATCAAACTTTCAATGTGTTTATAGATGTTCACTGAAAACGAGGGAAGATATTTCAAACATTTATCTTGTACTGTGGATCTTTTCTGACACGAGGTATCGCACCATCTGCCAATGTTCAGATGATGAAGATTAGGGTTTGTAGCAATAACTGTCTTTATTCAGTGCCACAATGTAAACATAAAAATCAATCCGAGGTTGCAATATGATTCCCCCTACGTTTTGGGCTTTTATTGATTGTCAGAAACTCCACGGAATTTGATGAGGATTTGGTAGAGGATTTGCTCAAGTTAAAATTTCTTTCCAAATCAGCAAACATATGAAAAGATTCAGTTCTGAAGCGTGACAGAGTCAGTTAGTCATTTGTGACTATACCTGTAACCTCTCTATGAAGGATGGTGTTAACCTGAAGAGGGTGGCATTCGTTAATGGCTGGTATTTGTTTCACCGAAACTTGCTACTATAATAAACTATCTCTTAATGCGATGTTTGTTTATGTAGCAGGTGTCTGATTCAACAATAATAGATTATTATAATGTCTAATACTTTGAGACACACAGCAACCTCAAAGTGTATAGAATCCCAGCATTGAACAGCTGATGGACGGGCAGGCCAGATTTTCTCTACTGAGGTGGGCAGTTCCAGCTGGGAAATGTACTGACCTGGCAGACTCTGTATAAAGTGCCCTTTTACATGCTATTTATGCTCCAGGGAGGCAGGGATGGGATATAGTCAGATCCAAAGTTTACTGTTTGGTTACCTTTCAGGTCCTCTAGTCCTCGCTCCTCACAGCCCACCAACCTCTATCGACTTCCCATGTCACCTCTATGAACCCTTACCTTTGCAGTGCCAAATCTTGCCCCACACCCACTCCCAATATCTCCTCATGCCATCTGTATTAACTCATGGCCCCTGCATTCATGCGCTACATGCTATGCACAGAATCTGTAGTAACAATGGCTTGTGTGAAACTGCATATAAAAAAACACACATTCATAATTCTTTGGAAACAAAATGGTTTTACTAAAACCCTATAAAAATGTCAAACAAACAGACCATTAAAGTATCAATAAAGAACCTTTAAACATTTGACACCTTATGCAGTTAAACATTGTGGCAATGACAAAAAAAATCACAGGACAATAACGAATTGTAATTTCATAGAGATGTCAATCAAGCAAAGTCAAAACCTCTCTGCGCCTGTGTAAGCAAACTCATTCATATAATCCTTTTATAAGAGTCTGGGCTCTCAACCAAGCCTCGTGAGCAAAAATCCAACCTGTCTTTGCTCATTTTACTGAAAGAAATTTGAAAAATCAAATTGTAGTCTTAGGGCTGAACACAATAAGGTGCTACTGCATGGTGACTCAGAGGTTAGCACTGCTGTCTCACAGTGCCAGGGACCCGGGTTTGATTCCGACTTTGGGTGACTGTGTGGAGTTTGCACTTTCTCACCCTGCCTGCGTGGGTTTCCTTAGGATGCTCCAGGTTCTCCACACAGTTGATAGATGTGCAGGTTAGGTGGATTAGCCATATTAAATTGCCTCTAAGTGTCCAAAGGTTAAGTGGGGTTACAGGGTTACGGGGGTGGGACAGGATATTGGGCCTCTTGTGGGGGAGGGCGGGGGTTGGGGGGCAGGTGGTGGTGTTCTTTTGGACGGTCTGTGCAGATTTAATGGTCCGAATGGCCTTCTTCTGCACTGGAGGGATTCTATGATTCTGTAGGATTCTATGTACAATCTCTTCATTGTCACAGGGAAGGCACAGCATAGTAATATGTTTTGCTGCACATCCCTCCTGATAATTTACATACAGCGTCACTTTTTGAGTGTACAATTTATACATTTTATTTTTTATTTTTCCAATTAAGGGGCAATTTGGTGTGGCCAATCCACCTATCCTGCACATCTTTGGGTTGTAGGGGTGAGACCCACGCAGACACAGGGAGAATGTGCAAACTCCACATGGACAGTGACCCAGGGCTGGGATTGAACCCGGGTCCTCGGTGCCATAAGGCAGCAGTGTTAAACACTGGGCCACCCTACAATTTGTACACTTTTTAAAAAAAAATTATAAATTTAGATTTCCCAATTATTTTTTCCAATTAAGGGGCAATTTAGCGTGGCCAATCCACCTAACCTGCACATCTTTGGGTTGTGGGGGAGAAACCCATGCAGACACGGGGAGAATGTGCAAACTCCACACGGACAGCGACCCAGAGCCAGGATCGAACCTGGGACCTCAGCGCTGTGAGGCAGCTGTGCTAACCACTAGGCCACCTGTAGCCACCTGGGTTGGCCACTTCCCGACTTAAAATGGAGATCCGCAAAGAATGCAGGGAAATTCAGTCAAGCCAGGAAAAACTAGCAGGTGCAAAGTTTCCTGTGCATTAGACTTTGCAGAAACCCAGACAGCACTGAAACCAACAGCCATCCGCATACTAATGAGCGATCCCCGGGTACAATGGAAACATTTAAGGTGAATAAGGCCAAGCCAGACTCCTTGGTGCCAGCGGGAGTCAAGACAAAGGAAAGCCAACGGACACTCAGGGATCACCCAGTGATCAGGGAACGGCTCCAGTATTGGAGAAGTCGATCCAAGTGATCGGAACGTAGTCCAATAACTTGGAACCAGATACGGGGTCCGCCCCGAATGGCGCAAAGCCCCTGGGGACTATAAAGTAGAGTCCCCAAGTTCAATTCGTCCTTCTTGGCAGGGTCGCTCAGCAGCTTGAAACAACCCTTGACAGTGACCTGCCTAGTGGCTACATCAACCAAGTAAGTCTCCAGTCAACGCACGCTACGAGATTGGCGCTCCTAGCTACTAGTCTATACCAGCTTTTGAATCCTGCAGACTGAGAATCGAACAAAAGGCCATTTGTTCCCCTGGCCTGGTGGACCAGTCCGAAGCTAAGTATAGGCCTTTTAGTGTTAGAGATAGTCTAGTAAGTAGAGTTTTATACATGAGTAGTGATTGACTGTGTATAATAAATGTGTTTTGATCTGAAACTTACTAACTGGTGTATTGAATTATTGATCAGTACTTGAACTTGAACCTCGTGGCGGTATCACAAAGATACCTGGCGACTCTAGAGCAAAGGTTATAGAAACAGAGCAAATTAAGTAAAGATACAACAGGCAACATTTAAGAACCAACCAAAAGTTAGCACCATACTGTGCTGCCCCTACAATTTGTACACTTAATGTAAATGAGCAAACTATTGTACTTGTTGGGGCAGTGACAGTAGAAATGCATGGAAGGCCCATGCCCCAATATCAGAAATATTCTGCCAGCAGTGAGACCTCACATCCATAGCATAGTCTCAATCAATTCTCCCTCATATCTTATATTCACAATTATAGAATCATAGAAACTCTACAGTGCAGAAGGAGTCCATTCAGCCCATTGAGTCTGCACCAACCCTCCAAAAGAGCACCCTATCCAGGTCCATTTCCCTGCCCCATCCCTGGAACCACGTAATCCCAGCTAAACTTTTGGACACTAAGGGCAATTTATCATGGTCAATCCACCTAACCGGCACATCTTTGGACTATGGGAGGAGACCAGAGAACCCAAAGGAAACCCATGCAGACACGGGGAGTAAGTGCAAACTGCACACAGACAATGACCCAAGACCAAAATTGAACCCGGGTCCGGGTGCTGCAAGGCAGCAGTGCTAACCACTGTGCCGCCCTAAGTTTGCTTTTCTTAGTGCTACAAAGCCAAAATAGTACAGATGCTGGAAATCACAAACAAAAACAAAATATACTGGAAGTGATCGGCAAGGCAGGCAGCACCTGCAGAGAGAGACGCAGAGATAAGGGGGGGGATTCTGTGCAAATCGTCGGGGCGGGAAAAAACGGCGCAAACCCTGGCGGGAACCACTCCGACGTCGAGCCGCCTCAAAGGTGCGGAATCCTCCGCACCTTCGGGGGCTAGGACGGCGCCGGAGTGGTTTGCGCCCCGCTGGCCAGCGGGGAAGTGGCTTGGCACCACGCAACCGGCGGTGAAGGGTCTCCGCCGGCCGGCGCGAGTTCGCACATGCACGGGAGCGCCAGCGTCTGCTGGCATCATCCCCGCGCATGCGCAGAGGGGGGATCATCTCCGCATCGGCCACCGCGGATCGGTACAAGGCTGACGCGGAGGAATAGAGTGCCCCCACGGCACAGCCCCGCACGCGGATAGGTGGGCCCGATCATGGGCCAGGCCACTGTGGGGGCACCCCCCTGGGCCAGATCGCCCTGCGCCCCCCCCGAGGACCCTGGAGGCCGCCCATGGAGCTGGGTCCCGCCAGTAGGGACCAAACTTGATTTACGCCGGCGGAACCCTTGTTAAACGGGCGGGACCTCAGCCCATCACAGCCCGGAGAATTTGGGCGGCCCCGGGGCCCATTGCGCCGCACCGGTCCCCGCCATTCTCCGAGGCGGGCGGCGCGATTCACGCCGGGGCGATTGTTGGGGGGCCGGAGAATTCGGAGGACGGTGGGGGCGGGATGCACGCCGACCCCTGGCGATTCTCCGACCCGGTGGGGGGTCGGAGAATCCCGCCCGTGCCGCCTTGTCCCGCCGGTAAGGTAAGTGGTTTAATCCACGCCGGCGGGACAGGCATTCTAGCAGCGGGACTTCGGCCCATCCGGGCCGGAGAATCGCGGGGGGGCGCCTGCCAACCGGCGCGGCGCGAGTCCCGCCCCCGCCGAATCTCCAGTGCCGGAGAATTCGGCAACCGGCGGGGGCGGGATTCACGCCAGTCCCCGGCGATTCTCCGACCTGGCAGGGGGTCGGAGAATCTCGCCCAAGGAGAGGGGAATGTGCAACGAGATCTGGGGTGTCCTCATGCACCAGTCACTGAAGGTAAGCATGCAGGTGCAGCAGGCGATAAAGGAGGCAAATGGAATGCTGGCCTTCATTGCGAGAGGATTTGACTATTGGAGCAGGGATGTCTTGGTGGAATCATATCGGGCCTTGGTGAAGCCACACCTCCAATATTGTGTGCAGTTTTGGTCTCCTTACCTGAGGAAGGATGTTCCTGCTCTAGAAGGAGTGCAGCAAAGGTTTACCAGACTGATTCCTGGGATGGTGGGACTGATGTATGGGGCGTCATTCTCCGACCCCCCGCCGGGTTGGAGAATCGCCGGGGGCTGCCGTGAATCCCGCCCCCGCCAGTTGCCGAAGTCTCCGGTACCGGATATTCGGCGGGGGCGGGAATCGGGCCGCGCCGGTTGGCGGGCCCCCCCCGCTGGATTCTCCGGCCCGGATGGGCCGAAGTCACGCCGATAAATTGCCTGTCCCGCCGGCGTGGATTAAACCACCTTTTGAACGGCGGGACAAGGCGGCGCGGGCGGGCTCCGGGGTCCTGGGGGGGGCGCGGGGCGATCTGGCCCCGGGGGGTGCCCCCACGGTGGCCTGGCCCGCGATCGGGGCCCACCGATCCGCAGGCGGGCCTGTGCCGTGGGGGCACTCTTTCCCTTCCGCCTCCGCCACGGTCTCCACCATGGCAGAGGCGGAAGAGACTCCCTCCACTGCGCATGCGCGGGAAACTGTCAGCGGCCGCTGACGCTCCTGCGCATGCGCCGCCCCGATATGTAATTTCCGCGCCATCTGGCGCGGCAACAAATGCTGTTTCCGCCAGCTGGCGGGGCGGAAATCCCTCCGGCGTCAGCCTAGCCCCTCAATGTTGGGGCTCGGCCCCCAAAGATATGGAGCATTCCGCACCTTTGGGGCGGCGCGATGCCCGTCTGATTGGCGCCGTTTTGGGCGCCAGTCGGCGGACATCGCGCCGTTTGGGGAGAATTTCGCTCATGAGGAGAGATTGACTCGGTTAGGATTGTGATCGATGGAGTTCAGAAGATTGAGGGGGGACCTCATAGAAACCTATAAATTTCTGACAGGACTAGACAGGGTAGATGCAGGAAGGATGTTTCTGAAGATGGGGGTGTCCGGAATGAGAGGTCACAGTCTGAGGATATGGGTTAGACCATCAGAGATGAGGAGAAATTTCCTCACCCAGAGAGTGGTGAGCCTGTGAATTTGTTTCAACAGGAAGTAGTTGAGGCCAAAACTGTTTTCAACAAGCAGTTATATATAACGCTTAGGGCGAAGGGGATCAAAGGATTTGGGGAAAACGGGATTAGGCTATTGAGTTGGATGATCAGCCATGATCATGGTGAATGGCCTAACAGACTCGAAGGGCTGAATGGCCTCCTCCTGCTCCTATTGTCTAAGTTTCTAGTTAACAACAGTAATTATATAGTGCAGTTAAAGCAGGTAAACGCTCTGAGGTATTTTGCAGCATTGTTATCAAACAAATTTTGTCATCACATCATATCAGGAGTCATTAGGCCAGGTAACCATAAAGCTTGGTCAAAGAGGTAGGTTTTTGAGAGTCGCTTAAAGGAGGAGTGAGAGGTCAAGAGGTAGTGAGGTGCAGAAAGGGAATTCCAGCTAATGGCATGGCGACCAACTCTGGTGGCATGATGAAGATCAGGGATGTATGAAGAAGTCAAGAGGGGAGGTCACAGGGTTGGGAGGGGCGAGCTCATGGAAGGATTTGAAAACAAGGCCATCATTTAAAGGCTTAATGATTTGTATGCATAATGTTGCCAGTGAGTTTGGGCAGTCTTGAATTTGGGGAAGGGGCCTGTTGTTGGCATAGATGACACGATTCATTCTATCCTTGGGTAATCTTGTGACTTGTGTCTCACTCAGGGTATTAAGTAAGTGGGGCAATTTCAAATTGTGATTATACATTTTGCAATACGCTGCTTCTAAAACACGCAAAAGCATTAATATATAAATATCACCCTTATGCCACAATGACTGTGCTTCAGGTGCGTGAGCAGAAAAACCTGCACCATATGCTTTTGGTAGTTTGCTCGCTGGCTGACCTACCTTAAGCAGCAAACACTTTCAACTGACAAACGGGTCACTTAGAGTAGAAGGCTTTACTCTCGTACCAGTGAGCAAGATTAAACGGTCCACCATATCATGTTACTAATACCAATTTAATGAAGTAGCGATACAACATTTCAAACAATATTTAGCTCTTGGTGGTTCTCATGAGACGAATCACCAAAAGCCACACTTGAACTTATATACAAGTAACAGGAGCAGCTGGTGAGACAGACAACATGCTCTTCTGACCACATAAAAATAGAAATATTTAAACTGTAATGTCCATGTTGAAAGAGTGGATGGGGAAATAAAAACAGAACCAAACACACCAACGCCAGAATTGAAAGCTAGAGGGTCTAAACTTCAAATTGTGAGAATTTATTTAATGAGCTCATGCTCTTAACACGGATTTTATTGCTATTATATGATACAGCCTATAAAATGTGTTTTTTGTTTTGTTGTGTGCGAACCAAAGAACTGAAACAGAAATGTTTTCCATCTTTAATCTAATTACCATGACTAGTGCCCGTGCTCTAATTTCACTGTGCACTCAGAGCATCTCTCTATTGCATGGTGGCCGACAATTAATTTGACTTCATAATATTGCTTTTTTTCCAGTAAGTTGCCATTCCCAAGTGACAGGTCACATTTACGTCCAACATCCCCTCCAAAATGGAAGGTTTTAGTCAGCCTTTTTTCAAAAATTAAGTTGGAGCTTGGTATCGCTTGCTGCATCAATAAATTTTGAAATACAAAACTTTCACAGGAACCTAGTAGAATTTAATACACAAATAAAAACAGGGCTATATTATCCTCTTTTAATATACTCTGGGTATTGGAAAAGAAGCGTTGTTTTAAAGTGTGGTCGTATTACGCCAGTTTAAGATCATGCCATCTGCACAATAGTGTCAGGCAAACTTGAAAATGCGAACTTGAGAAGTGCAAAAAAACAACATTATCATAAGTGCGTTCTGATTGGCCAGTTGATTTTTGTTAACACTAACAAATTTGTTGGCTATGAATTCTTTTGCAAGGGAATCAATCACAGAAACTTTTTAAATTGGGTCAATTTAAAAACCTATAAAATGTATTAAATGACTGTAATTCAAGGAAAGCGGAAAACACGGTCCAATGTTTATTCATTCGCTAACTTCTTTTGGGATCCCTTGAGAGTCTTGTTGTTGAGAAAAAAATTGACAGAACAAATAACCATCTTAGATAATGCCTCAATTAACACTTCGTTACTCCCAGTGTATATCTTGGATATCATGAAAATGGAATCAGAAAATGATAACTTCTTCTCCAATTATCGCAGTTTAATGGCCTCTCAGGCATACTTGTAGGCGCTTTCAAATTGATTCCTCAGATTGTTCAAATAATTACACACAATTCTCCCAAAAAATGTGAATACAAAAGCTGATCAACCTTGAGGACAGAGTCAAGAAATTGGGCAGCTGGATTCACAGGGTTTTAACTGAAGTATCATTGTTGCCTGAGGTAAATTTATTGTGCTGGGTAAGAATCATCCTACTTTGGGCTGAAAAACAATGCTACATCAAGTGGAAATCTTTGACTGAGGTTTTTGAGAAAAGATGATATGTTAGCTATTATACATCCAGCATGGGTGGCATTCAGCACACTGGACTCACCGACAGAATAAAATGACTGATGAATTTTTTTGAGGAACTACAAGCCTGCTACTGACTCTCAACGTTACATTTCTAGACCTTTTTTCAAAAAATGAGTACCAAATTCACGCTATTTCTCCAGAAGAGAATTAGATAACATTTAAAACTTATTGTTTAAAAGGTCTCATTGACTCCATTTTAAATTCTTACAATGTTATGATCAGATTTTATTTCTCCGGTTCAGACAGCAGCACAATGATCTGGATGTTCAACTCACCTTCTTACTCTTTGAATATTACACAGCTGACTGCATTTGTGATAATTTGTTATGCTATTAAGAATTCAACTAAAAATTCTGCACAGAACCTACTTAACTCCACACAGGCTGTTCAAAATGGGACACTTTCCAAATGATAATTGTGGGAGATGTGAAGAGGGAGGAGGAACATTAACACATTCATTGGCAGAGTTGCAGAATAATCTCACTCCAGAGAGAAGTTTTAGATCGTCTGATTGAAGTGACCAATATTTTCATATTACCCAGCACTGACATTTACCTTTTAGCATGAATGACAGACCCTGTAGTTTCTGGTACCATGAGACAAATGATCTTCCTAGTGTCACAGTGGCTACTCATCCTACTATGAAAATTGAATGTCTCCCCTACTAAAACCAATGGCACAGTGCCATTTTGATAATATTTAGTTGGAGTGCTTGGTCTGCAGGTCAACAGGGAAATTGGATCTACTCCAGCATATGGGAGAATATATGAACACTGCATGGAAGTGATAGAGAACACAATCATGGATTCAGATTGGCAGACCTCATAATCCACAGACATAGAGTTTGGTTTAGTATCACAGGGAATTACTGTATTGTAATGATCACATAAATATTGAATTACATGGATTGGAAACCTTTTTTTCCCGCAGATAACGGGGTCCTGCCATCCAACAGGCCATACCCTAGAGAGAGTCATTCAATTGCAAATCCCTAGACAGTCTTACACTGAGTTATTTTACCACTTTCAGCATGTTTGTTAACACAATGCTAAACAACTAAATGGTGAAGTCATTCTGTATATAGAGGTCAGAAAGAGAAGAGGTCTACCCTTCGCACTCATTAAAGGTATACTGGAATAAATTTGACAAAGTTGGCTTAAATATCGACAGGCAGAGTTTTGAATATATATTTGCATTTTACAGACTGCACCCTCAGGATAATAAATATGATGGTGCGTCCAATGTGTAATGCATGTAAAGAAAAGATCAAATGTAAAAGAGATATCTTATTTAAAAAATGTTGATTTCAGCTAAAAACATCATGGGCGGGATTCTCTCAGGTCGGGGCCGGGCCGGAGAATGCCCGCAACCGGGCCACGCCCCCCCCCCCCCCCCCCCCCCCCCCGACGCCAGCACGCAATTCTCCGCGCCATTGGCGCCGGCGTGGTTGGCGCAGCGCCGGTCGCGGGTCGCTCTACGCGGCCGGCCTGCTGATTCTCGGCCCGGGATGGGCCGAGCGGCCGTAGTTAAAACGCTGAGTCCTGTGGCGCCGTCCACACCTGCTCGCAGTCGGCGGGAACTCTGCGTGCAAGGGTCGGGTGGCGGCCTGTGGGGGGGAGGGGGGCTCTGACCGCGGGGGGGCCTCTGATGTGGCCTCGCCCGTGATCGGAGCCCACCGATCGGCGGGCCGGCCTCTCTGTCTCCCGGCCTCTTTTTCCTACGCGTCGGCCCCTGTTGCCCTGCGCCATGTTGCGTCGGGGCTGGCGCGTTTAAGGAGGCCACCGCGCATGCGCACGTTGGCACCGGCGCCACTGTGCATGTGTGCCATTGCACATGCGCATATCCTGCAGCGCACAGTTCGCGCCGGGATCGGCAGCTGGAGCTGCACGATCCGCTCCAGCGCTGTGTATTACCCCTATTGGAGCGAGAATTACTCCTGGCAGCGGCCCATTCACGCCGTCGTAAAACGCGACTGCGTTTACGACGGCTTGGACACTCTGCCGCGGGATGGAAGAATCCCACCCAATATGTGTTTTTTTTCTGCTCAAGCAGATTAATGGTGCTGTTTAGCTGAAGTGGTGAGTACCTGTGATAAAACATGACACCAGAAAAGAGAAAGCCAATTATGACCTATCTTTGCTCATGTTCGAAAACAGAAAGGGAAAAAAGTGCATTAATAGAGTTTGATGGAAAAGTTCAGGCAGTTTCTTATTATATGGCGGAGTGGGCGCAAGGGACACTGTGGCCTATTTCTGCTCCTGTTTCTAATGTTGCTGTCCTTAAATGTTAAAAATCCCATTAAATCAAATGATAAAGGACAGAGGACATTCATGATGTGCCTGATTAACAAGGTTAAAATATTTGTTATGATGTCTATGGGTGCGATTCTCCTGACTCGTTACACTCTCGTTCAAGCCAAGCGAGGCCGATGAATAGCGTGAGAGGCTCAATGAGAACCACACCAGGCACCAAACAGCTTGCGATAAAACCGGCCTGCTCCAGTAGGCGAAATCAGGATCTCACCGTGGCATTGTGAGAAGCAATTATGAAAATCGCTTATTGTCACAAGTAGGCTTCAAATGAAGTTACTGTGAAAAGCCCCCAGTCGCCACATTCCGGCGCCTGTTCGGGGAGGCTGTTACCACTTATCACCACTTAAGTCCCATTTCCATGCAATTAACGAGAGTCACCCCATATCCAATGGCCTCCTGTCATTCAGAGGCCTCCCCAGCAAGTGGCCATGCTGGCGCCGATTAGTACTCCTTTTTTAAAACGTCAACCTCGGGGAAGGGCTTGTGTGGGGAGCTGAGGATGTGAGTAGCCATCTTTTCTCACAGGCAAAGAGCTCGGGGGTGCTGGACTTGCTGCCCCTGCGCTCGGCAGTGGGTGGGGGGAGACCTGGGGCTGGGGCGGGGGGGGAACCTTCTGCAAGGGCGGGCAGCCATAGGTGGATAGGGGTGGAGGCGCTGGCGGGGTAACTAAGGGGCAACCGCTCACAACACCACCATGCCAACCCCTGGATTGTGTGTACCCATTTTGGGGCAACCCTTGTCCCTGCCCGTCTGCCCCAACGACCGGCCATAACCCCGACTGACTGCCGAAGCCTCTGGCCATGCAGCTGAAGGCTATTACTAAAAGGGAATTGGCAATTGTGGTTAAGTGAGCACTTCACACAACCCAAGTTGATTCCCATGGGTGGGCGAGCATGTAGCATGTGGGAGTCATTGCCTAGCATTCCAAGCAAACCGTGATGCCTGGATACTATGCCTGGAGACTGCGGGAGGAACACCACACACGCAGCAGCCAACATCCGAACATCCAGGGGATGGGACACAGCTCCGGGGACTTGTCTGTAATGTTCTTGTTGGATGGCCTGATTTATATTACAAGAACACTTGTAGTTAAAGCTATAAATGATTTATTAACATAAACTGTGGGTCAACTTTATACTGAACAACAAATGAATAACAGTATGATAATGCACAAGCAACCACTCTCTCCAGCACTCTAGCCAGTCTGAGGTCATCTGACTCGAATATTCATTGATATACTCTTGAGATCTTAGTGGTCAATCGGTGAATTACAAAACAACCATGAAATCAGTACATCACCTTTCCTTTAAAAGTATAATTTAATACATTATCATCAATATATTTACATGTGATATCATTAGCCTGTGAGTCTAACAGTATTATTATTTTTCTTTTAAAAAATTTAAAACTGGTTTAACAAATATATATATATACACAAGAACAGCAAGCATAGTCTGTACAAATAGTCCAAATCTACAAATTGAGTCGATCAGGTTTTCTTCTGACTCTGGTTGATTTTCTCAACATTCGGCCTTGATGCTCAAAACTTGTAAATTCAATGTTCCCCATGACATTCTCATGCTCAGGAACTGCTAAACTATCTTTTTTTTAAATGTATTTTATTACAAATATGTGTCAAAACTGGTTAAAACAAAAATCACCCCAGGAAACGTATCTCCCAGCAATCAACAACACAGTCTGGACAGATTTTCCCCCTTTTTCACCCTCACAAGCAGCTTGCGATTCAGGTAGGTGTTTAAAATTGCCCCCAGGTTCCAGCGGCCTTCATTTCCAGGAGCGGGAGAGAGAGAGGGAGCCAGAGTGCAGCTTGGGAATCAGGTAGGCGCTTAAGTGTTTGATTTTTACCTCTATTTAAGTTGGGCGGTTGCTAAACCCGAGACACTACACTTGTAGTGTCTCCCACCCTTCCACCTCCTCTAACCTAAGGAGGTGAGTGAATATCAGGCAAGCTCTCTCTTTTCTTTTTCTTTTATCCGCAAGTTATAGCTTCAGATTTTTGGCGGGCGCAGTGGCCAGGGGTCTGTCGGGAAGGTAAGTTTACTCTTTAAAAACTTACCTTGCAGGAGAAGCGGCCTTCAGATTTTCGGCGGGAGCAGTGGCCAGGGGTTTGTTGGGAAGGTAAGTAGCTGGGAGAAATTTAACTCTTCAAGGGTTGGTAAGTATTGTGATTGGTAAGTAAAATCCTTATTCCTTTCACTTATTCATTATTTGATATTATATTTGTAATCAGTTACGGTAAAGTGTAAAAATGGCAGAAGATCCCAGACCCGTGTTAGCTCCTCGTGCTCAATGTGGGAGTTCAGGGACGCAGCCGATGCCCCTGACTCCTTCATGTGCGGGAAGTATGTCCAGCTGCAGCTTCTGTTAGACCGCATGACGGCTCTGGAGCTGCGGATGGACTCACTTTGGAGCATCCGCGATGCTGAGGAAGTCGTGGATAGCACGTTCAGTGAGTTGGTCACACCGCAGATTATGATTGGTGAGGGAGACAGGGAATGGGTGACCAAAAGGCAGAGAAAGAGCAGGAAGGCAGTGCAGGTGTCCCCTGCGGTCATCTCCCTCCAAAACAGGTATACCGTTTTGGATACTGTTGGGGGAGATGATTCACCAGGGGAAGGCAGTAGTAGCCAGGCTCATGGCACCGTGGCTGGCTCTGCTGCACAAAAGGGCGGGAAAAAGACTGGCAGGGCTATAGGGGATTCAATCGTAAGGGGAGTAGACAGGCATTTCTGTGGTCGAAAACGAGACTCCCGAATGGTATGTTGCCTCCCGGGTGCACGGGTCAGGGATGTCTCAGATCGGCTGCAGGACATTCTGAAGGGGGAGGGTGAACAGCCAGTTGTCGTGGTGCATATAGGCACCAACGATATAGGTAAAAAACGGGATGAGGTCCTACAATCAGAATTTAGGGAATTAGGAGATAAGTTAAAAAGTAGGACCTCAAAGGTAGTAATCTCAGGATTGCTACCAGTGCCACGAGACAGTCAGAGTGGAAATTCAAGAATAGTCAGAATGAATACGCGGCTTGAGAGATGGTGCAGGAGGGAGGGGTTCAGATTTTTGGGACATTGGAACCGGTTCTGGGAGCGGTGGGACCATTAGAAATTGGATGGTCTACACCTGGGCAGGACTGGAACCAATGTCCTAGGGGGTGCTTTTGCTAACACTGTTGGGAAGTTTTAAACTAATGTGGCAGGGGGGTGGGAACCAGATTAGGAAGTTAGAGGTCAGTAAAGAGGCAGCAACTAAAGCCAGTAAGGTACTAGATAATAAACTCAATGTGACTAAGGGGAAGAGTAGACAGGGAAGAGATGATGAACGCAAAGGGACAGGTGGTCTGAGGTGCATTTGTTTCAATGCGAGAAGGGTAGCAGGTAAGACAGATGAATTTAGGGCTTGGATTAGTACCTGGGAATATGATGTTATTGGTATTATGGAGACTTGGTTGAGGGAATGGCAAGATTGGCAACTAAATATCCCAGGGTACAGATGTTTCAGGAGGGATAGAGAGGGAGGTAAAAGGGGTGGAGGAGTTGCATTACTGGTCAGAGATGATATCACAGCTATGATTAAGGAGGGCACGATGGAGGATTCGAGCACTGAGGCAATATGGGTAGAGCTAAGAAATAGGAAGGGTGCACTAACATTGTTGGGACTTTACTACAGGCCTCCCAAAAGCGAGCGTGAAGTATAGGTACAAATATGTAGACAAATTATAGAAAAATGTAGGAGCAATAGGGTGGTCATGATGGGAGATTTTAACTTCCCCAACATTGAATGGGACTCATGTAGTGTTGGAGGCGTAGATGGAGCAGAATTTGTAAGGAGCATCCAGGGGAGTTTTTTAGAGCAGTATGTAAATAGTCCAACTCGGGAAGGGGCCATACTGGACCTGGTATTGGGGAATGATCCCGGCCAGGTGGTTAAAGTTTCAGTCGGTGATTACTTTGGGAATAGCGATCACAATTCCGTAATTTTAAAATACTCATGGACAAAGACGAGAGTGGTCCTAAAGAAAGAGTGCTAAATTGGGGAAAGGCCAAGTATAACAAAATTCGGCAGGAGCTAGGGAATGTGGATTGGGAGAGGCTCTTTCAGGGTAAATCCACATTTGAAATGTGGGAGTCTTTTGAGGAAAGGTTGATTAGAGTGCAGGACAGTCATGTCCCTGTGAAAATGAGGGATAGAAATGGCAAGATTAGGGAAACATGGATGACGGGTGGAATTGTGAGACTAGCTAAGATGAAAAAGGAAGCATACATAAGATCTAAGCGACTTAAATCTGATGAAGCTTTGGAGGAATATCGGGAAAGTAGGACAAATCTCAAACGCGCAATAAAGAGGGCTAAAAAGGGTCATGAAATATCTTTGGCTAACAGGGTTAAGGAAAATCCCAAAGCCTTTTATTCGTATATAACGAGCAAGAGGGTAACTAGAGAAAGGATTTGGCCACTCAAAGACAAAGAGGAAATTTATGCGTGGAGTCAGAGGAAATGGGTGAGATTCTTAATTAGTATTTTGCATCGGTATTCACCAAGGAGAGGGAGATGACGGATGTTGAGGTTAAGGATGGATGTTTAAATACTCTAGGTCAAGTCGGCATAAGGAAGGGGGAAGTTTTGGGTATTCTAAAAGGCATTAAGGTGGACACGTCCCCAGGTCGGGATGGGATCTATCCCAGGTTGAGAGGGAAGCGAGGGAAGAAATAGTTGGGGCCTTAATAGATATCTTTGCAGCATCCTTGAGCACGGGTGAGGTCCCGGAGGACTGGAGAATTGCTAATGTTGTCCATTTGTTTAAGAAGGGTAGCAGGGATAATCCAGGGAATTGTAGACCTGTGAGCTTGACGTCAGTGGTAGGCAAACTGTTGGAGAAGATGCTGAGGGATAGGATCTATTCACATTTGGAAGAAAATAGACTTATCAGTGATAGGTAGCATGGTTTTGTGTAGGGAAGGTAATGTCTTACAAAACTGGTATGGAGGGTGCTAGCTATGAAGAAAGGTTGAGTAGATTAGGATTGTTTTCGTTGGAAAGACGGAGGTTGAAGGGGGACCTGATTGAGGTCTACAAAGTTATGAGAGGTATGGACAGGGTGGATAGCAACAAGCTTTTTCCAAGAGTTGGGGTGTCAATTACAAGGGGTCACGATTTCAAGGTGAGAGGGGGAAAGTTTAAGGGAGATGTGCGTGGAAAGTTTTTTACGCAGAGGGTGATGGGTGCCAGGAACGCTTTGCCAGCAGATATGGTAGAGGCGGGCACGATAGCATCATTTAAGATGCATCTAGACAGATATATGAACAGGCAGGGAACAGAGGGAAGTAGATCCTTGGAAAATAGGTGACAGGTTTAGATAAAGGATCTGGATCGGCGCAGGCTGGGAGGGCCAAAGGGCCTGTTCCTGTGCTGAAATTTTCTTTGTTCTTTACTCTGCCTCCTCCACCTCAAACAAAATCTCCCGACTCACTACAAAGTAATCAATCCTCGAATACACCTTCTGGACGTGTGAACAGAAGGAATACTCCCTTTCCCCTGGATTTTGATTTGATTTGATTTATTGTCACATGTACCTAAGTACAGTGAAAAGCATTTTTCTGCGGCCGAGGAACGTACACAGTACGTACATAGTAGACAAAAAGAATAATCGACAGAGTACATTGACATATGGTACATCGACAAACAGTGATTGGTTACAGTGCGGAACAAGGGGCCAAACAAAGCAAATACATGAGCAAGAGCAGCATATGGTGTCGTGAATGGTGTTCTTACAGGGAAAAGATCAGTCCGAGGGGGAGTCGTTGAGGAGTCTTGTAGCTGTGGGGAAGAAGCTGTTCCTATGTCTGGATGTGCGAGTCTTCAGACTTCTGTACCTTCTGCCTGATGGACGGTTCTGGAAGAAGGCAATGCCTGGATTGGAGGGGTCTCTGATAATGCTGTCTGCCTTCCTGAGGCAGCGGGAGGTGAATACAGAATCAATGTGGGGGTGGCAAGCTTGTGTGATGGGTTGGGCTGAGTTCACCACAGTCTGCAGTTTCTTGCGATCTTGGACCGAGCAGTTATCATCCCAAGCTGTGAAGCAGCCGGATAGGATGCTCTCTATCGCACATCTGTCGAAATTTGTGAGAGTCGATGCAGGCATGTCAAATTTCTTTAGCTTCCGTAGGAAGTAGAGACGTTGCTGAGTTTTCTTGACTGCTGCATCAACGTGAGTGGATCAGGACAGACTGTTGGTGATGGTGACCCCCAGGAACTTTCTGCCATGGTGCCGTAGATAAATCAGGGGCTGGATCCTCCGATTCTGCGGCTATATCCAGAGGATGCATTGGGTCTTATGACCAAAACATTGGCGCCGCCCCCGCAGCGATGCTCTGCCAGGTTGGGGGGGGGAGCTAGCAGTCATGCCACATAAAGCCCCCGGGTTTACCTGCCACTACGGACAAAGAATTGCTGGGTCCATGGCTGCGCGTGCGCATGGCGGCGAACTGCAGCGCCCACCCTGTACAACATGGCGCCGGCCTCGCGCGGACCCGGACTGCCAAAACCTGCCCCCGTGTAACCCTCCTCTCCACCCCCGGACCAACCCCCACCAGTAGCCCCAAACCTCGCCAAAGCCCTCCCAGCTAGTGGAACGGCTCCCCACCCCCCGAAAGTGGTGGCGCTGGACACAGTCCGCAGCCACCACTCCAGGTTTACGAAAAGTGAGAGGACACGTGACCGACGCCGTCGGGAAGTCGGCCCATCTGGGGAGGGCCTCAGGTCGTCCCAACGGCGTGCGGCGTATTCCTCGAGTATGCCGGTTCTGAGGGGGCGGAGCATCGGAAAAACAGCACCACCCCCGATTCTGGTGTAAAAATGGATTCTCCAGCCAATCGCCGAACGCAAGTTCGGCATCGGCGATTGGAGAATCCCGCCCCAGATATTTGAATAGGTTCTCTTGTTTTCTGGCAATGATGCATCTGGCATGTGTCACAACAACTGACCATCCTGTCAATATCTTGGTTTATACCTAGCCAGTAAACGGAGTCACGAGCTCTCCATTTACACTTCTCAGTCCCGAGATGTCCGTCTTGTATCCTCTTAAGTACATCCTTGCGAAGAGATTGAGGTATAACTATGGTCTTCAAACAAAGTACCACTACATTAATGATACTGAGTTGAGATTATATTTTTTTTAATGTTTTTTATTGGGCTTTTTACATGATATAAATACAGGTATATACACAGCAAAGCAAAACACAAAGGATCTGGGAAACATGTCACAGGAAAGTGGGTCTTTCCTCCCCCTTTCTTCTATTTTCTTTTTCTTTTTACAAAACATCGAACGAGGTGGTGCCCCCTAATGCTATTTACATTTTTCGGTGCAGTTGCCTCGGCTTCAGCCATTGCTCGTTTCTCCTGCACATTCGTCATTACTTTCTCTCACCATGCTTTGGTTATTGCCCTGTGCTCTCCCACCCCATTTGTATTCTTTTATCTTCTCCCCCATCTGGCTCCCCTTTTTTTGCTCTCCCCCCCTCCCCCCCCCCACCCCCCCCCCCCCCCCGCCCCCCGCCCCCACCTCACCATCCCTACCCCCTTACACCTCTTCTTCACTGTTGCCCCCCTTTCTTTCCTGCTGGATTTGGCTACCTGATCTTGCTCCCCCCTCGGGTCCTCCCTCACTTTCCTCTCTTCTATCTTGTCCTGGCAATTTATCCCTGGCTTCGGGCTCCTTATTTATTTATGTGTTGGCCACAAACAGGTGGAACAGTCGGGTGAATGGCTCCCTTGTTCTGTGGAAGCTCTCGTCCGACCCACGGATGACGAATTTGATTTTCTCCATTTGGAGAAACTCCGACAGGTCTGTAGCTTTAGGTGGTGCTGCCGACCGCCAGCCGAGCAATTTCTACGGTGGTCGATCAGGGAGGCAAAGGCAAGGACGTCTGCCCTCCTTCCCATGAAGAGATCTGGCTGGTCTGATACCCCAAAGACTGCCCACTTTCGGGCATGGCTCCACCCTCATCCCCACCACTTTATACATTGCCTTGAACCCAGCTAGTCTAGGATAAGACCAGAGTATGTGGGCGTGGTTGGCCGGGCCTCCTAGGCACCGTTCACATCTGCCTCCGGACAGAACCTATTCATTTGGGTTCTTGTTAAATGGGCTCTACGTATCACTTTTACCTGCGTTAGGTTGAGCCTCGTGCATGTGGAGGTTGAGTTGACCCTGTGCAGTGCTTCGCTCCAGAATCCCCACCCTATTTCGAACCCCAAGTCTTCCTCCCATTTCCTCCTTGGCGCATCTAGTTTGGTGTCGGCCCTCTCTAGCAGTCGTTCGTACATGTCACTATAGTTCCCTATGCAGCGGATGTCTGTGTCCAGTAGCTCTTCTAATAGTGTGTGTCGTGGTGGTCGCGGGTATTTCCTTGTCTCCTTCCGAAGGAGGTTTTTCAGCTGCAGGCACCTGGGTTTGTTGCCCTTTGCTAGCTGGAATCTCTCCATCACTTCATTCAGTGTTGTGATCCTACCATCGGTATATGGGTCCCTGACTGTCAGTGTCCCCCTGTCCTGTCTCCACCTTTCGAGATGGCGTCAGTGAGTGGTTATTTCAGATAGGGGCTTTGTCAGACATTTTGATCAGTCTGAATTGCTGCCGTAGTTGGTTCCAAGTCTGGAGGGTGGCTATCACCACTGTGATGCTGGAGTGTTTCTTGAGTGGGGATGGTAGTGCCGCCATGGCGAGGGCCCGGAGGGAGGACCCCATGAGGGCGCACCCACTCGGCCTCTAGCTCCTTTATACATCCCATCACTCTTTCCGCTGTCGCTGCCCAGTGGTAGTATTGTAGGTTTGGGAGGGCTCTGCAGGATTTTGTTTTCTGCAGGATGTTCTTTGGGATCCTAGCATTCTTCGCCCCCCCCCCCTCCCACCATCCAAATGCCATGATTAATTTTTCTAGTGAGTTAAAAAAGACCTTGGAGATATAGTTTGGGATGGGTCTTTGTAGGAAGAGGTACCTGGGCAGCACGTTCATTTTGATAATCTGTACTCTCCCCACCAGGGTCCTTTTTGACTTTCTCTGTCAGACTGGTCAGATTCCATTTGTGGACCTCTGTCCAGTTATGAGCGATTTGGATCCACAGATAGCGGAATTTGTGTCGGGCTTGTTGAAACGGCAGTCCCAACAGTGCTGCCCCTCCCCTTGCGGGTTCACCGGGAAGATCTCGCTTTTGCTCATGTTGAGTTTGTAGCCTGAGAAGGCACCAAACTCTTTCAGCAGTGTGATGATTCCTTCCATGCTGTTTTGTGGGTCTTAGATGTAGAGGACAGGTCATCCAGATAGGCCGAGAGTCTGTGCTCTCTGCCTCCTTTTTGGATCCCCCTCCAATTTTTTGCTGTTCTGAGTGTGATCGTTAGGACGAACAGCAACGGGAACAACGGGCATCCCTGCCTGGTGCTCCTGTGCAGCTGAAATTACTGGGAGCTGGTGTTGTTTGTCCATACGCTCGCCATGGGAGCTTTATACAGGAGCTTCACCCGTTAGGTGAATCCTGTTCCGAGCTCGAACTGCTCCTGTACCTCAATGAGGTACGTTCACTCGACTCTGTCGAAGGCCTTTTCTGCGTCTAGGAGATGATCACCTCAAGTGTTCTCTCCCCGGATGGGATCATGATCACGTTCAGCAGGCGCCTGATGTTCGATGTTAACTGTCTACCTTTGACAAAGTGCATACGATCCTGTGCGACCACCTCTGGTACGCAGTTCTCCAACCTTGGCCAATATTTTGGCGTCTACGTTTAGTAGCGAGATGGGTCTGTACGAATCGCACTCTGTCGGGTCTTTTTCTTTCTTAGGTATTAGCGAGATTGAGGCTTGTGCTAGCATAGGTGGCAGTGTGCCCCTTGCCAGCTAGTCTGTGAACATCTCCCGCAGGTGCGGGACCAGATCTGTCACAAATGTTTTGTAGACATCCGCCGGGAACCAGTCTGGTCCCAGCGCCTACGCCGCCTGCATGGAGCTAATACTCTCCATGACTTCTCCCAGTTCTAGCGGTGCTTCCAGGCTCCGTTTTTTGTCCTCCCCACAACTAGCATGTCCAGTCTGTCGAGGAATTGTTTCATCCCCGAGCCCCCTGCTGGGGGCTCTGGGGTTTACAGTCCCCGGTAAAAGGCCTCGAAGGTTTAGTTAACCTTGTCTGGGTCTGTTTCTCGTGTGCCTCTGTTATCCCTAATTTGCGCGATTGCTCCCGTGGCTGCCTGCTTTCTCAGCTGGTGCGTCAGCAGGCGGTTGGCTTTGTCTCCTTGCTCGTACAGGGTCTACAGTGCCTGGTGGAGTTGGTGCACAGCTTTCCTCGTGGAGAGCAGATCAAAGTCCATTTGTAGCTTTTTCCTCTCCGCCAGGAGCTCTGCGGTCGGGGCCGCAGAGTATTTACGGTCTACCTCCAGTATGGAGTCGACCAGCTGCTGCCTAGCTACTCTCTCCTCTCTGTCTCTTCGTGCTTTAAAGGCGATAATTTCCCATCTAATCATGGCCTTTAGCGCCTCCCAGAACGTGGAGGGGGAGACCTCTCTGTTTTGGTTGTTTATGTGCACTCAGCCTGTGATACCCTTTCGCTGAAAGTCTTGTCGGCCAGTAGGGTAGTGTCCAACCTCCATGTGGGGTGTTCAGCACTGCCTGTTTACAACCTCACATCCATATAATGTGGAGCTTGGTCGGAGATTACAATTGCAGAGTATTCCGCCTCGACCAGCCCTGGAAGCAACGATTTCCCGACCACAAAGAAGTCAATCCTGGTATATATGTTGTGTACTGGGGAGAAGAAGGAGAACTCCTTCTCCCCTGGGTGGGTGAACCGCCAAGGATCCACCGCCCCCAGCTGCTCTATAAAGCGACCGAGTTCTTTCGCCATATTCGAGGTCTTCCCCATTTTGGGGTTTGACCTGTCTGTCCGCAGGTCCTATACACAGTTAAAGTCCCCCTCATGATCAGTCGGTGCGTCGCTATGTCGGGGATTTCTGCATGGTCTTTTTAATGAATTTTGTGTCGTCCCAGTTGGGAGTGTACACGTTAATGAGTACTACTGGGACCTCATCCAGGGCACTGCTGACCATGATGTACCATCCCCCTGGTCCATAACCGTCCTCGTCGCCTTAAACATGGTCCTCTTATTGATCAGTATTGCCACCCCCTTGGCCCTCGTCCCATAGCAGAAATGGTTGTCTGTCCCACCCAGGCCTTCCTTACCCGCAGTCGGTCCTGCTCTCTCAGGTGTGTCTCTTGGAGGAAGACTATATTTGTCTTTCATATCGGCTTTCATATTTCTTAGGTGGGTGAAAACTCTGGATCTTTTCACTGGGCCGTTAAGTCCCCTGACGTTCCAGTTGACTAAACTGATAGGGTTATTTTGTCCCACCGCTCCTGTGGGATTAACCATACTTACCTGGTGGACGCACCCCTGCACTCTGGGGTTTCCCTTTGTTAGGGACCTGTCCAAGATGTCTGCTGTCACTGCTTACCCCATGCGGTCGGGTCCTGGTGCTCCAGGGTTCCCTTTTGTCCAGGGGACACCCAACATGGCCGCCAACGGCGGTCCGCCACATGGGTAGGCCCCTGTACTCCGGGATCTCACTTCGCCCAGAGACCGCACAAAGTGGTTGTCTGCAGTGCTTCTTTGCTCCGGGCCCCTGGTTGTGGCCCTACATAGCCATACTGTCGATTTTGTTTCGCTACTGTCCCTTTCTCTTCCCCTATGATCCCCATTCCCGTAACCCCTTTCTCCATCTCTTTCCCACCCCCTTCCTGTGCCTACCCCCCTCTGTCCCTCTTCTCTCAGCCCTTTTTCCCCTTCGCATCCCCGTCCCGGCTGCTTGCCTTCCCCCCACCCCCACCCCCCACCCCCCCACCCCCACCCCACCCCCCCCGCCAGGTGTTGTACCCCCCTTTGGGGGTGCGCCACGGCCTCTATTTGCTTCTTGCTCCTGGTGGTAGCTTTCCCGCCTCCCGGGAGTTTCTGTCCCATTTTCCCCCACCCCTCTCTGTGGTTTCTGTCTGTTCTTTCCCATCTTACCCTACACTTGTCTGGATTGTTACTCCGCTTTCGCTCTGCTGTTGCCCTCGTTTGCACGCATGGGGCCACCTTCTCCCGCCTGCCGCGGTCTCGCGGGTGGCCGCTCATTGTTCGCCAATCGGGATGCGTTGGGGGGGGGGGGGGGGGGGCGTTGGGGGGGGGAAGGGAGAGGTTCTTCTCTCCCCCCCCTTAATGGGTTGTTGCTGCGTTGCCATTCTCTACCTGGGCCCTTCCCTGTCTCTCCAGCTCTCCCTGCTCCAGCCCACATTCTGCGGAAAACTTGTCTGCTTCAGCAGGGACCATAAAAAAGTGTTCTTTGCCCTGGTATGTGACCCAGAGGTTGGCTGGGTACAACATTCCAAAGTGTACCCCGCTCTTGTACGGCGTGCCTTTTGCCCTGTTGAATTCTGCCCTGCGCTTGGCTAGGTCAGCCCCAATGTCCTGATAAATTCGGAGTCAGTGTCCTTCCCAACTGCAGTTCTTGGACTGCCTGGCCCTGTGCAGGATTCTTTCTTGGTCCTGGTACTGATACAGTTCGGTTATGATGGCCCTTGGTTGTTCCTCGGTCTTGGGTTTCGGTCGCAGTGTCCGGTGAGCCCTGTCTATTTCTGGTGGGTTAGGGAAGGTCACCCTTCCCACCAGGTTGCCAAGAATCTGGGCAATGTAGTTCATGGGTTCCCTACCTTCAGTTCCTTCTGGTAGGCCCACAATCCGCATGTTCTGCCTCCTTGACCGATTCTCCTGGTCCTCGACCTTTCCCCTCAGGTTACCCTGCGTCGCAATCAGTCTCGCCACCTCTTTTTCCAGTGCCACGATCCGGTCACTTTGGTCGGTTGCGGCTCTTTCAAGGTCCTTGATGGTGGCTTCTTGGGCCTCCAGTTTCTTTTTGGCCCTGCTCAGAGCGATCTGTATTTGCAGAGTTTCGGCCACTGCATCTTTCACCGCGGCCTGTATGTCCGTTTTAATTTGTCGCCAGTGCTCGTTCAGTGCCTCTGAGAGTGATGCCGTCTAGCTCACTCCCGGTGAGGGAGGGTTTTGTACATGGCTGTTCTGCCCTTTTTGCTCCGGCGAGACTTGCGCTCCGCTGCTCCGTGCGCTGGTCGGCTCGTCCGACAGCCTCTGCTCCAGATCCCTTGGACCTCTGGTCTCCATGTGGCCCCTGGACTGGCTTTTCCCTTCATTTTTCTTTCTACTTCTCTCGTCCCCCGTCTTCTTAACGTTTGGGGAACAAATAGATGAGATTTTTGGCAAGTTTTGTTAAAAAGTGATTGTTTTACAGATCCGTGGGAGGAGAGCCACCGGACGTATGACTGCTCAGCCCAACGTCATCACCGGAATAGTTTGGACCTTATGTTGTAGAACTCAATACATTGACTTCTAGGCCAGTGTGAGTTCATGTTCCTCATCACGTCTTGAAGAGTTTGAAGGTAAGTGATTTTTATTTTTATTCATTTTATTTTTATTACCTTTTCAAATTGTGTGGGGGGGAAAACTGAAGTGACATCACAGTAAAGCTGTGACCTGATTGGCTGGTTGGGAATCTACACTAAATTTAAAAATGAAGCATTGTTAAACTAATTAAACATAATTACTTAATTATAATTTAGAGGGGTGTCTAAGCCAGACACTGGAGCGTACTGTATTTAGCTTTCGCATTTATAGTAGGAATTTAGTGCTAGGAAACATATAGTTAACAGTAACTTTTGAAATATTTTTTTAAAATTTAAGTTTAATTTACTAATTAATTGACGCAATGTCAATTAGAGGGGTGCAGTGCTCTGACTGTGAGATGTGGCAGGTCCGGGATGCTTCCAGCGTCCCGGATGGCTTCATCTGCAGCAAGTGCAGAGCTCCTCACAGACGGCATGGTTCAGTTGGAGCAGCAGCTGGATGCACTTCGGAGCATGCAGGTGGCGGAAAGCATCATAGATAGCAGTTATATAAATGTGGTCACACCCAAGGTGCAGGCAGTCAGTGCAGGAATCCCCTGTGGTTGTCCCCCTCTCGAACAGGTATACCCCTTTGGATACTGTCGGGGGGGATAGCCTATCAGGGGAAAACAGCAGCAGCCAGAGCAGTGACACCATGGCTGGCTCTGATGTTCAGCAGGGAGGGTCAAAGTGCAGAAGAGCAATAGTCATAGGGGCCTCTATAGTCAGGGGCACAGATAGGCGCTTCTGTGGACGTGAAAGAGACTCCAGGATGGTATGTTGCCTCCCTGGTGCCAGGGTCCAGGATGTCTCCGAACGGGTAGTGGGCATCCTGAAGGGGGAGGGCAAACAGGCAGAGGTCATTGTACATATTGGTACTAACGACATAGGCAGGAAGGGGCATGAGGTCCTGCAGCAGGAGTACAGGGAGCTAGGCAGAAAGTTAAAAGACAGGACCTCTAGGTTTGTAATCTCGGGATTACTCCCTGTGCCACGTGCCAGTGAGGCTAGAAATAGGAAGGTAGAGCAGCTAAACACGTGGCTAAACAGCTGATGTATGAGGGAGGGTGTTATCTGGACCACTGGGAGTTCTTCCGGGGCAGGTGTGACCTGTATAAGAAGGACGGGTTGCATCTAAACTGGAGAGGCATAAATATCCTGGCCGCGAGGTTTGCTAGTGTCACACGGGAGGGTTTAAACTAGTATGGCAGGGGGGTGGGTACCGGATCAATAGATAAGAAGGTGAAAACATTGAGGGAGAACTAGGGAATAGGGCCAGTATGGCTCTGAGGAAGAGCAGACAGGGAGATGTTGCTGCAAACAGCAGGTCTGGTGGCCTGAATGCATTTGTTTTAATGCAAGAAGTATTATGGGTAAGGCAGATGAACTTAGTGCTTGGATTAGTGCTTGGAACTATGAAGTTGTTGCCATTACAGAGACCTGGTTGAGGGAAGGGCAGGATTGGCAGCTAAACATTCCAGGATTTAGATGTTTCAGGCGGGAGAGAGGAGGATGCAAAAGGGGTGGCGGAGTTGCGCTACTGGTTAGGGATAATATCACAACTGTATGACGGGAGGACACCTCAAAGGGCAGCGAAGCTATATGGGTAGAGAAAAGGAACAAGAAGGGTGCAGTCACAATTCTGGGGGTTTACTACAGGCCTCCCAACAGCCAGCGGGAGATAGAGGAGCAGATAGGTAGACAGATTTTGGAAATGAGTAAAAACAACAGGGTTGTTGTGATGGGAGATTTCAACTTCCCCAATATTGGCTGGGATTCACTTAGTGCTAGGTGGACAAGGATAAGAGTGATCCTAGGGTGAATGTGCTAAATTGGGGGAAGGCTAATTATAACAAAATTAGGCGGGAACTGAATAACCTAGATTGGGGGTGGATGTTTGAGGGTAAATCAACATCTGACATGTGGGAGGCTTTCAATTGTCAGTTGAAAGGAATTCAGGACCGGCATGTTCCTGTGCGGAACCTTGGATAACGAGAGATATTGTTGGCCTCGTCAAAAAGAAAAAGGAGGCATTTGTCAGGGCTACAAGGCTGGGAACAGACAAAGCCTGTGTGGAATATAAAGAAAGTAGGAAGGAACTTAAGCAAGGAGTCAGGAGGGCTAGAAGGGGTCACGAAAAGTCATTGGCAAATAGGGTTAAGGAAAATCCGAAGGCTTTCTACATGTACATAAAAAGCAAGAGGGTAGCCACGGAAAGAGTTGGCCCACTGAAGGATAGGCAAGGGAATCTATGTGTGGAGCCAGAGAAAATGGGCGAGGTACTAAATGAATGCTTTGCATCAGTATTCACCAAAGAGAAGGAATTGGTGGATGTTGAGTCTGGAGAAGGGTGTGTAGATAGCCTGGGTCACATTGAGATCCAAAAAGGCGAGGTGTTGGGAGTCTTGAAAAATATTACGGTAGATAAGTCCCCAGGATCTGATGGGATCTACCACTGAATACTGAAGGAGGCTAGAGAGGAAAATTGTTGAGGCCTTGACGGAAATCTTTGGATTCTCACTGTCTTCGGGTGATGTCCTGGAGGACCGGAGAATAGCCAATGTTGTTGCTTTGTTTAAGAAGGGTGGCAAGGGTAATCCAGGGAACTACAGGCCGGTGAGCCTTACGTCAGTGGTCGGGAAATTACTGGAGAGAATTCTTCGAGACAGGATCTACTCCCATTTGGAAGCAAATGGACATATTAGCGAGAGGCAGCATGGTTTTATGAAGGGGAGGTCGTGTCTCACTAACTTGATAGAGTTTTTCGAAGAGGTCACAAAGATGATTGATGCAGGTAGGGCAGTGGATGTTGTCGATATGGACTTCAGTAAGGCCTTTGACAAGGTCACTCGTGGTAGACTGGTACAAAAGGTGAAGTCACACGGGATCAGGGGTGAGCTGGCAAGATGGCTACAGAACTGGCTAGGTCATAGAAGGCAGAGAGTAGCAATGGAAGGGGTGTTTTCTAATTGGAGGGCTGTGACTAGTGGTGTTCCGCAGGGATCAGTGCTGGGACCTTTGCTGTTCATAGTATATATAAATGATTTGGAGGAAAATGTAACTGGATTGATTAGTAAGTTTGCAGACGACACAAAGGTTGGTGGAATTGCGGATAGCGGTGAGGACTGTCAGAGGATACAGCAGGATTTAGATCGTTTGGAGATTTGGGCAGAGAGATGGCAGAAGGCATTTAATCCGGACAAATGTGAGGTAATGCATTTTGGAAGGTCTAATACAGGTAGGGAATATCCAGTGAATGGTAGAACCCTCAAGAGTATTGAAAGTCAGAGAGATCTAGGTGTACAGGTCCACAGGTCACTGAAAGAAGCAACACAGGTAGAGAAGGTAGTCAAGAAGGCATACGGCATGCTTGCCTTCATTGGCCGGGGCATTGAGTATAAGAATTGTCAAGTCATGTTGCAGCTGTATAGAACCTTAGTTAGGCCACACTTGGAGTATAGTGTTCAATTCTGGTCGCCACACTACCAGAAGGATGTGGAGGATTTAGAGAGGGTGCAGAAGAGATTTACCAGGATGTTGCCTGGTATTGAGGGCATTATCTATGATGAGCGGTTGAATAAACTCGGTTTGTTTTCACTGGAACGACGGAGGTTGAGGGACGACCTGATAGAGGTCTACAAAATTATGAGAGTCAGAGGCTTTTCCCCAGGGTAGAGGGGTCAATTACTAGGAGGAATAGGTTTAAGGTCAGCATGGCTTTGTGAAGGGTAGGTCATGCCTCACAAACCTTATTGAGTTCTTTGAGAAGGTGACTGAACAGGTAGACGAGGGTAGAGCAGTTGATGTGGTGTATATGGATTTCAGCAAAGCGTTTGATATGGTTCCCCACGGTAGGGGCTATTGCAAAAAATACGGAGGCTGGGGATTGAGGGTGATTTAGAGATGTGGATCAGAAATTGGCTAGCTGAAAGAAGACAGAGGGTGGTGGTTGATGGGAAATGTTCAGAATGGAGTACAGTCACAAGTGGAGTACCACAAGGATCTGTTCTGGGGCCGTTGCTGTTTGTCATTTTTATCAATGACCTAGAGGAAGGCACAGAAGGGTGGGTGAGTAAATTTGCAGACGATACTAAAGTCGGTGGTGTTGTCGATAGTGTGGAAGGATGTAGCAGGTTACAGAGGGATATAGATAAGCTGCAGAGCTGGGCTGAGAGGTGGCAAATGGAGTTTAATGTAGAGAAGTGTGAGGTGATTCACTTTGGAAGGAATAACAGGAATGCGGAATATTTGGCTAATGGTAAAGTTCTTGAAAGTGTGGATGAGCAGAGGGATCTAGGTGTCCATGTACATAGATCCCTGAAAGTTGCCACCCAGGTTGATAGGGTTGTGAAGAAGGCCTATGGAGTGTTGGCCTTTATTGGTAGTGGGATTGAGTTCCGGAGTCGGGAGGTCATGTTGCAGCTGTACAGAACTCTGGTACGGCCGCATTTGGAGTATTGCGTACAGTTCTGGTCACCACATTATAGGAAGGACGTGGAGGCTTTGGAGCGGGTGCAGAGGAGATTTACCAGGATGTTGCCTGGTATGGAGGGAAAATCTTATGAGGAAAGGCTGATGGACTTGAGGTTATTTTCGTTGGAGAGAAGAAGGTTAAGAGGAGACTTAATAGAGGCATACAAAATGATCAGGGGGTTGGATAGGGTGGACAGTGAGCGCCTTCTCCCGCGGATGGATATGGCTGGCACGAGGGGACATAACTTTAAACTGAGGGGTAATAGATATAGGACAGAGGTCAGAGGTAGGTTCTTTACGCAAAGAGTAGTGAGGCCGTGGAATGCCCTACCTGCTACAGTAGTGAACTCGCCAACATTGAGGGCATTTAAAAGTTTATTGGATAAACATATGGATGATAATGGCATAGTGTAGGTTAGATGGCTTTTGTTTCGGTGCAACATCGTGGGCCGAAGGGCCTGTACTGCGCTGTATTGTTCTATGTTCTATGTTCTATGTTCTAAGGTGTGAGAGGCAAGGTTTAGAGTAGATGTGCGAGGCAAGTTTTTTTACACAGAGCGTAGTGGGTGCCTGGAACTCTCTGCCAGGGGAGGTTGTGACAGCAGGGACGATAGTGACATTTAAGGGGCATCTTGACAAATACATGAATAGGATGGGAATAGAGGGATACAGACCCAGTAAGTGTAGAGGATTTTAGTTTAGACGGGCAGCATGGTCGGCACAGGCTTGGAGGGCCGAAGGGCCTGTTCCTGTGCTGTACTTTTCTTTGTTGTTTGTTCTTCTTTGATCCTTCCTGGTCTCTTCATATTCATATCTGATACTGGTATTAGTGTGGAAATAAGATTGACATGCAGATCTACATCTTCAGCAATTTCACAAATTATATTTCGTATCGGCGCTCTCGATAATGCATCTGCTAAGAACAAATATTTGCCTGCTGTTTGCCGAGATTGAAGTCATAGCGTTGTAACTTCATCATCAACCTCTGAATGCGTGGAGACATTTGGTTGAGATTCTTCTTGATGATGTTAACCAAAGGACGATGATCTGTCTCAACTGTGAAAGTTGGAAGGCCGTAGACATCGTCGTGGAATTTCTCCAAGCCTACAACTAAACCGAGGCATTCTTTTATCATTTGAGCGTACCTCTGCTCTGTTTTCGTCATGGATCGTGATGCATACGCGACTGGTTTCCAATCGTCATGCTCGAGTTGCAGAAGAATTGCTCCTACACCATCTTTCGAGGCATATGTTGACACTTTAATCTGCTTAGTTGGGTCAAACAACGTGAGAATTGGTGTGGTGGTTAGTGAAGTCTTGAGCTTCTTCCCCTCTTGCTCATGTCGCTCAGTCCAAGTGAAATCCATTGTCTTGTGCAGGAGATCACACAGATGAGTTGTTTTTGCTGACAGGTTTGGAATGAATTTCCCGATAAAATTGATCATACCCATCACTCTTCAGATGGCTTTCTTGTTGTGTGGCTTTGGCATGTTGACAATTGCTTGGATTTTGTCCTTGTCAGGTTCAATGCCATGTGATGAGTGCTTGTCACCTAGGAATGTGACCCCAGTTACTCCAAATTGCCACTTTTGCGTGTTGACTTCAGCCAATTCTCCTGATGCTCATTAGAACTTGAAACAATCTTGTATTGTGCTCTTCTATGGTTGAGCCTCAAACAATGATATCATCCACGTATACACATACATCTTCGATGCCTTCGATTATGTGATCCATGGCACGGTGAAAAATCTCTGCTGCTGAAATGATGCCAAACGCATTCTCAGAAAGCAATACCGTCCAAATGCCGTATTAAAAGTGCAGTACTTTGTACTTTGTTCCTCTAGCTTTAGTTGCCAGAAACCTTGAGATGCGTCAAGTTTCGTAAAGAATTGTGCACCAGCTGTCTCAGATGTGATATCCTCACGTTTTGGTATTTGGTAGTGTCCTCTTTTAATTTTCTCGCTAAGGGGCGAAATTCTCCAGAAACGGCGCGATGTCCGCCGACTGGCGCCCAAAACGGCGCAAATCAGACGGGCATCGCGCCGCCCCAAAGGTGTGGAATGCTCCGCATCTTTGGGGGCCGAGCCCCAACATTGAGGGGCTAGGTCGGCGCCGGACGAATTTCCCCCCCGCCAGCTGGCGGAAAAGGCCTTTGGTGCCCCGCCAGCTGGTGCGGAAATGGCATCTCCGGGCGGCGCATGCGCGGGAGCGTTAGCGGCCGCTGACAGCTTCCCATGCATGCACAGTGGAGGGAGTCTCTTCTGTCTCCGCCATGGTGGAGACCGTGGCGAAGGCGGAAGGGAAAGAGTGCCCCCACGGCACAGGCCTGCCCGTGGATCGGTGGGCCCCGATCGCGGGCCAGGCCACCGTGGGGGCACTCCCCGGGGCCAGATCGCCCCGCGCCCCCCCCAAGACCCCGGAGCCTGCCCGCGCCGCCTTGTCCCGCCGGTAAGGTAGGTGGTTTAATTTACACCGGCGGGACAGGCATTTTAGCGGTGGGACTTCGGCCCATCCGGGCCGGAGAATCGAGCGGGGGGGCCCGCCAACCGGCGCGGCGCGATTCCCGCCCCCGCCGAATCTCTGGTGCCAGAGACTTCGGCAACCAGCGGGGGCGGGATTCACGTCAGCCCCCGGCGATTCTCCGACCCGGCGGGGGGTCGGAGAATCTCGCCCCAGATCTTTGGGATCTATACATATACGAATATCATCATTCTTTTTCTTTACACATCCATGGAATTTACCTAATCAGTAGGTTCGTCCATCTTTCTGATTACTTTTAACTTTGTCATTCTGTCCATAAGACCATAAGACATAGGAGCGGAAGTAAGGCCATTCGGCCCATCGAGTCCACTCCACCATTCAATCATGGCTGATTTCAACTCCATTTACCCGCTCTCTCTCCACAGCTCTTAATTCCTCGAGAAATCAAGAACTTATCAACTTCTGTCTTAAAGACACTCAACGTCCCGGCCTTCACCGCCCTCTGTGGCAATGAATTCCACAGACCCACCACTCTCTGGCTGAAGAAATTTCTCCTCACCTCTGTTCTAAAGTGACTCCCTTTTATTCTAAGGCTGTGCCTCCGGGTCCTAGTCTCCCTTGCTAATGGAAACAACTTCCCTGCATCCACCCTATCTAAGCCATTCATTATCTTGTAAGTTTCTATTAGATCTCCCCTCAACCTCCTAAACTCCAATGAATATAATCCAAGGTTCCTCAGACGTTCATCGTATGTTAGGCCTACCATTCCTGGGATCATCCGTGTGAATCTCCGCTGGACCCGCTCCAGTGCCAGTATGTCCTTCCTGAGGTGTGGGGCCCAAAATTGCTCACAGTATTCTAAATGGGGCCTAACTAATGCTTTATAAAGCTTCAGAAGTACATGCCTGCTTTTATATTCCAAGCCTCTTGAGATAAATGACAACATTGCATTTGCTTTCTTAATTACGGACTCAACCTGCAAGTTTACCTTTAAAGAATCCTGGACTAGGACTCCCAAGGCCCTTTGGAGTCTAGCTCCTTTTTGAGGTGATCCCGAAGAGGTGCAGATACTCTTCTTGGTGCATGTATCACAGGGTTTGCATCTTCTTTGAGTTGTATCTTGTAGGTGAATGGTAGTGCATCAAAACCTCTGGACACATCGCTGAATTTACTGATAATGTTCTCAGAATCGTTGGAATGTTGATCCAATCCTTTGGGGATGCTGTACATTGACTGCACTAGACCAGATTCTTCACAGGACTGATCGCCTAACAATGAATCCAAGCCCTCGGATACAATACAGAATGGGATGGAACAAACCGTGTTCTTCACCACCACACTCAGCCATTTGTCTTCATCGACCGCATTTATTTTAAATGGAGCATCAGTTTGCATTTTTTTAAGTGCTGGAGAATCAAAAAAATTCTTCTTCGCTGTTATTACTCCAACAAACAATGATGTTTCATCACTGGAGACTGTGTCTTCCATTGTGCTGGCTAATCTGGGATTGAGTTTAGAGTAACCATTCTGAGCAAAGTGATTTTTTTCCTTTGCATTTGGATCAAAACTTGCCAAATGCTGGACACTGCCTTAGTTTGTGCCTTTGACCACATCTTTTACACAGAAATACTTTGTCCCGATCCTATTTGTTGGTGTGTGAGGAGCTGCAGGAACTTTCCCGCCCTTTTTCAGATGTTTCCCGCTTTTTTGGAAAAAGGCGGCGACCGGAGTGCTTTCCTCCAAGAAGATGCCGCTATTACTGAGAAACATGTTAGAATGCTGTGCGGCTGGATCGTGAGCCTGACAAATCTTAACTGTTTGTTCCAAGGACAGCTCCGATTCCATCAGCAACCGTTCCCACACCAAACACAATCTGGTCCAGAAGCATGGAAGACTCCATCGCAGAAAAATTACAGGTTTTAGCTTTTAACTTTAAATCAGTGATGAAATGATCTATGGACTCGTCTGTCTTCTGTAAATGTGATCTAAGCACATGGCACTCATAAATGTCATTCTTTCTGGGGGTGCACTGTGCATCAAATTACTTTGTTAAAATTGTTACTACCTTCGTCGTTTGCCAATTTAAACGTATTGCTTTGGTCCCTGCTGCTGTTTGGAGCATCGCTACCTTACGCAAATCTGATTGATTTCCTAAATTTACTGCAGTAAGAAACAGATAAAATTGAGTCGGACATTCTGCCAAGACCCTCAGCCATGGCCGTCACCGACTGCGTGACGCCTTGGACATCTTCACTAATGGGGCCGGCGTCGTACACCAGGCTCTCCACTGCGGTCACCACTCTAGCAGTGTTGGCCTTGGTGCCACGCATTGCCGCCGCTATCTCCTGCACCGCTAGCCGCTGGGACTCCTCCAAGCAGCTATGGATCTGCTAGAGTGATGCTGACATCTCCCTCTGAATGTCCTGGCTGTTCCCTATCGTCTCCAGCAGCTCTGGGATCACAGGCTCAGCTTCAGGCTGGGACCCAGCTGGGTACTGGGATCCAGCAGACCTCAGACTGCTGTCGTGCCTGGGGGTTCCTACCTCCACCTGATGTGCATCATCAGCTGTGTTGCTCACCAGATTGTGCCCCCGAAGCCTGCCCACTAATGTCACCCACTGAGATGTGTGTATCTGCGCTGGTGGAGGGTGGGAATGACAGCTGTGACACCGCAATCGTGACTTCCTCAGAGCTCTCCTCCGAGGTGGTCTCCTGGGAGGCAGGGGAGGGTGCCGCCAGGGATGGGCTGGCGCCGTTGGCTGGAGGACCAGTAGGAGAATGGACATGTGGTCAGTGGGAGGGATGGGTCAGTCAGTAAGACAATAACAACTCACGTTTGGTGGGGCCCGGTGGTTCCTCAGCTCTGTGGCGACAGCCAGCCTCTGCATGGCTGACTGCTCTGTCTTCGACCACCCCAGTCACTTCCAGGGCCTATTCCTCAAAGGAGGTGAGGATTCTTATGTCTGGCACCCCTCTGCCATTCTGCGCCCTCTCCCAACGATTATTGGAGAGCTTTTCCTGAGGAGACACAGATGGGGCATTGTTAGCAACACATATTGTTAACCCCTTTTGTGGAAAGGTGTGTGGAGGGAAGGTTGGGGGGGGGGGGGGTTGAAGGGGGCGGGGGAGGAGGGAAGGTTGGGGGTCGCATGGGTAGTTAGTGATGGATGCTTCCTTGGGGGGGGGAGGGTGGGGGGTGTTGGTGTCTACTCGCACGTGCTGCCCGGTGTAGATCGTTGACCTTTTTTTGGCACTGTAGGCCAGTCCTCCTGGTCACTCTCCCTGGGTTCACAGCCACCACCAGCTCATCCCAGGCAGCATTGGCTGACCTGTGGCTGACCCTCCAGGACCCTCGGGGGAACAGGACATCCCCCCTGGCCTCCACTGTGTCTAGGAGCCTCCCCAGGTCAGCATCCCCGAATCTTGGGGCAGATTTCCTCAGCACCATTGTTGCGAGTTGGCTGGGGTTGGCTGAGCAAGTGCAGTTTAAGTGCTGCTTGACCTTGTTAGTGAGAGCTGGCGCGCGCGATCCCGGCGAATCAGCTGGCGAGCATTCGTTTGCGGCGAGAAGCCCGTGAGGCCTCATTAAGTGGACCAATTAACATTGAATTGCCTTGCCGGCCTCGCTGGCAATTCCTGCTCGCTACCACACTACCAAAATCTTTTGGAGAATCGTGCCTTAAGTTGCCATATGTTTAGTTTACAGTTGATTTTGGGGTTACACTGAAAACAGTGGGCAGCACATTGACAAGGAGCTGGGAAATGTTTTGGTAGCAGGTAGGGACTCGGGAGCCCTGGTCGGAGGCAGGAGATCGGGAGCAGGGAGGTGGACAGTTTGTGACTGGGCTGCAGGAGGGCATGGGCTTCCTTGAAGAGCCTTGGTAGTGCACTCCTGCTTCTACGAACCCACAAAGGGTGTTGAAATAATTAATTACCTTGGGAGCCAGCAGCTCCAACCAGTGTTGTGTGGCGGGACACAGCAGAGGGCAGTGTGTGCGGCAAGCGGGGGTTATGTTCTGCACATTGCTTTTTGGGCACCCCATCAACCCTCCCCCCCCCAACACAATGCTCTCCTGCCCATCATGGAGGTGGTCATATGGAGGCTAATGGTTCTTGACCTTTATCTATTCATTGATTTTATAAAATTTCGATAAAAAAAGAAAAGCTGGAAAAGAAGAAACTCTAATGGAAAAATTAATCGCATTCTTTAAAAAGCTTTCCTCCCGCATGCACCATTTTTCAATGGTGTTTCTCCACTAACGTCTGTTGTACAAACCTGAAGTGAGGTGTGAATCAAATATATCCTGAGTTAAGTTGTACATCTCCGTTAATTACTGCTTGACAAACTTTTAACAAGCAAAACAATGTTAACATCAGATCAGCATTTCAACATGCGATTATTCTCAGGAGCACTTTCAGAAGAGTGGGCAAGGGTTAGTGCCCACTCGATTAATACTAACAAAATTACCACACCTTAACACACAATTAGTGTGCGCAGTAGCTTTAACGTTCAGGATAGAAAGCAAACCTTTGAAGTGAAATGAGATCCCTTAATAGACAAATTAAATTAAAAATCATTATAATAAACTTAGAATGTTAAATCATTCTTAATCTCTTTTTCTTTTAGTGACCATATTTCAACTGGCCGGGATTCTCCATTCCTCGCTGCTGCGATCGGGAACCCCGATTGGGCGAACAATGGAGCGTCCCCTGAAAAACGTGTTTAGCGGTTCCGATCCCCTGCCAGTGCCTCAGTGTGCTCCCCACTCCGCACCAGAGGAGGATGCAAATGACTGTCTTGCACCATTTCAATTTGTTTCACCGGTTGGAAGCCCAATTCACGCCCCCCCCCCCCCCCCCACCCCCCCACTCCGTTATGCACCAGCCCCCACAGCGGGAAATTCAGAGGGCTTGCTTTTGTGCAAGTTTGTCCAAGTGCGGTCCTGATGTGGGAGTCCCCGAGTGCCCCCAAAGTGCATCGCAAGACCCCCTCCCCCTCAAATGCAAATCCAACCCCCGCCGCCCCCCCCCCCCCCCGCCACCACCACCACCACTGACACGTAGGGGAATCTTTCACCACACTACGAGAACACCCGCCCACAGCAGACATGTATGAGGTAGACTCGACAACTCCCATCAGAGACCCCTTACAGAGATCCCCAACAGTAGAGGCGGCATGGTGGCTCAGTGGTTAGCACTGCAGCCTACGGTGCTGAGGACATGGGTTTGATCCCGGCCCCAGGTCACTGTGTGTGTGGAGTTTGCACATTCTCCCCGTGTCTGCGTGGGTATCACCCCCACAACCCAAAGATGTGCAGGCTAGGTGGATTTGCCCTGTTAAATTGCCCCTTAATTGGAAAAAAAAAAGAATTGGGTACCCTAAATATATAAAAAAAAGGGGGAAAAATGATATCCCCATCAGAGACCCCCATCAGACACTCCCATCTAAACCCCCCATCAGTCACCCTCATCAGAACCTGCACATCAAAAGCAGCTACATGTTTTCTGCTGTGTAAAAGAGGAAGTGAAACCACTTAACTGCTTTTGATGTGGTGAGGATCTGCCAATCACAGCAAGAGTGTTTATAAACATTGTGGTTAGATCAAAGCAGGGTAATGGGGATGCATTCAAGCATCATCAATGAATTTACAGTGCAGAAGGAGACCATTCGGCCCATCGAGTCTTCACCGGCTCTTGGAAAGAGCACCCTACCCAAGTTCAACACCTCCACCCTATCCCCATAACCCAGTAATCCCACCCAACACTAAGGGCAATTTTGGACACTAAGGGCAATTTATCATGGCCAATCCACCTAACCTGCACATCTTTGGACTGTGGGAGGAAACCGGAGCACCCGGAGGAAACCCACGCACACACGGGGAGGATGTGCAGACTCCGCACAGACAGTGACCCAGCGGGGAATCGAACCTGGGACCCTGGAGCTGTGAAGCAATTGTGCTATCTACAATGCTACCGTGCTGCCCTGAAGATGAAGATAAACAATCCATGGAGCACCTGCCTCTGACTAATAAAACTGTCAATCATCGGCTAATGCAATGTATTGCTGTGTGAAATTCAATGGAGATTTTATTTCAAAGGCTGTCAGGGAATTTGAAGCCCTTTGAAGTATACTTGGCTTTCTAGGAAGCCTCTGACACTTGTAATAGCTGTTGCATTAAACACTTTTCTCTGAGGCAGCCGTTCTTACGGAAGGGTAATTGAACGTTTTTCACTCTTCTGCTTGGACTACTCTTCAGCTTTCAGCAGGGGTGACTGATGGGGGTCTCTGATGGGGGTTCTAATTGGGGGTTCTGATTGGGAAGTCTGATGGGGGGTCTGATGCCGGTGCTGGAGGGTTGGGTGGTGGGGCGGTCGGGGCACCCTCATGCGTGCGTGCTGTGGGATGCTGACCCATTATTTCCATGGTGGGGGAGGAGGATGCCCCTACATTTCAGGGAGGGGGTCCAGCAGGGGATGCAGGATTTGCATTGTCAGGGGGTGGGGGGCCCACCGCCGGACCTTGGTATTGGGCCACCCGATCAGAATGGCAGCCCAATAGCAGGATTCTGATGGAATCTGGCGAGCTCTCCACCATGTATGAATTAGTCTAGTAAAGGAGAGATACTTGCATACTGGGCCCCACTCCTCGCACCAGCAGAGCCCAGTAGCAATTTTCCATTGGCAGAAACACTTAGGTTCCTGAACCAGAAAATCCCTGCCTGCAAGTCGGGTCTTCATTTTACAAAAATATAAAGATACAGCTGAAGCTACAATAAAGATTTACAAGGACAATGCCTGAACTGAGAGACTATCATCACCAGGAAAGATGGAATAGGTGGTTGTCTCTTTTCTCCTGGGTAAACTGAGGGATAACCTAATGCAGCAGAGGCCTTTAAAACCTAATACAGTAGAGGTCTTTAAAATTATGAAGGGATTTGGTAGGGTAGGTGTGTGTTTCCAGTTGTGGGTGAGTCCAAAACTAAAGGCTAACAATAGAAGATAGCCATCGAGAATTCCAATGCAAAATTTTGGAGAAACATTCTTATCTTGAGTGTTAGAATGTGGACCTTGCTACTACGTGGAACAGATTAGGCAAAAAAGCATAGATACTTTTAAAGAGAAGCTAGATAAGTGCATGATGGAGACTGGATAGTCAGACCGGGTAAGATAAGGTAGTGTGGGAGGAGGCTATTTCAGGCATATATACCAGCACCAACTATGGCCTGTTTCTGTGTTGTAAATTCTATGTACTGGTCTTTAACTGATGCAAAGGTGTGGAAAAGAAATTCAGGAAGACATCAGGAGATATCCAGCTGCTCCTTGTGTTAGATGCCTAATTGCAAATCTGCACCTCACCAGAAGACAGTTACAAATGGTATTTTCTGTGCAATAAATTGTAGGCCTGGCATTATATCTAATCAATCTACAAGTAGAATACGAGAGTTCTACGGATTTTATTTACCTATCGATTCGACCACTTCTCACTGATCATTTATGTCTTGGTGGTAGCAATGTTGATTTAAGTGTTCAGAGAAAGAAAAACAACTCGGCCAGTACTAGGTAGGTTTTGGGGGTCTCAGGGCAGGCAGGAGAGATGATCATGTCATGGAGTAACAGAGATATTTGTGCTGTGGCAATATCGTTGGACTAGTAAGCCAGAGGCACAGGCCAAAGCCCTGTGGCCACGGGTTAACATCCCATCATGGCAGCTGGTGGAATTTAAATTCAATTAATAAAAGTTGAAAGCTTGCCTCAGTCATGGTGACCATGAAACGATCATGGATTGCCATAAGAACCCATTTAGTTCAGTAATGTTCTTTAGGGAAGGAAATCTTTACGTGGTCTGGCCTACAAGTGACTCCAGACCTACAGAAATGTGTTTTTTAAAACTATTCTCAAGGGGTGAGTAACAAATGTTGAAATTTCCAGCAAGCCCACATCCCATGAATGAATAATTTTTAAAAGATGGAAGTAGGTGATCTCCGTGATGGAGAGGAAAGAGAGATTAGAAGCTTAACTCAAGATTGAACAGGGTGGCAATGTTGTAAAAGGTCTGGTTTAGTGTGAGACAGCGGCCAGAAGGCAGGATAATGTTCATTGAGAGGAAAGAAAGCTTGGGCAGGGGGTCAAAGGGAAGGGAACAGTAGCTGCTCCTGGACTGGATGTCAGAAAGGAATGTTACTGGGCCCTCCAACACTCTTCCTAGGTCAACAGCCATCTCTCTGGCTTTGGCATTGCATGGGTCCACAGCACTAGCAATAGAAAGTAAGGAACTTAGATGGCTTTCTGACTTTCCCAACGCCCCCAGCATTTACAGGGGACAGGTTGGTGAAGGAATAGCTGGCAATCTTACCTGCTGATGTGTTGTTTGCCTCCAACGTTTTTTAGTGAGAGTTGCACAGAAAGATGAGTGACAACAGACACCGGACTAGAGGTGGATTTGAAGAGATGCTGTCATGTGGAAAACTGAAAGTGGAGGTGAATTTGTAGCTCAGACCTGGAAGGACTGTTGTCCTTCAAATTAATTGTTTAATTGAGGTCTCATTAGCCTATTCTGATGGTTCAAGTGGGCTTTAATAATCACATGAATTATTTGAAGAAGAGCAGAGCTCTCCAGTCCTTCTTTTGAAAAATATTTTTATTAAAAGCTTTTCCATTAGAACAAAACAGTATAACAATATAATGCAAAACAGATGCTTCAACTTATGGTATAAAAAGAACACAATCAACAATCACGAGTACATTCACCCCACCCCCACCTCCCCATAGTGAACTAAACAAAACCCCATAACAACTGACAGTGGGCTGGATTCTCCGGTCGTCGATGCCAAAATCACATTCGGCAACGGGCCGGAGAATCCAAATCCCCGACAGAATTGGGGGCGGCGCCGCTTCCGCGATGCTCCGCCCCCTCCAAAGCGGCTTACTTGCAGACTTCGCCACGTATCCACGGCCTGAGGCCTGCCCCCGATCCTCCGCCCCCGACCGGCCGAGTTCCCGACGACGCGGGTCTCTCATGGTGTCACCCGTCGGGAACTCGGCGTGGTGGCTGCGGACTCACGCCAGCGCCACCGCAGTTGGGGGAGGGCCGATCCGCGGGCAGGGGGATGACATATTCGGGGCTGGGGGCACTGTGGTGGGACGGTCTGGGGAGCGCAACCCGGCCAAAGGGGGGACTATTTCGTGGGCCGAGTCCGCGAGCGGCATCCGCCATGAAGCACGGTGCGGCCGCTGCAGGCCGCCACTGTGCGCATGCACGGTCATGGACCCGACAATTCTCCGAGGCATAATGGCAGCTGGAGCCCGGTGCTCTCCGCTGCCTCCCTGCTAGCCCCCAGCAAAACGGGGAATCGGTGGCCGTTTTGCGCCAGTTTTCCGCCGTTCCCACCCCTGCGTGGGGACATAGTCTCCAAATCGGAGAATCCAGCTCAGTGTCTTTGAAAAAGGAAAGGAATGGCTGCCATCTTAGATAGAATCCTTCTACCGACCCACTAATGGTATACTTGACCTTCTACAAATGTAGAAACTCATGAGGCCACCCAATCAGGCCGAAGCACTGGGCAGAGTAGGAGACCTCCACCCAAGCAGAACTCGCCTTCGGGCTATTAACGAAACAAAGATGAGGACATCCGCCCTCACCACCGTCCACAGCACCGGTGAGTCCAAAAATGGCCATCAGCCAACAAGGCTCCAGCTCGACATTAAGAATCTCTCACAGGTGCGATAGGAAGAGACCCAAATAACTTGGGACACGCCCAGAACATTTACGAATGACTAGCCGACCCCGAGAACACCGCTCACAGCTGGTGTCCATCCCTGAAAACACCACTCATCCTCACCTTGGTCAGCTGAGCCCTTTGCACCACCTTGAACTGGATCAAACTAGATCAAGCTGAGCACAAGAGGATGTAGAGTTGACCCTATGAAGGACCTTGTTCCACAACCCCTCATACAGAATAGGACCCAATTCACCCTCCCATTTTATCTGCACCTCAGCCAACGGAGCCGACTCTGCTGATATGATCGGACCATAAATATCCAAAATAATCTGCCCACCAGACCCAGCCAACAATAAAGGGCTGGATTGTCCGGAATCCCAGCTGCGTGTTTCCCTGAACCAAGCCGTTCGCTGGTGGCGGGATTCTCCCTTCCTGCCGATTGCCAATGGGATTTTCCATTGAAGCCTCCCCATGCTGCTGGGAAACCCAAGTGCGGGGCGCAATACCAGTGGGAACAGAGAATTCCGACGGCCGAGAACTCAGGCCCAAATCCTCTACAACAGGGAGGGCGGTGATGCCAGGGGAAAAGAAGGAAAAGTCTTCCGCAAAAAATCACGAATCTGGAAGAATCTAAGCAAGTTGGTCACAGGGAGTTAAATTTCTCTGACAACTCCTCAAAACTGGCAAACCTATCCTGCACAAACAAGTCCCCAAACGTTTCCGTACCTTTCCCCTCCCATGTCCTAAATGTTGAGTCTACCCCCGCTGCCACAAAGAGGTGATTACTGCAGGTAGGGGGGCACCATCGACATGACGCTAGAGTTAAAATGCTGTCTGAACTGTTTCCAGATGTTCAGGTTGGACACCACCACCGGATTCAAATAAAATCTTGCAGGAGAGAATGGCAGTGAGGTAGTTAGCAAAACACCCAAACTAAAGCCCCTACAAGAACTTGCCTCCATTTCCCCCCATATGTAACTCGGATCACTAAGCCATCCCAGTACTTTCTCAATATTAGCAGCCGAATAATTGAAATAACAAATTGGGTAAAGCTAAACCACCTGACTGTCCATCTCTATGGAGAAACACCCTAAAGATCCTTGGGGGTCTTGCCTGCCCAAATAAAAGAGGACACTATCGTGTTAACTCTGACAAAGAAGGATTTGGGGAGAAAAGAGTGAGACACTGAAAAGTAAATAAAAACCTTGGGATGACATTCGTTTCAATAGTCTGGACCCTGCCCACCAAGGACAGGAGAAGGTTGTCCCAGTTTCACAAGTCAGACTTGACCCCATTCACGAGACTAGCATAATTTAATGTATAAAGCGAGGCCAAGTCGTCGGTCACCCGGATTCCCAGACAAAAACTATACCTGGCCAAAAAAGACAACATCCCCAGATAGGCTCCCCTCCCCTGGGGGTTGACCGAAAAGTATTTGTTCTTGTCCAAATTCAACTGATAACCCGAGAAGGAGCCAAAACTCCTAAGTAGCGTCATTATCTCATCCATAGTGGAATCTAGGTCCATAATCTACAGAAGCAGATCATCTGCGTACAAGGACACACTGTGCTCCCTCCCTCCCCAACCCTCGTCAACCCTCTCCAGCCGGCGTGGATTAAACCACCTACCTTACCAGCGGGAGCAAGCAGCGTGAGCGGGCTCCGGGGTCCTGGGGTGATCTGGCCCCGGGGGGTGCCCCCACGGCGGCCTGGCCCGCGACCAGGGCCCACCGATCGGCGGGCCGGCCTGTGCCGTGGGGGCACTCTTTTTCTTCCGCCTTCGCCATGGTCTTCACTATGGCGGAGGCGGAAGAGACCCCCTCCCCTGCGCATGTGCGGGGATGCTGTGAGCGGCCGCTTACGCTCCCGCGCATGCGTCGCCTGGCAAAGTCCTTTCGGCGCTGGCTGGCGTGGCACCAAAGGCCTTTCCCGCCAGCCGGCGGAGCGGAAACCACTCCAGCGCGGGCCTAGCTCCTCAAGGTGAGGGCTTGGCCCCTAAAGGTTCAGAGAATTCCGCAACTTTGGGGCGGCCCGATGCCGGAGTGATACGCGCCGTTTTTGGCGCCGGGTAGCGGACATCGCGCCAGTTTGCAGAGAATACCGCCCCTGATCTCTGAATGCGATAATTGTATCATGTCCAAATAATTTTCACAGTTGTTGAGTCGTAGTTCAGATCGTGTTTGTTAAATATGAAACCTTCAGTGAAATATTATTGAAAAAAAAAGTCTCCTACAGAAACACTACATCAGCATTCAAACTTTTCAAACTTTTCAGGTGAACAAATACCCTCGACCTTTTCACTGGGCCATTCAACCCCTTACGTTCCAGGTGACCAACCGATTTGGGGGTCTCCCATCCCCCCCTCGACCTGGAGTCAGCCAGGGACCCAGGTTTGACTCCCGGCTTGGGTCACTGTCTGTGCGGAGTCTACACGTTCTCCCCGTGTTTGCGTGGGTTTCCTCCGGGTGCTCCGGTTTCCTCCCACAAGTCCCGAAAGACGTGCTTGTTAGGTGAATTGGACATTCTGAATTCTCCCTCTGTGTACCCGATCAGGCGCCAGAGTGTGGCAACCAGGGGATTTTCACAGTAACTTCATTGCAGTGTTAATGTAAGCCTACTTGTGACACTAATAAAGATTATTATTATTATTATTAATCCCCAAACAGAACAAAAACATTGAGCTCATTATCCAAATCTAAACTAAGATAATGAGCTGCAGCTACCCCCATCGCTCTGCTCCTATTAACTAGCTAACAACCCGGTGAGCAGGGTTGGGAAGATAGTGGGGAGGCCGGATCCCCTCCCAGAGTAAAGAAAAATACTGACAGCAAAAAAGCACACACAAAGTAGAACAAAATCCATTACAACAACGTACTCCATCAGTGAGCCATATATTTCCCATAACAATTACACTACAGAAAACAAAACCCCCCATAACCTTGAGCACACCACCCAAATCGAAAACTTCAAAACCATCATCCCATCCAAGAGCAAAGAAATGCAGGCATATACAAGAATCCCCAACAACTCCCCACAACTACAAACCCAGCCCCAACATCCAAATACCTCACATAAACAAACCCCAATCAATTTGCACCCAGCCCGTGTTTTTTTACAAAAGTCTCTGTATCCTTTGGCGCATCAAAAAAATAGGGCTGGATTTTCCGTTTCAGCGCTAAGCGCAGACTCAAACGATTCCGGGACTGGTGAAGACCTAGCTGCGGCGCCAGGTGAAACTCCCGGCTCCCGCGCCGAAACCTGGCTGCGCATGCGCACGGCGACGACCTGCAGCGGTCGCGCCGTACACCATGGCGGCAGCTGTGCGCGGACCCGACCAGCCATCCGCGACCCCACAGGCCACCGTTGCAACGGCGTCTGCGCGCAATGTGATTACAGCACTTCCGTGGGGGGGTGGAGCATGGCTGACCTGCGTCAAACCGGCGCCGGCCCTGATTTGGGCGTCGGAGCCCATTCTCCACCCGATTGCCGTTAATGATATCGGCGTCAGGCAATGGAGAATCCTGCCCATAGCCTTTCGACTCAAAAGTTACTCTGAGTCTCTCCGAGTTCACCATCCCCAAATGAATTTCATTCTTATATATGGTGGCCTTGGCTTTATTAAACACCACCCGCTTCCTCACCAGCTCTGCGCCAACATATTGACACATCCTGATAGCGTGGCCTTCCCATTTATAATCATGTGGAGCTGGGAGTCTGCCCTCAATAATCCTCAGCCCATCCCAGGGCTTGTCTCCTCTCCAGAAAATTATGGAATGTTACGTTAACAGCTTGTTGTGGTTCTTTGGGAAGGGGCTACTGCCCGAGTCCAGTGGGATCGACCCAGCTCAGGATGGGACTTGAATCCGGCCTCCCCACTATCTTCCCAAACATCTTTGAAAAATATTCTGTGGGAATTGGTCCATCCATTCCCTCTGGCAACCATGCGATTCTGATATTCTGCCTCCTAGGATGATTCTCCAGATCGTCAACTTGACCTTCAGTGCTTTACTCACATCGGCCATATCATAGAATCATAGAATTTACAGTGCAGAAGGAGGCTATTCGGCCCATCGAGTCTGCACCGGCCCTTACAAAGAGCACCCTGCTCGAGCCCACGTATCTACCCTATCCCCGTAACCCAGCAACCCCCACTTAACCGTTTTGGACACGAAGGGCAATATAGCATGGCCAACCCACCTAACCCACACATCTTTGGACTGTGGGAGGAAACCGGAGCACATGGAGGAAACCCACGCAGACACGGGTAAAATGTGCAGACTCCCCACAGACAGTGGCCCAGCTGGGAATCGAACCGGGAACCCTGGCGCTGTGAAGCAACTGTGCTGACGACTATGCTACCGTGCTGTCCTTCTCAGCTTCATCTCAGCTTCCAGAGAGGCAATCTGGTCACTGTGCCTCGAGAGAGCTGCCTCCAGTCCCTTTATTGCAGCACCACACGCCTTTACCAACTCGTCGGGCTTCTCCAACATCGACTGAATGGGTGGCATGGCCTCTTCCACTAGCTGCGTTTGCTTCTCAAATTCTGCCACCAAGATGCCCTTAAGCATCTTGCCATTAGTGGAGTGGACGGAGTTGCAGCCTCCACCATTTTCTCCACTGAAGAGCCTCGAGAAGTCTCTGATTCCGTCGACTAATTTCTTTCTTTAACTTTCGTTACCCTGCTCTTTTTGGGCATTTCCCTCGTGTGGGCACCTTATATCACTATCAGGTGGGATTTGAAACAAAGGTACCTCTAGAAACTGGGTGAAAAGGGTGAAAACCCTCATTTGGTCTGCGTCCTCCCTCTACTTATCACCACCGGAAGTCCTCAGAGCTCTTCCAGTCCTGATGAACTTTTCCCTCTCAACTCCTATCACCAAGAAAAAAATAACCAGTCATTACTGTGCAAAATGGATGTTCATATTTGGCTATATAACAGCTGTCGCGCTCCTAAATAGTTCACTGCATCTGAAGTGCTTTGAGACATTTCTGAAATATGTGATAATAAAAGTGTTTTATTTCTAAATAAATCAATGAAATTTGAATTTTGTATTAAATGAAAACATCAATTAAAACTACAACACCGATCCTGAAAGTTTAATCGTTGAAAACAACGGATGTTAGAGGTTGAACTCACAATTCAAGTAACAAAAAATATTCTTCAGCAATTAGTCTGACATTTTGCTCCCAAACATCAGCCATGTTTGGTCAATACAGGTCTGAGATTTGGAGGAAAACAGAGTTGGGAAGCCTCCCACCAAATCATTGCTCCTAAAATTAGGCATCTGATGCGCTAAGCGTCAAGAACCACAAAGACATGTGAGACTTTAACTCAGGCTTTAATATACTACATGGGAGGCTTACCCGACACAGACGACCCCAGACAGAATGGGGGCTGTCCCAGAAGAGGTTCTTATACTGACTCCCGGGGGAGTGGCTAAGGCGGAGCTCTCCGTGGCCAGGTCGGGTTACCTACCAGTGACCGAACCTCTGCAGAGTTACAGTACAATACACAGTATTACAGGGCCACGTTACGCACAACTATTATATACTATGTACAATGGTAGGGAGGTACAGTGGTGTATCACCACATTCACCCCTTGTTTAGAAGGAAGTCCGGGGTGAAAATTTGGAGCAGTGAACAGAGTCCATCAGGAGGTTCCGTGTCGTCAAAGGTCGAGATGAACGATGGGTTTGGTCGATCTCTTTGAACGTCGGAGCTGCGGCGCTGAGGTAGTGTCCGGCGGTATCCGTGCGGTCGGTGGTGCTGGGTCGCGAGGCGGCATGACTTCCCCCACCGCTTCGGCTGGCTCGAGGCGAAACTGCGGGATGACAGCGGCTGGCATGGAGTAGTAACAGACCGAGGGATCGACGGGAGCAGAGGGAGTGGGGTGGAGGCTGCGGGGCGGGGGCGGCAGGGGCCCCAGAGGGGGCCAGGTCCTTGATGGAGACGGTCTCCTCACGCCCGTCGGGGTACGCTATGTACGCGTACTGTGGGTTGGCGTGGAGGAGATGGACTCTCTCCACCAGGGGCTCCGCCTTAGAGGTCCGCACGTGCTTGCGGAGCAGGACGTCTCCCGGGGACAGGAGCCAGGATGGAAGCGATGTCACAGATGCCGATCTCCTGGAGAAGAGAAACATCCGCTCATGAGGGGTAGCATTCGTTGCAGTACACAAAAGAGACCGGATGGAGTGGAGTGCGGACGGGAGGGCCTCCTGCCAACGGGAGACTGGTAGGCCTTTGGACTTGAGGGCTAGCAGCACGGCCTTCCAAACAGTCGCGTTCTCCCTCTCCACCTGTCCGTTCCCCCGGGGGTTGTAGCTGGTCGTCCTGCTCGAGGCAACGCCCCTGGCGAGCAGGTACCGACGCAGCTCCTCGCTCATGAAGGAGGAGCCCCGGTCACTGTGAACGTAATTGGGATAACCGAACAGCATGAAGAGGTCGTGCAACGCTTTGATGACGGTGGCGGAGGTCGTGTCGGGGCAGGGAATGGCGAAGGGGAATCGCGAGTACTCGTCAATGACGTTGAGGAAGTACGTGCTGCGGTTGTGGGTGGGGAGGGGCCCTTTGAAGTCAATGCTGAGACGTTCAAAGGGGCGGGTGGCCTTGATTAGGTGCGCCTTGTCTGGCTTGTAGAATTGCGGCTTGAGGGCCACGTTACGCACAACTATTATATACTATGTACAATGGTAGGGAGGTACAGTGGTGTATCACCACAGCATCACAATTGTCCTCCTTCGCGAATTAGAATCAGATTTGCCTGCCCATTAATTGTCTGTTCCAATGCATGATAATGATGGTGTTGGGATTAATCTGACATCCACTTCCCTAAGTCCCTGCTCGAGTTCCATCTAGTAGATGAATTGCATTCAGAAACCTTTGAAAGTGGGATCCAGGAAGTAAGCATGAATATGGCCTTTTCCAAATCTCTTTAGCTCCTACTCTTCTGCTACTTCTCCTCTTCTCCAGGGCTATATTTTGGGAGATTCTTCATTTTACTGACTATTTTGTTCTGGCACTTTAAACAACTGGGCTAAGTCAAATGTTACAGCTGTACAAAATTGCTCACCTGCAGAGCTGGGAGTCTGCCTCAATAAATAATTAACCATGAGCAAGCTAAATGGCTGGTCCTGACAAACAGAGGCTCTATCCCGCCCCACTTCATCCTGCTCCGATGAAACCATCCAAGGAAAATCTTGCAAGTTTAATGCTGTCGAGGGCAATTTACTGACTTCGCATTTTGTAGATATAAAGCCTCAGCATCTCGGAGCCAATATTGGAAAGTAGAATGCACGATGTGAGTGATTTCCTGCCATTTTAAAGTTAATGGTTAGAAAAATGTGTACGGTTTAAACTTTCAAGGACGAAGCATCTTTGGTCCTCTGGAATAAAGATTCACAACACTTTGAGTGAAAGAATTTCTCCTTGCCTCAGTCCTAAATGGCCAACCTCTTATTCCGAGGCTAAATTCGCCAGTTTGGGAATTTGCTCAGCACCTACCCTGTCAAGCTGCTTAAGAAATTTATATGTTTCAATGAAATCACCTCTCATTCTTCTAAATTCCAAGGAATATCATTCCTCATGAAACAGTCCTGTCATCCCAGGAACTAGTCTAGTGAGCCTTTGTTGCTCTCCCTCAGAGGCAAGTATGTGTTCTTCCTTTGGTAAGGAGACCAAAATTGCATTCCAGTTGTGGTCCTGCACGTACAATTGTCATAAGACAACTTTACTGAAATCTCTTCATAGCTAACAGACTATTTGCGTTCCTAATTGCTTGCTGCATCTGCATGTTAACTTCATGTGATTCATGTACAAGGGCTTTGAGGTCCTTTGAATGCAAATGTTTCAAAGTCTTTTGAAGATCAAAATATATTCTGCTTTTAAATTTTCCCACCAAAATGCCTAACCTCACCTTTCGCCAGGTTGTAATCCGTCTTATCATAGAATTTACAGTGCAGAAGGAGGCCATTCGGCCCATCGAGTCAGCACCGGCTCTTGGAAAGAGCAGCCTACCCAAGGTCCACACCTCCACCCTATCCCCATAACCCAGTAACCCCACCCAACACTAAGGGCAATTTTGGACACTGAGGGCAATTTATCATGGCCAATCCACCTAACCTGCACATCTTTGGACTGTGGGAGGAAACCGGAGCACCCGGAGGAAACCCACGCATACACGGGGAGGGTGTGCAGACTCCAGACAGTGACCCAAGCCGGAATCGAACCTGGGACCCTGGAGCTGTGAAGCAATTGTGCTGTTCACAATGCTACCGTGCTGCCCTACCGTGCTACCGTCTTGTCCTTCATCAGCTGACCTAATCCTCTGCACACAATACCATATTGTGTAAATGTCAGACTAATTGCTGAAGAATATTTTTTGTGTATGTACCATGTGTACACACCTCTTTTGTGTATTCAGATTTGTTCCTAGTTGGAACAAGGTCACTTTAAGAATTGATCACGTGATGTATTAATGATATCATCAGCCATTTGTGCGGGCAAATGGGCAGTCTATCCTAAGAGTCTGTAGGGTAATCACCTTTCCAATAAAGCTCTTGTTTGTCACTTTATGGTCTGCAAGCCTATCCTTTAAAAATACCACAAAGAAAATTGGCGACGAGGAGGTTGGAACCAGGCTGGCAGACTCTTGGAGAAGTTCAAAAATACAGAGAAAAATCGTCAATCGATGTGCAGATATCCGAAAATGATTAAGAAGCTAAAAACGTCACTACACCAAAGCTGGTGACAGAGGGGTGCTAAATATCAGTAGAAGCCATTGAAGGAATCAAAATTTAAATGTAGATTTTGGAAGAAGCAACATCGAAAAGAAGCTCGCCATGTGCTCTGCCTGGAATTATCTGGAACAGTACAGGGAGCACTGTGCGCAGCAAGTACCCTGGAACAACAGTTTAGAGCTAAGGAAAAACTCAGAAGGAAACAGGCTGAGCTCAGGGGTACCTTATTTGAAAAAAGATACGAGATAGTACTAAAACCTTTGTGGCATATCGTGCTTACGCAAGCCCTTTGCATTGTAAAAATGGAAGATATACTTGGCACTGTGGGACTGCATGATAAGAACATGATAAGGTGGAGCTCATATACTGAAAGATTTAATTATTTTGTCCAAGCACATAAAATTGCAACAGATATTGTAGTCCCAACTTTCCTGAGTACAATGGGGGGAAACATTCAACCACCTGCCAGAAAACCAGGCTCGGAAACCTATGATGAGATTGTGGTGATAGTGCAGAGCCAGCAAAGCAGCGATGCTATCCAAAAAAACTGTTAACAGAAAGCAAGTGAAACCTAAGGAAGGCTTTAGAAGTCGCAATCTCTTTGCAATTAGCAGCTAAAAAAGCCCAACAATTAAGATTGCGCTCAAGAATCCATAAAATGTCGGCTAAGACCTGAACACAGACGCAGGTTTGAAATTGCCATGGATATGCAAAGGCTGGGCAGGCAGCAGCAGACTGCTGGTGCAGAGATGCAAATGGAAGGAATTGTGGCACAAAGGGGCACATCAAACAAGCATGTTGGGGAAAGAACAAGTGCCAAACAGGAACATAAAGAGCAAGAACCAAGTAAATCAAATGGAAAACCCAATAGAGGGAAAAGGATCACATGATACAAACATGGCATGAGAACGGACCAGAGTCAGAGTCAGTTGACTAACTCTCGTCGAACATACCTGCCATTGCGCGCGCACCAAGCCGTTACTGGGTCACTCCTTTACTGGACAGACAACCGGTGAAAATGGAGGTGGACCCTGAAGTCACTATCAATATGGTATTGTGTGCAGAGAAGTAACCTCTGTCTTTAATTGATGATTTATTTCCTGGGTTGGCTGGAGGCCAGCATTTCAGTAAAGTTGACCCTAGTCAAGCTTATCTCCAGATAACTGTGGATCCAGATTCACAACAATATTTGACAGTCGTGACGCAAAAGAGTTATTCAGATATAAAAGACTTCCATTTGGTACTATTGTGAACTTATTGGAGTCACAACAGGTGCATCTCTGTACCTGCCTTGTTTCAATTGCTTTGGATCATAATCTAAGCGGACTAGGAGTCCACTGCTATTTAGATGATATCTTGGCTACTGGAAAGAATGAACAAGAGCATCCACAAACTTTAGATGCTACACTCCACAGACTAGAAGATGATGGACTAGGGGAGGATAAATGTGAATTCTTTAAATCTTCTATTGAATACCTGCAGTATGTCATAGAGGTAAAGGGACTGCACAAATCACTTTCAAAAGTAAAAGCCATAACTGAGGCGTACCTCAAAACTAAATTCAACTTTGATTGTTTTTGGGCTTATTAAATTATTATGGAAGATTTGTCCCCAATTTAGCAACTATTCTCAAGCCTTTACATGACTTATTGTGTCAAAACAGGAAATGGAGATGGGTGGATCAGTGCGAAAAGTGCAAGAAGAGGCACTACTAAAGTCAGAGATCCTGACACACTTTGATCCGAAGTTACCCTTGTACTAGTTTGCAACACTTGCGACCTTATGGGGTGGGACCAGTGGTTTCACACATAATGCCCAGTGGGAAGAGAAGCATTTGCATCAAATCCTTGAAGAAAGCAAAATTGAACTATGCACAGATAGAGAAGGAAGCTCCAGCCATCATTTTCAGAATCAAACATTTGTACCAATACCATGGAAGGAGATTTACTTTACTAACAGATTATCGATCACTGACAATGATACTTGGACTGCACACCAGTATTCCATATCTAGCAACAAGCCAGATGCAGAGATGGACATTGCTGTTGTTGGCACGTACATGCACAATAAAATATCATCAATCAAATCTCCATGGGAACGCTGATGGACTCTCTGGATTATGCATAACTAATGAGTCATCAGTGAATGGCTCGAATGATAATATTTTCTATTTCAAAGAAGTCGATTACACTCCTCTAACTGCAGGACAAGTTAAGAAGTAAACCAGGAATAATCTACTACCAGCAGGAGTTAAGGACATGGTACTTGGTGGCAAAACCACGGAAGCAAACCCAGAGTTGAAGCCAAGTGTTACCAAAAGATTCAAATTAACTGTGCTGATTGTCTCCTCTGGCAATGAGGGTCATCATTCCGCTGCCACTGTTAAGGAAATGTGTTCTAGGGCATGTGGGAGTGTAGTGATGAAAGAGATAGCCAGAAGCTATTTTTGATAGCTAGGGGCAGCACGGTGGCGCAGTGGGTTAGCCCTGCTGCCTCACGCGCCGAGGTCCCAGGTTCGATCCCGACTCTGGGTCACTGTCTGTGTGGAGTTTGCACATTCTCCCCGTGTTTGCATGGGTTTCGCCCCCACAACCCAAAGGTGTGCAGGGTAGGTGGATTGGCCATGCTAAATTGCCCCTTAATTGTAAAAAATTAATTGGGTAATCTAAATTTATAAAAAAAGAAGAAAAAAAGTTTTGGTAGCTAGGGCTCGATAGCAAAATCAAGGAGAAGGGGGGGCATGTGTTCAGTTTGTGCAAAGGATTGAAACCTGCCTTCACTAGCACCATTACACCCATGGGAATGGCCAAACAGGCCATGGTAAAGAGTTCATGTAGATTATGCTGGACCATTTATGGACAAATGTTTTTTATTGTGGTATTCGCGTACTCAAATGGCCTGGTGTCGCCATTATGAAGACTACTTCCTCAGAGAGAACAATAGAAAGACAGGGTGAGATTTTTGCAAGATTCAGTTACCCTGGACAACTTGTTAGCGACAATGGCCACAGTGCATTTTGCAAGAATTCACAAATTATCTGAAGGTGAATGCAATCCAACACATCCAATCCACTCATTATCCACAGATTCCATAGAATCCCTACAGTGCATAAGGAAGCCATTTGGCCCATCGACTCTGCACTGTCACTCTGAAAAAGCACTTTACCTCGCCTACTCCCCCACCCTATCCCCATAATCCCGTAACTCCACCTAACCTGCACATCTTTGGACACTAAGGGGAAATTTAGCATGGCCAATCCACCTAACCTGCTCATCTTTGGACACTAAGGGGAAATTTAGCATGGACAATCCACCTAAACTGAACATCTTTGGACACGAAGGGGAAATTTAGCATGGCCAATCCACCTAACCTGCTCATCTTTGGGCACTAAGGGGAAATTTAGCATGGCCAATCCACCTAACCTGCTCACCTTTGGACAGGAAGGGGAAATTTAACATGGCCAATCCACCTAACCTGCTCACCTTTGGACAAGAAGGGGAAATTTAGCATGGCCAATCCACCTAACCTGCTCATCTTTGGACACTAAGGGAAAATTTAGCATGGCCAATCCACCTAACCTGCTCATCTTTGGACAAGAAGGGGAAATTTATCATGGCCAATCCACCTAACCTGAACATCTTCGCTCTCTGGGTGGAAACCACAGCACCTGGAGGAAACCCACACAGAGATGGAAGAATGTGCAAACTCCACAGTCACCCAAGGTCGGAATTGAATCCGGGTCCCTGGCTGAAAGGTTTGTGCGGACACTGAAGCATTCATTGAAGGTAATGTATGAGTAAGGATTACTGTCTAAACAACAAAGCTAATTTCTGATGACCAACAGGAATGCAACACATTTGGCAACCCAAAATTCTCTGGCATTACTCATGGTGAAATGTTAGTTGCTCACAGCATTTGATTTGCTGAAGCCGCCAAAGACAAGACAAATTGTTGAGAGGAAACGGCAAAGTAAGGTTTTACGGTGTGAGAACAGGGCTAAAGGCCATGTTTATCAGAAATGTCTGGAACGGTCTCCTACACCGTTCAAACTCAGGATGATGTAGTGTGGAGAAGATTTGCTGATCAACCTATAACGACTAGAACTAATTTGCCAGAGACAGAGTCAACTGAGAGTCCGCGACAAACTGTGCCAAGTGAAGAACTAGACACTCAAGAGAACCTGACAATACCACTAAACAACTGTGGAAGACAGTACCCTAGTTGGGACACTTGGCAACACTGAGTCAACCTCTGAATACTACATTGACTGCGGTTGAGACAACTACGGACCATGCCCAAACTAAACCATAAACACCAGAGGTTGCAGTCAACACAAAAAGGCAAATGCCTGCGGTTCACTGACAAGCACTCCTAAAAAAGTTGCAGTTAGTGATACTGCTGCTACCCTGACCTAATGGATCCCATGATGCGGAGATTATTCCTCTCTCCAGTTCCTCCGTCTGGACCTGTATACTTAATTACCTGCAAAGAATTGCTTTCAAAGTATTTTGACTTTGTCTACATATATGTTTCTGGAACCCACCTCCTCATTCACCTGAGGAAGGAGCAGTGCTCTGAAAGCTAGTGATTCGAAACAAACCTGTTGGACTTTAACCTGGTGTTGTAAGACTTCTTAATGGATCACTGCAGAGCTATAAAATAAACAATCTGATTCATCGCTTTAAAGTTCCAGCAAGCTGACAATCACAATGCTTTTAGTAGGCAATGGAGTGAGAAATTCAATGTAAACAATCCAGTTCAAAGCATTCAGCCTCCTAGCCATAGGCAGCATCGTCAATACTTCAAAAGGCAATGAAATTGATTGTGTGAAAACCACTTCAAAGGATTCCACCACTTCAAAGGTACTTCTCACAGACCTTTGAACTCAGTATACTGACAGACTTTTTAAATGTTTTAGGGATGCAGGTGAGAACATTTTCACGTTATTAATAGGAATGTATATTTATGAGATAATGAGTGACTGTCTAAATGGGTGAGGGATAAACATAAGCACATTTTCACTTTAACTGTTACATACTGAGTAACTGTTTAGTTGGTTTAAAGGTTGCAGATGGGGAGAGCAGCCAAAGGAACTCCTTCGCAAGGAAAACCTCCAACCTGAGCCCCTCCAGCCCAGCACAAGCCCCCCTGACCCCAACCTCACATGAAGGACCCCCTTGGCACCTTGGTGGACTGCAAGCTGCCAGATTGCCACTGCCAAGGGATGGGGTCTGAAAGGGGGGAATGAGGAGGGTGCTGAAGGGGGGTCGGGGGTTGGTGAGATGGGGAATGGGGGGGGGAGCTGGATAGGGACTCCAAGGGATGATGGGGTGCTGAACTGGGTGCTGGGAGGGGTTTGGGAGGTAAGGGGGGCTAAATGGAGGGCCTGGGTTGGATGAAGGGGGGTTCTGAGGGGCAGGGGGCCTTGTCAGCGATTGACGTGGAGTGGTGGCTGCCTGAGATCTGGGGTGGGGTGGGGTTGCTGTAGCAATTAATTGAGAGTGGAGCACCCTTCAAAATGGCGTTCCAATCTCAGAGATGCGGGACCTGTCTGAGTGATTTGGTCCAACCCCTTGAGGTTGCAGTGCCAATTCTGGCCTGCCGTGGAATAGCACTGAAATCCTGATTTGCAAAACAAAAAGAAAATTTCCAAGTGCAATGGAATTGCAGTTTGGGGATGCTCCTAATTCCAGTGGGAAGCAGTCCCGATTCTCCGCTGATGGGAGCACTTAGACTCCCGAACGGGAAATCCCAGCCTGAACATCTTTGCCAGACACAATTTCGCTTTAATAGGTCTACATTGACTGTTTAGTCATATTATGATTTTCTGAGTCATAATTGGCAAATTAAGTTCAACTCAAATAAATGTGGGGTGGTACACCTTGGTAGGAAGAATCGAGGGGTCACTTATTACCTGGAATGTGCAGGTTTAGGTGGTGCAGAGGAACAAAACGATTTTGGAGCATAAACGCTTCAATCACTAAAAGTTGCACCTCAAGCTAGCAAGGCCATAAAAAATGCAATCCAAGAAATGGCTTTATTTCTAAAGGAATAGAATTGAAAAGTGGGGAAGTTATGCCAAATCTGTATCCAATTTGGTTAGGCCACACTTAGTTTACGACGCCTAGCTCCAACCAGATGCATTGGAGAGGCTGCAGCGATTTTACATGGATAATACCAGAAATGCATATGACGCGAGCACTGGAGTGGTTTCTTTTTCACGAGCTCTGTCCTTTGATCCTTTTTTCAATGCACATCCCATAACTACTTACTAACATTTGCGGTATATGTCTTGTACTATGTCCTGGAAAGTCCTGGCTTGATTTTGGAAATGAGGAGCGGGGATCAGTCAATAAAATCCTCATTTGATTGAGCAGGCTGGAGGTGGTTGGGATGGGGCCTAGCTTGCAGAGGAGGTTTTGCCGGTGAACAGGTCTATGCCTCAGCAATGCTGTCCGCATCAAGATGATGGCTGCCATTGCGAATGCTGATCTGGGTGATGATCTCGGCAGGTTATTTGTGCTCACTCTGATGAACTCCGAAATATCTTTTGAGAGAATAGTAGCAGCGGAGAAGAAAACCCTCTTACTCGATAGATAAATCTCCTTAGTGGGGGCTCATCTTTAGTGCTTGGAAGTTTTATTGTATAGTATGTTGTTTATCCCGACCGACTCGGAAAGTTAGGGCCAGACAGGGAATGTTTGTGCGCCCGGTCTATTGAGAGGAGCAGGCGACAGATTTCCAGCCAAATTTGAGAGTTGGCTGCCGTGCTTTCATCATCTCGATTTGAAGGCTGGGCTTTTCAAGTTTGACGGAACAAATTCTCCCTGGTCTTCAAGGCCTGGTTGTCAGTTGGAGGCCCCAACCACTAGTCTTATGTTGCCTTGTCCTCGATGCTCATTGTGAGATGTTGGAGGCAGTTGCACACGTCAGGGCGTCACCTCCTGCTGGGACCTAGGTTTCCTGCGGCCTGGGCGTCGGGACGATGGCATGGCGGAGAGGAAGGTACTTTGTTCGATAGAATATTGGAGGTAGCATGAATCTTGCTCAACGATCTTGTTGTAGCTTTGGCCTTGCCAAGCTCTATAGATGGTGTTGTAATCCTGCAGTTCATCAATAATCCTGAACTTTATTCCCATGTGACCATGCCATTGATTTTATTTTAGTGTCTTTTTTCCTGACAAGGATATATGATTTATGAGCATGGAGATGGTGGTCACCTCCATGGTTATCCTGTTATGGCAAAAACCATACAAAGCTGGTAGTGCGACATGAGGGTTGTACATAGTCTTGCCTTTTTTTTTTCATATGCTGTAATCCTTGCATTTACAACGAGGGAGTGTATTTTAAACCTCTGTATAGAGAAAATGAGTAGAGCCATGGCAGGGTGATGGGTAGATGGTTGGTGTGGTGGTGAGCGGTATGACTATGTAGGTCCTCAGGATGATTGAGGAAAGTCCTCAGCAAGAGCTACCTGTATCGGCTTTTCTTTTGTATTTGTGTTACTTTGTGTTTCAGGAATCAGTGCTTATCTCCTACAAAAGTCCAGTCAGATCATGTCTGGGTTCCTTGTGATTCTTCTTTATGGTTGGCAGCTCTGGAGTTGTTGGAGTAGGGGGAAATATGTGATGGCGCACGCCTGAGTATTATTATTTTTTCATAGAATTTACAGTGCAGAAGGAGGCCATTCGGCCCATCGAGTCTGCACCGGCTCTTGGAAAGAGCACCCTACCCAAGGTCAACACCTCCACCCTATCCCCACAACCCAGTAAACCCCACCCAACACTAAGGGCAATTTTGGACACTAAGGGCAATTTAGCATAACCAATCCACCTAACCCGCACATTTTTGGACTGTGGGAGGAAACCGGATCACCTGGAGGGAATCCCCGCACACACGGGGAGGATGTGCAGACTCCGCATAGACAGTGACCCAAGCCGGAATTGAACCTGGGACCCTGGAGCTGTGAAGCAATTGTGCTATCCACAATGCTACCGTGCTGCCCGGTTGGGTTTGGGTATGGTTGGGTAATTCGTGATTGATTCGTCTTCTTCAATATTGTGTTGGTGATGGCAGTGGTCGCTTGCTTGGGTGGGTGCGGGTAAGAGTAACTGGGCAACATTCTCCGTTAGGGTGACTTTGTTTTCCCGCCGGAGGGAGTCACACCTGATGTATGCTCGTGCTGGGAGTGCAAATGAGGAAATGATTCCCAATCCTTATCCATGCAAATTTATGCATGGCGAGGATTGCAAGGGATTCCCTAGAGAACCTCGTTATGGGGCCACAGACCCAGCAATTCTCCAGGCGTTTATATCAGGAAGGCCGTGCGTTTTATGCGGAGCGGCTGCTTGCCCCTCACCGGTCGGAGCATCGGTGCAGTGGCGGCACTAACTTTTCCCGTGTAAAACCAGACACTTCCTCCAGACATAGCCTCAAAATCTGAGAATCCAGCCCTACGTGTTGACAGCAACGCAGAATTCATGGACTTTCACAACAGAAAAACTGCCACCATACCTGGACCGATTCCACGACTGCTACCCCACCTACTACTAGCACCGGCGTCACGTGGAACACAATCGGTACCAATGAGAAATGTTGTGGGATTCGCTGGTTTTGGGAGTTACACTCATGAAGCTGATAGGCTGCAGCCGCATATACACACTTCACTCCCCTCACACCATCCCAGCCAACAAGGTGGCAGCAGGAGAGCCGAGGTTTACAGATGCCGAGTTGCAGGCCCTCTTGGATGCAGTGGAGAAAAGGCAGATCACCCCGTACCCTGGTCCGGGAAGGAGGCAGCCAGCTGCTGCTGTTCGTCGTGCCTGGGCGCAGGTGGCAGAGGCCGTGAGCGACGTGGGCAACACCGTCCGGACCGGACAGCAGTGCAACAAAAAAAATGTCCAACCTCCTCAGGACGGCCAGGGTGAGTAGCAACACTGCCTCTGGCAGTAACCCGCCTCCCACATACCTGTAACCCTACCCGCGCCCCCACCAGGAGGCCAGCCGAACCCCCAACCTGCACCTCATCGCGGTACCCGTATCAGCCACCATGGCTGGGTGCCCTGGCCACTGAGGCCACCAGCTACCCACTCACCGGGCTGTATAAGTTAGACGGCCTAACACTGTCGCCTTCTGTTGCCCCCTACCCCCAGGAGAAGGTCGCGCACAACTGCTGGAAGCGGGAGAATTCAGCAGGGGGTCTGCAGGACCTGCGGCCCCTCCCCATGGCTGAGCTGAGGGCCCTGGATGTGGTCAGCAGCTCAGAGGTACGGGAGGACGCAGAGGTGGAGCTCGGCTGCGGACGAGGAACTGAGACCCTACATAGATGCCGTTTCCCATGACACGTATGTCAACCCCCCACCCCCACCATCCTCAGTCCCATATAACCCACACCCCCACACCACCCTCACGCCCCACCACCCTCACCCCCACACCACCCTCACCCCCCACCACCCTCACCCCCCCACCACCCTCACGCCCCCACACCACCCTCACCCCCCACCACCCTCACCCCCACACCACCCTCACCCCCCACCACCCACACCCCCACACCACCCTCGCCCCCACACCACCCTCACGCCCCCACACCAACCTCACACCCACACCACCCTCACCCCACCACCCTCACTCCCACACCACCCTCGCCCCCACCACCCTCACCCCCACACCACCCTCACCCCCCCACCACCCTCACGCCCCCACACCACCCTCACCCCCCACCACCCTCACACCCACACCACCCTCACCCCACCACCCTCACTCCCACACCACCCTCGCCCCCACCACCCTCACCCCCACACCACCCTCACTCCCCCACACCACCCTCACCCCCCACCACCCTCCCCCCACACCACCCTCACCCCACCACCCTCACTCCCACACCACCCTCGCCCCCACCACCCTCACTCCCCCACCACCCTCACCCCCACACCACCCTCCCCCCCACACCACCCTCACCCCCCACCACCCTCACCCCACCACCACCCTCACTCCCCCACACCACCCTCCCCCCCACACCACCCTCACCCCCCACCACCCTCACCCCCCCACCACCCACACTCCCATACACCACCCTCACCCCCCACCACCCTCCCCCCACACCACTCTCACTCCCCCACCACCCTCACTCCCACACCACCCTCACCCCCACACCACCCTCACATCCCCCACCACACTCACCCCCTCAACAACCTCAACCCCCCACCACCCTCACCCCCACACCACCCTCAACCCCCGACCACCCTCACACCCACACCACCAACACTCCCCCACCACCCTCACACCCACATCACTCTCACATCCCCCACCACCCTCACCCCCTCACCAGCCCCAACCCCCAACCACCCTCACCCCCACACCACCCTCAACTCCCCTCCACCCTCACCCCCACACCACCCTCACCCCCACACCACTCGCACCCCCACACCATCATCCCCCCACACCACTCTCACCCCCACACCAACCTCACCCCCACACCACCCTCACCCCACACCACCCACACCCCCACCCCACCATCACCCCCACACGACCCTCACCCCACACGACCCTCACACCACACGACCCTCACCCCCCACCCGACCCTCACCCCCACACCACCCTCAACTCCCCACCACCCTCACCCCACACCACCCTGACCCCCACACCACCCTCACCCCACACCACCCTCACGCCAACACCACCCTCACCCCCACATCACCCAGACCCCCACCCCACCATCACCCCCACACCACCCTCCCCCATACCACCCTCACCCTCACACCACCCTCCCCTCCCCACCACCCTCACCCCCACACCACCCTCCCGCCCCACACCACCCTCACCCCCACACCAAACTCACCCCACCACCATCCTCACCACCACACCACCCTCAACCCCCCACCACTCTCACCCCCCCACCACCCTCACCCCCACACCATTCTCACCCCCACACCACCCTCACCTCCACACCAACCTCTCCCCCACCCCACCCTCACCCCCACACCACCCTCACCCCCACCCACCCTCACCCCACCCCACCCTCACCCCCACACCACCCTCACCCCCACACCACCCTCACCCCCACTACCCTCAACCCCCACACCATCCTCACCCCCCACCACCCTCAACCCCCCATCACCCTCACCCCCACACCACCCTCACCCCACACCACCCTCACCCCCACACCACCCACACCCCCAGCCCACCGTCACCACCACACCACCCTCACCCCACACGACCCTCACCCCCCCACCACCCTCACCCCCCACACCACCCTCACCCCCACACCTCCCTCAACCCCCCACCACCCTCACCCCCACACCGCCCTCACCCCCACACCACCCTCACCCCCACACCACCCTCAACCCCCCACCACCCTCACACCACACTCACCCTCCACAACACCCACACTCCCCCACCACCCTCACGCCCACATCACCCTCACATCCCCCACCACCCTCACCCCCCTCACCAACCTCAACCCCCAACCACCCTCACCCCCACACCACCCTCAACTCCCCACCACCCTCACCCCCACACCACCCTCACCCCCACACCACCCTCACCCCCACACCACTCGCACCCCCACACAATCATCCCCCCACACCACTCTCACCCCCACACCACCCTCACCCCCACACCACCCTCAACTCCCCACCACCCACACCCCCACACCACCCTCACCCCCACACCACTCGCACCCCCACACAATCATCCCCCCACACCACCCACACCCCCACACCACCCTCACCCCCACACCACCCTCACCCCCACACCATCCTCCCCCCACACCACACTCACCCCCACACCAACCTCACCCCCACACCACCCTCACCCCACACCACCCTCACGCCAACACCACATTCACCCCCACACGACCCACACCCCCACCCCACCATCACCCCCACACGACCCTCACCCCACACGACCCTCACCCCACACGACCCTCACCCCCCACCCGACCCTCACCCCCACACCACCCTCAACTTCCCACCACCCTGACCCCCACACCACCCTCACCCCCACACAACTCTCACCCCCACACCAACCACCCCCACACCACTCTCACCCCCACACCACCCTCACCCCCACACCACCCTCACCCCACACCACCCTCACGCCAATATCACCCTCACCCCCACATCACCCACCCCCCCACCCCACCATCACCCCCACACCACCCTCCCCCATACCACCCTCACTCTCACACCACCCTCCCCTCCCCACCACCCTCAACCCCACACCACCCTCCCGCCCCACACCACCCTCACCCCCCCACAACCCTCACCCCCACACCAAACTCACCCCACCACCATCCTCACCACCACACCACCCTCAACCCCCCCACCACCCTCACCCCCACACCATTCTCACCCCCACACCACCCTCACGCCCCACACCACCCTCACCCCACCCACCCACACCCCACCCCACCCTCACCCCCACACCACCCTCACCCCCACACCACCCTCACCGCCACTACCCTCACCCCCCACACCATCCTCACCCCCCACCACCCTCAACCCCCCACCACCCTCACCCCCACACCACCCTCCCCCCACACCACTCTCACCCCCACATCACCCTCACCCCCACACCACCCTCACCCCACATCACCCTCACCCCCACACCACACACACCCTCACCCCACCGTCACCACCACACCACCCTCACGCCACACGACCCTCACCCCCCACCACCCTCACCCCCCACACCACCCTCACCCCCACACCACCCTCAACTCCCCACCACCCTCACCCCCACACCACCCACACCCCCACACCACCCTCACCCCCACACCACCCTCACCCCCAAACCACTCTCACCCCCACACCACCATCACCCCCACACCACCCTCACCCCCACACCACCCTCACCCCACACCACCCTCACGCCAACACAACCCTCACCCCCACATCACCCACACCCCCACCCCACCATCATCCCCACACCACCCTCCCCCATACCACCCTCACCCTCACACCACCCTCCCCTCCCCACCACCCTCACCCCCACACCAACCTCACCCCACCACCACCCTCACCACCACACCATCCTCAACCCTCCACCACCCTCACCCCCACACCACCCTCACCCCCACACCACCCTCACCCCACACGACCCTCACCTCCCCACCATCCTCACCCCCCACACCACCCTCACCCCCACACCACCCTCACCCCCCCACAACCCTCACCCCCACACCAACCTCACCCCACCACCACCCTCACCAACACACCATCCTCAACCCTCCACCACCCTCACCGCCACACCACTCTCACCCCCACACCACCCTCACCCCCACACCACCCTCACCCCCACACCACCCTCACCCCACACCACCCTCACCCCAACACCACCCTCACCTCCACACCACACTCACCCCCACGCCACCCTCACCCCCACACCACCCTCACCCCCACCCCACCCTCACCCCACCCCACCCTCACGCCCACACCACCCTCACCCCCACGCCACCCTCACATCCCCCACCAACCTCACCCCCTCACCAACCTCAACCCCCCACCACCCTCACCCCCACACCACCCTCAACCCCCCACCACCCTCACACCACACTCACCCCCCACACCACCCGCACTCCCCCACCACCCTCACGCCCACACCACCCTCACATCCCCGACCACCCTCACCCCCTCACAAACCTCAACCCCCAACCACCCTCACCCCCACACCACCCTCAACACCTCACCACCCTCACCCCCACACCACCCTCAACCCCCCACCACCCTCACACCACACTCACCCCCCACACCACCCGCACTCCCCCACCACCCTCACGCCCACACCACCCTCACATCCCCCACCACCCACACCCCCTCACCAACCTCAACCCCCAACCACCCTCACCCCCACACCACCCTCAACTCCCCACCACCCTCACCCCCACACCACCCTCACCCCCACACCACTCGCACCCCCACACCATCCTCCCCCCACACCACACTCACCCCCACACCAACCTCACCCCCACACCACCCTAACCCCACACCACCCTCACCCCCACACCACCCTCACCTCCACACCACACTCACCCCCACACCAACCTCACCCCCACACCACCCTAACCCCACACCACCCTCAACTCCCCACCACCCTCACCCCCACACCACCCTCACCCCCACACCACTCGCACCCCCACACCATCCTCCCCCCACACCACTCTCACCCCCACACCACCCTCAACTCCCCACCACCCTCACCCCCACACCACCCTCACCCCCACACCACTCGCACCCCCACACCATCCTCCCCCCACACCACCATCACGCCAACACCACCATCACCCCCACACCACCCTCACCCCACACGACCCTCACCCCACACGACCCTCACCCCCCACCCGACCCTCACCCCCACGCCACCCTCAACTCCCCACCAGCCTGACCCCCACACCACCCTCACCCCCACACAACTCTCACCCCCACACCAACCTCACCCCCACACCACTCTCACCACCACATCACCCACCCCCCACCCCACCATCACCCCCACACCACCCTCCCCCATACCACCCTCACCCTCACACCACCCTCCCCTTCCCACCACCCTCACCCCCACACCACCCACCCCCCCACCCCACCATCACCCCCACACCACCCTCCCCCATACCACCCTCACCCTCACACCACCCTCACCCCCCCACAACCCTCACCCCCACACCAAACTCACCCTCACACCACCCTCCCCTCCCCACCACCCTCACCCCCACACCACCCACCCCCCCACCCCACCATCACCCCCACACCACCCTCCCCATACCACCCTCACCCTCACACCACCCTCAACCCCCCACCACGCTCACCCCTACACCACTCTCACCCCCACACCACCCTCACCCCACACCACCCTCACCCCACACCACCCTCACCCCAACACCACCCTCACCCCACACCACCCTCTCCCCCACCCCACCCTCACTCCCACCCCACCCTTACCCCCACCCCACCCTCACCCCCACACCACCCTCACCACCACACCACCCTCACCCCCCACCACCCTCACCCCCCACTACGCTCACCCCCCACACCATCCTCAACCCCCCACCACCCTCAACCCCCCACCACCCTCACCCGCACACCACCCTCCCCCCACACCACTCTCACCCCCACACCACCCTCACCCCACACCACCCTCACCCCCACACCACCCACACCCCCACCCCACCGTCACCCCCACACCACCCTCACCCCACACCACCCTCACCCCCCCACCACCCTCACCCCCCACACGACCCTCACCCCAACACCACCCTCAACTCCCCACCACCCTCACCCCCACACCACCCACACCCCCACACCACCCTCACCCCCACACCACCCTCACCCCCACATCACCCTCACCCCACACCACCCTCACGCCAACACAACCCTCACCCCCACATCACCCACACACCCACCCCACCATCACCCCCACACCACCCTCCCCCATACCACCCTCCCCCTCACACCACCCTCCCCTCTCCGCCACCCTCACCCCCACACCACCCTCCCGCCCCACACCACCCTCACCCCCCCACAATCCTCACCCCCACACCAACCTCACCCCACCACCACCCTCACCACTACACCATCCTCACCCCCACCCCAACCTCCCCCCACCCCACCCTCACAACCCACCACCCTCACCCCCACACCACCCTCCCCCCACACCACTCTCACCCCCACACCACCCTCACCCCCACACCACCCTCACCCCACACCACCCTCACCCCCACACCACCCTCACCTCCACACCACCCTCACACCCTCACTACCCTCACCCCCACACCACCCTCACTCCCCCACCACCCTCCCCCACTCCACCATCCTCCACACCACCTCACCCCCACACCACCATCACCTCCCCACCACCCTCACCCCCACACCACCCTCACCCCCACACCACCCTCCCCCCCACCACCCTCCCCCCACACCACCCTCACTCCCACACCACCCTCCCCCCACACCACCCTCACTCCCACACCACCCTCCCCCCACACCACCCTCACTCCCACACCACACTCACCCCCACACCACCCTCAACCCACACGACCCTCACCTCCCACACCACCCTCACCCCCACACCACCCTCCCCCCCCCACCCTCCCCCCACACCACCCTCACTCCCACACCACCCTCACCCCCACACCACCCTCACCCCCACACCACCCACACCCCCACCCCACCGTCACCCCCACACCACCCTCACCCCACACCACCCTTACCCCCCCACCACCCTCACCCCCCACACGACCCTCACCCCAACACCACCCTCAACTCCCCACCACCCTCACCCCCACACCACCCACACCCCCACACCACCCTCACCCCCACACCACCCTCACCCCCACATCACCCTCACCCCACACCACCCTCACGCCAACACAACCCTCACCCCCACATCACCCACACACCCACCCCACCATCACCCCCACACCACCCTCCCCCATACCACCCTCCCCCTCACACCACCCTCCCCTCTCCGCCACCCTCACCCCCACGCCACCCTCCCGCCCCACACCACCCTCACCCCCCCACAATCCTCACCCCCACACCAACCTCACCCCACCACCACCCTCACCACTACACCATCCTCACCCCCACCCCAACCTCCCCCCACCCCACCCTCACAACCCACCACCCTCACCCCCACACCACCCTCCCCCCACACCACTCTCACCCCCACACCACCCTCACCCCCACACCACCCTCACCCCACACCACCCTCACCCCCACACCACCCTCACCTCCACACCACCCTCACACCCTCACTACCCTCACCCCCACACCACCCTCACTCCCCCACCACCCTCCCCCACTCCACCATCCTCCACACCACCTCACCCCCACACCACCATCACCTCCCCACCACCCTCACCCCCACACCACCCTCACCCCCACACCACCCTCCCCCCCACCACCCTCCCCCCACACCACCCTCACTCCCACACCACCCTCCCCCCACACCACCCTCACTCCCACACCACCCTCCCCCCACACCACCCTCACTCCCACACCACACTCACCCCCACACCACCCTCAACCCACACGACCCTCACCTCCCACACCACCCTCACCCCCACACCACCCTCCCCCCCCCACCCTCCCCCCACACCACCCTCACTCCCACACCACCCTCACCCCCACACCACCCTCACCCCCCCACAACCCTCACCCCCACACCAACCTCAGCCCACCACCACCCTCACCACCACACCATCCTCAACCCTCCACCACCCTCACCCCCACACCACCCTCCCCCATACCACCCTCACCTTCACACCACCCTCCCCTCTCCGCCACCCTCACCCCCACACCACCCTCCCGCCCCACACCACCCTCACCCCCCCACAACCCTCACCCCCACGCCACCCTCACATCCCCCACCACCCTCACCCCCTCACCAACCTCAACCCCCCACCACCCTCACCCCCACACCACCCTCAACCCCCCACCACCCTCACACCACACTCACCCCCCACACCACCCGCACTCCCCCACCAACCTCACGCCCACACCACCCTCACATGCCCCACCACCCACACCCCCTCACCAACCTCAACCCCCAACCACCCTCACCCCCACACCACCCGCAACTCCCCACCACCCTCACCCCCACACCACCCTCACCCCCACACCACTCGCACCCCCACACCATCCTCCCCCCACACCACTCTCACCCCCACACCACCCTCAACTCCCCACCACCCTCACCCCCACAACATCCTCCCCCCACACCACCATCACGCCAACACCACCATCACCCCCACACCACCCACACCCCCACCCCACCATCACCCCCACACGACCCTCACCCCACACGACCCTCACCGCCCACCCGACCCTCACCACCACACCACCCTCAACACCCCACCACCCTGACCCCCACACCACCCTCACCCCCACACAACTCTCACCCCAACACCAACCTCATCCCCACACCACTCTCACCCCCACACCACCCTCACCCCCACACCACCCTCACCCCACACCACCCTCACGCCAACACCACCCTCACCCCCACATCACCCACCCCCCCCACCCCACCATCACCCCCACACCACCCTCCCCCATACCACCCTCACCCTCACACCACCCTCCCCTCCCCACAACCCTCACCCCCACACCAAACTCACCCCACCACCATCCTCACCCCCACACCACTCTCACCCCCACACCACCCTCACCCCACACCACCCTCACCCCACACCACCCTCACCCCAACACCACCCTCACCCCACACCACCCTCTCCCCCACCACCCTCACTCCCACACCACCCTCCCCCCACACCACCCTCACTCCCACACCACACTCACCCCCACACCACCCTCAACCCACACGACCCTCACCTCCCACACCACCCTCACCCCCACACCACCCTCCCCCCCCACCACCCTCCCCCCACACCACCCTCACTCCCACACCACCCTCACCCCCACACCACCCTCACCCCCCCACAACCCTCACCCCCACACCAACCTCACCCCACCACCACCCTCACCACCACACCATCCTCAACCCTCCACCACCCTCACCCCCACACCACCCTCACCCCACACCACCCTCTCCCCCACCCCACCCTCACCCCCACCCCACCCTTACCCCCACCCCACCCTCACCCCCACACCACCCTCACCACCACACCACCCTCACCCCCACTACGCTCACCCCCCACACCATCCTCACCACCACACCACCCTCAACCCCCCACCATCCTCACCCCCACACCACTCTCACCCCCACACCACCCTCACCCCACACCACCCTCACCCCACACCACCCTCACCCCAACACCACCCTCACCCCACACCACCCTCTCCCCCACCCCACCCTTACCCCCACCCCACCCTTACCCCCACCCCACCCTCACCCCCACACCACCCTCACCACCACACCACCCTCACCCCCCACCACCCTCACCCCCACTACGCTCACCCCCCACCATCCTCAACCACCCACCACCCTCAACCCCCCACCACCCTCACCCCCACACCACCCTCACCCCACACCACACTCACCCCCACACCACCCACACCCCCATCCCACCGTCACCCCCCACACCACCCTCACCCCACACCACCCTTACCCCCCCACCACCCTCACCCCCCACACGACCCTCACCCCAACACCACCCTCAACTCCCCACCACCCTCACCCCCACACCACCCACACCCCCACACCACCCTCACCCCCACACCACCCTCACCCCCACATCACCCTCACCCCACACCACCCTCACGCCAACACAACCCTCACCCCCACATCACCCACACACCCACCCCACCATCACCCCCACACCACCCTCCCCCATACCACCCTCACCCTCACACCACCCTCCCCTCTCCGCCACCCTCACCCCCACACCACCCTCCCGCCCCACACCACCCTCACCCCCCCACAACCCTCACCCCCACACCAAACTCACCCCACCACCACCCTCACCACTACACCATCCTCAACCCTCCACCACCCTCACCCCCACACCACCCTCACCCCACACCACCCTCACCCCACACCACCCTCACCCCAGCACCACCTTCACCTCCACACCAACCTCACCCCCACCCCACCCTCACCCCCACACCACCCTCACCCCCCACCCCAACCTCCCCCACCCCACCCTCACCCCCCCCACCACCCTCACCCCCACACCACCCTCCCCCACACCACTCTCACCCCCACACCACCCTCACCCCCACACCACCCTCACCCCACACCACCCTCACCCCCACACCACCCTCACCTCCACACCACCCTCACACCCTCACTACCCTCACCCCCACACCACCCTCACTCCCCCACCACCCTCCCCCACTCCACCCTCCTCCACACCACCTCACCCCCACACCACCCTCACCTCCCCACCACCCTCACCCCCACACCACCCTCACCCCCACACCACCCTCCCCCCCCACCACCCTCCCCCCACACCACCCTCACTCCCACACCACACTCACCCCCACACCACCCTCACCCCCACACCACCCTTACCTCCCCACCACCCTCACACCAGACCACCCTCCCCCCCCCCACCACCCTCACCCCCCCACCACCCTCCCCCGCACCACCCTCACTCCCACACCACCGTCACCCCCACACCACCCTCACTCCCCCACCACCCTCCCCCCACCACCCTCACTTCCACACCACCCTCACCCCCACACCACCCTCACCCCCACGCCACCCTCACTCACACACCACCCTCACCCCCACACCACCCTCACCCCCACACCACCCTCACCCCCACACCACCCTCCCCCCACACCACTCTCACCCCCACACCACCCTCACCCCACACCACCCTCACCCCCCACACAACCCTTACCCCCACCCCACCCTCACCCCCACACCACCCTCACCCCCACACCACCCTCCCCCCACACCACTCTCACCCCCACACCACCCTCACCCCACACCACCCTCACCCCCACACCACCCACACCCCCACCCCACCGTCACCCCCACACCACCCTCACCCCACACCACCCTCACCCCCCCCACCACCCTCACCCCCACACGACCCTCACCCCAACACCACCCTCAACTCCCCACCACCCTCACCCCCACACCACCCACACCCCCACACCACCCTCACCCCCACACCACCCTCACCCCCACATCACCCTCACCCCACACCACCCTCACGCCAACACAACCCTCACCCCCACATCACCCACACACCCACCCCACCATCACCCCCACACCACCCTCCCCCATACCACCCTCCCCCTCACACCACCCTCCCCTCTCCGCCACCCTCACCCCCACACCACCCTCCCGCCCCACACCACCCTCACCCCCCCACAACCCTCACCCCCACACCAACCTCACCCCACCACCACCCTCACCACTACACCATCCTCACCCCCACCCCAACCTCCCCCCACCCCACCCTCACCCCCCCACCACCCTCACCCCCACACCACCCTCCCCCCACACCACTCTCACCCCCACACCACCCTCACCCCCACACCACCCTCACCCCACACCAGCCTCACCCCCACACCACCCTCACCTCCACACCACCCTCACACCCTCACTACCCTCACCCCCACACCACCCTCACTCCCCCACCACCCTCCCCCACTCCACCATCCTCCACACCACCTCACCCCCACACCACCATCACCTCCCCACCACCCTCACCCCCACACCACCCTCACCCCCACACCACCCTCCCCCCCACCACCCTCCCCCCACACCACCCTCACTCCCACACCACCCTCCCCCACACCACCCTCGCTCCCACACCACCCTCCCCCCACACCACCCTCACTCCCACACCACACTCACCCCCACACCACCCTCAACCCACACGACCCTCACCTCCCACACCACCCTCACCCCCACACCACCCTCCCCCCCCCCACCACCCTCCCCCCACACCACCCTCACTCCCACACCACCCTCACCCCCACACCACCCTCACCCCCCCACAACCCTCACCCCCACACCAACCTCACCCCACCACCACCCTCACCACCACACCATCCTCAACCCTCCACCACCCTCACCCCCACACCACCCTCACCCCACACCACCCTCTCCCCCACCCCACCCTCACCCCCACCCCACCCTTACCCCCACCCCACCCTCACCCCCACACCACCCTCACCACCACACCACCCTCACCCCCACTACGCTCACCCCCCACACCATCCTCACCACCACACCACCCTCAACCCCCCACCATCCTCACCCCCACACCACTCTCACCCCCACACCACCCTCACCCCACACCACCCTCACCCCACACCACCCTCACCCCAACACCACCCTCACCCCACACCACCCTCTCCCCCACCCCACCCTTACCCCCACCCCACCCTTACCCCCACCCCACCCTCACCCCCACACCACCCTCACCACCACACCACCCTCACCCCCCACCACCCTCACCCCCACTACGCTCACCCCCCACACCATCCTCAACCACCCACCACCCTCAACCCCCCACCACCCTCACCCCCACACCACCCTCACCCCACACCACCCTCACCCCCACACCACCCACACCCCCACCCCACCGTCACCCCCACACCACCCTCACCCCACACCACCCTCACCCCCCCACCACCCTCACCCCCCACACGACCCTCACCCCAACACCACCCTCAACTCCCCACCACCCTCACCCCCACACCACCCACACCCCCACACCACCCTCACCCCCACACCACCCTCACCCCCACATCACCCTCACCCCACACCACCCTCACGCCAACACAACCCTCACCCCCACATCACCCACACACCCACCCCACCATCACCCCCACACCACCCTCCCCCATACCACCCTCACCCTCACACCACCCTCCCCTCTCCGCCACCCTCACCCCCACACCACCCTCCCGCCCCACACCACCCTCACCCCCCCACAACCCTCACCCCCACACCAACCTCACCCCACCACCACCCTCACCACTACACCATCCTCAACCCTCCACCACCCTCACCCCCACACCACCCTCACCCCACACCACCCTCACCCCACACCACCCTCACCCCAGCACCACCTTCACCTCCACACCAACCTCACCCCCACCCCATCCTCACCCCCACACCACCCTCACCCCCACCCCAACCTCCCCCCACCCCACCCTCACCCCCCCACCACCCTCACCCCCACACCACCCTCCCCCACACCACTCTCACCCCCACACCACCCTCACCCCCACACCACCCTCACCCCACACCACCCTCACCCACACACCACCCTCACCTCCACACCACCCTCACACCCTCACTACCCTCACCCCCACACCACCCTCACTCCCCCACCACCCTCCCCCACTCCACCCTCCTCCACACCACCTCACCCCCACACCACCCTCACCTCCCCACCACCCTCACCCCCACACCACCCTCACCCCCACACCACCCTCCCCCCCCACCACCCTCCCCCCACACCACCCTCACTCCCACACCACACTCACCCCCACACCACCCTCACCCCCACACCACCCTTACCTCCCCACCACCCTCACACCAGACCACCCTCACCCCCCCCACCACCCTCACCCCCCCACCACCCTCCCCCGCACCACCCTCACTCCCACACCACCGTCACCCCCACACCACCCTCACTCCCCCACCACCCTCCCCCCACCACCCTCACTTCCACACCACCCTCACCCCCACACCACCCTCACCCCCACGCCACCCTCACTCACACACCACCCTCACCCCCACACCACCCTCACCCCCACACCACCCTCACCCCCACACCACCCTCACCCCCACGCCACTCTCAATTCAACAGCACATTCACCCCCCCACCACCTGAACCCCCCCACCACCACCCCCACACCACCATCACACCCACACCACCCTCACCCCCACCACCCCCAACCCCCACACCACCCTCACCCCCACAACACCCTCACCCCCCACCATCCTCACCCCCACACCATCCTCAACCCTCCCCACCCTCCTCTCCAAACCACTCTCACCCCCACACCACCTTCACGCCACCACCCCCCCCCACCATCCCCCCCACACCACCCACACACCCACACCACCCTCACCCCCACCACCCCCACCCCCCACACCACCCTCACCCCCACAACACCCTCACCCCCCACCATCCTCACCCCCACACGATCCTCAACCCTCCCCACCCTCCACTCCACACCACCCTCACCCCCACACCACCCTCACCCCCACACCACCCTCACCCCCACACCACCCTCACCCCCACACTACCCTCACCCCCACGCCACCCTCATCCCAACACCACCCTCACCCCCCCACCATCACGCCAACACCACCATCACCCCCACGCCACCCACACCCCCACCCCACCATCACCCCCACAAGACCCTCACCCCACACGACCCTCACCCCACACGACTCTCATCCCTCACCCGACCCTCACCCCCACACCACCCTCAACTCCCCACCACCCTGACCCCCACACCACCCTCACCCCCACACCAGCCTCACCCCACACCACCCTCACGCCAACACCACCCTCACCCCCACATCACCCACCCCCTCACCCCACCATCACCCCCACACCACCCTCCCCCATACCACCCTCACACCACCCTCCCCTCCCCACCACCCTCACCCCCACACCACCCTCCCGCCCCACACCACCCTCACCCCCCTACAACCCTCACCCCCACACCAAACTCACCCCACCACCATCCTCACCACCACACCACCCTCAACCCCCCACCACCCTCACCCCCACACCACTCTCACCCCCACACCACCCTCACCCCCACACCAGCCTCCCCCCACACCACTCTCACCCCCACACCACCCTCACCCCACACCACCCTCACCCCACACCACCCTCACCCCAACACCACCCTCACCTCCACACCACCCTCTCCCCCACCCCACCCTCACCCCCACCCCACCCTCACCCCCACCCCACCCTCACCCCCACACCACCCTCACCCGCACACCACCCTCACCCCCACTACCCTCACCCCCCACACCATCCTCAACCCCCCACCACCCTCAACCCCCCACCACCCTCACCCCCACACCACCCTCCCCCCACACCACTCTCACCCCCACACCACCCTCACCCCACACCACCCTCACCCCCACACAACCCACACCCCCACCCCACCGTCACCCCCACACCACCCTCACCCCCCCACCACCCTCACCCCCCACACGACCCTCACCCCAACACCACCCTCAACTCCCCACCACCCTGACCCCCACACCACCCTCACCCCCACACCACTCTCACCCCCACACCACCATCACCCCCACACCACCCTCACCCCCACATCACCCACACACCCACCCCACCATCACCCCACACCACCCTCCCCCATACCACCCTCACCCTCACACCACCCTCCCCTCTCCGCCACCCTCACCCCCACACCACCCTCCCGCCCCACACCACCCTCACCCCCCCACAACCCTCACCCCCACACCAACCTCACCCCACACCACCCTCACCCCCCCACCACCCTCACCCCCCACACGACCCTCACCCCAACACCACCCTCAACTCCCCACCACCCTGACCCCCACACCACCCTCACCCCCACACCACCCTCACCCCCCCACCACCCTCACCCCCCACACGACCCTCACCCCAACACCACCCTCAACTCCCCACCACCCTGACCCCCACACCACCCTGACCCCCACACCACCCTCACCCCCACACCACCCTCACGCCAACACAACCCTCACCCCCACATCACCCACACACCCACCCCACCTTCACCCCCACACCACCCTCACCCCACACCACCCTCACCCCCCCACCACCCTCACCCCCCACACGACCCTCACCCCAACACCACCCTCAACTCCCCACCACCCTGACCCCCACACCACCCTCACCCCCACACCACTCTCACCCCCACACCACCCTCACGCCAACACAACCCTCACCCCCACATCACCCACACACCCACCCCACCATCACCCCACACCACCCTCCCCCATACCACCCTCACCCTCACACCACCCTCCCCTCTCCGCCACCCTCACCCCCACACCACCCTCCCGCCCCACACCACCCTCACCCCCCCACAACCCTCACCCCCACACCAACCTCACCCCACCACCACCCTCACCACTACACCATCCTCAACCCTCCACCACCCTCACCCCCACACCACCCTCACCCCCACACCACCCTCATCCCACACCACCCTCCCCCCAACACCACCCTCACCTCCACACCACCCTCACCCCCACCCCACCCTCCCCCACACCACCCTCACCCCCACACCACCCTCACCCCATACCACCCTCACCCCCACACCACCCTCACCTCCACACCACCCTCACCTCCCCACCACCCTCACCCCAACACCACCCTCACCCCCACACCACCCTCCCCCCCCGCCACCCTTCCCCCACACCACCCTCACTCCCACACCACACTCACCCCCACACCACCCTCACCCCCACACCACCCTCACCTCCCCACCACCCTCACCCCAGACCACCCTCAACCCCCCCACCACCCTCACCCCCCCACCACCCTCCACCCCACCACCCTCACTCCCACACCACCCTCACCCCCACACCACCCTCACTCCCCCACCACCCTCCCCCCACCACCCTCACTTCCACACCACCCTCACCCCCACACCACCATCACCCCCACACCACCCTCACTCACACACCACCCTCACCCGCACACCACCCTCACCCCCACACCACCCTCACCCCCACACCACCCTCACCCGCACGCCACTCTCATCCCAACACCACCCTCACCCCCCCACCACCTGAAGCCCCCCACCATCCCCCCCACACCACCATCACACCCACACCACCCTCACCCCCACCACCCCCACCCCCCACACCACCCTCACCCCCACAACACCCTCACCCCCCACCATCCTCACCACCACACCATCCTCAAGCCTCCCCACCCTCCTCTCCACACCACTCTCACCCCCACACCACCTTCAAGCCACCACCCCCCCCCACCATACCCCCCACACCACCCTCACACCCACACCACCCTCACCCCCACCACCCCCACCCCCCACACCACCCTCACCCCCACAACACCCACACCCCCCACCATCCTCACCCCCACACCATCCTCAACCCTCCCCACCCTCCACTCCACACCACCCTCACCCCCACACCACCCTCACCCCCACACCACCCTCACTCACACACCACCCTCACCCCCACACCACCCTCACCCCCACACCACCCTCACCCCCACACCACCCTCACCCCCACGCCACCCTCATCCCTACACCACCCTCACCCCCCCCACCACCTGAACCCCCCCACCATCCCCCCCACACCACCCTCACACCCACACCACCCTCACCCCCACCACCCCCACCCCCCACACCACCCTCACCCCCACACCACCCTCCCCCCACACCACTCTCACCCCCACACCACCCTCACTCCCCCAGCACCCTCCCCCACACACCACCCTCACTCCCCCACCACCCTCCCCCACACCACCCTCCCCCACACCACCTCACCCCCACACCACCCTGACCTCCCCACCACCCTCACCCCCACACCACCCTCACCCCCACACCACCCTCCCCCCCCCACCACCCTCCCCCACACCACCCTCACTCCCACACCACACTCACCCCCACACCACCCTCACCCCCACACCACCCTCACCTCCCCACCACCCTCACCCCAGACCACCCTCACCCCCCCACCACCCTCACCCCCCCACCACCCTCCCCCCACCACCCTCACTCCCACACCATCCTCACCCCCACACCACCCTCACTCCCCCAGCACCCTCCCCCCACCACCCTCACTTCCACACCACCCACACCCCCACACCACCCTCACCCCCACACCACCTTCACCCCCACACCACCCTCACTCACACACCACCCTCACCCCCACACCACCCTCACTCCCACACCACCCTCACCCCCACACCACCCTCACCCCCACACCACCTTCACCCCCACGCCACCCTCATCCCAACACCACCCTCACCCCCCCACCACCTGAACCCCCCCCACCATCCCCCCCACACCACCCTCACACCCACACCACCCTCACCCCCACCACCCCCACCCCCCACACCACCCTCACCCTCACGCCACCCTCATCCCAACACCACCCTCACCCCCCCACCACCTGAACCCCCCCACCATCCCCCCACACCACCCTCACACCCACACCACCCTCACCGCCCCCACCCCCACCCCCCACACCACCCTCACCCCCACAACACCCTCACCCCCCACCACCCTCACCCCCCCACCACCCTCACCCCCCCACCACCCTCCCCCCCACCACCCTCACTCCCACACCATCCTCACCCCCACACCACCCTCACTCCCCCACCACCCTCCCCCCACCACCCTCACTTCCACACCAACCACACCCCCACACCACCCTCACCCCCACACCACCTTCACCCCCACACCACCCTCACTCACACACCACCCTCACCCCCACACCACCCTCACTCCCACACCACCCTCACCCCCACACCACCCTCACCCCCACACCACCTTCACCTCCACGCCACCCTCATCCCAACACCACCCTCACCCCCCCACCACCTGAACCCCCCCCACCATCCCCCCCACACCACCCTCACACCCACACCACCCTCACCCCCACCACCCCCACCCCCCACACCACCCTCACCCCCACGCCACCCTCATCCCAACACCACCCTCACCCCCCCACCACCTGAACCCCCCACCATCCCCCCACACCACCCTCACACCCACACCACCCTCACCCCCACCACCCCCACCCCCCACACCACCCTCACCCCCACAACACCCTCACCCCCCACCACCCTCACCCCCCCACCACCCTCACCCCCCCACCACCCTCCCCCCACCACCCTCACTCCCACACCATCCTCACCCCCACACCACCCTCACTCCCCCACCACCCTCCCCCCACCACCCTCACTTCCACACCAACCACACCCCCACACCACCCTCACCCCCACACCACCTTCACCCCCACACCACCCTCACTCACACACCACCCTCACCCCCACACCACCCTCACTCCCACACCACCCTCACCCCCACACCACCCTCACCCCCACACCACCTTCACCTCCACGCCACCCTCATCCCAACACCACCCTCACCCCCCCACCACCTGAACCCCCCCCACCATCCCCCCCACACCACCCTCACACCCACACCACCCTCACCCCCACCACCCCTACCCCCCACACCACCCTCACCCCCACGCCACCCTCATCCCAACACCACCCTCACCCCCCCACCACCTGAACCCCCCACCATCCCCCCACACCACCCTCACACCCACACCACCCTCACCCGCACCACCCCCACCCCCCACACCACCCTCACCCCCACAACACCCTCACCCCCCACCACCCTCACCCCCACTCCATCCTCAACCCTCCCCCCCTCCTCTCCACACCACTCTCACCCCCACACCACCTTCACGCCACCAACCCCCCCCCCACCATCCCCCCACACCACCCTCACACCCACATCACCCTCACCCCCACCACCCCCACCCCCCACACCACCCTCACCCCCACAACACCCTCACCCCACACCACCCTCACCCCCACACCACCCTCACCCCCACATCACCCTCACCCCACACCACCCTCACGCCAACACAACCCTCACCCCCACATCACCCACACACCCACCCCACCATCACCCCCCCCACCACCCTCCCCCATACCACCCTCACCCTCACACCACCCTCCCCTCTCCACCACCCTCACCCCCACACCACCCTCCCGCCCCACACCACCCTCACCCCCCCACAACCCTCACCCCCACACCAACCTCACCCCACCACCACCCTCACCACTACACCATCCTCAACCCTCCACCACCCTCACCCCCACACCACCCTCACCCCCACACCACCCTCACCCCAGACCACCCTCACCCCAACACCACCTTCACCTCCACACCAACCTCACCTCCACCCCACCCTCACCCCTACACCACCCTCACCCCCACACCACCCTCCCCCCACACCACTCTCACCCCCACACCACCCTCACCCCCACACCACCCTCACCCCACACCACCCTCACCCCCACATCACTCTCACCTCCACACCACCCTCACACCCTCACCACCCTCACCCCCACACCACGCTCACTCCCCCACCACCCTCCCCCACACCACCCTCCTTCACACCACCTCACCCCCACACCAACCTCACCTCCCCACCACCCTCACCCCCACACCACCCTCACCCCCACACCACCCTCCCCCCCCACCACCCTCCCCCCACACCACCCTCACTCCCACACCACACTCACCCCCACACCACCCTCACCCCCACACCACCCTTACCTCCCACCACCCTCACCCCAGACCACCCTCACCCCCCCACCACCCTCACCCCCCCACCACCCACCCCCGCACCACCCTCACTCCCACACCACCCTCACCCCCACACCACCCTTACTCCCCCACCACCCTCCCCCCACCACCCTCACTTCCACACCACCCTCACCCCCACACCACCCTCACCCCCACGCCACCCTCACCCCCACACCACCCTCACCCCCACACCACCCTCCCCCCCACCACCCTCCCCCCACACCACCCTCACTCCCACACCACACTCACCCCCACACCACCCTCACCCCCACACCACCCTTACCTCCCCACCACCCTCACCCCAGACCACCCTCACCCCCCCACCACCCTCACCCCCCCACCACCCACCCCCGCACCACCCTCACTCCCACACCACCCTCACCCCCACACCACGCTCACTCCCCCACCACCCTCCCCCCACCACCCTCACTTCCACACCACCCTCACCCCCACACCACCCTCACCCCCACGCCACCCTCACTCACACACCACCCTCACCCCCACACCACCCTCACCCCCACACCACCCTCACCCCCACACCACTCTCATCCCAACACCACCCTCACCCCCCCACCACCTGAACCCCCCCACCATCCCCCCCACACCACCATCACACCCACACCACCCTCACCCCCACCACCCCCACCCCACACACCACCCTCACCCCCACAACACCCTCACCCCCCACCATCCTCACCCCCACACCATCCTCAACCCTCCCCACCCTCCTATCCAAACCACTCTCACCCCCACACCACCTTCACGCCACCACCCCCCCACCATCCCCCCCACACCACCCTCACACCCACACCACCCTCACCCCCACCACCCCCACCTCCCACACCACCCTCACCCCCACAACACCCTCACCCCCCACCATCCTCACCTCCACACCATCCTCAACCCTCCCCACCCTCCACTCCACACCACCCTCACCCGCACACCACCCTCACCCCCACACCACCCTCACTCCCCCACCACCCTCCCCCCACCACCCTCACTTCCACACCAACCACACCCCCACACCACCCTCACCCCCACACCACCTTCACCCCCACACCACCCTCACTCACACACCACCCTCACACCACCCTCACTCCCACACCACCCTCACCCCCACACCACCCTCACCCCCACACCACCTTCACCTCCACGCCACCCTCATCCCAACACCACCCTCACCCCCCCCACCACCTGAACCCCCCCCACCATCCCCCCCACACCACCCTCACACCCACACCACCCTCACCCCCACCACCCCCACCCGCCACACCACCCTCACCCCCACGCCACCCTCATCCCAACACCACCCTCACCCCCCCACCACCTGAACCCCCCACCATCCCCCCACACCACCCTCACACCCACACCACCCTCACCCCCACCACCCCCACCCCCCACACCACCCTCACCCCCACAACACCCTCACCCCCCACCACCCTCACCCCCACACCATCCTCAACCCTCCCCCCTCCTCTCCACACCACTCTCACCCCCACACCACCTTCACGCCACCAACCCCCCCCCCACCATCCCCCCACACCACCCTCACACCCACATCACCCTCACCCCCACCACCCCCACCCCCCACACCACCCTCACCTCCACAACACCCTCACCCCACACCACCCTCACCCCCACACCACCCTCACCCCCACATCACCCTCACCCCACACCACCCTCACGCCAACACAACCCTCACCCCCACATCACCCACACACCCACCCCACCATCACCCCCCCACCACCCTCCCCCATACCACCCTCACCCTCACACCACCCTCCCCTCTCCACCACCCTCACCCCCACACCACCCTCCCGCCCCACACCACCCTCACCCCCCCACAACCCTCACCCCCACACCAACCTCACCCCACCACCACCCTCACCACTACACCATCCTCAACCCTCCACCACCCTCACCCCCACACCACCCTCACCCCCACACCACCCTCACCCCAGACCACCCTCACCCCAACACCACCTTCACCTCCACACCAACCTCACCTCAACCCCACCCTCACCCCTACACCACCCTCACCCCCACACCACCCTCCCCCACACCACTCTCACCCCCACACCACCCTCACCCCCACACCACCCTCACCCCACACCACCCTCACCCCCACATCACTCTCACCTCCACACCACCCTCACACCCTCACCACCCTCACCCCCACACCACGCTCACTCCCCCACCACCCTCCCCCACACCACCCTCCTCCACACCACCTCACCCCCACACCACCCTCACCTCCCCACCACCCTCACCCCCACACCACCCTCACCCCCACACCACCCTCCCCCCCCACCATCCTCCCCCCACACCACCCTCACTCCCACACCACACTCACCCCCACACCACCCTCACCCCCACACCACCCTTACCTCCCACCACCCTCACCCCAGACCACCCTCACCCCCCCACCACCCTCACCCCCCCACCACCCACCCCCGCACCACCCTCACTCCCACACCACCCTCACCCCCACACCACCCTCACTCCCCCACCACCCTCCCCCCACCACCCTCACTTCCACACCACCCTCACCCCCACACCACCCTCACCCCCACGCCACCCTCACCCCCACACCACCCTCACCCCCACACCACCCTCCCCCCCACCACCCTCCCCCCACACCACCCTCACTCCCACACCACACTCACCCCCACACCACCCTCACCCCCACACCACCCTTACCTCCCCACCACCCTCAGCCCAGACCACCCTCACCCCCCCACCACCCTCACCCCCCCACCACCCACCCCCGCACCACCCTCACCCCCACACCACCCTCACCCCCACACCACCCTTACCTCCCACCACCCTCACCCCAGACCACCCTCACCCCCCCACCACCCTCACCCCCCCACCACCGACCCCCGCACCACCCTCACTCCCACACCACCCTCACCCCCACACCACCCTCACTCCCCCACCACCCTCCCCCCACCACCCTCACTTCCACACCACCCTCACCCCCACACCACCCTCACCCCCACGCCACCCTCACCCCCACACCACCCTCACCCCCACACCACCCTCCCCCCCACCACCCTCCCCCCACACCACCCTCACTCCCACACCACACTCACCCCCACACCACCCTCACCCCCACACCACCCTTACCTCCCCACCACCCTCACCCCAGACCACCCTCACCCCCCCACCACCCTCACCCCCCCACCACCCACCCCCGCTCCACCCTCACTCCCACACCACCCTCACCCCCACACCACGCTCACTCCCCCACCACCCTCCCCCCACCACCCTCACTTCCACACCACCCTCACCCCCACACCACCCTCACCCCCACGCCACCCTCACTCACACACCACCCTCACCCCCACACCACCCTCACCCCCACACCACCCTCACCCCCACACCACCCTCACCCCCACACCACTCTCATCCCAACACCACCCTCACCCCCCCACCACCTGAACCCCCCCACCATCCCCCCCACACCACCATCACACCCACACCACCCTCACCCCCACCACCCCCACCCCACACACCACCCTCACCCCCACAACACCCTCACCCCCCACCATCCTCACCCCCACACCATCCTCAACCCTCCCCACCCTCCTATCCAAACCACTCTCACCCCCACACCACCTTCACGCCACCACCCCCCCACCATCCCCCCCACACCACCCTCACACCCACACCACCCTCACCCCCACCACCCCCACCTCCCACACCACCCTCACCCCCACAACACCCTCACCCCCCACCATCCTCACCTCCACACCATCCTCAACCCTCCCCACCCTCCACTCCACACCACCCTCACCCCCACACCACCCTCACCCCCACACCACCCTCACTCCCCCACCACCCTCCCCCCACCACCCTCACTTCCACACCAACCACACCCCCACACCACCCTCACCCCCACACCACCTTCACCCCCACACCACCCTCACTCACACACCACCCTCACCCCCACACCACCCTCACTCCCACACCACCCTCACCCCCACACCACCCTCACCCCCACACCACCTTCACCTCCACGCCACCCTCATCCCAACACCACCCTCACCCCACCACCACCCTCACCCCCCCACCACCCACCCCCGCACCACCCTCACTCCCACACCACCCTCACCCCCACACCACCCTCACTCCCCCACCACCCTCCCCCCACCACCCTCACTTCCACACCACCCTCACCCCCACACCACCCTCACCCCCACGCCACCCTCACTCACACACCACCCTCACCCCCACACCACCCTCACCCCCACACCACCCTCACCCCCACACCACTCTCATCCCAACACCACCCTCACCCCCCCACCACCTGAATCCCCCCACCATCCCCCCCACACCACCATCACACCCACACCACCCTCACCCCCACCACCCCCACCCCCCACACCACCCTCACCCCCACAACACCCTCACCCCCCACCATCCTCACCCCCACACCATCCTCAACCCTCCCCACCCTCCTATCCAAACCACTCTCACCCCCACACCACCTTCACGCCACCACCCCCCCACCATCCCCCCCACACCACCCTCACACCCACACCACCCTCACCCCCACCACCCCCACCTCCCACACCACCCTCACCCCCACAACACCCTCACCCCCCACCATCCTCACCTCCACACCATCCTCAACCCTCCCCACCCTCCACTCCACACCACCCTCACCCCCACACCACCCTCACCCCCACACCACCCTCACTCACACACCACCCTCACCCCCACACCACCCTCACCCCCACACCACCCTCACCCCCACACTACCCTCACCCCCACGCCACCCTCATCCCAACACCACCCTCACCCCCCCACCATCACGCCAACACCACCATCACCCCCACACCACCCACACCCCCACCCCACCATCACCCCCACACGACCCTCACCCCATACGACCCTCACCCCACACGACCCTCATCCCCCACCTGACCCTCACCCCCACACCACCCTCAACTCCCCACCACCCTGACCCCCACACCACCCTCACCCCCACACCACCCTCACCCCACACCACCCTCACGCCAACACCACCCTCACCTCCACATCACCCACCCCCCCACCCCACCATCACTCCCACACCACCCTCCCCCATACCACCCTCACCCTCACACCACCCTCCCCTCCCCACCACCCTCACCCCCACACCACCCTCCCGCCCCACACCACCCTCACCCCCCCACAACCCTCACCCCCACACCAAACTCACCCCACCACCATCCTTACCACCACACCACCCTCACCCCACACCATCCTCACCCCACACCACCCTCACCCCAACACCACTCTCACACCCACACCACCCTCACCCCACACCATCCTCACCCCACACCACCCTCACCCCAACACCACCCTCACCTCCACACCACCCTCTCCCCCACCCCACCCTCACCCCCACCCCACCCTCACCCCCACACCACCCTCACCCCTACACCACCCTCACCCCCCACCACCCTCACCCCCACTACCCTCACCCCCCACACCATCCTCAACCCCCCACCACCCTCAACCCCCTACCACCCTCACCCCCACACCACCCTCCCCCCACACCACTCTCACCCCCACACCACCCTCACCCCACACCACCCTCACCCCCACACCACCCACACCCCCACCCCACCGTCACCCCCACACCACCCTCACCCCACACCACCCTCACCCCCCCACCACCCTCACCCCCACACGGCCCTCACCCCAACACCACCCTCAACTCCCCACCACCCTGACCCCCACGCCACCCTCAACCCCACACCACTCTCACCCCCACACCACCATCACCCCCACACCACCCTCACCCCCACATCATCCTCACCCCACACCACCCTCACGCCAACACAACCCTCACCCATACCACCCTCACCCTCACACCACCCTCCCCTCTCCGCCACCCTCACCCCCACACCACCCTCCCCCCCACCACCCTCCCCCACACCACCCTCACTCCCACACCACACTCACCCCCACACCACCCTCACCCCCACACCACCCTTACCTCCCCACCACCCTCACCCCAGACCACCCTCACCCCCCCACCACCCTCACGCCCCCCCCACCCTCCCCCGCACCACCCTCACTCCCACACCAGCCTCACCCCCACACCACCCTCACTCCCCCACCACCCTCCCCCCACCACCCTCACTTCCACACCACCCTCACCCCCACACCACCCTCCCCCATACCACCCTCACCCTCACACCACCCTCCCCTCCCCACCACCCTCACCCCCACACCACCCTCCCGCCCCACACCACCCTCACCCCCCCACAACCCTCACCCCCACACCAAACTCACCCCACCACCATCCTTACCACCACACCACCCTCACCCCACACCATCCTCACCCCACACCACCCTCACCCCAACACCACTCTCACACCCACACCACCCTCACCCCACACCATCCTCACCCCACACCACCCTCACCCCAACACCACCCTCACCTCCACACCACCCTCTCCCCCACCCCACCCTCACCCCCACCCCACCCTCACCCCCACCCCACCCTCACCCCCACACCACCCTCACCCCTACACCACCCTCACCCCCCACCACCCTCACCCCCACTACCCTCACCCCCCACACCATCCTCAACCCCCCACCACCCTCAACCCCCTACCACCCTCACCCCCACACCACCCTCCCCCCACACCACTCTCACCCCCACATCACCCTCACCCCACACCACCCTCACCCCCACACCACCCACACCCCCAACCCACCGTCACCCCCACACCACCCTCACCCCACACCACCCTCACCCCCCCACCACCCTCACCCCCACACGGCCCTCACCCCAACACCACCCTCAACTCCCCACCACCCTGACCCCCACGCCACCCTCACCCCCACACCACTCTCACCCCCACACCACCATCACCCCCACACCACCCTCACCCCCACATCACCCTCACCCCACACCACCCTCACGCCAACACAACCCTCACCCATACCACCCTCACCCTCACACCACCCTCCCCTCTCCGCCACCCTCACCCCCACGCCACCCTCCCCCCCCACCACCCTCCCCCCACACCACCCTCACTCCCACACCACACTCACCCCCACACCACCCTCACCCCCACACCACCCTTACCTCCCCACCACCCTCACCCCAGACCACCCTCACCCCCCCACCACCCTAACGCCCCCCCCACCCTCCCTCGCACCACCCTCACTCCCACACCAGCCTCACCCCCACACCACCCTCACTCCCCCACCACCCTCCCCCCACCACCCTCACTTCCACACCACCCTCACCCCCACACCACCCTCACCCCCACGCCACCCTCACTCACACACCACCCTCACCCCCACACCACCCTCACCCCCACACCACCCTCACCCCCACGCCACTCTCATCCCAACACCACCCTCACCCCCACTACCCTCACCCCCCGCACCACCCTCACCCCCACATCACCCTCACCCCACACCACCCTCACGCATACACAACCCTCACCCCACCACCACCCTCACCACTACACCATCCTCAACCCTCCACCACCCTCACCCCCACACCACCCTCACCCCCACACCACCCTCACCCCACACCACCCTCACCCCCACACCACCCTCACCTCCACACCACCCTCACACCCTCACCAACCTCACCCCCACACCACCCTCACCCCTACACCACCCTCACCCCATACCACCCTCACCCCCACACCACCCTCACCTCCACACCACCCTCACACCCTCACCAACCTCACCCCCACACCACCCTCAATCCCCCACCACCCTCCCCCACACCACCCTCCCCCACACCACCTCACCCCCACACCACCCTCACCTCCCCACCACCCTCACCCCCACACCACCCTCACCCCCACACCACCCTCCCCCCCCACCACCCTCCCCCCACACCACACTCACCCCCACACCACCCTCACCCCCACACCACCCTCACCCCCACACCACCCTCACCCCAGACCACCCTCACCCCCCCACCACCCTCACCCCCCCACCACCCTCCCCCCCACCACCCTCACTCCCACACCACCCTCACCCCCACACCACCCTCACTCCCCCACCACCCTCCCCCCACCACCCTCACTTCCACACCACCCTCACCCCCACACCACCATCACACCCACACCACCCTCACTCACACACCACCCTCACCCCCACACCACCCTCACCCCCACACCACCCTCACCCCCACACCACCCTCACCCGCACGCCACTCTCATCCCAACACCACCCTCACCCCCCCACCACCTGAACCCCCCCACCATCCCCCCCACACCACCATCACACCCACACCACCCTCACCCCCACCACCGCCACCCCCCACACCACCCACACCCCCACACCACCCTCACCCCCACAACACCCTCACCCCCACACCATCCTCAAGCCTCCCCACCCTCCTCTCCACACCACTCTCACCCCCACACCACCTTCACGCCACCACTCCCCCCCCACCATCCCCCCCACACCACCCTCACACCCACACCACCCTCACCCCCACCCCCACCACCCCCACCCCCCACACCACCCTCACCCCCACAACACCCTCACTCACACACCACCCTCACCCCCACACCACCCTCACCCCCACACCACCCTCACCCCCACACCACGCTCACCCCCACGCCACCCTCATCCCAACACCACCCTCACCCCCCCACCACCTGCACCCCCCACCATCCCTCCCACACCACCCTCACACCCACACCACCCTCACCCCCACCACCCCCACCCCCCACACCACCCTCACCCCCACACCACCCTCCTCCCACACCACTCTCACCCCCACACCACCCTCACCCCCACACCACCCTCACCCCCACACCACCCTCACACCCTCACCACCCTCACCCCCACACCACCCTCACTCCCCCACCACCCTCCCCCACACCACCCTCCCCCACACCACCTCACCCCCACACCACCCTCACCTCCCCACCACCCTCACCCCCACACCACCCTCCCCCCCACACCACCCTCCCCCCCCACCACCCTCACCCCACACCACCCTCACTCCCACACCACACTCACCCCCACACCACCCTCACCCCCACACCACCCTCACCTCCCCATCACCCTCACCCCAGACCACCCTCACCCCCCCACCACCCTCACCCCCCCACCACCCTCCCCCCCACCACCCTCACTCCCACACCATCCTCACCCCCACACCACCCTCACTCCCCCACCACCCTCCCCCCACCACCCTCACTTCCACACCACCCTCACCCCCACACCACCCTCACCCCCACACCACCTTCACCCCCACACCACCCTCACTCACACACCACCCTCACCCCCACACCACTCTCACTCCCACACAACGCCCTCACCCCCACACCACCCTCACCCCCACGCCACCCTCATCCCAACACCACCCTCACCCCCCCACCACCTGAACCCCCCCACCATCCCCCCCACACCACCCTCACACCCACACCACCCTCACCCCCACCACCCCCACCCCCCACACCACCCTCACCCCCACCACCCCCACCCCCCACACCACCCTCACCCCCACGCCACCCTCATCCCAACACCACCCTCACCCACCCCACCACCTGAACCCCCCCACCATCCCTCCACACCACCCTCACACCCACACCACCCTCACCCCCACCATGCCCACCCCCCACACCAACCTCACCCCCACAACACCCTCAACCCCCACCACCCTCACCCCCACACCATCCTCAACCCTCCCCACCCTCCTCTCCACACCACTCTCACCCCCACACCACCTTCACGTCACCAACCCCCCCCACCATCCCCCCCACACCACCCTCACACCCACACCACCCTCACCCCCACCACCCCCACCCCCCACACCACCCTCACCCCCACAACACCCTCACCCCCCACCATTCTCACCCCCACACCATCCTCAACCCTCTCCACCCTCCTCTCCACACCACCCTCACCCCCACAACACCCTCACCACCCACCATCCTCACCCCCACACCATCCTCCACCCTCCCCACCCTCCTCTCCACACCACCCTCACCCCCACACCACTCTCACCCCCACACCACCCTCACACACACACCACCCTCACCCCCACACCACCCTCACCCCCACACCACCCTCACCCCCACGCCACCCTCACACCCACACCACCCTCACCCCCACCACCCCCACCCCCACACCACTCTCACCCCCACACCACCCTCACCCCCACACCACCCTCACCCTCACACCACCCTCACCCCCACACCACCCTCACCTCCACACCACCCTCACACCCTTACCACCCTCACCCCCACACCACCCTCACTCCCCCACCACCCTCCCCCACACCACCCTTCCCCACACCACCTCACCCCCACACCACCCTCACCCCCACACTACCCTCCCCCCCACCACCATCCCCCACACCACCCTCACTCCCACACCACACTCAGCCCCACACCACCCTCACCTCCCCACCACCCTCACCCCAGACCACCCTCACCCCCCCACCACCCTCACCCCCCACCACCCTCCCCCCCACCACCCTCACTCCCACACCACCCTCACCCCCACACCACCCTCACTCCCCCACCACCCTCCCCCCACCACCCTCACTTCCACACCACCCTCACCCACAAACCACCCTCACCCCCACACCACCCTCACCCCCACACCACCCTCACTCACACACCACCCTCACCCCCACACCACCCTCACCCCCACACCACCCTCACCCCCACACCACCCTCACCCCCACGCCACCCTCATCCCAACACCACCCTCACCCCCCCACCACCTGAACCCCCCCACCATCCCCTCCACACCACCCTCACACCCACACCACCCTCACCCCCACCCCCCCCACCCCCCACACCACCCTCACCCCCACGCCACCTTTATCCCAACACCACCCTCACCCCACCACCACCTGAACCCCCCCACCATCCCCCCCACACCACCCTCCCACCCACACCACCCTCACCCCCACCACCCCCGCCCCCCACACCACCCTCACCCCCACAACACCCTCACCCCCCACCATCCTCACCCCCACACCATCCTCAACCCTCCCCACCCTCCTCTCCACACCACTCTCACCCCCACACCACCTTCACGCCACCACCCCCCCCCACCATCCCCCCCACACCACCCTCACACCCACACCACCCTCACCCCCACCACCCCCACCCCCCACACCACCCTCACCCCCACAACACCCTCACCCCGCACCATCCTCACCCCCACACCATCCTCAACCTTCCCCACCCTCCTCTCCACACCACCCCCACCCCCCACACCACCCTCACCCCCACAACACCCTCACCCCCCACCATCCTCACCCCCACACCATCCTCAACCCTCCCACCCTCCTCTCCACACCACCCTCATCCCAACACCACCCTGACCCCCCCCACCACCTGAACCCCCCCCACCATCCCCCCACACCACCCTCACACCCACACCACCCTCACCCCCACCACCCCCACCCCCCACACCACCTCACCCCCACACCACCCTCACCTCCCCACCACCCTCACCCCCACACCACCCTCACCCCCACACCACCCTCCCCCCACCACCCTCCCCCCACACCACCCTCACTCCCACACCACACTCACCCCCACACCACACTCACCCCCACACCACCCTCACCTCCCCACCACCCTCACCCCAGACCACCCTCACCCCCCCACCACCCTCACCCCCCACCACCCTCCCCCCACCACCCTCACTCCCACACCACCCTCACCCCCACACCACCCTCACTCCCCCACCACCCTCCCCCCACCACCCTCACTTCCACACCACCCTCACCCCCACACCACCCTCACCTCCACACCACCCTCACCCCCACACCACCCTCACCCCCACACCACCCTCACCCCCACTCCACCCTCATCCCAACACCACCCTCACCCCCCCACCACCTGAACCCCGCCACCATCCCCCCCACACCACCCTCGCACCCACACCACCCGCACCCCCACCACCCCCACCCCCCACACCCCCTCACCCCCACAACACCCTCACCCCCCACCATCCTCACCCCCACACCATCCTCAACCCTCCCCACCCTCCTCTCCACACCACTCTCACCCCCACACCACCTTCACGCCACCCCCCCCCCCCCCCATAATCTTGTCTTGTGTCTTACAGGACCTGATGTAGATGGGGCAGGTCCATCAGGCGTCCCCAGCCCCCGACCAGTGCCACAGACAGAGCTCCCCCGTGAGCCGAGTACTGATGAGGAGAGCAGCTCGGACACTGGCCCTCCGCCCGGCAGTGAGGAGACCCCGGAGCTCGGGTCGCAGGATGACAACAATTTTCCATCACAGCTGCCTCCAACATCCTCCACCACCCCAGACACTCACCTCGGCTGGGCACATTAGTGATGAGGCTCCTGGGACACTAACTGATGAGCACCACATAGCTGACCTGGTACAGCAGGTAGAGGTAGGAGCACCCGAGGGGATGGACGGTCGGAGGGCAGGCCGATCCCAGGGTCTAGCTGCCGTCCAGACGGGTCTCGAGCTTCTGGAACAAACAGACCCATCCACAATGGAGATGCAGTCACAGAGCCAGGGATTACATGAGGGGTTGTCGGCGAGCATCCAGCACCTGCAGGCGCAGTTGGAGGACTACAACCCCGTCTAGCAACAGGAGGTGTGCCGACCATGCGTGCCACCCAGGCCAACACCGCACAGGTGACGTCGGCGATTGAGGCATTGGGGGGCGATGGTTTCGGTCAAGGATCAGCATGTCCAAGGCCTGTGCTCCATGACCATGAACCTGCGGACCCCGGTCAAGACATAGACATAAACATAGAACATACAGTGCAGAAGGAGGCCATTTGGCCCATCGAGTCTGCACCGACCCCCTTAAGCCCTCACTTCCACCTTATCCCCGTAACCCAATACCCCTTCTAAACGTTTTGGACACTAAGGGCATGGTCAATCCACCTAGCCCGCACATCTTTGGGCTGTGGGAGGAAACCAGAGCACCCGGAGGAAACCCACGCAGACATGGGGAGAACGTACAAACTCCGCACAGACAGTGTCCCAGCGGGGAATTGAACTGGAACCCTGGCGCTGTGAAGCCACAGTGCTATCTACTTGTGCTACTGTGCTGCCCCCGTGAGACCAGAGCGGGCCTCCAGGACTGGCAGTGCCAGGTGGCGGGGGAGCCTCAGGGGATGGCTGGCCTTGTATTCCCGTCCCTTGGAGCAGCCCAGGGGCCATTGGGCACCCCGAGGGAGGAGGAGGTGATGGGGCCCATGCCAGAGAGTCCCGCAGGGGAGGTGCCGGAACACCGCAGCACATCGGACCTGGTGCATCTGGTGGGCAGAACGGGGTGGCACCATGATACCTTGGCGTCAAATCGGCATTTGTCGCGATTTTGGCATCGGAACCGATTTCCGTCCAATCGCCTTTCCCAATTTCTCCGCCCAATCGCCTTTCCCAATTCCCAACTAACAGAGAATCTGTTAACTGTTAACACCTACTCGGAACTAATGCTTTGATTCTTTATTACTACTGTTACCACTCCCTTTGCTTTTTGTTCCATGACATTTTTGGTGTTTAATCTCCCCGCCTCCCTAACCCATCCCTGGCCTTCCCTTTGGTTCCACCTGAAGCCCCGCCCCCATTTTTTCAACAGCATAAAACTCACCAATTTTCTACGTCTCAGTTCCGAAGAAGAGTCCGATTGGCTTGGAAATGTTCAGCTAAATTCTCCCCTTGCGCCGCCGGCAGTGGTGTTACCAATGAGGCGGAGAATCCAGTGTTGTGAAGAAAACGGGATCGGCGGTGGACCTAGATCCGTTTCCGATGCTTCAGCCGGCAGTGTGAGCAAAGTCTGTGTCTCGTGCCAGTGGGAGAATGCAAATGGGTCAATAAGGCACCTGGTCAAATAAGGCAATACAGGTTTTGGGGTTTGGTGCAAGGTGGAATGTGAGGAAGAGGGCTTTTGATTGGCCTCTACGGGAGTGGGGTTGTGATGTGAGGAGTGATGGACAGGAGTGATGCCAGGGGAACAGAGGTGGTGACTCACCCAAGCTGCCCTAAGGAGATTGTCCATCTTCTTGCAGCACCGTGTGCCAGCCCACCTGGTGAGTCTCACCGCGCTGAACGCCTCGGCCATCTCCACCCAGGCCTGGTTAACAAATGTGGGCGTGGGCTTCCTGCCACCTTGGGGGAGAGGGTGCCCCGCCTCTCCTCCACCGCATCCAACACTCTCTGCAGATCCACATCCACAAAGAGTAGTGCTGCTCTTCATGAAGCCATGTTCTTGGCTGGAGTGAGAGTGCATATGAAGTGGAGAGCTTATAAGCAGCAATATAATTGTCAATTCCGGCCCCAGCGAATCCGATGCCGGCGATAATGAGAACTGCTCTAGATACACCTTGGCAGAATGCTGGCCCATTAGCATGTCCTGAATTGCTCCAGAAATAGCGCCCCCAACGGGAACGCAAAATGGCCAAACTTCACTCCCGGCGTCACCACTTTTTCGTGTCACAAACAGAGAATCTTGCCTTCTGTTTCGCTCTCCACAGATGCTGCCAGACCTGCTGAGTTTTTCCAGCACTTTCTGTTTTTATTTCTGATCTTCCGCATCTGCATTAATTTTAGATTTTCCAGTTAACCAGTCTAATCCGTTGTTAATTTTAAGAAATAGCTAACTTGACATCCATCATCATGAAGTGCTTCGAAAGGATAGTCGTAGCACGAATCAACTCCAGCCTCCCGGATTGCCTTGATCCACTGCAGTTCGCCTACCGCTGCAACAGGTCCACAGCAGACGCCATCTCCATGGCTCTGCACTCTACCCTGGAACACCTAGATAACAAAGATACCTATGTCAGACTCCTATTTATCGACTACAGCTCAGCCTTCAACACCATCACTTCCTAAGAAACTCATCTCCAAATAACGTGGCCTTGGCCTCGGTCCTCCCTCTGCGACTGGTTCCTGAACTTTCTAACCCACAGGCCACAAACAGTAAGGATAGGCAACAACACCTCCTCCACGATCATCCTCAACACCGGTGCCCCACAAGGCTGTGTCCTCAGCCCCCTACTATACTCCTTATACACCTATGACTGTGTAGCCAAATTCCCCTCCAACTCGATTTTCAAATTTGCTGATGACACCACCGTAGTGGGTCGGATCTCAAACAATGACGTGACAGAGTACAGGAATGGGATAGAGAATCTGGTGAACTGGTGCGACGACAATAATCTCTCCCTCAATGTCAACAAAACGAAGGAGATTGCCATCGACTTCAGAAAGCGTAGTGGAGCACATGCCCCTGTCTTCATCAATGGGAACGAAGTAGATAGGGCCGAGAGCTTCAGGTTTTTAGGTGTACAGATCACCAACAAGCTGTCCTGGTCCCCCCATGCCGACACTATAGTTAAGAAAGCCCACCAACGATTCTACTTTCTCAGAAGACTAAGAAAATTTGGTATGTCAGCTACGACCCACACCAACTTCTACAGATGCACCATTGAAAGCATTCTTTCTGGTTGTATCACAGCCTGGTATGGAGCCTGCTCTGCCCAAGAGCGCAGGAAACTACAAAAGGTCGTGAATGTAGCCCAGTCCATCACGCAAACCAGCCTCCCATCCATTGACTCTATAATTCCCGCTGCTTCAGAAAGCCAGCCAGCATAATTAAGGACCCCACGCACCCCAGTCATACTCTTTCCACCTTCTTCCGTCAGGAAAAAGATACCAAAGTTTGAGGCTACGTACCAACCGATTCAAGAACAGCTTCTTCCCTACTGCCATCAGACTTTTGAATGGACCTACCTCGTATTAAGTTAATCTTTTCTCTACACCTTGCTATAACTGTAACATTATATTCTGCAGTTTCTCCTTCCTTCCCTATGTACGTTTTGCATTGTTTGTACAGCATGCAAGAAACAATACTTTTCACTGTGTACTAATACATGTGACAATAATAATAAATCAAATTAAACTTGAAAATAACCTCAATGTATACATAGGCATCTAGTTGACCCTGCCCATAAGGGAAGGATGGCAATTGAAACAGACTGTCTGAACCCCCTGTGATGTAGATATTAAGTGAGGGAGCAACCAGACGGGAGGGCATAGGTGACTGAAGTGGTGAGGGCATTGACCAGGGCCGGTCAACTGATGAGATTGGAAAGGTACCAGACATGTGAGTGAGCGCTGGCCACCAGAGAAGGTGAAGGAATGACAGATTCCAGGACCAGGAGGACAAGGGATATTCGGACGGTTTGAAGGTAACTGACTGGAACACCAACCTGACCCTCCCTCTCTCTCATCGCTCACAGAATTTTGAAAGATTTCTGCATGGAGCGAGTGGAGCTGGCGATTTTGCTAATAACTATGCTGGAGGAGCACGGACTTCAACAGCTACGAGAGGCTGCACCCAGGGATAACTCAATGACAGGAGGCCAGGGGCAGGGGACAGGCTCAAAGGCTGGCTGCAATTCAGGCTGAACAGGGGGCTCGAAGGCAAAGACAAAAGCGACCAAGTGTATACAGAACCCTAGTGACCTTTTGAGGAGCTGTCGGGCAACATGTGCTTTCAGAGTATCCACCTCCCAAGGGGAACAGTGCGGCACCTGTGCAACATCCGTTCAAACCAGGTGCCATGGAGGAGGGCACCCGTTCCCGGTGGTTGTATAGGCACAGCAGCCCGCAACCTTTACACCACAGGATCGTTCTAGGACTCAACGGGCGATCTGTGTGGCATTTCACAGTCCTCCGCACACAAACGCACTCGATGTCAAGGCTCCTGACTACATCAGTTTCAAGCAGGACCATAACCATCAGGATGAGAGGGCTGTGGGATTCGTTTCCATTACTGATCTGCCATAGGTGCAGGAGGCCGTCAATGGCACTCATGTGGCTCTACACGTCCATGGCATCAAGGAGCTCCATATCCACTCCCTTAATGTGCAGCTGGTGTGTGACCACCAGATGGAGATCATGCACATGTGCGCAAGTTTTCCTGAAAACATGTTTCATAGTTACATCCTTGGGAAGTCTCAAATCCCAGGGTTATTCAGGGGTCATCTTAGGCTGCGGGGATGGCTCATTGGGGATAAGGGATACACGCTGAGATGTTGGCTGATGATATAAATGCAGAGGCCTGACACCGAGGTAGAGCCCCGTTACAATGAGGCTCGCAGTGCCACCCTGTCTGTGATAGTGCAGTGCATCAGGCAGCTGAAGATGCATTTTTGCTGCTTTGACAGGTCCTGTGGGATGGGGCCCTGCAGTATAGTCCCCAGAGTGTCTGCCACATCACCATGGTCTGGTGTGCCCTCCATAGCTTCGCGCAGTAGCTGGGCAACGTCTTCGATGAAGAAGGCCAGGTGAAGCAGAACATCTCCTCTGATTTTTAAAACAAATTCATTTACGGGACGTGGGCATCGCTGGTTAGGCCAGCATTTATTGCTCATCCCTAGTTGTCCTTCAGAAGGTGTGTGGTAGTATGCATTAGGGGTCATGTGGGACTGTGAAGCCGTGATGTCATTGGCTGGCAGATCCCGGGTCCTGGTTGGCTGTTGACCTCTAGCTCCGCCCTGAAGGCGGAGTATAAGAACCAGGAGTTCTCCCCCGCAGGCAAGTCTGTTACTGAACTGCGGGGAACAAGTCACGCTTAATAAAGCCTCATCGACTTCACCACTATTCGTCTCTCGGGAGTCTTTGTGCGCTACAATTTATTAAGCGTGCTTAAAGGACTATGGAGCTCAGGATCATCCCAGAATGCCTGAGGATCAGCCCCCACGCAGTGAACTCAGCAGCAGTTTTTAAACACTGGCAGACTTGTTTCGAAGCATACCTCCGAACGGCCCCCGGCCGGGTCACAGAAGACCAGAAACTACAGGTCCTGCACTCGAGGGTAAGCCCGGAAATTTTCCCTCTCATCGAAGACGCAGAGGATTTCCAGACGGCGTTCGCAGCACTAAGGAGCATTTATGTTCGCCCAGTGAACCAGATCTACGCACGCTACCAACTCGCAATGAGACGGCAAAGTCCCGGAGAATCGCTGGACGAATTCTACGCCGCGCTGCTAATTTTGGGACGGGCCTGCAGCTGCCCGCCGGTAAACGCGATTGAACACACGGACATGTTGATGCGCGTGCTTTTGTGGCAGGTATGAACTCCCCCCAAATCCGCCAAAGACTTTTGGAAAAAGAGTCGCTGGGACTCTCAGAGGCACGGGCCCTTGCAGCCTCCCTGGATGTATCCGCGCGAAATGCCCGCGCGGACGGCCCCGACCGCGCGGCAGCCCCTTGGGCTCCGTGGACCCCCGTCGTGACAAACCCCCCCCCCACCCCACAGGCTTGCGCGGTTCAGACTCCAAGTCGTCCCGGGGGGGCCCGCTGCTATTTCTGCGGCCAGGCGAAACACCTCCGGCAGCGCTGCCCGGCCCGCGCAGCGATTTGCAAGAGCTGCGGGAAAAAGGGCCATTTCGCGGCTGTGTGCCGGTCCCGGGAGGTCGCTGCTGTCCCAGGAGAAGAAGCAGTCCTGCGCGTTTCTAACGCTCCCCAACCCCCCCCAGCGCCCTATGTACGACCCGCAGGCGCAGCAATTTTGGGTCCCGGCCACCGCTGTCCCCGGAGAACAAGGAGTCCTGCGCGTTTCAAACGCTCCCCAACCCCCCCAGCGCCCCATGTGCGACCCGCAGGCGCCGCCATTTTGGGTCCCGGCCACCACGAGGGGAGGAGGGGCGCCGCCATCTTGGGACCCCCCAGCCCTGTGCGACTCATGGGGGCGGCCATTTTGTCCACCCCCGCCGCCATCTTGTGACACCCCAGCCAGGTGCGATGCATGGGGGCAGCCATTTTGTTCACCCCCGCCGCCATCTTGGACGGCAAGAATGGACCCCAGCATCGCGCTTCAACGGGGTTCGAGGAAGACGCTGAAGCACTACGACCACGTCTGGCCTCAATGACGCTGGACCAAGCACAGCCCCGGACGCTCCAGACGACGACAACAACGGTGCTAATCAACGGGCACGAGACACCATGCCTGGTCGACTCCAGGAGCACAGAAAGCTTCATCCACCCCGACACGGTAAGACGCTGTTTTTTGACCATCCGTCCCAGTGCGCAAAAGATTTCCCTAGCTGCAGGATCCCACTCCGTACAGATCAAAGGCTACTGCATAGTGACCCTAACGGTGCAAGGGAGGGAGTTTAAAAACTACAGGCTCTACGTCCTTCCCCAACTCTGCGCGCCCTCATTACTGGGATTAGACTTCCAGTGCAACCTGCAGAGCCTAACTTTCAAATTTGGCGGCCCAATACCCCCACTCACTATCTGCGGCCTCGCAACCCTCAAGGTTGAGCCCCCATCCTTGTTTGCAAACCTCACCCTGGATTGCAAACCCGTCACCACTAGGAGCAGACGGTACAGCGCCCAGGACCGGACATTCATTCGGTCCGAAGTCCAGCGGCTACTGAAGGAAGGCATAATCCAGGCCAGCAATAGTCCCTGGAGAGCACAGGTGGTAGTAGTAAAGACAGGGGAGAAGCAAAGGATGGTCATAGACTATAGCCAGACCATCAACAGGTACACACAGCTAGATGCGTACCCTCTCCCCCGCATATCCGACATGGTCAATCGGATTGCCCAATATAAGGTCTTCTCCACCGTGGACCTCAAGTCCGCCTACCATCAGCTCCCCATCCGCCCAAGTGACCGCAAGTACACAGCCTTCGAGGCAGACGGGCGATTATACCACTTCCTAAGGGTTCCATTTGGCGTCACAAACGGGGGGCATCATTCTCCGACCCCCCGCTGGGTCGGAGAATGGCCGTTGGCCGCCGTGAATCCCGCCCCCGCCGAAGTCTCCGCTCCCGGAGATTGGGCGGGGGCGGGAATCCGGCTACGCCGGTTGACGGGACCCCCCGCTGGATTCTCCGGCCCGGATGGGCCGAAGTCCCGCCCAGAAATTGCCTGTCCCGCCGGCGTAAATCAAACCTGGTATTTACCGGCGGGACCAGGCGGCGTGGGCGGGCTCCGGGGTCCTGGGGGGGGCGCGGGGCGATCTGACCCCGGGGGGTGCCCCCACGGTGGCCTGGCCCGCGATCGGGGCCCACCGATCCGCGGGCGGGCTTGTGCCATGGGGGCACTCTTTCCCTTCCGCCTCCGCTACGGCCTCCACCATGGCGGAGGCGGAAGAGACTCTCCCCACTGCGCATGCGCGGGAAACTGACAGCGGCCGCTGACGCTCCCGCGCATGCGCCGCATTTCCGCTCCAGCTGGCGGGGAAACAAACGCCATTTCCGCCAGCTGGCGGGGCGGAAATCCCTCCGGCGTTGGCCTAGCCCCTCAATGTTGGGGCTAGGCCGCCAATGATGCGGAGCCTTCCGCACCTTTGGGCCGGCGCGATGCCCGTCTGATTGGCGCCGGCTTTGGCGCCAGTCGGCGGACATCCCGCCGTTGGGGGAGAATTTCGCCCGGGGTCTCGGTCTTCCAACGAGAGATGCACCGAATGGTTGATCAACACGGGTTGCAGGCCACGTTCCCGTATCTCGACAATGTAACCATCTGCGGCCACGATCAGCAGGACCACGACGCCAACCTCCAAAAATTCCTCCAGACCGCTAAAGCCTTGAACCTCACATACAACGAGGACAAGTGCGTTTTTAGCACAAACCGGTTGGCCACCCTGGGATACGTAGTGCGCAATGGGATAATAGGCCCCGACCCCGAACGCATGCGCCCCCTCTTGGAATTTCCCCTCCCCCACTGCTCAAAAGCCCTAAAACGCTGCCTGGGGTTCTTTTCATATTACGCCCAGTGGGTCCCCCAGTACGCAGACAAGGCCCGCCCCCTAATACAGACCACGACCTTCCCTCTGTCGACAGAGGCTTGCCAGGCCTTCAGCCGCATCAAAGCGGATATCGCAAGGGCCACGATGCGCGCCATCGACGAGTCCCTCCCCTTCCAGGTCGAGAGCGACGCCTCCGATGTAGCTCTAGCGGCCACCCTTAACCAAGCGGGCAGACCCGTGGCCTTCTTCTCCCGAACCCTCCACGCCTCAGAAATCCGCCACTCATCAGTGGAAAAGGAAGCCCAAGCCATAGTGGAAGCTGTGCGACATTGGAGGCATTACCTGGCCGGCAGGAGATTCACTCTCCTCACTGACCAACGGTCAGTAGCTTTCATGTTCGATAATGCACAGCGGGGCAAAATTAAAAATGACAAGATCTTAAGGTGGAGGATCGAGCTCTCCACCTTCAACGACGAGATCTTGTACCGTCCCGGAAAGCTGAACGAGCCGTCCGATGCCCTATCCCGCGGCACATGTGCCAACACACAAATAGACCGTCTCCAAGCCCTCCACGAGGACCTCTGCCACCCGGGGGTCACTCGGTTCTACCATTTTATAAAGTCCCGCAACCTCCCTTACTCTGTGGAGGAGGTCCGTACAGTCACCAGGAACTGCCACATCTGCGCAGAGTGCAAACCGCACTTTTTCAGGCCAGATAGAGCGCACCTGAGCAAGGCTTCCCGTCCCTTTGAACGCCTCAGTCTGGATTTCAAAGGGCCCCTCCCCTCCACCCACCGCAACGCATACTTCCTGAACGTGGTGGACGAGTACTCCCGTTTCCCCTTCGCCATCCCCTGCTCTGACATGACAGCGGCCACAGTCATTAAAGCCCTTAACACCATATTCACACTGTTCGGTTGCCCCGCATACGTCCATAGCGACAGGGGGTCCTCCTTCATGAGTGATGAGCTGCGCCAGTTCCTACTCAGCAAGGGTATAGCCTCGAGCAGGACGACCAGCTACAACCCCCGGGGGAACGGGCAAGTTGAGAGGGAGAACGGCACGGTCTGGAAGACCGTCTTACTGGCCCTACGGTCCACGGATCTCCCAGTTTCACGGTGGCAGGAGGTCCTCCCGGACGCCCTCCACTCCATCCGGTCGCTACTGTGTACCACTACTAACCAAACGCCTCATGAGCGCCTCCTTGTCTTCCCCAGGAAGTCCTCCTCTGGAACGTCGCTGCTGACCTGGCTGGCGGCCCCAGGACCCATCTTGCTCCGGAAACATGTGCGGGCGCACAAGTCGGACCCGTTGGTCGAGAGGGTTCACCTCCTCCACGCGAACCCGCAGTACGCCTACGTGGAGTACCCCGACGGCCGACAGGACACAGTCTCCCTGCGAGATCTGGCGCCCGCCGGCAACACGCACCCCCCCCCGACACCTATCACCCCCTCCCTGCCACCGGCGCACCCCGCGACAGCCCCCTTCCCGGGAGGATCGGTCCTCCTCCCAGGTCCGACCAGAAGTGAAGCTGAAGCAGAAACCGTAAAGCTCCCGGAGGCGACAACACTGGAACAAGCACCACCACCACCAGGGCTGAGGCGATCAACAAGGATGACCATACCGCCCGACCGACTTGTGGCATCGGTGTAACACTAGAATGTTGTGGACTTTAACGAGAATTTTTTTACCTTTTTCCCTCTTACGAATACTGTAAATAGTTCAAAACAACAAAAAAAAATACCCTGTACATACTGTGATGACATGCAAAAGTTTTTCCTCCCAGGACCAGCCTTGTAAACCTCTACCACCATGCGAAGCACCACCCCGCCCGGTTCATTTTTAACAAGGGGTGAATGTGGTAGTATGCATTAGGGGTCATGTGGGACTGTGAAGCCGTGATGTCATTGGCTGACAGATCCCGGGTCCTGGTTGGCTGTTGACCTCTAGCTCCGCCCTGAAGGCGGAGTATAAGAACCAGGAGTTCTCCCCCGCAGGCCAGTCTGTTACTGAACTGCGGGGAACAAGTCACGCTTCATAAAGCCTCATCGACTTCACCTCTATTTGTCTCTCGGGAGTCTTTGTGCGCTACAAGGTGGTGGTGTGTTGCCTTCTTGAACTGCTGCAGTCCTTGAGGTGTAGGTACACCTACTGCGCTGTTAGGGAGGGAGTTTCAGGATGTTGCTCCAGTGACAGTAAAGGAGCAGCGATATATTTCCAAGTCAGGGTGGTGAGTGACTTGGAGGGAACCTCCAGGTGGTGGGGTTCCCAGGTATCTGCTGCTCTTGTCCTTCTAGATGGTAGTGGCCGTGAGTTTGCAAGGTTTTGTCTAAGGACCCTTGGTGAGTTACTGCAGTAAATCTTGTAGATGGTGCACATGGCTGCCACTGTTCGTCGGTGGTGGAGGGTTTGAATGTTTGTGGAAGGGGGGTGTAGCACCGTCAATATGATGCGAGGCAGGTTGAGGTAATGTCAATTGAAGGCTTTATTAAGCAGAACTTTATCCTCAGCAGCGTGGTTACAGAATGCAGCTGCTGAGGGAAATGGAGGGAAAAACTGGGTTCTTATACTGGCATTTCTGGGTGGAGTCCAGTAGGTGGCAGATCCTATCAGGACCTGGCATCCCTCCACCTGTCGACACGTGGTGTACCATATTACCCCTAATACATACCACCACAGGGGGGTAATCAAACAGGCTGCTTTGCCCTGGATGGGGTCGAGCTTGTTGAGTGTTGTTGGAGCTGCACTCATCCAGGCAAGTGGAGAGTATTCCATTACACTCCTGAATTGTGCCTTGTAGATGGTGGACAGGCTTTGGGGGGTCAGGAGGTGAGTTACTGCCGTAGGATTCCCTGTCTTTGACCTGCCCTGGTAGCCACAATATTAATGTGGCCAGTTCAGTTTCTGATCAATGGTAGTCCCCAGGATGTTGATTGTGGGGGATTCAGAGATGGTAATGCCATTAAGAAATTGAATGTCGAGGGGCGGTGGTTAGATCCGCTCTTGTAGGAGATAGTCATTGCCTGGCACTTGGGTGGCGCGAATGTAACTTGTCAGCCCAAGCCTGGATATTGTCCAGGTCTTGCTGCATTTGGACATGGACTGCTTCATTATTTGAGGAGTCACGAATGGTAACTGGCTGGAACATTATGCTGTCATCCACAAACATCCCCACTTCTGACCTCATGATCGAAGGGAGGTCACTGATGAAGCAGCTGAAGATGGTTGGGCCTGGGGCACTACCCTGAGGAACTCCTGCAGTGATGTCCTGGAGTTGAGATGATTGACCTCCAACTACCACAACCACCTTCCTTTGGGCCCTGTATGACTCTGACCAGCGGAGAGTTTTCCCCTGAATCCCATTGACTCCAGTTTAGCGAGGGCTCCTTGATGCCATACTCGGTCAAATGCTGCCTTGATGTCAAGGGCAGTCACTCTCACCTCTGGCATTCAGCTCTTTTGCCCATGTTTGAACCAAGACTGTGATGAGGTTAGGAGCTGAGTGACCCTGACCGAACCCAAACTGGAACAACGCGGACGTGATGTCAAATAGAAAGTTTTAATATCTGAATAGACCTTTGTATGTCACAATTGTCAAATATTGTTGTGAATCTGGATTCACAGTAGTCTGGAGATAAGCTTGACAAAGGTCAACTTTACTGAAGTGCTGGCCTCCAACTATTTTGTGTAAATGAAGTAAACTAAATAAATTAAAATGAGTTATTCTGGCCTCCAGCTATCCCAGCAACTACATCATTTAAAGGCAGAGGGGTCTGCACTGCACACAGTACCAGAATGATAATTACTTTAAAATCACCACAGACATGTATCGAACCATCTTTCTTCATCACAGATACTATCGCATCATCCAATCACTTATTAACGTGTTCGAGGACCCTTATTTTGACCAGCCTCTCTAATTCTGCCTAAACCTTAAGCCTGATGGTGTATGGCATTGACCCAGCCTTTAAGAATCTTGCTTGGCTTTCGTCCTTAATCCTTCACTTAATTGAGATCTTTTTCATGCTTCCCAGCTCTCCATTAAAGACAATGGCATGTTTCTTTAAAATCTTCGGTCGATCTGCTTGGACTCAGACATGAGATTCACCTCGCCCCTGTTTAGCTTGATTCTCTCAAGCCAGGTTCTCCCCATTAGGTCTGGATAGTTACCTGTAATGATGTGCAGGGAAGTCTGCGGTCTGTCCGTTTAGCTGCATATTTACATCAATACGGCCCCTCAATAGAACTACTTCCCCAGTGTAGGTTTTTAGTATTATCTTTGAGGGTTTAAGGTGATATGTCGTAGTTTCTGTGGGTAAACAGTTTCTGGTAGCAACAAAACTGCTGCTCCAGTGTCCACCTCCATTCCATTCAGCAAAAGTGTGGACGACTGCGTGCCAAAGAAAGCAGTCCGTACGTTCCCCAACCGGAAACCATGCCTTAATCGTGAGATTGACTCCCTACTGAAGGACAGATCTGAGGCGTTCAAGTCAGGCGACCCTGACCTATACAAGAAATCCAGGTACGACCTCCGCAAAGCCATCAGAGATGCCAAGAGAGGATATCAGACCAAGCTAGAGTCACAGACTAGCGTTACAGACTCTCAGCAGTGGTGGCAAGGCCTAAACAACATAACGGGCTACAAAGCAAAGCCGAGCAGTATCTCCAGCAGCAGCGCACCCCACCTCGATGAGCGATGCTCGGTTTGAGCAGGAAACCATCGATCCGCTGTCAAGTGCCACAGCAGCCCATTACACACCCATATCCACCATCACAGCTTCCAAAGTCAGATCGGCCTTCCTGAAAGTGAACCCTCTGAAGGCGACAGGTCCGGACGGGATTCCTGGTCGTGCACTCAGAGCCTGCGCGGGCCAGCTGGCAAATGTGTTCGCGGACATCTTTAACCTGTCCCTACTCCGCTCTGAGGTCCCCACCTGCTTCAAGAAGACCTCCATCATGCCGGTACCAAAGAAAAACCAGGCAGCATGCCTCAATGACTACCGTCCGGTGGCCCTGACTTCAGTTGTAATGAAGTGCTTCGAGAGGTTGGTCATGAAGTGCATCACTCCCATACTCCCAGAACGCCTTGATCCACTGCAATTCGCATACTCCCAGAACAGGTCCACAGCAGACGCCATCCACCTGGCCCTACACTAATCCCAGAGCATCTCGACAACAAGGACTCCCACATCAGACCCCAATTTATTGACTACAGCTCCGCCTTCAACACCATAATCCCAGCCAAGCTCATATCAAAGCTCCAAAACCTAGGATTTGGCTCCTCACTCTGCAACTGGATATTCGACTTACTGATCCACAGACCACAATCAGTAAGAATGAACAACAACACCTCCTCCACAATAGTCCTCAATACCGGGGCCCCATAACGCTGCGTACTTAGCCCTCTACTATATATTTTGGTTCCAACTCCATCTACAAGTTTGCTGATGATACGACCATAGTGGGCCGGATCTTGAATAACAACGAGTCCGAATACAGGAGGGAGATAGAGAACCTAGTGGAGTGGTGTAGCGACAACAATCTCTTCCTCAATGCCAGCAAAACTAAAGAGCTGGTAATTGACTTCAGGAAGCAAAGTACTGTACACACCCCTGTCAGCATCAATGGAGCTGAGGTGGAGATGATTAACAGCCTCAAATCCCTAGGGGTGCACATCACCAACAATCTGTCCTGGTCCACCCACGTCGACGCTACCACCAAGAAAGCAGCACATATACTTCCTTCGGAAACTAAGGAAATTCGGCATGTCCACATTGACTCTTTCCAACTTTTACAGATGCACCATAGAAAGCATCCTGGGCAGAATTCTCCCCCCCACCCCCCACGCTGGGTGGGAGAATCGCTGGAGCACCGCGCATGTCCTGCCACGCCACCCGACACCCGCACGTGATTCTCCCACCCCCCCCAAACCAGCGCGGCGTGAATCACGGCTGGCCGCTGGGAAAATCGCCACTCGCCGTTTGCAAAAGGCGAGCGGCGATTCTCCGGCCCAGATGGGCCGAGCGGCCGCCCCAATACGACAGGGTCCCGCCGGCGCCGTGCACACCTGGTCGCTGCCGGCGGGATCTGTGCGGGAACACTGGGAGGGGGGGGGGGGTTCCTGCACAGGGGGGGGGGGGCCTCCAATGGGGTCTGGCCCGCGATCGGTGCCCACCGATCGGTGGGCCGGCCTCTCAAAAGGAGGACCTCCTTTCCTCCGCTGCCCCGCAAGATCCATCTGCCATCTTTTTTCGCGGCGGCCTCAAGGAGGACGGCAACCGCGCATGCGCAGGTGACGTAATTTGCGCTGTGCCGCTTTTTACGCGGCACCGAGGCCCAGCGCGCGTAAATTATGCGACGCCGCTCCTAGCCCCCCGGGGCAGGAGAATAGGGGGCTGGGAGTGGGCTCCGACGCCAGAGTGAAACACTCCGGTTTTCACTCCGGCGTCGGCACTTAGATTCCCATTGGGAGAATCGCGCCCCCTATCTGGCTGCATCACAGCCTGGTATGGTAACTGCTCGGCCCAAGACTGCAAGAAACTTCAGAGAGTCGTGAACACAGCCCAGTCCATCAGACGAACCTGCCTCCCATCCATTGACTCCATCTACACCTCCCGCTGCCTGGGGAAAGCGGGCAGTATAATCAAAGATCCCTCCCACCCGGCTTACTCACTCTTCCAACTTCTTCCATCGGGCAGGAGATACAGAAGTCTGAAAACATGCACAAACAGACTCAAAAACAGCTTCTTCCCCACTGTCACCAGACTCCTAAATGACCCTCTTATGGACTGATCTAATTAATACTACTCCTGTATGCTTCACCCGATGCCGGTGTCTATGTATTTACATTGTGGACCTTGTGTTGCCCTATTATGTATTTTATTTTTATTTTAGTTTGTTTTCATGTACTTAATGATCTGTTTGAGCTGCTCGCAGAAAAATACGTTTCACTGTACCTCGATACACCTGACAATAAACAAATCCAATCCAAATTTTCATTGGTTGTCCGTCCAGTAAAGGAGTGACAGTAATAGTTTGTTGCACGCAGAATGACCAGTATAGTCAATGGCAATTCATCATCTGACTGTGACCCTGGTCCTTTTTTGCACCTTTTTTGTATCACGTGGATCCTTTTCCCTATATTTGATTTTCAGTTTGATACACTTGGGGCTGGATTCGTCACACCCTAACGCCGAAATCACATTCGGTAACGGGGCGGAGAATCCAGTTTCCCGCAGGAAATCGAACTCGGCACCGGTTCCGCGATTCTCCCCCCTAGAAAAGCAGCGTCCAAGTATCCACCACGTGAGACTATTGCCTGAGGTCCACCCCGCTATTCTCCGCCCGCACCAGCTGAATTCCCGACGGCATACTTCTCATGTGGTCCCGTTTGGGAAAATCACGTGGCGGCTGCGGATTCAGATCGGGGGCACTGTTTCCGAGATTCAGTTCCGCGATCTGAGTCCGCCATGGAGCACGAAGTGGCTGCTGGAGGCCGCCGCTGTGCGCATGTGCGGCCTCTGCCCCGGATGTGCGGGAGGCCGTGTTGGCAGCTGGAGCTGCGAGCTCCATGACAGCTGCCTCCTCATCCCCTGCAAGGCTGTGAATCTGTGGCAATTTGACACCACTTTTCCTGGCGTAAAAGACCACAGTTTTCAAGACCGCATGCGGGCATAGTCCCGAAAACGGAGAATCCAGCCCTTGGTTCTTGTTTTTTTGTAATTTATGTTTGGAACTTGTTTCTTTCACCAACATGCATGTTCGATGTACCCCTTTTTACTACAATTCCTGTATTTTGCATCTTTGCCCCAACAGTCTGCTACTGCATGCCCAGTCTTTGCACATTAGTGGCAATTTCAAACCTATGTCTGTGTTCAGGTCGCCGCCGGCATTTTATGGATTTTAGTGCTCAAACCTAATTGTTGGGTTTCCTTAGCTGCTATTTCCAAGGAGATTGTGACTTCTAAAGCTTTCTTTAGGTTTCACTTGCTTTCTGTCAACAGCCCTTTTTGGATAGCTTCAATACTTAACCCACACATTAATCTGTCTCGAATGGTGTCGTTAAGAGACAACTCCATATCCACAGTATTCAGCTAATATCTTCAAAGTAGCTACAAACTTTGTGATTGATTTACCTTCTTGTTGGAAACTGAACCTCTTCGCGCTGACCAAAGATTTAGGTGAGAAGTGGCCCTGCACCAGATCCACAATCTCACCATAGGTTTTCATAAGAACTAGGAGCAGGAGTAGGCCATCTGGCCCCTCGAGCCTGCTCCGTCATTCAATGAGATCATGGCTGATCTTTTGTGGACTCAGCTCCACTTTCCGGCCCGAACACCATAACCCTTAATCCCTTTATTCTTCAAAAAACTATCTATCTTTATCTTAAAAACATTTAATGAAGGAGCCTCTACTGCTTCACTGGGCAAGGAATTACATAGATTCACAACCCTTTGGGTGAAGAAGTTCCTCCTAAACTCAGTCCTAAATCTACTTCCCCTTATTTTGAGGCTATGCCCCCTAGTTCTGCTTTCACCCGCCAGTGGAAACAACCTGCCCGCATCTATCCTATCTATTCCCTTCATAATCTTATATGTTTCTATAAGATCCCCCCTCATCCTTCTAAATTCCAATGAGTACAGTCCCAGTCTACTCAACCTCTCCTCGTAATCCAACCCCTTCAGCTCTGGGATTAACCTAGTGAATCTCCTCTGCACACCCTCCAGTGCCAGTACGTCCTTTCTCAAGTAAGGAGACCAAAACTGAACACAATACTCCAGGTGTGGCCTCACTAACACCTTATACAATTGCAGCATAACCTCCCTAGTCTTAAACTCCATCCCTCTAGCAATGAAGGACAAAATTCCATTTGCCTTCTTAATCACCTGTTGCACCTGAAAGCCAACTTTCTGCGACTCATGCACTGGCACACCCAGATCTCTCTGCACAGCAGCATGTTTTAATTTTTTATCATTTAAATAATAATCCCTTTTGCCGTTATTCTTACCAAAATGGATAACCTCACATTTGTCAACATTGTATTCCATCTGCCAGACCCTAGCCCATTCACTTAGCCTGTCCAAATCCCTCTGCAGACTTCCAGTATCCTCTGCACTTTTTGCTTTACCACTTATCTTAGTGTCGTCTGCAAACTTGGACACATTGCCCTTGGTCCCCAACTCCAAATCATCTATATAAATTGTGAACAGTTGTGGACCCAACACTGATCCCTGAGGGACACCACTAGCTACTGATTGCCAACCAGAGAAACACCCATTAATCCCCACTCTTTGCTTTCTATTAATTAACCAATCCTCTATCCATGCTCCTACTTTCCCCTTAATGCCATGCATCTTTATCTTATGCAACAACCTTTTGTGTGGCACCTTGTCAAAGGCTTTCTGGAAATCTAGATATACCACACCCATTGGCTCCCCGTTATCTACCGCACTGTTAATGTCCTCAAAAAATTCCACTAAATTAGTTAGGCACGACCTGCCCTTTATGAACCCATGCTGCGTCTGTCCAATGGGACAATTTCCATCCAGATGCCTCGCTATTTCTTCCTTGATGATAGATTCCAGCATCTTCCCTACTACCGAAATTAAGCTCACTGGCCTATAATTACCCACTTTCTGCCTACCTCCTTTTTTAAACAGTGGTGTCACGTTTGCTAATTTCCAATCCGCCGGGACCACCCCAGAGTCTAGTGAATTTTGGTAAATTATCACTAGTGCATTTGCAATTTCCCTAGCCATCTCTTTTAGCACTCTGGGATGCATTCCATCAGGGCCAGGAGACTTGTCTACCTTTAGCCCCATTAGCTTGTCCATCACTACCTCCTTGGTGATATCAATCCTCTCAAGGTTCTCACCTGTCATAGCCTCATTTCCATCAGTCACTGGCATGTTATTTGTGTCTTCCACTGTGAAGACTGACCCAAAAAACCTGTTCAGTTCCTCAGCCATTTCCTCATCTCCCATTATTAAATCTCCCTTCTCATCCTCTAAAGGACCAATATTTACCTTAGCCACTCTTTTTTGTTTTATGTATTTGTAGAAACTTTTACTATCTGTTTTTATATTCTGAGCAAGTTTACTCTCATAATCTATCTTACTCTTCTTTATAGCTTTTTTAGTAGCTTTCTGTTGCCCCCTAAAGATTTCCCAGTCCTCTAGTCTCCCACTGATCTTTGAGATTTTCGAGTCTGGTTTTTCTGGCAGTCCCAGACTTTGCAGAATGTTGAATGTTTTCCCACCACCCCCCCACCTCCATTATACTTGGAAAGGTTGGGACTATAATATCTGCTTTTATTTGCTTGGACAAAATAATCAAATCTTTCAGTATATGAGCTCGACCGCTCAGTGTTCTCATCATATGGTCCCACAGTGCCAAATATTCCTGGCATATTTACTATGGAATGGTTTGAATAAGCTCGATGTGCCACAAAATTTTTAACATTACCTTGCTTCTTTTTTTAAACAAGGTACCCCTGAGCTTAGCCTGTTTCCTTCTGAGTTTTGGAACACTCCCAGCTCTAAACTATTGTTGCAGGGTACTTGCTGCGCACAGTGCTCCCAGATATTTCCAGGCAGAGCACGTGGCGAGCTTCTTTTCAATGTTGCTTCATCCAAAATCTACGTTCAAATTTTGTTTCCTTCGATGGCTGCAACCAATATTTTGCCCCCCTCCGTCGCCAAGTTTGGCGCAGCAAAGTTTTTAGCTTCTTCATTTTTTTCGGATATCTGTGCACATATTGACAATTTTTCTATGTATTTTTTTAACTTCTCTGGGAGTCTGCCAGTGAGGTTTTATATTCCTCATCGCTCGTCTTCTTCATTTAAAAAAAATTGTATATTTTCCAGATCACGATGGCACAAACAAACAAACAAGAGCTTTCTTGGAAAGGTGTTTACTCTGCAGGCTGTTAAGATGGACTATCCATCTGCCTGTGTAAACGGCCAATAATGTCCTCAATACGTCACTTGATCGGACTCTTAAAGTGACCCTGTTCCAACTAGGAACAAGCATGAATACGTAATGAACACTTAATTTCACTGATCATCTGCCTCATTTTCATCACTGACTACACCCCCAATAATCATGTAGTCTGAACTGTGTCAAATTAGCCCTCATTATCCTGTTAATTATGAAACTCCGTATTCACCACAGAATTTACTGTGATTCTGGTCAAAGTGGCCAGGTTGAAAACAAAATTGTATTGGGTGGCTTTCTGGAGTCAAAAGTAATTCTCCAGGAGCAACCTTTGAGGATGTAGTTCAGGTGAGAAAAGGTTGGTACATCCTGTCAGTTTTCCATTTTTAAATTAATATGGTTGCACAAATCATAAACGGTCTGAAACAAACATCTTGGGCAGAATTCTCTCAGAGAATTTCTAAGTGTGGTCTCCATACGAGGTGCGATTCCTGCTGGCTGGATCAACCTGATCCACATCGCAATCCACGACACTTACGTTTTTTGGGAGAGGACGGGTCTTGCAATGGAATTTAGGATGGTGGGGCCTAAACACGCTGACAAGCCCAGCTTCACAGAGAGGGCGCCCTGATCTCTAAGTCACAGTCAAGCCCCCCCCCCCCCCCCCCGCCAACATCGGGGTTTCAGTGCCCCACCCCTACCATCCTCACTGGCATCAATCTCCTCTACCCCCCCCAAAGGATCATTGGCATTGGGGCCCTTCCAGTGGATCTCCCTTCAGACTCCTGTCCTCACTAGCATCAGCCCCTCCTATCACCCCACCCAGGTATGCAACACACCGCTTTGGGGTCAGCAGATGCCCTGCTCCCTTCATGCCCCCTCTTTTAGGCCTGTGCCTTGGCATTATCCCCTGTTACTCTCTGTAGGTGTGAAACAGATATTACCTGCAGCAGGCCGTAGCATCTCTCACTGGTCGGCTCCCAGAGCGAACCCCATTTAGGGGCTCTTCCACTATTCTCCTGGAATAGTGGGAAGTGTACCAGGCGTAACGCAGCCAGAGAACACCCCCCCCCCCCCACCCCCACCTTACCTCAGCAAACCCTGTGTAATGCTGCTTTCTCTTTTTAAAATCTCTTGAATCTTCAATTCTACCATGGATACAGTCGCTCCTGTAAGCTTCATTAAAAAAAACCTTTGAGATGCCGTTGGCTGGATTTCACAGCAGACTTCAATCAACTCTTATCTACAATTTAAATTTTCTGACGATTCAAATTTTCAGCACTAAATTCCCACTTTCCTGTTTTGTTTATGCTGCTTACTTCAAATAATTGACTCATTCAGTTCATGGCACAAAACATGTCTGAATTATTAGGAACGGGCTAGCTGCAAGAGGTTACCACCAGCGAAAAATAGCTAAATTATACAGTTTAACTTATAACTAAGTTATGCACTGCAGTCACTTCTCACTGGTTCCCTTTTTGGTAAGATAGCTCCTCCAATGGAAATACACCGTTGGAAGAAAGGCAAAGTTCAGCACATCAAAGGAGCAGTTCAGTGTTTGACAGAAGTAAAAGTAATCTTCCCTTCAAGCGAGCAAAGTGAGGTCCGTTTTGAAAATAAAGCATTGCAGCTTTAGAATTAAAGATACTGCTGACTTTTTTGAAAAGTGCACATGGAATGAAGAATTCTGCCAACCCATAAATCTTTACAGTAGGCCATTTGGTCCATCGAACCTGCACTGCCTCTCCAAAAGAACATTCTACCCAGATCCACTCCCCGGCCCTACCCCCATAACCTTGCGCATTGATCATGGCTAATCCACCTAATCTACACATCTTTGGATGCAAAGGGTAATTTAGCATGACCAATCCACCTTAACTGCACCTATGGGAGGAAACAGGAGCACCTGTAGAAAACTCACGCAGACACGGTAAAAACATGCAAACCCTACAGTAATCCAAGGCCGGAGTCGAACCCAAGCCTTTGCCACTTTGAGGCAGCAATGCTAACCACTGTACCACCATTAGCAATCTGACCTCTATTACTTCAATCATCCATACTGCGACTAATCCATTAACATGTGGGTGGATAGCAACCTAGAAACATTTTTATTTGGAAACTGTACTATTGTCAGGTCAACCATTAAACCATTTGAAAATTATTATTGACTTAAGTAGGAACAAAAAGTTAATTCATCATAAGTAATATGGTGAACTCCATTTAGATGCATGCACCACCATTGCAAGTAACAGACTTGTATGACATGTAACAAGTCAGATCCATCGGATCAGATTTGAACTCATTCAAAACATCTATTTGCACAAAGTTGAAATTGAGTCCATATAATCGGTCAATCATTCACCAATTCATAAATACAGCTGATTTTAGAAATGCCTTAAAAATGTTTAGCATAAAATCTTAGTCATTGGCACTGTAGTTCAAAACTTGTAACACCCACTCCAGATGAAAATTACAGTGGATCTAGCACACTGTCCTTTCACTTCTGGGGGCTGCACACAGATATAATCTGAATTTGATGGCTGTACAGGGTATATTCAAAATAAAGTTGGTTAGCGTCAAGCCAGTATCCAATTGACATGAGGATACAGTTTAAATTACCCTTTAATTTAGACTGGTTTTTAGACTGGTTTGCAATCTCATTCAGAAAGATTACAAGATTACAAGGATGGTCATGTTAAGTATAAGCAAGTAACATGTTAAGTGTAAGCATATTGAAAGTAGCCATGAGTAAGACATATATTGACTAATAATTGCATTTAAAATATACTTCAATAATGAAGATAGAAACAAATATGATTGTATTATACAAAGATAGTTTAATTGCGCGATTAACAATTAAGAACCATCCCCATCTGAACAATTTTGCATAAAGAAAAACTGTGATGCTTTAAAAAAATGTCTAACATGGTCAGATTTAATAAAATAATTTGTGATCTCATAGTTCCACATAGCAATATAACTCAGAAAAACAGATACACTTGTAATCTTCATACAGAAATTTATACTGAAAAAAGCTTCAATCCATTGTAAACTGAAGGAAGACACATTGCAAAACATCTATTTTTCAGTGAATTTTATAAGTTATCTAATGTATTTTATTTTTATTGACCTATGCTCATTTGCATGATGGTTTAACATTAATATAGAAAATTGCATACACCATAAAGAGTGAAGCCCATGGTATGAATTGCTTTGATAACATACAGCAGTTTTTAGGCAAATTTTAAAGCACAATTTTTCAATTGAAACTTTTAAGACACTTTGTATCACTGCCCATCAAAATACATTTATAAATAGAAAAAGTCAGTATGAAAAAGCACTATGTTACATGTAACAGAAACTTCAAAAAATTAATTACATCATGAGGCTAAGTTTTCTGAAAATAAATAATCTAGACTCCACAAATTTTAAAAAAAATTGTGTTTCACATTTTAAAATCAGGTAATGACAAGACTCAAAGTTACAGTGATTGCTCTCTTGCAGAATAATTGAATGATGGCAGTGCCATATTACACAAGGCAATTATTGGCATATTTTCCATTAACGCTGCATTTTGCAGCGAGCAGTTTCTTCCTTTTTTGCAACTTTAACAATATTTATAGCTAAGCATAAAGTATCCTCATCAGTAATTTTGTTAATTTTTAAAAGGCCAGATTTTTCTTTCAAGTTGCAAGAAACATACTGGTTTGGGTGGAGAATTGAAACTGGAGTGTTTGATCCATTCTAACTGGGTAATCTGTGATTAATCGTGGAAAGCTTCTGAATGATCATTTTAGGTTTGACAGCCAATACAGTCAAACATTATACAGTACCAGTTTCCTCTGTTGATACTCTGTACAGAAACCGTCATTAATCAGTAAACAGCAGTTACAAAAATGTTCAAGGCAATCTCAAATACTTCATATGTAGCTGCTTGTTTGCTTGAAAAAAAAACAAAAAAAACTTCTAGTGCAGTCTGCATTATCCACAGGAGAATTGTTCAGTCTTTTACTGGGACTCCTAATAATTTTTTGTGCAAGTATGTAAAGACAAATTGGTCTTTCTGATGAATAATGCAGGAAACAAGACTTTTTTTTTCATGTAATTACACATCAGTGGCACAGTTACAAAAAAGAAAAGTTCATGTGATATCAGCGTCAGTCTTTTGGTTCCTGATCAGGATCTAAGTTATTTGTAGTCCCTTCCCCGGACAAGGTCTCTTCTACTTTAACTGAATATATTTCTTTTGAACTTTTGCCTTCCTCGCTTTCCTCTGAGTCCTCTGAGTCTTCCAGCAATTCTTCTTTCTCGTACTCTGCCACATCCACCTCTAAACCTGTATGGTCCTTCAGTTTACCATGATGCTTTAGATGGTAACGTTGATTTTGAAAAAACTTTATGATGGTATACTTGGGCAGGTCAAGTTGAGCTGACAGAGTTTGAATTGCTTCTTCGTCTGGGTACAAACCCACATCCTGTATAAAGCTCTGTAAGATTCCCAGGGCTTCTACAGAAATCTTAGTGCGGGATCTGGGCTTATGCCGGCATTCATCTTCTGATTCTGCTGGTGTTGACGTTGGCTGTTTAGGTGCAAGTCGGGGTGTTGCTGGCTGTTGCTGTAGGCAACAAAAAATACAATAAATGAACTGTCCATAGCACATTAAGCTGTCATAATTGAAATACAGAAAACAACCAAAGCGGCAAGTTTAATGCTTCCTTTCTTAGGACAATGCAGAAGAACTTTCAGTGGCACTTTTGTCTTGGACAGTTTAAAATATTAACTCATCTTACTGTTTACAATTAACAAAAAATTGTCTTCATCAAAAACTTCCTTAGCTTATTTGGTAAGGTATACTAACCTGACTTGGTTCCGCAGAAAGATGGATGATGTGAGATGGTCGGTCTCCATGGTGATGGATCGCATTGCTTTCTTGCTCATAAATAACATCTCTCTCAGCCTGAGGGAGACTCAAAAACCTCCTGATCATTGATAAGTTTTCCCAAAGAGTCCGATTCTCTGGTGAAGGGTCTTCCTTCCATCGTAAAAGTTCGCATAACCATCCCTACATGACAAGATAGTGAATAAAGTAAAACACATTAGTTTTCCATTCTATTCTATTCAGAGTACAATTCAATAAAATATACCAAAGAATAATTAACCATTGAAACACAATGGATAGGAAAAATCTGGCATTCAAATAGTAATTTTCAACAGTTTGGCGTGTTCCAAAGCATCTTCCAGCTATTAAAATTATTTTTTAAATTACAGGACAGAATCTTTTTGAGGAACTGGGGGTATCTCCTGCTGGATGGAGAGTTGGTGCCTGCCAAACCAAAAAAACTATCAGGCAGTGACGAGGTCAGTGATGGGAAAGGAGAGTGAAAATGGTAAACTTCTCAATATGGTGGATAAACAGATGGGTACAGGTTCAGAGATCTCTCTAAGCAGGTGAAAAAGGAAAACGGAAGTCCGGGTGTTCTAGACAAGACATTTATTGGACAAACAAGGAAGTAATGATGAATCTGTAAAGAGATGGGTTAGAGCTGCTACACTGCTTCACTGAATTCTTCTTCACCGAAAGGATATTGGGATCATGGAAAGCTGCAAAGTAAATTTGTTAGTATGATATTGGGGGTGAGCGGATATGGTTAGAATTATATTCCTGAAAAACTATTATTATTATTTACTGAAGAAGAGAATTAAGGAATGATTCAATAGTAAAATCCAAATTGTTAGAAAGGAGTTGCTAAATAATAAGAAGTCTTACAACACCAGGTTAAAGTCCAACAGGTTTGTTTCAAAGCACTAGCTTTCGGAGCGCAGCTCCTTCCGCACCTGAAGAAGGAGCAGTGCTCCAAAAGCTAGTGATTCGAAACAAACCTGTTGGACTTTAACCTGGTGTTATAAGACTTCTTACTGTGCATACCCCAGCCCAACGCCGGCAACTCCACATCATGGATAAATAATGGAAGTTGGCGAATCGGTAACAAGGGGACGTAAATTTTGGATTAGCTACATTACTACAAGAATGGAGGGGAAAATTATAATATTCTTAACACAAAGCATTAAACAGAATACATGATGGTAAATGAAAGTTCAGTCCAATCACAGAGTTTAAGAGAAATTAGGGAAACACTCGAAGAAAGAACGAACGAGAAAATACATTGCAGTTGAAAACTCTGATATGGGGCCTAGAAAAGGCATAATGGCAAACAACTTACTTCTGCTTGGAACATCTATGATTTTATATGTGTCAAATACTTTTCCCTGCTGTATTAACCATATTTCTACCACATACTTTTAAAATTTCACACCAGGCAACCATTCAGAACACATGTTCGCTAGTATTGTGGAACCTTTAGAGACAATTTATTTTCAGATTCCTGCTCCTTTCCATGATTCATTGATGGAAGCACAACAGAATTGCAAATGAAAACATCACAGAAGCTTTATACATCTTAATAAAAGGAGTTCACAGGACAATGATTAGGCCATTAATGCAAATCCAGGTTTGATAGGTTTGAGAAGAGAAGAGCACCCAGTTCAACGTCTGCTCACAAGAGAATTGTCAATCCTGTCCAGAATTTATCTTACAATCAAAGAGCAAAATGTACAGCCTGACCTCAGCTGCGATCAGTGGAATACAGTCAGATTGGTAGAATTAATGGTCAACGGTCAACTTTCTTCTTTTGTTGGGTAGCGCCACAATATTTGAATTACATATATAAATATGAAGCTTTGCTGTAACTGGAGATGGGAATCAGGCAGGGGTTGAGGGGAGGGGTGCCAGAATACAGCCCCCCTTATGATTTAGCCAGCATGTGGCTCATGCAGATTTAACTGCTTCTATTTAATATTTTTGGAAGGCTGTCCACCTGCTCGAAAGGGCCTGATCTTTCAGTACTTTTTGGAAGGCGTGCATCGCACCCCGCTCAAACCCGTCCTATTTAATGTGGGAATGCACCTCTAAAAGGAAAGCTGCATTCCCTGAAGACAGATTTCTTTGCAACAGTGTGGAGAGAGGGTTTGCTGGAGAGCCACATGGAACAGGTTGGGGAGAGGAGGGACCAACTGTACCTCAATACCCAGAGGAGCATTCCCAGGTCTACTATCCAGCTGGCCTAGACTGCATTTATAGGACAAATATATCTATAAAACATATACCCAAATCAATCATTAATTTAGATTTTATATTGCTAAGTGCAACTGAAAAAAAAGAAACAAACTAATTATCTCTGAACAAAATGCCTTACTTTAAACTTTCGACTACTGTCACAGGGAAATTCCACTTTTTTATCTTACAGCCTGTAAACTGGCAATCTTTTACTGTTGCCAACCTTAATATGTGCGGTTACTTCAGAAAGAAAGGAATATGATTGGAATTGGGTCATTAAATAGGGCGAGGCTGACATGGAATTCTCATGTGAATGTGGACACCAGTAATGCAACACCATCGAACCATCTCAGAAAAACCTCCAATTTCTCATACGGTCAGTCCATCCCACATGCAAATACTGTAAGTAAAATAAAGTGAGCTGAGAAATCATGGAAGAGTTTTAATGCCTTCGAGTGAGTTACCAAGATCTAGTTTTAGTTCAAGAAGAGAAGCAATGATTCCACTAGAGGAATTGTACATACAGATCCTTGTCTCCCCACCTCTCTCAACAACACTCCTTCTCCATCACTCACAATTCCCTCGCATCCATCACATTCCTCGGTTGTTGAAGCCAGATCCAGGTTTCTACTACCTTGTGAAAAGGAGCTTCCTGAATTCGCTCCAAAAATGACCTTGCTCTAATTGTAGGATTATTCTCCTTTATTTTGGATTTCTCCAGCAGAGGAAACAGGGGCTGGATTCTCCACATTTCGGCCCCGACTCGCCGGCGGGATTCTCTGTTACACCGGCCGTTCAATGGGGTTTCCCATTGTGGGGCAGCCCCACGCCGTCGGGAAACCCCCGGGCATCGGCAAAACAGAGAATCCCGCCGGCGGAGAATTCCGCCCCAGATCTTCTACTACATATATCTACTACATTCAGTCCATTTATAATTTTAAAGGCCTTGATTAGATCACTCCTCAATTGTCTAAATTTCAGGGAATACAAATGAAGCTGTTTCACCTGCCCTTGTAAAATATACCTTTCAGCCCTTGCATTGTTCAGGTACACCTGCACTGTTCCCCTTGCAAGACTTTACTGAGGTTTAGTGCCAGATATTGTATGTCGTACTCCAGACGGAGACTGACCAAGGCTGAAAACTGAAGTATCACTTCCTTACTCTTTTAAAAAAAATAATTTTTATTCAAAATTTTTCACAGATTATCACAACAGAAAAATAGAACCCCCCCGCTTTACACAAATAATAAAACAACAACAACAAAAGTGCATAAATAAACAAAGAAACGTTAAACAGTAAACAATAGTGCATCCCCTACCAGACATGAACTTAACCCCCACACCCCAGGTTGCTGCTGCTGACCATCTCCTAACACTCCACCAGGAAGTCTAGGAATGGCTGCCACCGCCTGAAGAACCCTTGCACAGATCCCCTTAAGGCAAATTTCACCTTCTCCAATTGAATAAACCCTGCCACGTCGTTAATCCAGGATTCCATGCTTGGGGGCCTCGCATCCTTCCACTGAAGCAGAATCCTTCGCCTGGCTACCAGGGACGCAAAGGCCAGAATACCGGCCACTTTCGCCTCCTGCACTCCTGGCTCGTCCGACACCCCACATATTGCGAGCCTCCAGGGCCTATCCCTGGAATTCACTACCTTTGACACCGTCCTCGCTACGCCCCTCCAGAACTCCTCCAACGCTGGACATGCCCAGAACATGTGGGTGTCGTTTGCTGGGCTCCCCGAACACCTCGCACATCTGTCCTCACTCCCAAAAAACCGGCTTAACCTTGCCCCGGTCATGTGCGCTCTGTGCAGCACCTTAAATTGTATCAGGCTGAGCCTCGCTTTTGTGAGGGCCATGAAGAATCCAGCACGAGATTTTAAGGATACAAAGTAATAACATTTATTTACAATAACATATATATAGAACAGCAGCAGCAACTTCCCTTGCTGCACACTCCTTCCTGCTGGTTCCAAATTAGCCAGCTTTATTTATACTTGGAGTTTACTAATGGTTTCTCCGCCCCCTCATTGGGGAAGCTCATACTCCCACAGGATTGTGGGATTGTCATTAGTCCCCAGCCAATGGTAAGCAGGCAGGTTATAACATACCTCCCCCCCAAAGTCCAAAGAATCCACCGAAGACCCTGGCGAAGGGGGGCGTCGGACTTGTTTTGCCGCAGGCTGGACACCATTTGCACGCGGCGTTGGATCAGGCGGCGTGTAACGAGACAGAAACGGGCACTTCCATGATGAACGGCGCAACGGTTGTACATCCACAGCCCGTGGGCCCGAGGGTTCCCCCTCTGATGCATCCTGTGTCTCCATCTCGGAGTCAGAGTCTGCTGTCTCCGTCATGTCAACGTCTCTATCTCCATCCGGTTCTGTAACGACCTGCGCAGGCTTCGAGTGAGGCACCAGTGGAAGATTGTGAGGACTACCTTCCCTCGTCTCTGGTCTCTGCGGCTGTAGAAATGAGCTCCGGGGGCGGGGAATCTTTTGAGGGGATACTCTTCTGGACCGAACGTGGTCTACATGTTTGCGCTGGAGACGACCCTGGCCTTGCACCTGGTAAGATATAGGGCCCGTTTGGCGAAAGATTACACCAGGAACCCACTGGGTACCACCAGCAAAATTCCGAACGAACACTGGGTCACCGGGCGCAAACTGCCGAATCGGCCGATGCCGAGAAAATCCCTGTCCCTGCCGTTCTTATGTGCGGCGTACTTTTGCGCCAATGTCCGGGAAAACCATACTAAGGCGAGTGCGAAGTCTCCGGCCCATTAGGAGTTCTGCGGGAGCTACCCCAGTCACCGCATGGGGGGTGGTCCGATACGTAAACAAAAAGCGAGCCAGTCTCGTGTCCATTGATCCGGAAGACTGCTTCTTTAGGCCTCTTTTGAATGTCTGCACTGCGCGCTCTGCCAACCCATTTGAAGCCGGGTGGTAAGGGGCAGTGCGGATATGGCGTATGCCGTTCATCTTCGTGAACCTTGCAAACTCCTCACTCGTGAATGGAGTGCCGTTATCCGTGACCAGCACCTCGGGGAGGCCATGCGTACTAAAAGTCAAACGCATCTTTTCAATTGTTGCACAGGACGTTGTCCCCTGCATCTTATGCACCTCTAGCCATTTAGACTGGGCGTCAATTAATAGAAGGAACATGGATCCTTGAAAAGGGCCTGCGAAATCTGCATGTAAGCGTGCCCAAGGCCGCCCTGGCCATTCCCAGTGATGTAGGGGCGCGGCCGGCGGAAGCTTCTGATGCTCCTGGCAAATGGAGCAGTTTTGGGCCCCTTGCGCCTTCCTCCATTGCACCTCCGCCTTCCTGGTGGTTAACAGATCGAACTCGGCCTGGAGGCTCGGTCGCTCCTTGAGTAGTCCCTCCTCGGGGACCTCTGCATACCTCCTATCCACCGTTAAAATCTCCCCCACCAATCTCTCCCTCTCTCTCCTCTCCTTGTGGGCCCTAATGGAGATCAACTCACCCCTGATCACCGCATTCAGCGCCTCCCAGACCACCCCTACCTGCACCTCCCCATTATCATTGACCTCCAGGTACCTTTCTATACACCCCCGGATCCGCCGGCTCACCTCCTCCTCTGCCAACAACCCCACCTCCAAGCGCCACAGCGGGCGCTGGTCCCTCTCCTCCCCCAGCTCGAGGTCCACCCAATGCGGGGCATGGTCAGAGATGGCTATCGCCGAATACTCCGTGTCCTCCACCCTCGGAATCAGCGCCCTGCTCATTACAAAAAAGTCAATCCGAGAGTAGGCCTTATGAACATGGGAGAAGAATGGGAATTCCCTGGCCCCCGGCCTCGCAAGCCGACCCCCCCCCCCCCCCCCGATTAGCCATAACCCTTTCTATGCCAGCCACGTGCCTGCGCCCCCCGCACTTCCCGTTCCCCCCAGCGGCAGACCCACGCCCCAACTTCTCTACAGACTCCAGCTCCCCCTTGGCCATTCCAGCAGCAACCCGCCCCCCCCCCCCCACAGCTAGGTCTCCCCCTAGCAGTATTGCTCCCCCCATTGCACTCCCGTGAGTCAGCCAACTCCTGCTGACCCTGGCCAATTTTGATCGGGCAGTGTGTAGTCGGCCGGACTGGAGTCCTGGGGCCCCATCCAAGATGGCGTCTCCCATGGGTCGCACATGGTGGTCGGGGATGAACAAAATGGCAGGGCCCACCTGTCCAGCATGGTGTCCGGGGAACAAGATGGCGGTGCCCGTGGGCCACACGTGGCCCTAGGATACAGGGGTGGCGGTGATTGCTGGCCGCCTGGGGCCTGGGAGCAGTTTGGTGTGGCAGTCCGAAGTCGTCGCTGGAGACCGCGGCCACCGCTCGTGCCTGGCAGACCCCCACAAAATGGCCCTTTTTGCCGCACCCTTTGCAGGTGGCGGTGCGGGCCGGGCAGCGCTGGCGGGGGTGCTTTACCTGCCCGCAGAAGAAACAGCGGGGCCCAGCGGAGTTGGCGGGCCGTCTTACAGCGCAGGTCTCCGGGGACATGGGGAAAGTCTGTGGGGCTGCCGCTGTGGGATTCCATGCTGCCCAGGGGGCCGCCGCGTGGTCTGGCACATAGGGTTGTGCGTTCTTGGAGGCAACGTCCATGGACCCTGCCAGGGCCCGTGCCTCTCTAAGTCCCAGGGTGTCTTTCTCTAAAAGACGTTGGCGGATCTCTGAGGAGCTCATACCTGCTACGAAGGCATCCCGGATTAGGAGTTCCGTGTGGTCGCTCGCCGAAACTTGCGGGCAGCTACAGCTTCTGCCCAGCACCAGTAGTGCGCGGTAGAACCCCTCCAACAATTCCCCGGGGTTTTGTCGTCTCGTTGCAAGCAGGTGACGTGCGTAGACCTGATTTCCCAGACGGATATAATGTCCTTTTAAGAGTTCGATTGCTGCATCAAAGTCTTCCGTCTCCTCGATGAGGGTGTAGATCCCAGAGCTTACCCTCGAGTGCAGGAGATGCAGTTTCTGCTCCCCCGAGAGTGTGCCTCCAGCCGTCTCAAGGTAGCCTTTGAAACACGACAGTCAGTGCTTAAAAATCGCCGCTGAGTTCGCCGCTTGGGGACTGAGTTGCAGACACTCCGGCTTGATTCGGAGATCCATCCTTTCAACTTAAGTTGTAGTCGATTAAATTGATGCATGATCAATAACTGCAAAGACGAGGTTAAAGCATAACTGAAAGCTTTAATAGATTAGAACTGTTCCCCAGCAGCTCAGGTACAGAATGAGGGCTGCTGGGACGGCACCGGCTCTTATACTCCGCCTATCATACTATACAGTCAATGGTAAACCCCCAGGTTTAACCACTGGACTTCAGCCTCTCGGGTGCTGCAATACCTGATAATACCACACCAACCAACTGCACAATTCCCCCAAAACACGACACAATAGTCCTAACCATCCCCCCTCAGCATCCCCTCGTCCCCAGCCCTCAATCCGAGTCCAGCTTTTCGGCCTGAATAAAGGTCCACGTCACCTCCGGCATCTCGAAGTAATGGTGACGGTCCCTGTAGGTAACTCACAGTTGCGCCGGCAGAAACATGCCAAACTTCACCCCTCTCCGATGCAGCACCGCCTTAGCCCGATTGTACCGTACCCGGCCCTCTTCTTAGCCACCTCTGCGCTCCAGTCCTGATAAATCCGGACCTCTGCGTTCTCCCACCTGCTGCTTCGCTCTTTCTTGGCCCACCTTAAGACACATTCTCTGTCCATTCTCTGTCCGCGGCGGCTCGCTGGGCTTGGGCCTCCTCGCCAGCACTCGATGGACCCCCTCCAGCTCCAGGGGCCCCTGGAAGGCCCCTGCGCCCATCAGCGTGTTCAACATGGTGACCACGTCGGTTCCGACATCCGATCCCTCCAGCCCCTCCGGGAGACCCAGAATGCCGCAGATTCTTTCTTCTCGACCGGTTCTCCATGTCCTCGAACTTCGCTATTTGCTGGACCTCCCGGATCGCCGCCCCTTGGGCCGTCTGAGTCTCAAGCAGCTTGTCAATTGACGCCTTCATCGGCTCCAACAGCTCTGCCTTCAGCTCCGTGAAGCAGCGCTGGACAAACTCCTGCTGCTCCTGTGACCACTGCGCCCACGCTGCCTGCTCTCCACCCGCCGCCATCTTGGTCTTCCTCCCTCGCACCTTTCTCTGCTCCAATTCCACTTTTGTCACCGCCCCACTCCTGGTCCAATCCATACAATGCCGGGGAAATATTGCTGTCTCCTTCCCACACTCGGAATAGTCGAAAAAGTACCGTTGGGGGTCCTAAAAAGAGCCCAAAAGACAGTTTCTAGCGGGAGCTGCCGAACGTGCGACTTAGCTCCGCATAGCCGCAACCGGAAGTCATCACTTCCTTACTCATGTATTTCAACTCCCTGAAGGAAAACACTAATGCTCCATAAGCCTTTAGGATTACTCTTTGTATCTGTGCACTAGGCTTTAGTGACTTATATGTGTCAAGTTCTACATCTCATTTCTCTGAGGTTCCTGAACTCTCACAGTATAGAAACAATAATTATTTTCTTACTGGATCAAAGTAGATAGCTCCCAACTCAGGAGAAAGTGTCTTGGATGTTCCAATGTTCATTCTTGTGTATACATGTGTGTGAGAGAGATGGGTCTTAATTGGAGTCAGGTCCACCACTCCGAAAAGAGTTTGGAGGCAGACACTGGGCTGCTGGTTGTGGAAGTGGCCTGTGTGTTGGCCTTGGTAATCCGAGATTTGTTCAAAAAATAATTTTAAAAAGCCACCTTCTAGCCCTCACCCCTCAAAGCTCGCTCACTCTCCCAACACATTCCCCATGTCTCATCCATGCCAACTCATGCTACATTATGCCTCCTACCCAGCCCCATGGCACCTCATATTCTTCACACCGACCTTTGCCCCTCTACCCACTCCCATGACTCCTTATATCCTTATCCAACTTAAGAGTCGACAAACATCAAGATATGCTGATATTAAATAAAATATTGTTCTAAATGCACCTTTTTTCTCTTCAACAACTTTATTCCCTATCCTCTGCATGAAAACATACATTTGTATTCATAGCCCCAGCTTTTGGTACCATTTTCATCTCCATGAAAATATAGACCTTATTGTTGTCATCTTAGGGCAATAAGTTATGGGCAATAAATGTCAGCCTTAGCATTGATGCCACCCTCCCAGAATGAATATTAAAAATGCACAAGATGACAGCTGCCCGGGTACCTTGCTTAAAACTGCTAAATCTTGTGATCGGAGACTTAATCAGTATTAATGATGAAGCAACCCTTCCTATTCACTAAACAGGCTCTTCAAACAGATCCAAGAAATTGCCTTGTCCATTACACCCTATGAGCCAGACATTGTCTACTATCATAACACTGATGATATTAAGAAACAGCTGAAGTCACTGGGTACTGCAAAGGGCACTGACAATATTCCAGCAATTGAAGTCTTGTCCTCCAAAACTTTCTGTGCCCCTAGCCAAGCTGTTCCAGTACAGCTACAACACTGACATCTACCAGGTAATGTGGAAAATTGCCCAGTATGTCCTGCACACAAAAAGCAGGACAAATTCATCCCAGCCAATAACCACTCCAAAAGTCTATTCTCAATCATCAGTAAAGTGATGGAAGGGATCATCAACAGTGCTATCAAGTGGCACTTAGGAATAACTTGCTCACTGATATTCAGTTTGGGTTCCACCAGGGTCACTCAGCTCTGGCCTCATCACAGCCTTGGTTCAAACATGGTCTTGAACTCCAGAGGTGAGGTGACACTGACTGCCCTTGACATCAAGGCCGCATTTGACAAAATGTGGCATCAAGGAGCCCCAGCAAAACCAGAGTCAATGGAAATCAGGGGTAAACTGTCCATTGGTTGGATTCATACCAGCACAAAGGAAGGTGGTTGTGGTTGTTGGAGATCAATCATCTCAGCTCCAGTAAATCACTGCAGGAGTTCCTCAGGGTAGTGTCCTAGGTGCAATCATCTTCAACTGCTTCATCCTTGACCTTCCTTCCATCATAAGGTCAGAAATGGGGACCTTTGCTGATGATTTCCCAATATTCAGCACCATTTGCCACTCCTCAGATACTGAAGCAGTCAATGTCCAAATGCTTCAAGAACTAGACAATATCCAGGCTTGGGCTGACAAGTGGCAACTAATATTTGTGCCACACAAGTGCCAGGCAATGACCATCTCCAACAAGAGATAATCTAACAATCGCCCCTTGACATTCAATAGCATTACCATTGCTTAATCTCTCAATATCAACATCTTGAGGGTTACCACTGACCAGAAACTGAATTGAATTAGCCATATAAGTACTGTAGCTACAACAGCAGGTTAGAGGCCAGGAAATATTTCCATCTTGGCTGCCAGTCTCTTTTCATTCTCCCTCTTTGCTTCACTTATTTGCTTTCTTACTTACTCTGAACCAACTACATTCAGCCTGGTTCTCAATTGTATTTTAAAAAAATAAATGTAGAGTGCACAATTATTTTTTCCAATTAAGGGGCAATTTAGCGTGGCCAATCCAACTACCCTGTACATCTTTGGGTTGTGGGGATGAGACCCCGCAGACACGGAGCGAATGTGCAAACTCCATACAGACAGTGACCCAGGGTCGGGATTGAACCCGGGTCCTCAACACCGTAGGCAGCAGTGCTAACCACTGCACCACCGTGCCGGCCACTCAACTATATTTTCTTTTTTTTATATAAGTTTAGAGCACCCAATTCGTTTTTTCCAATTAAGGGGCAATTTAGCATGTTCAATCCACCTACCCTGCACATCTTTGTGTTGTGGGGGCGAAACCCACGCACACACGGGGAGAATGTGCAAACTCCACACAGACAGTGACCCAGAGCTGGGATCAAACCTGGGACATTGGCGCCGTGTGACTGCAGAGCTAACCACTGAGCCCTCAATTACATTTTCTACCTGACATCTGTCATAAGCACACTTTTTCTTCTATATCTTAATATCTATCCCCTTTATCATCCAAGGAGCTCTGGTTTTGTTTACCCTACCTTTCAAATTCGAGGAAATATACCTTGACTGTGCCTGAAATACCTCTTGTTTGAAGGTAGTCCATTGCTCAGCTGCTGATTCTCCTGCCAACCTTTTGATTTCAATTTATTCGGCCCAGATTCATTTTCACCCTATTGAAGTTGACTTTTCCCCAGTTAATAATTCTTACTCTGGTATGTTCGTCCTTTTCAATAGTCAGCCTAAACTTTATGATACAATGATCACTGGCTCCTAAATGTTCTCGTACTGACACTCAATCCACTTGGTCCATCTCATTCCCAAGAAGGTCTGGCAGCGCCTCCATTCCCATTGGACTGGAAACATGCCCCTGTTGAAAACTTTCCAAAACACTCAAGGAACTCTTGTTCTTCTCTGTCCTTTTGGCTACTCATGACAAACTCTAGGTGGATAAGTACACCCCCTCCTCCTATAAAAACTCATTCTCCTACACCCTTCCAACTAGTCGGTGGCCCATAAACAACACCGAGCAATGTAATTGCACATTTTGAGTTCCTTAGCTCCAGCCAAATAGATTCCATCTTTCATCTCTCTCGTTCATCCTCATTCTCCAGCACTGCAATGCAATATTTAATCATTACCACCCTCCCTCCTTCTTTTCTTCATTTCCCATCTTTCCTGAACTCCTTGCATCCAGAAATATTTAACATCCAGCCCTGCCTTTCTTTGAGCCCCACCTATTTATGTACTAGTCCTTATCCTGGTGCTATCTAGATTTCCCGGTATTTTCTGCACCTTAGTATTCCCACTGATATTATCTTTTGTTTTCCACATCCCTGCCAAGTTAGTTTAAACCTTCCTCAATGGCACGAGCAAATGGTGCACATTGTACTCAGTATAGGCTCAATTTAAGTGCACCCTTCTGGCCTGTACAGATCCCATATCCCTCAGAGTTGTCCCATTGTCCTAAGAATCTAAAGCCCTCCTTCCTGCACTATCTTTCCAGCCATGCATTTAGCTGCTTTATCCTCCTATTTCTACACTGACTTGCATGTGGCAGTGGCAGTAGTCCAGAATTTACTACTTCTGATGTCCTGCTTGCTGATTTCTGACCTAGTCCTCTTAATTTTGACTGCAATTGCACGCCCATAGATTTCCAGTCCCACAGTTGCAATGGCTACCAAAAAGGTGGAGAGCAGTGTTGGGCAGAATGGCCAACTTGTTTGCTACATTTGGAACAGCATAAATTACCAGGTACATATGTTTATTTTACAAAGATGTAATGTATAAGATATACATCTGCATACTTCATTAATAGGTTATGTAGACAATAAAATAAGATAACTTTGAAGTCAAAGAAAGTGTTCTGCAGCTTGTGCCGCAGCTTTGCTTTGCATTCCAATTCTGAATCCGCCCTTTGGTTGCTTTCACACAAAACTTTTATGCGATACATAAACTATGCCTCAATAAAAGTGATGCCTGAGTTGTCTCAGCCTTGCCCTCTACTAACATTCATCACAATCCAGTTGTTATTTGGGTCGCACCGCTCTAGCTCCTTGCTAATGTTATTGTGTTAAATATTCGTTTAGCAACAAAGCATTGGAGGGCTGAAGGGAGAACTGACACAATTGTTATGAATTTATCTGTAAATCATATCAGGCAACATAAAGTTAATGTTTAGTTTCTTTGGGCTCACTACCCCAGATTCTGTCACCAAATTAATTTGCATTTGCGTGACCACTCATCAAAATTCCAAGGTACCTCAGTTTCATTCACCAAATTGAAAACCACTGAAGTGGCTATTTGTACAATGAAGCCAGAGGCAAACTCTGTAGCCTATGGTCACTTTGATCTGCTAAATAATATGAATCAATAGTCCTCTGGCGGGATTCTCCCAACAGTCGGCTAAGTGCCGACGCCGGAGTGGAAACGGGAGTGTTTTACTCCGGCGTCGGTGCCCGTTCCGGGACCCCATTCTGCAGCCCATAGGGGGCTAGGACGGCGCTGGAGCGGCCTCCGCCGCCCCAGCTGCCGACCCCGGCCTGAACTCGACGCCACGGGGTCCGCACATGCGCAGTTGGGATGACGCCAACTAGCGCATGCGCAGTGGCCTTCTTCCCTGCGGCAGCCCCGACGCAGGACTCCAGGAGCCGGCGCGGAGGAAAGGAGGCCGGGGGGCACAGAGGCCGGCCCGCCGATCGGTGGGTCCCGATCGCGGGCCAGCCACTACGGAGGCCCACCCCGTGGTCAGGCGACCCCCCCCCCCCCCCCCCCCCCCACAGAGGCCGCCCCTGGACTCTTCAAGGCCGAGGTCCCGCCGGCTCAGAGGATGTTAGAACGGCACCGGCAGGACTCGGCTTTTTGAGGACAGCCGCTCAGCCCATCCGGGCCGGAGAATCGACGCGCCGGCCCATGTCGGCCCAGGCCAGAGAGACGGCGCATACCCCGACATGCGCGCGCCGACCACGCCGGCGCCGATTCTCCGCACTACGGAGAATTGCATCCCGGTGCCGGGGCTGTGTGGCGCGATTCACGCCTCGATGCGCCGATTCTCCGATCCGACGGGGTGTCTCTGAAACACACAAGAGCACATTTTCAACTGCTATGTATACTCAGAAATGTAGATTAAATGGAAAAGATTAACTTTTTCTCTTTTGCCATGTAATATTCTATTATAAAGATTGATTTAAAGCCAACCATGTATGTTTATTTAGAAACCAAATTGACAAACAAAGGATGCTAATGCAGGACCCCATCAATGCCGGAAAGAGTACAAGAGAGGTAATTCAAGACGTATATCAGGTGCAGTTTTCAAGAGGACGGAATTGGTTTATAGCAGTTGCAATGAATGTAGAAATTGTTTTCTATTTTCTATTTGTGGCAGTAATGTTATGAAAAGCCTGGGTCAAGGTTTATATTTGTTGTAGTCATATTTTTTAGAACATAGGTTCAGGTATCCAGACTGCCTGTCTGCTAAAGCTGTAATTAAGAAGTCGTAAAATGTGAGGTCATGATTGATTCTAACCATTTACTTGTTGACATATTATGGAGGGCTAATGGAACTTTGTTATGATTACTGGAGATTCCCTGGAGAGCAGATAATTTATGGGGCAATGATGTTTAGTCCCAAGAGCAGATAATTTATGGGGGAGTGACGCTTAGTCCTAGCTAAGCAGGTCATGAAACTTAGTGGGATACAGATGAAGTAATTAATTGGAAGAGCCAGATCAGTCTGTAGGTTTGCAGCTTGCCGTAGGATTTAAGTCTGACAAGATAGAATGATTTTAAGTTGAACGGCAGTTTTGCCAAATGCTGCTAGGTTGAGCAGAAGTGTACTGAATCTGCACTTGAAAGGAACTCTCTTCAAATTTCGACACAACTAAGCAAGTAATCTGTTTGTTAACTTTATAAGTGGCATTTGAACTGTATTAGGGTTCTTAATTGGAGTTAGTCGCAGGTGTAGATAGTAAATTGAAGATTTTCCTCGAGTTTAAGGACTGTTCAACTAATAAATGAAAAGCTATTTTCTTTGATATTAATATGGTTAATTCTGTGTTTAAATTAAAATTTGTTTTGACACAAAAGACACCCATTATTCACTATCACCACTCCAGGGGTGAGGAATCCTTTCCTCAGTTTTACAAATTTAAAAAAATTGTATGAGGTTCTTGTCTGGTATCTTCGGGTTTAGTCCAGTATCCTAACACAGTTGAGCAAAAAGGATTTGTAGTGAATTGCGCAGCACGTTGCACATTATGCTTGATTTTCTTAACTTCTGCAGAAACAAAATAGCACACAAACAAAAAACTACTTTTAACTGATTTATAAAATGCTTAGCTTTTTTTTCAACTTTAAGTGCAATTTATCTTAATTATATCAGCTAGCTCGTGATAATATTGTCCCTAAATATTATCAATAGATCACGGCTAATAGTGCTTTATTTTACTTGTAAAACCTGATTCAGAATTTTGCCATTTATAAACTCATTAATGATATCACTGTAACCTTTGTATAATATAACTTGCTGTTGACTATCTACTTCATTGGAGCTAAAAATGATTTCTATGACATTTGAAATTCTTTTGCAAGATTTGAACATAAAATGTAAATATCGGAATTGTCTTTGTTGATTTTTAAATCTCTTATGCAGTTGTTAAGTGTCAGGTCTGACATTGATCTTTGAGAGCGTAAAATTAATTTAACTCAAGAGTATTTAACTCCTACTCACTCTTATCAGTTAAACATTTCCAAATTTTATTTGACTAATTTGTTTCAATAAACTTGACAGATAACATATATTTTTTAAGAAAGTCTTGCTCCCATTCATAGAATCATAGAATTTACAGTGCTGAAGGAGGCCATTCGGCCCATCGAGTCTGCACCGGCCCTTGGAAAGAGCACCCTACCCAAGCCCACACTTCCACCCTATCCCCATAACCCAGTAACCCCACTTAACCTTTTTGGACACTAAGGGCAATTTAGCGTGGCCAATCCACCTAACCCGCACATCTTTGGACTGTGGGAAGAAACCGGAGCACCCAGAGGAAACCCACGCACACACGGGGAGAACGTGCAGACTCAGCACAGACAGTGACCCAAGCCGGGAATCGAACCTGGGACCCTGGAGCTGTGAAGCAACTATGCTAACCACTATGCTACCGTGCTTCCCATTGTTCTTCTGCTTCTCTGATGGACCTGAAAGAACCTGCGGCACTGTTTGAAAAGCAGGATAATTCATTATCACTGTCCTGGCTAACAATCACCCCTCAAATAATGTTAAGAAAGCTAATCCTGTCATTTATTCCATGGATGTTTTATGGAGCTTGCTGTGTGCAAGGTGGCTGCAGCATTCATGCACAAAGGTGGTCATATTTCCAAATTACTTGAGTGTTTTGGAACCTCCCGAGTTCACTATAATTGCTATATAAATGCAAACTTTTTTCTTCTCTTGATTAAGTAAAAATGATTAAAAAGTAAGTGTAATGTGCCAATCCCCATCAGATATAATCCAGACACATTTTCTCTAGAACCAAAGTCTAGCGTCTATCTTAAAAATGGAATCATAGAATTCCTACTGTGCAGAAGGAGGCTATTCGGCCCATTGAGTCCGCACCAAACCTCAGAAAAAGCATCCTACCTAGACCCACACCCCCACCCTATCCATGTAACCCAGTAACCTCATGTAACCATTTGAACACAAAGGGACAATTTTAACATGGCTAATCCACCTAACCTGCATATCTTTAGACTGCGGGAGGAAACCCGAACACCCGGAGGAAACCCACGCAGACACGAGGAGAAAGTGCAAACTCCGCACAGACAGTCCAACCAAGGCTGGAATTGAACCCGGGTTCCTGGTTGTGAGGAACAGTGCTGACCACTGTGCCATCGAGCAGGATTTAATCAGTTATGAGTTCTCTAATAGGTGGCTTATACTATACATTTTACATCTGTGTAAAACAATTGCAGTTTTGCATCAGCTCGAAGCATGTAGTAATTTGGAAGTGAAAATTTCAAATTAATAGTTTTAGTTATATTTGAAATTGATGATGTTATAACCCTCACGAGACCTATGGGGAGCCTCCCCTTAAACATCGCAGAATATGAGCTCCCCTGCTGAGGGGCGGGTACCATCAGTGGCCGGGTAAATGGTTACGGATATAAAAGCCGGCCCAGAAGGAGCTTAGGCAGAGACGCCCTGGCTGGGTCCCGGATTGTGACCTATAAATAGTTTGCCTTCATAATAAATAGTGTTTGTTGTACTCTTATACCTTACTCCTCAGTGACCACTAAAGATGGGAAACCATTTTCAAAAGTTTGGCTTTGCACTAGCTTCAATACAGCATTTTAATGAATCACCTGGTTTAGTTAACTGCTTGGGAAATTAAAAATATAATTTTTATGCATTTTAATACAAGCAAGGAACTGACTGGTTATCTAAGCTTTTCAGCAATGGTAACCTGGATCAGGTTGCTGAGGCATGTGTTCTATCCATACATGTAAGAATGCATGCATACAAATTCACTTTGCATTCCAATGGAGCGAGGGGAGCTGGCAGCATACCCCATGCTGCTGCACGAATGTCACGGTTTTCCCAATGTGGAATAACTTTATGGTAATAGCAAAATGTACTCAAATAATCAGCTTGATGTCTTCAGTCAGTACTTACCGTTAAGACAAGTAAAAATGGCTTAATGACTTCAAGCCCTTCCTATAACCATTGTTGCTTCAATTAAGTATTCTTCAAGGTGAAAGATAAGACTGATAAAAACAGGGCAATTTCCATGTTTTGCACTCTGTCAGGTTGAAAACACTCTCCAACAATACACTTCAACCACATTTTCAGAATAGCACCATTTATTGTGCTAATGCAACATTTCTATTTCCTAGATCAGCCACATCATTGACAGTAATATGATGTAGACTGTGGCTACTGTCCTCAGACAACACAAAACTCTTTTTACTTTCCAAGAACAAAGAAAAACAACATTCCATCTATTTGTACTGAATTTAATTCTGTTTCTCAAGGTAAAAAGAGTTTCTAATTGATCCAACTAAACACAGAGGGCTGGAATTTACTCAGCAGTGGAATTATCACCAGGGTTGCTTTAAATTACTAATAAGGGGACATGGGGTTATGGGGAGAAGGCAGGAGAATGGGGATGAGAAAATTATCAGCCATGATTGAATAACGGAGCAGACTTGTTGGGCTGAGTGGCCTAATTCTGCTCCTAGGTCTTATGGTCTAAAAATGCAATCTGCTTTGACAAAGAGTCACCCAGACTCGAAACGTTAGCTCCCTTCTCTCTCCATAGATGCTGTCAGACCTGCTGAGATTGCCCAGTTTTCCGTTTTTGTTGCATTAAAAAAAAATTCAATTCTCTGCTATAATGCCACTCACAGCCCAATTTTTCTTACTTCGATACATGTGTCATGCCAATTCACAGTTGGATGTGATTTTTTTTTAAATTCATTTTTACGTGATGTGGGCTTCGCTGGCTCGGCCAGCATTTGTTCCCCATCCCTAGTTGCCGTTGAGAAGGTGGTTGTGAACTGCCTTCTTGAACCACTGCAGTTTATGTGATGTAGGTACACCCACAGTGCTGTTAGGAAGAAGGTTTCTGGATTTTGACCCAGCGAAAGTGAATGAACAGTGATATATCTTCAAGTCAGGGTGGTGAGTGATTTGGAGGGGAATTTCCAGGTGCTGGTGTTCCCATGTATCTGCTGCCCTTGTCTTTCTAGATGGGAGTGGTCTGGGTTTGGAAGGTGCTGTCTAAGGAGTTTCGATGAGTTCCTGCAGATGTACACACTGCTGCTACTGTGCGTCAGTGGTGGAGGGAGTGAATGTTTGTAGAAGAGGTACCAATCAAGTGGGCTGCTTTGTCCTGGACGGTTGAGCTTGTTGGAGCTGTACTCATCTAGGCAAGTGGAGAGTATTCTATCACACTCCTGACATATGACTTGTTGCTGGTGGACAGGCTTTGGGGGGCCAGGAGGTGAGTTACTTGCTGCAGGACTCCTCGCCTCTGCCTTGCTCTTGACATGGATCATCGCATTCAGTTTCCGATCAATGGTAGCCTCCAGGTGTTGATAGTGGGTAGTGATGGTAATGCCATTGAATGTCAAGGGGCAATGGACTGACTCTCACTTATTAGAGATGGTCATTACGTGGCACTTGTGTGGCGCAAATGTTACTTTCCACTTGTCAGTCCAAGCCTGTATATTGTCCATGTCTTCATGCGTGTGCACATGGAATGCTTCAGTGTCTGAGGAGTCATGAATGGTGCTGAACATGGTGAAATCATCAGCAAACATCCCCACATCTGACAGATAATTTATAAGCAGCGGAAGATGGTTGGGCCTAGGACACTATCCTGAGGAACTTCTGCAGTGATGTCCTGGAGCTGAAATGACTGACCTCTAAACACCACAACCACCTTCCTTTGTGCTAGGTAAGACTCCAACCAATGGAGGGCTTTCCCCGATTCCCATTGACTCCAGTTTTACTAGGGCTCCTTGATGCCATACTCAATCAAATGTGGCCTTGATGTTAAGGGCAGTCACTCTTACCTCACCTCTGGAGTTCAATTCTTTTGCCCATGTTTGAACCAAGGCTGTAATGCGGTCAGGAGCTGAGTGGCCCCGGCGGAACCCAAACTGAACATCAGTGAACAGGCTATTGCGAACTAAGTGCCGCTTGATAGCACTGTTGATGACTCCTTCCATCACCTTGCTGATGATTGAAGGTCCTTGTCCCTGTGTGTCCAGAAAATCATCCCACTCAGGCAAGAGCTAATCGCCACCTGCTACTGGGCAGAATACGGTCTTTTGGCCAATTCATTGGCCACCAGCCAACCAATCAAACTGAGTCCCACCATCTCTCAGGTGCTATAAAGTCCTGGTCTGCTATTTGAAAACCAGTAGCAAATACTATGTTGCAACTTCTTGAATTCCTCATTCTTGCTGCTGCTTGACTTAAAGATACACGTCCTTAAGCATCCATGGACCAAAAATGATAACAATAAAAATAAAGAAAGGGGAAATAAGGGAATCAACAGGAAGGACCCATACAATATCACGTGGGGTGAATCAATTTGGCAAGGCTGGCATCTGTGATGCGGGGGACCTCTGGAGGAGACCAAGATGGATCATCCTTTAGCCACTTCTGGCTAAAGATTATTGCAAATAACATCCAGGCCTGGACGACAAGTGAGGATAATGCCTGTTGGTGACCAGCTTGATCGAGTTCCCTATCTCCCCCTTTTCAAAGCCATAACCATCAGCAAGTCACCCTACAACAAAATATTTTGAATGGGGGTTGGTCAGCATTAACCACAAACTTAACTCGTACCATGGCTACAAGAGCAGGGCAGCAGTTGGATACTCTGTGATGAGGAGGGGTTGCCTCATGACTCCTCTCCATATCATTAGGTCAAAATCCTGGTAGTCTCTCCCTAACAGTGCTGTTTGTGTAGCTACACCCAGTGGACTTCAGCAGTTCAAGGCGGCTGCTCATTATTACTTTCTCAAGTCTGAGAAATGGTGGCCCAGCCAGTGATGCTCCCATCTTACAAATTAATAAAAATTGTATTTCTTCAGTTGCGAGGCTTAAGCCAGGAGCTGGAATTCTCACCAAATTCAGAAAACATCCAACAAAAATGCATTCCATTAAATAACAAAATCACTGTGAGAAAGATCCATCCGAGACTCAAAGAAAGTTACAGATAATATCAGATTAAAAGAAGAGGTTTAGAATGTTGCACAGAATAGTGGGGACAATAAGGATTGGGAGAGATTTGGGAACCAACAATGGAAGGCCAAAGGATTGCTAAAAAGGAAAAAAAGTGCCATTAAAATAAACTAGCCAGCAATATTAAAAGAATTGTAGGACCTTTTATATATATATAAAAAGCAGACGACCAGGTAAAGTAAATGATGTCCACTAGAGGCCCAGATTGGAGAAATTATCATGAGAAATGAGCAGAGAGCAAGCAGACAGCAGTACTGAGCAAACCTAATGGGCACGATCTTCCCCAAAGCGAACAAAGTCCCCAAGCGAGTGTGTTTAGCCGCGTATTTCCCAGCACCCGCAGGGAGAGACAGGTGACTATTCAACGGGACTTGCTTTGAATAAGGGGCCTGAATGGGGAACGCGTGGTCGAGGCCGCATATAGCCCCATTTTCTACAATGGGGAGCTCCACTCGCCAGAACTCCCCGTTGTAGAAAGAGATCAGAACGCCGTTTGTATATAGCGTCCCGATTTCAGAGGCCCACAAAAGAAACCCCAACCTCCCCCCAAGCCCGAACGCAATATGGGAGGGTCCCAGCCGGGGGCCTCCGTTCTCCTTGGAGATCCCCATGAGTATTGTTCCGTCTGGTCCCCATTTGTGGGACCAGTACCAAACGGCACTCGCCGGGGTCCCTGAGGCGAAGTGATTGAATCCCAAAGCCTCAGGTACCTCGTGAATCTGCACATTAGAGTAAGGTGTACTGCCTCTCTTTAATATGAAGATTTGCCAAAAAGTGATCCTGCCCATTGTGGGCGGAATTCACCTTGCAACGTGAGATTGCATTGAAACTCGCGAGTCATTGGAAGCCAGGTAGATCCCGGGAGCGGGGTCTGCCGGCTTTCAGCGGCCATGCTGCACCGTGCAAGCTGCTTTTCTGGTGCAGTATAGCTGGAGGATCGTGCTTGTTGTTCTTAGTCTCTTATCTTCACCATGGAAGACATAAATTACAAAGCAGGAATAGAGGGTAACTAAGGGACTAATATGATTGAAGAACTTAAAGTCATTAGCATCAGCACAAACAAAGTAGAAAAACTTCAGGGACTAAAACCCGACAAATTCCCATGATCTGATGGCCTACAATGTAGGCTTCTGAAAGAGGTAGCTGCAGAAATTGTTCCATGTGGTGGGTAAAATGACTTCTGCCAAAGTTTTGTTTTACCCAAGATATCCTCCACAGTCATATCGCTATGGCAAGCCACAGTATATACGAGGTAGCAGTGCACAAAGGTACTTCTTCAAACATCCTCCTTTTCAGAAAAAGAAAACCTTCCACATTGCATGCACTATCATTTGCAGCTGCAAATTACCCACATACGCAGTTTATAAAGAAAGTCAACAAGCGCGAACAGAAGACTGTTCATTCTAGTCTACCTCCACACATGTGGGCAGCACGGTAGCATTGTGGATAGCACAATTGCTTCACAGCTCCAGGGTCCTAGGTTCAATTCCGGCTTGGGTCACTGTCTGTGCAGAGTCTGCACATCCTCCCCGTGTGTGCGTGGGTTTCCTCCGGGTGCTCCGGTTTCCTCCCACAGTCCAAAGATGTGCAGGTTAGGTGGATTGGCCATGATAAATTGCCCTTAGTGTCCAAAATTGCCCTTAGTGTTGGGTGGGGTTTTTGGGTTATGGCGATAGGATGGAGGTGTTGACCTTGGGTAGGGTGCTCTTTCCAAGAGCCGGTGCAGACCCGATGGGCCGAATGGCCTCCTTCTGCACTGTAAGTTCTATGATAATCTATGTATGTCCAGGTCGTCTAATGGTACGCATGCGGGTTGTTGTTGGGTTGATCATCTGGTGTCTGCTGTTTCCTGAGGTGATGTTGCTTCTCTGAGGAATGTAGTTGCCAAGGCGAGTGTTGCTGCTGATCGGTTGGATTTGCTGGGCAGCAATTGCCATTTGTTGTTCAGTTGGCAAAATCAGCTTCTCCAGTTGCATGTGTGGTTACAGTTGAGTTGACATGTCGAGTTGTTCACTTTCACTGTGTCCGATTGAGGTGACAACTGCTTTACACAAGTTCCAAGTTGCCAAGTGGACTGATTTTTGTTGATTGCATTGAATGCTCTCAACTCTGGCAATAATTTGGCCACTTTATCAAAGTGAAATTTGGCTTTCTGATGTTTCACTTTGATTTTATCACTCACTCCTGTTCCTGCTTCAGCAGTTTTCTAGCTATTGGAAGAGTGCTTTGGGTGTGGCATGACGTTTGTCGATTAATTGGACTAATTTGAATGCTTTCAGTAGGTGTGTTTCTTCACTCTAAGATCACCTTGTACACATCTGTGCTGGATCTACTTGATTTTTTGATAATCTGTTTGGCAGTTTTCATTGCTGTCTTGGGCTTTCCAATTGACTAGTGGCAGAGTGAAAATGATGTGTAGTGATGAAATTCCCAATCTGTGCACAGTATTCTGATGGGGTCTCATCAATGCCCTGTACAGTTGCAGTAAAATCTCCCTATTTTTGGATTCCATTCCTCTTGCAATAAACATCAAAAATTCATTTGCACTTGTTGTGCCTGGATGCTAGCTTTTCACGATACCAAGAACACAAATAAATTAGTTAAACATGATTTTCCTTTGACAAAACTATGGTGACTTGACCTGATCCCATTATAATTTTCTAAGTCTCCTGCTTTAGCTTTGTTAATTAATGGTGCCAGCAATTTGCCAATGACAGATAATAATAAAAGCAAAATACTGCGATGTTTTAGACTTGACCAATGTAGGTTAGTCTAACTGGCCTGTAGTTTACTGCCGTTTGTCATTTTACTGTCCCACAGTTAAAAGGTGATGTAAGCTTGTCTAACTCCCAGTAATCTAAATAGTCATTTGCGGTAATGAGATAGTCAGTTCCAAAATAAGTGAAGGAGTCCACACCAAACTTGTCTATCTGGGATGTAAAGAGGGTCTCCTTAACTTGCTTAGCTTCATGTTTAGAACACTTCATGTTCGGTACAAGCACTGCACCAGTTGATCTGGTCCTTAATTTAATTGCTCATGTTTAGCCAATAGAGCATTTCTCTTTCCTTGCCCAGACTCGACTCAATTCCTTGATGGCTTGCTTGGATGTACTTCAGCGCCTTTTTCCCATCTCCTCAGGAATGATGACTCTAGTTCCTTTGTACAAGATATCATCTTAGGCAATCAATTTAACTATATGTGCCCAATACATTCCTAGAGCAACAGGTGTGTCCTTGGTGGTATCAGGCCATCCCTTCATCACTAGTTCCGGCAACACTTGGGAGAGTTGTATCGTGTTGTGCAGTTTGCTTGATCTGAGCAGGATGCTTACCTGTTAGATTCAATGTCTCTGCTGGGTTGATGACTTCCAGAGCATGTTGTGCCATTGCTTCTTGTTGAATCTGAAAGATTTCATGCTCTGTACTCTGCCATTACTTCCAAACAGATACTGATTAAAATGTTCACAAGCAAAGGCAATAATAGCCAGTCACTTTTTTTCAATCTGTGCGAAGCATCTTTCAGTTTATGCTAACATTTTGAATGTAGGCGCAATTGATTGTCCTTGATTCATGATATTTGCTCCAAGTCCTGTTTCCCTGACATCACGTTGCATGGTGACTTTGTTATTAACATCGTACCCCAGTACTGGTATCCATCACTAATTATTTGATGTGAGTGAAAGCTGCTTCTTGTTCTGTGCCCCAATATCACTGAACATCCTCTTCAGTCAGACAAATTGGGCAAGAACTTTGCAAGGTTGTTCACATACCCATCAAATCATTGCATCACCTTCATATCTGTTGGTTGCTGCATCTCTACTACAGCTCGCATCTTATCAGGATCAGGGTGAAGTCCTTTTGCAGTCTGTACATGACCTATGTACTTGACTTCAGTCATCTTCAATGTAGTTTTTTGTTGTTCAGCTTCATATTCATTTGGCAAGCTCTCTGGTCTTTTCACTAGATTTTGGTCATGGTCTGCAATGGCTTCTTCCATCATATCTCCACATCAATAGACTAACAAATCATCCACGATCGTCTCTACTCCAGGAAGATCATTGACTGTCTCATGCTGCTTGCATTGGTACTCTTCCAGAGCAGCAGAAATGCAAATGGCATCTACAAAGTAGTCAGGAAACTACTGCTTTCATTCAACTTAATTTGCCAATATTCATTCTTTGGATCTAGGGTAGTAAAGACCTTTGCCGTGGCAAGTTAGGCAAGCCTCAATTGTTGTCATAGTGTTGTGAGATCTCTTCAAAGTTTTATTGAGGTCCATTGGATTTATGCACACTCTCCGCTTTAGCGGTTTTTCAATGCTTCCATGCTGCTCATCCAGCCTGTAGAGTTGCTACTTCCTTGATTACTCCCATCTTTTCAAGCTCCTGTGCCTTGACCAAATTTGAGGGCAGCTGGAACTCTCCTTGGAAAATGCTGAGTTGGTCTCACACTCTCAACTACTTCAAGATGATATTCAGCAGGAATACATCAAAGACCTTTCAGATCATCTTTGTAATTTGTCAGGATCTGTCCAGCAGTTCCAAGGTGTAGAGTGATTCATCAGAATCACTGTCCAACATCTCTCCAACTATCATCTTTACAGGCTTGATTTTCATCTTTCCTGCAAAACACTTGCAAGCAAAATGATTCAGCTTCCTGCTTTCCCCATGCTGGACCTGCTTCCTTTGCTTTGTGGTGTCCTCCACAATATTACCATTCAGTTCTCTGGCGTTGATCTTTTTGCCAGCCCTTCTGCAAACAGTTCATTTTACTCCTTTGCCTTATGCTTGGACTGCCTGAACTGCCTCTCAGTACAGTGCAAAGCCCCATTAGTTCTCCCATCAATACTCTTTAGCTGATGAATGTAGGAAATTGTTTTATATTGCATTTGATGTTTGTTGCAGTAATGTTATTAAAAGCCCAGATGTAAGATACGCATAGGGGCAATATGCCTGCTAAAGCTATGATAAAGGTTGTAAAAATGAGGCAATCATAGATTTTAATCATTTACTTGTTTACTGATAGATGGCTAATGGAACATTGTTTATATTTTGGAAGATCCCTAGGGTGTAGATAAGTTATGATGGATTGTGCTGTGTCCTGGATAAACTGGTCATGGGACATCTCCATGGGAGGAGATGGAAGAATGCCTTATGATGTAATTATGGATGCAGCCAGGTCTGTCTGCAGTTTGCAATTAGTCTGACAAAACAGGGCTCCTGGAAGATTCTCTCCAAGGTCTTTGCACAGAGGAAAGCAAATGGACCTGATTGTTAACTTTATTTATAAGTGATCTTTGGACTATATTGGTTTGCTTAATTGGAATATTATACATAGTTGCAAGTGCAGGGAGAAAGTTCAAGTTTTCCTCTTATTTAAGCACTGTTAACTACAAAAACTCTCTGTATTTTCTTGCTGTTTTGGGCCGAGCAGTTGCCATACTAGGCTGTGATGCAGCCAGATAGGATGCTTTCTATGGTGTATCTGTAAAAGTTGGTAAGAGTCAATGTGGACATGCCGAATTTCCTTAATTTCCTGAGAAAGTATAGGAACTTTTGTGCTTTCTTGGTCGTAGCGTTGACGTGGGTGGACCAGGACAGATTGTTGGTGATGTGTACAACTAAGAATTGACCATCTCCACCTCGGCCCCGTTGATATAGTCAGGGGTGTGTACGATACTTTGCTTCCTGAAGTCAATGATCAGCTCTGAGTCATATTGAATGTTGGAGAGCTTGAGGGGCCTTATGGTCTATTCCTGCACCAATTTTCATGTTCTTATGTACCTCACAGTCTACTTTTACTGAACTAGGAATGAACCCACAACCAAAGACAACAAAGTAACATGATGGAAATCATCATTCAGCCCGCTAAGCATTTCCTGCTATGTTAGGAAAAGACAGTAGCATTGAAAAGACACACAAGGGTAAATATCAAAGGTAGACATAGTGCCTTAACCAGTAAGATTTGTTGCCAGTGAAATTAATTGCTATTGACAGGATTGGGCACATTTATTTGGTTTGATGGTGGAATACTTGGGTTAAGCAATAGCAGAATGCATTATAAATAGCAGAGTATCATAGATTATTTTTTGACAATAGAACATTTGAATTTCCGCAAAGCTGGCACCCGCTATTTTTGCTGCTTGTTGGTGTTGGGTGGATGGTGTGGTATAGAGAATAGAAGCGGGATGTACTTAACATGGTTCAGCGCATTTAAATGCTGTTGCCTTCAAACAGAAGCATCTCGGTCATCCAGGTTTTTGAAACATGACTCATGGGCTTTGTGAATTTGATTGAAAGGTCTAAACTTACTGTTGTTATTTAGAGGTGAGGTACGCCTTTGGGATTATTAAGAGTAGACATGGAATATGTAAAAAGTAGATACGGTCTGTGGAACTGTCGAACTGTTAAGTCATTTAATTCCTTGCTCTTTAGATTTGGGGAGGAATAAAGCCTGTAATTGAAAAATAATTGGCACTTGCAATTTCAATAGATGTTTGTTGACGTAAACCTGAGTGTTATCGTTATAGTATTATTTCTGCTTGACTGTTTCCACAACCTCTCTTTGTCACAGTGGGGGTCTGTAAATTCATGGTTTGGTTGATCAAAGTGGTCATAAAGAGATTAGCTGTGTCCGATGTGAATAAAAATGTTTGTTTTTATTGTGAACTAAGTATTTGAAGGGATTTAAATGTATTGAATGGGTTTTCATCAATGAGAGTTTTTTTAATATAGTGAAGTTTGTAATAGAGACTAAAAACTATTTTATTTAATCTCAGAACGGCTCCTTAGTTCTCCCCATGGGAGATACTGAGTGACTTGGCATGAGGGTGTATTCGCAAAGGGTGCTGGGTGGGGGTTTCACGGGTTGTCATGAGTTGGCACTACATCAGCACAAGGGCTATCTAGGGCCACAGGAATAAGTGAGGAACCATGGGTTGGCACTGATTTGTTATAGATGCTATAAAGGTCCATGGGGATGACTGGGGGTTCATGGATTGGCATTGTGGCTGTAAAAGGCCAAAGGAGGGTGATAAAGAGATATGGAGGGTATGAAGGGCTATAGAGGAGCACGAGATGACAAGAGTTTGCATAGATAGGACATGTGGAGCTTGTATGGGAGTGGAAATCTGGGCTTGAGTTTGCAGGAAGTAACAGAACATTCAGCTGAACTGGTCCATACTAATATTTATGTTACACATAAACTTCCTCCCACCTTCCTTCATCCAACACAGTCAACATACCTTCTGTTCTTTTCCTCCTCACGTGCTTGTATAGATTCCTTTTAAAATGCATCTATTCTATTTGCTGAATGATACAGTAAAGCTATAACCACCAGTTGGGAAATAAGAGCTGCAGTACAAATCTAGAACATATATCATGAGAGACGCACATATTTCAAGTTACTTTTGAGACTGGTAACTGCAGGATTAGTTCTAACTGGGCTATGTCTTGTTTATTCTGCCAGGCTCAGGTTGGGAAACCCTGAACAAATAAAAACACTTTTCAGTGAAGCTAAATTTGCAATGTAAAAAGCATCTTAAAAGCGACAGTGTCATATTTTCCATGTGGATAATCAAATTATTACTTGTCTGTGAAAGATGAACAAATGAAAAAGAAGTCCTGTCCTTGCTAAATTACACCTGGCTTCCGGTCAAGACAAGTTTTAAAATTCTCAGTCTTGTTTTCAAATCTCTCCGTGGCCTTGTCCCTCCCTTTCTGTGTAATCTCTTCTAACTCCACAATTCTCTGCGATATTTGTGTTCCTCTGATTCTGACCTTCTATGCATTGCTAATCAGAATTGTTCCACCATTTGTGGTCATGCCTTCAGTTGCCAAGGCCCAAGTTGTAGAATACTCTCCTAACACCTCACAGCCTCTCTCCCTTACTTCCCTGCTTTACGACCCTTTTAAAAACTTCCAAACCGACCAAGCTTATGGTTATCTGACTTCAAAGCTCCTTTTGTGCCTCTGTGTCAATTTTTGTTTTATGTTGCTGCTGTGGAGCACCCTGGCACATTTCATTATGTTAAAGGTGCTATATAAATACAAGTTGCTGTTGTTCAAGGCAAGATGCATTCTGGTTGCAGAACGGGCTGAAACCGTTGCAGAGTTTGCTTTTTTTGTCAGATTATGGATGGTCAGAAAGCCGTTCCTTGCATTTCCTGTGCCATGTGGAAACTTCAGGACACTTCATGTGCTTGGGGACCATGTGTACAACAAATTTCTCTAGCTGCTGGAGCTCGAGCTCAGGGTTTCTGCACTTAACGGGCAGCTGGAGTCACTAACATCATCAGGGAGACTGAGAGTTTCCTAGATTGTATATTTCCCACATGCAGTGAGAGCTCAGCTTCGTCCTTCAATCTATTGTGATTTACAACTGTAGGTAATGCAACCATGCACCTCTTGCTTTCCCTCCTAGTGTTTTTAGACATCCAAGAACTGCAGCCTGGCCATCCAGTAGTGTAGGAGGTTAAAACAGCTAGAGGGGATCATGCGGATGAAAAATACCACACTGACACTGACTGACACTCAGCCACCATCTCAGATATCGGTACTATGAGTAACTTAAAGGGTAGCACAGAGGGGGCTTCTGCATGTGAGTGGCTGGGTATGATTGCAAACAGGGCAGGGATTAAGAACACGTGGGCACTAGTTGCCAACATGGTGGGGTGCAGCAGAGTTCTGTTGTAGAGCACTCAGATTACAACTTTGTTGGGGTGGCCTACATAAATGGCTGATGGACATGCACACAGAGATAATTGGTGCATGGCCATACTTGTCAGAAATCCTGAGGAAAATCTCAAGGGCTATTGAGGAATCCAGCTCCAAATTGGCATAGAGTTTTGCACATATTTTGAATCTCATTCTTTCCAGATGGCAGTGGTGGCCACTCCATGAGAATGCATGTGCATTTGATCATAATATAGCATCTGATGATCAACATCTTAACTTCAATTGCTGCACAGGCAGAACCTACCCAATGTTTCAGTGCTGCAGTGGGAACTCAGATAGAGGTCATGAAATCTGAGCTTGTTGCCATGCAGGCTTAGACAAGCTGCCATTATTTCTGTGGATTCCAGTGTGCAATTGGGTTTTCAGGGTCTCTCACCCATCAATCTGTCCTCTAACTGATTACCAGAAATGCTGAGGTGCCACCCAATGAAATTGGCAGTGGCTCCTTGGAACAAGAACATGTTGCCATCTCTCAATGACATTATTTGTCCTCCCACAATTACCACTCCACCACTGGCCTTGCTGCTGTCTGCCAGTCAGCCAGCCTTGACTACTGCCTTTTATGATGTGGTACTGAGGCCCTTTAGGCCCACAGCTGCCGGGGTCTTGCAGCAACAAGCCTCACTGTGTTTGAGTGCTGGTTATGATTGGTTCTCAATTGAATCATCAATTGGCAGAGAGCAGAAAGCCTTCATCACCCAGCAGCCACCTCTGGTTTGATATATCAGGTGAGAGTTGAACAGCAGACTGGCAAAGGATGAACAATTCATGACTGCTGCCAGGTTGGTGGTGATTCGTTAGCATTGATGAACTGGGCATAGGTGCAATACAACAGCACATTGAGCGATAGTCCTGGCTGTTATGGCATATAATTGCAGCATTGAGATGCAGTACATGCAGTCGATGGTATCCTGCATGATACAAAGCCAGATATCCTGGCAAAGCGAATACAGGCTCTTCTGGCTTCCCTCTGTTGAAAGTGAAGGCAATGAAGCCTCTGCTCCTGCAGTACGGAGCCTCTGTCACCTCCAGGATGTAGTGAGGATGGTGAACTGTGAACTTTTTAGTTATGTTGTCTGTTGCAGCCTGGAAGGATCCCAACAATGTATAAGTTGAGGGTCACAGTCACAGCCACTGCCATTGGCAGCACTGTCCTCGCATGACTCTGAGACAGCAGATCTGCTTCCAAAGGTGACAGAGCTCAATGAATCACAGATGGATAGGACTTCCTGCTGGGAGCCTTACCCAGCCTCCTCCTCATCTTCTGCGAGAATCTTCTCATCTACTTTACTGCCTCTTCACCATCTCCCTCTCATGCTGAAGCCCAAGGGGGACTGCTGCAATGGCACCCGCATTGGAAGCAGGTGGTATGCCCAGACTCCTAGCAGGACCAACCAACATCTGCCCCATATTCAGCATCACTCCCTATAGTGTTCTCCAACTTTAAGCAACTTTCCAAACATCCAGTACTTCCAGAAACTCAAGCAAAGCCAGTAGAAAGAAATAAGCAAGTAACCTGCAAGTTGAATAGTCACTCCTTTGGAGAGCATTAGTGCTGGGATCCTTCATGCTGCTGAATGCATACTCAGCTGTGCATTTATGAGGAGGTGATAACTCGAGTGCCAAAATCCAAAATGGCAGTGCAGGTGTCATATTAGTGTTCGATGCTGACTGACATTAGGATCTGCTTAGTCTGCATACTAGTGCATGCGTGTAATCCCTGTGCTAATATCCTTGCCAAGTGGCATTCAGCACAGGCTGTAGAAGTGGGCAGAAACTGCACAGGTGCGATTTTGCTTCTAAATCAACACCAATAGTGTCAAAACAATCACCAAATGGAGCAGAACTTTGCAGCCACAAACAACTACACTCATCAAACAATAATAAAAGCAAAGCATTTCTCAACTACAAAATATTCTAAGTACAGTTATAAGGGCAACTAGGGATGAGCAATAAATGCCTCCAACGTCTCACAGCTTCCACAATGGCTTGGGCCTCCTTTTCGACAGAGGAGTACTGAATTTCGGAGGCATGGAGGGTCTGGGAGAAGAAGGCCACGGGTCTGCCCGCCTAGTTGAGCGTGCGGCCAGAGCTACGTCCGATGCATCGCTGTCAGCCTGAAAGGGGAGGGACTCGTCGACCGCGTGCATCGTGGCCTTGGCGATGTCAGCCTTGATGCGGTTGAAGGCCTGGCGGGCCTCACCCGTCAGGGGAAAAACTGTGGACTGAATGAGAGGGCGGGCCTTGTCCGCATAATTAGGGACCCACTGGACATAGTAGGAGAAAAACCTCAGCCATCGTTTCAGGGCCTTGGGGCAGTGGGGGAGAGGGAGTTCCATGAGGGGGCGCATGCGGTCGGGGTCGGGCCCTAGAACTCCATTTTCCACGACATAGCCAAGGATGGCGAAGCGGTTTGTGCGGAACATGCATTTCTCCTTATTGTACGTGAGGTTAAGGAGTTTGGCGGTCTGGAGGAATTTTTGGAGGTTCGCGTCGTGGTCCTGCTTATCGTGGCCACAGATGGTGACGTTATCTAGGTACGGGAAGTTGGCCCGCAGCCTGTACCGGTCAACCATTCGGTCCATCTCTCGTTGGAAGACCGTGACCCCATTAGTGACGCCAAAGGGAACCCTAAGGAAGTGATACAGGCGGCCATCTGCTTCGAACGCAGTGTATTGGCGGTCCACGGCGGATGGGGAGCGGGTGGTAGGCAGACTTCAGGTCCACTGTGGAAAAGACCCGATACTGCGCAATCTGATTGACCATGTCAGATATGCGTCGGAGGGGGTATGCGTCGAGCTGCGTATACCGATTGATGGTCTAACTGTAGTCAATGACTATCCTGTGCTTCTCCCCAGTCTTTACTGCTACCACTTGAGCTCTCCAGGGGCTGTTGCTGGCCTCAATGACCCCTTCCCGCAGAAGCCGTTGGACCTCCGACCTGATGAAGGTCCTGTCCTGTGCACTGTACTGTCTGCTCCTGGTGACGACGGGTTTGCAATCCGGGGGGAGGTTCGCCAACAGGGAAGGTGGATCGACCTTAAGGGTCGTGAGGCCGTAGACGGTGAGTGGGGGGTAGGGGTCCGCCGAATTTTAAGGTTAAACTTTGGAGGTGGCACTGGAAGTCCAGGCTGAGTAACAGGGCAGTGCAGAGGTGGGGAGGATGTCGAGCCAGAAGTTGCTAAACTCTACGCCTTGGACGGTGAGGGTCGCGATGCAGTACCCCCGGATTTCCACGGAATGGGATCTGGAGGCCAAGGAGATTTTCTGGGTGACTGGGAGGGAACAGCGCCTTTCCGTAGTGGAGTGGATGAAGCTCTCCGTGCTCCCGGAGTCAAGGAGGCAGGTCGTCTCGTGCCCGTCGATCTTCACCATCATTGTTGCGGTCGCGAGGTTGTGGGGCCATGACTGGTCCAGGGTGATCGAGGTGAGCTGCGGCAGATGTTGGGAGGCCCCGGGCTGGTCAGCAGTGGTGGAGGTAGCGGCAGGCGATGAATGGCCAGACGAGCAGGGGTCCTGAGAAGCCGTCGAAAATGGTGCCGAAGATGGCGGCGCCCATGGCGGGAGGCATCAAAGATGGCGGCACCCACAGGCCGCACGTGGTTGGTGAAGAAGATGGCAACGCCCCTGGGTCACGTGGGGGGTGCAGGAATGCCGGGCCTGGAAACAGCGGTGACCGACTGGGCCTGGCAAACAGAAACAAAGTGTCCCTTCTTCCCACATCTGTTGCAGGTCACGCTCTGCGCCGTGCAGCGCTGCCTGGGGTGTTTGTTCTGCCCGCAAAAATAGCACTTGGGCCCCCAGGGTTGGCTGGCTGCCGCGCGGCGCAGGCTTGCGGTGAGCTGGAGTCGGCAGCTGGTGGGACCCACAATGCCCATGGGTGCCGCGCGGTCGGGGGCGTATGACATTACGGGAGGCCACCTTTAACGAGTTAGCGAGCTGCCTAGTTCCCGCAAGATCAAGCGTACCCCCTTCCAGTAGCCGCTGGCGGACGTACGCAGACCTCATGCCCATAACATAAGCCTCTCGCATTAAAAGTTCTGTGTACTGGACTGCCGAAACTGCCTGGCAGTCACAGTTCCTACCTAGGATGTGCAGGGCACACCAGAAATCGTCCAGAGATTCCCCGGGGAGTTGCTGTCTCGTGGCCAGGAGGTGCCTGGCGTATACTTGATTGACTGGTCGAACGTAATGTCCCTTCAGGAGCTCCATCGCTTCGGAGTAAGTGGGGGCATCCCGGATGAGAGGAAAAATGTCAGGGCTCACCTGTGAATAAAGGACTTGGAGCTTCCTCGAGCCCCAGGGTTCCTCAGCAGATGTTCGGATGTAGCTTTTGAAGCAGGCTAGCCAGTGCTCAAAGGCGGACGTGGCATTGGCTGCTTGAGGGCTCAGCTGCAGGCGATCAGGCTTGATGCGGAGATCCATTGTTTTAAAAATCTTTGCTCAATAATTGATGCACTATTAATTACCACAAAGACGAGAGTAGTGGAATAATCGAGGCTTTATTGAGCAAAGATGTTGTGCCTCCTGTAGCTGGAACCAGAAAGGCTGAAGCACCGGCGAGCACACACATTTATACACCGCCTACTGGGCGGAGCCAGCAGGCAGGGATTTACCCATGTCCCTCTACTGTACGGACAATTCCGTAATACATGTAATACTACTAGTGGTGACAACCACAGTCATCCAAAGCTCTGCTGCCCGTGTCTTAATCCAGTCATTTTCGACGTCGGGGTTGGGACCCGTGGGTGGGTTGCAGGCGGGTGTTGGGAGGGTCGCGGGGTCACCGGTCACAGCGTTCCTGATCATTGGAAGATGTGCCTAACAGCCGGGACTGGCTTTTAAAAATGTCGGCCGCGACTGGCTTTCAGAATGCTGGCCGTCCCGTGCATAAGTGTGCCCCCTCAGCAGTGTGCAGGACCGGATCGCAGCGAGGCAGACCACCTCATCCTGAAGTCAGCAGCTGTCCCAGGAGCAGATTCTTTCAAAAAATGAAAGGAGTCTGCTCTCCAGAAGCAGCGGCAGGGAGGTTACATGCCCCGTACACTGACGCCACATGTTCTGGGCGCGAGAAAGATTGCTCCACTTTGTAGCTGCCAGCAGCGCTGGTCTGAGCTCCAGGGCCTCTGGTGAACAACCCATGAAGAAGCTGAAAACAGGAACAAATGCAGCATAAAGATGATTTCTTGAGGCATTGGTTTATTAGTTGTGCCACTGCAAATCAGGATGCAAAGTTTATGTGTGTGGAATTACTCGCAAATTAAAGATTAAAACCCTCAAAAGGCATTTGAAGACTAAGCATGGCGGGTTCGAGGTCAAACCTCTTGATGTTTTTTCCAACGGATGCAGTGAGATCTGAAATCTTCAGCTAAAGTCCTTATCAAAAATGTAACATTGAATGACAAAGTAAGTGAGGTTGTGAAGACCAAGCAGGCTCATCTATCACATTAAAGGTAAGCGAAAAGGGTGGGTAGCGAAGGTTGGCTTCCATGGGTCTCGAAGGATGGCCGGTTGGTAAAAATGGGGCCCGGGCAAAAACGTTTGAAAAACATTGTCTTAATCCACAGCAAGTCTAGTTCCCCTATCATCCCTCTGACTTAATAATAATCTCTATTCTCACAAGTAGGCTTACATTAACACTTCAATGAAGCTCCTGTGAAAAGACCCTAGTCACCACACTGGCGCCGGTTCGGGTACACGGAGAGAGAATTCAGAATGCCCAAATTATCTAACAGCACGTCTTTCGGGACTTGTGGGAGGAAACCGAAGTGAACTTAGCATGACAACTACCTACACCAGACACTCTACCATTACCTAAGTGTGGTAATGTACAATCCACTCTCTTTATCAAGTTTACAGCAAACTCCACTGTTTTTTCAATTTTTATGTCAGATACCAGCTCCGAATGGTGCTGTTTCCAAAATCCCAGGATGTTCTCATGGGTTGGTTGGAGAGTAGCAGACTTATCAGTCAAATGGCAATATCCCAGAGAAACCTTTTTGATCATATCTGAGAAATTGGTTTCTATTGCTTAAAGTCCTTCAGGATATTTTTTTTCTGAAACTGCATCCCCTTACAGTAAACACAATTTACTGATTCCACTTCATCTCTTTAATGGCCCTCCTGGCCTCATGGCTTGCTATATCATAACCTATACTTGCAGCAGCTTGAGAATTCAAGAGGTTTCAAGTACTGCTATTCTTCAGCCCAACAGCTCTCCTTCCTTCTGCAGTTACCTTAACAGGGCATTGCTCAGTGAATGATTCTTTGATTTGTTTCTAATTTTCTTTCCTCTGCAGAAATTAAGAATGAAAAAAATACTGATTCTGATTATTTTATTGAATTGGAAAATAACTGTATGTCAAGCGATTAATGTCAAACTCTGCAAATACAAAATATTAGAGCATAAAAAGACCTTCTTTTGCCTGTGCTGGTTCTTTGAAAAATCTGTCTAATCCATCCTATTCGCCTGTTCTTTCACCACATCCTTTTCCACTTTCTTTTGAAATATTTATTCACATCCCTTTTAAAGCTTTCATGTGCAATGTTCCTCCTAAGCAATGTGGATGTGTGGGTGCACAGCAACCTGGAATGTACCATGCAGTGTGACACACAGGCAGCACATAAGAAGGAAAATTAAAAGGGAACATTGATTACTTGTGCTTCTGGCAGGACATTCCATGTCCCAACAACTCCCTGCATAAAATCAATATTTTCCTTTGTTCTTTTGGCGATGATTTATGTCCACGGAGTTATGTACATATCAACCATTGGATGTACTATATTAAAAACCGTTCAATATGTTAAATAAAATAAATTCATCAGATTATCTTTTTCCTGAACTAATGAAACAGGCTCTAGATTAATTTGACTATCGTCATATACACAGCTTCTGAAACCGGGAAGCTGCTTGGCCCAAGACTGTAAGAAACTACAGAGTTGTGAACCCGGCTCCCATCCATTGACTCTGTCTGTACCTCCCGCTGCCTTGGGAAAGCGGGCAGCATAACCAAAGACCCCGCCCACCTGGCTTTTTCACTCTTCCTACTTTTTCCGTCAGGCCAGAAATACAGATTCAAAAACAGCTTCTTCCCTGCTGTTACCAGTTTCCTCAATGACCCTCTTCTGGACTGATATCTTCACACATCTTCTCTATGACCACCCCATCCAAGCCCTCATCTTCTCTATTGAGTAGTAGTACTGTATGCTTCTGTATGCTCCACCCGATGCCTGTGCCTATGTATTTACATTGTGTATTTTATGTTTGCCGTATGTATTTTCTTTTCAAGTACGGGCGGCACGGTAGCACAGTGGTTTCCACAGTTGTTTCACAGCTCCAAGGTCCCAGGTTCAATTCCCGGCTTGGGTCACTGTCTGTGCGTAGACTGCACGTTCTCCCCGTGTCTGTGTGGGTTTCCTCCGGTTGCTCCGGCTTCCTCCCACAGTCCAAAGATGTGCAGGTTGGGTGGATTGGCTATGCTAAATTGCCCTTAGTGTCCAAAAAGATGAGATGGGGTTACTGGGTTACGGGGATAGAGTGGAGATGTGGGCTTCGATGGGGTGGTCTTTCCATGGGCCAGTGCGGACCCGATAGGCCAGGTGGCCTCCTTCTGCACTGTAAATTCTATGAAATTCTATGATCTATCTGAGCTGTACGCAGAACAATACTTTTCACTGTACCTCAGAAAATGTGGCAATAAAAAAATCCAATCCAATCCAATCCCTTTCCATGGCCTTGACATCCTTGCTAAAATATAGCAACATTCATCAGAACATTCAAGGCTATGGGCCAAGTGCTGGTAAATGGGATTAGGTAGGTAGGTCAGGTGTTTTTCATGTGTCGGGCAAGACTCGATGGGCCAAAGGGTCTCTTCCGCACTGTATTTTTCAGTGATTCCATGATTCTCTATGAATAAAAGTGGCCACTATTACAAATGCATCCTGACTAATGATTTACACAGATTTAATATTATCTTTTTGGGTGGGCATCATTACTGATGAGATGCCCTGGCAGTAAATTGAGGTGCCATGTGCTTTTCTAACAGCCTTATGAACTTCTTTTCCTACTTCTAATAAAGTAAAAAACAGCCAAGAAATTATCCTTATAGTACATTAAATCATAGAATCATAGGATTTACAGTGCAGAAGGAGGCCATTTGGCCCATCGAGTCTGCACCGGCCCCTGGAAAGAGCACCCTACATAAGCCCACGCCTCCACCAACTCCTGTAACTCTGTAACCGCACCTAATTTTTCTTTGGACACTAAGGGCAATGTATCATGGCCAATCCAGCTAACCCGCACATCTTTGGATTGTGGGAGCAAACCGGAGCACCCAGAGGAAACCCACGCAGACACGGGGAGAACATGCAGACTCCACACAGACAGGGACCCTGGAGCTGTGAAGCAACTGTGCTACCGTGCTGCCCACAATCTGATGGGAAAGAGGAAGAAAATCTAAAAGGTGAGTCTAAAATGTTTTTTTTGGGACCAGGAGAAGCAAAAGACCTTCCACAGGTTCCATTTAAATAATGTGGGTCACTCTGTGATTGGGTCCCTCTCATCTCCAAATCCACACCAGTTGAACCCCTTGAGCGGCCAATATTACATTTAGCTGGAACTAGTGAGTTGCAGAGGGCTACTGCAGGATGTCCTACTGTCAAATTAGATTGGGTTACCCGCTTTTTGGGAGGGGGCGTGTGGTTGAGGTTAGTCTTCTCCTTCACTATAGCCTTATCCTGTGTGCCTCTGTCATTTTCTTTAACTCTGTCTCTTGTTCTGCCTCCATTGGAAGAGTTTGTATAGAAATTAGTAGAACAAACCCCATGCTGAGGAAAGGATTTCTCTGCCGGCATCTGCTGAAAATCAGCATGCAGAATCATTTTGTCGTTGCACAACCAATTTCTACACCATAGATACGTCACTTGCTGCATCAGAAGAATATTGGAATTATGGACCTTCAAAGTTTAGTGCAATACTGGGGCGAAATTCTCCCCCAACGGCGCGATGTCCGCCGACTGGCGCCAAAAGCGGCACCAATCAGACGGGCATCGCGCGGCCCAAAGGTGCGGAATGCTCCGCATCTTTGGAGGCCGAGCCCCAACATTGAGGGCCTAGGCCGGCGCCGGAGGGATTTCCGCCCCGCCAGCTGGCGGAAATGGCGTTTGTTGCCCCGCCAGCTGGTGGAAATGGCGTTTGTTGCCCCGCCAGCTGGCGCGGAAATGCGGCGCATGCGCGGGAGCGTCAGCGGCCGCCGACAGTTTCCCGCGCATGCGCAGTGGGGAGAGTCACTTCCTCCTCCGCCATGGTGGAGGCCGTGGCGGAGGCGGAAGGGAAAGAGTGCCCCCACGGCACAGGCCCGCCCGCGGATCGGTGGGCTCCGATCGCGTGCCAGGCCACCGTGGGGGCACCCCCCGGGGTCAGATCGCCCCGCGCCCCCCCCAGGACCCCGGAGCCCGCCCACGCCGCCTGGTCCCGCCGGTAAATACCAGCTTTGATTTACGCCGGCGGGACAGGCAATTTCTGGGCGGGACTTCGGCCCATACGGGCCGGAGAATTGAGCGGGGGGTCCCGCCAACCGGCACGGCCCGATTCCCGCCCCCGCCCAATCTCCGGTACCGGAGACTTTGGCGGCGGCGGGGGCGGGATTCACGGCGGCCAACGGCCATTCTCCGACCCGGCGGGGGGGTCGGAGAATGACGCCCCAGATCTCTGAAACTTTACCTTTCACTATGTATAGTTGCAAGATAGAAATCGCACATTACCTTTGATAGTGCTGCTATACCTGAGATAGGTGCAGCTGGTACCTCTTATGTTTGATAAAACTAGCGCCACACCATTTGTTTCTAGAAAATTAGAATAATTTCAATACATCAGCAACTGTTGTCAATTATACAACTTTAGTTGTTACAGCACCTATGTAGTAAAATATCATCTTGGGCAGGTTATTAGACAAGACTGCATCAGGTTGACGATCTACAGCCTTTTGGGTACATTCTTACCTTAAAACCTATGGGGGTGCATGGTTAATGCCGAAAATTGGGCCAAGGCCTGAATACTTCAGTGTACAGCTAGTTTTCCTTCTAAAACAAAGTGTAGCTCAAATGCACTTCACTCGTTGGATAAGCTAAATTGTAATCGAATAACTTGCAGTGCATCAATATTTTATTGCTGTCTATTTATAGGCTATCTAATAGTCACAGCACAAACCATACTTCTTCAGCTTGGAGCTTTCCACCTTTATTATCAAAGTTACTCATAAACGGCTAACAAGGTCATACAGACGGGAAATGATCTTGACTTTTTGAGGTCATTTTCCACAACTACCAAGTGTGCAATCCTAAATTTTTGGCTCAGAAACTCATTTAAATTATGTAGGAGTGTTTGAACAACAACTGTAACTGGCACTCAAACACTTGCCTTCTGATGGGTATCCAGCAATCAATTGTAAATTACCAACACAATAGGTACTTCGGTTAACCAAAGAGGTAGAGCAACTCTTTAGTGGCCTATCTGGATATTTGGAAGTTACAAAATGGTGTAGTTTTCTGATGTTCATGTTCAAGAACATGGTAGTCGGTTTCATTTCAGATAGCCTGGGAAATTTAGTACAATTAAAATAAAATGGTTATGAGGGAATGAGCTGTTGGCTCAGACTACATTTTATTAAAGGGTGTATTGTAGTCTGCATCAAAAATGTTGTGAAAAACCTTATTTACCATTTGGCATAATTTGTGCTGAGATGCATCACTGCGATGCAAAGTCAGTGTGACAAAAATGACATGCAGACTGGAATTCCATGTCACGATGGTGGCCTCTAAGATAAATCTGAAAGTAGGGGGAGGCCCCACTGAGAGTCCAAAAAGTAAGCAGCTCCCCCCACTGAGCTGGCAAGGAGGTTAAGACCACCAGGGTTCACCAGATGGTCTTCCGAAATCGCAGAGGTGCCATCCGTCCCTGGCAAAATGGCAGGGGGGATATGAAAAGGCCCTTACTTGACCACTCAATTGGCTTCTGGGCAGGAGGGCTGTACTCCACCTTCCCTGCTACTGGTAAAGTGGCACGGCAGCGTAACTCAATGAGCAATCCACTTCCCCGCCTCGCGTTGCAATTTTACAGGCCACCCGCAACCCCCTCATCGCCCCCACCCCTCCAACCACCCAGTCCTTCCCCAGAGGGCTGATAAAATCCAGCCGATGGCTCTAGTCCACTCCCTCCTGTGCCAAAAACAGTGCATCTTTAACATAATACTCTTGGATTGTCTATTCAGTGTCCTTTATCCAGCATGGCCTGCTGAGACAGATCAAATTGGGTCAGGGAGCCAATTTTATGTCCTGAGTGTTTCAGGAGGTTATATGCAATTTAGTAATAACTCAGCTAAAATCCTCGGCATTCACCCTCAGTCCCAAAGGGCACTATAACGACTATAACGATATTACCAGATCCTAAAAACTATGATTATGACCTACTACTCAGAATAGCGACAGGACTGCAACAAGGGTTTAGGCTTTCTGCTCTGCTGTTTGAAACCAGCAACCCACTCCACAACCCCCAAACAAGTCCACTGGCTTCAGCTTCTTTGGATTAATTCACAGGCATGAGATGCAGAGCCCCCTAAAGCTACTAAAGAGAAGATTCAGGAGCCCAGTTTGGACATCCCCATGTTGGAGTACATCTCCACCTTCCCAGAATGGCCCTTCAATGCCTGTGCAGTGGTCAAAGAGCATTAAAAAAAATTCCAGCCAACCATAAAAAAAAACAGCCTGACAAGCATGCTGAGGCTCAGACTCTGCAACAGGGAGAACACGTCTTAGTGTTGCTACCCATACCCACTGACCCTTTCCGAGCCAAGTTCGGTGGCCTGAATCGAGTGGCCAAAAAGACTCTCACCCTTGACAGGAGGAAAAAACACTGGTTATGCCACCTTGGCCTACTAAAGAAATGCTACAGCCAAGAGCCCAGTCAACTAGTGGATGGTTTCCGGAGAGTGGAAATATCGGAGTGCAGCCAGGAGGAGTCAGCAGAGGAGGAGGCGGGGGCTGGAAGGCCCCCAGTTGAACCTCCGGCTACCAAGCTGGAAAAGGCCAGAGTCTTGGAAGACCTAAGTGCCCAGTTGACACACCTGACCAAAGAGCAGCATGAGGTTATGGTCACCCTGCTTGGAAAGTTGAAAGAAAACTACAAGGACCAGACATGGCGTAGCACCCTAACAATCCACAATGTGGACTTGGGAGACAAAACCCTTAGTGGCTGAGCCCCAGCAAGCTGGTTCAAGTCAGGCAGGAAATCCAGTACGTGCTGGATAGTGATATCATTGAGCCTAAACACAGGAGTTGGAACTCCCCCACTGCACTGGTCCCAAAGCTGGATGGATCAAAACGGTTCCTCACCGACTAACAGAAAATAAATGCAATAACCAGGGTTGACTCTTATCCAATCCCATGCCATGGGGATTGTACAGACAATGTGGGCTACTCGGCTTATCCCAGCAAACTCGACCTTTTAAAAGACAAGTCGCCATGAGCCCCAGGGTGAGATAAATCCTGGGATTTATCACCCCGTCTGGTCTATAGCTTAAAAATGCCCCAGCATCATTTCTGAGGTTGATAAAATAAGTAATAGCTGCGTTCAGCAATTGCGCAATGTATCTGCATGACTTGGTAATTTATAGCGACACCTGGAGTCACTACGTAGACCACCTGGAGGCAGTGTGCAGTGTTCCAGGGTTCGAAAAGGACAAACTTTATGGTGAACTTGGCTAAAAGCAAGTTAATGGGATAAGGAAACGTGCTACCCCATGAAGCCAAAGCACATGCCTTAATCAATTTCCCTGCTCCCAAAATAACAGAGGGAAATGAAGCATTTTCTAGGGATGTGTGGATTCTACAAAAGGTTTGTCCCAAACTTTAGTCGCCCTAAAGAGAAACTCAAATGTAGTGTAGACAGAGGCTCGCCAAGACGTTTTTACAAAATTGAAAGACATTTTGGTAAACGAGCCTGTACTAGCTGTCCCAGACTTGAGCAAACCTTTAAGGGTGGCCATTGATCCAGTGATCTCGGGATGGGAGCTGCCCTATTCCAGGAAGGTGATTCTGGAATTGAGCGTTGTATGTACTCATCTTTGTTCCAAGTTCGAACAAGGTCACTTTAAGAGTCCAATCATGTGATGAAGTCATCGGCCATTTGCATGGGTAAATGTCCTAACAGCCTGTAGGATAAACTCCTTTCCAATAAAGCTCTTGTTTGTACCTTTATGGTCTTGAATGACACCACTAGAGACAGACTCGTGTGTAGGTTAAGAAGCAAAGCTATCGAAGAAATGGCTGTTAACAGAATGCAACTAGAACCTAAAGAAGACTTTATAAGTTGCAATCTCAATGGAAAGATGTCGGAATTGTAGTAAAAGGGGGCACATTGAACTGGGGGAAATGGTTCTGTTGAGGGGATATATTAATGTAAATGTGCAGCTAAAGAGACAGAACTTGTCCCTATCATGGGGGTCAGATAAGGCATCAGACCATTCTTAATTCTTGTCATTTTACATCTTAATTCAGTTACTGGCTTTGAGTTCTGTCATTGGTAGCTGCCGTAAGATCTGTCTGCAGGTGTCAAGTAATGTCATTCCAGGTAACTATCCAGTCCTAATGGGTAGAACCTGGCTGGAGAGAATCAAGCTAAACTTGGCCAAAGTGAATCTTATGTCAGAGTTCAAAGCAGGTCTACCGAAGATTTTAAAGAAACATGCCATCATTAATGGAGAGCTGTGAAGCATGAAAGAGACCTTAGTCAAGCTAAAGATTAAGCATGAAAGCCAAGCAAGATGCTTAAAGACTAGGTCAGTGCATTACGCCATCAGGCCCAAGGTCGAAGCCTAATTAGTGATGCTGGTCAAGACGGGGGTCCTCAAACCTGTTAACGTAAGTGATTGGGCCATGCCAATAGTACCAGGAATGAAGAAAGATGGTTTGGTAGGCATCTGTGGTGATTTTAAAGTCACTATCAATCTGGTATTGTGTGCAGAGCAGTACTCTCTGTCTTTAATTGATGATTTATTTTCTGGGTTGGCTGGTGGACAGCATTTCAATAAAGTTGACCTCAGTCAAGCTTATCTCCAGATAACTGTGGATCCAGATCCACAACAATATTTGACAATTGTGACACGCAAAGGGTTATTCAAATATAAAAGGCTTCCATTTGATATCTCGTCCGCACCTGCATTGTTCCAATGTGCCATTCTAAGCTGACTAGAAGGAGTCCAGTGTTACCTAGACAATATCTTAGTTACTGGAAAAAATGAAGAAAAGTATCTTCAAAATTTAGATACTACACTCCAGATATTATAAGATTATGGATTAAGAGGACGGAAAGATAAGTATGAATTCTACAAATCTTCTATTGAACACCTGAGGCACCTCATAGAACATAGAACAGAACATACAATGCAGAAGGAGGCCATTTGGCCCATCGAGTCTGCACCGACCCACTTAAACCCTCACCTCCACCCTATCCCCGTAACCCAATAACCCCTCCTAACCTTTTTAGTCACTAACGGCAATTTATCATGGCCAATCCACCTAACCTGCACGTTTTTGGACTGTGGGAGGAAACCGGAGTACCCGGGGGAAACCCACGCAGACACGAGGAGAACGTGCAGACTCCGCACAGACAGTGACCCAGTGGGGAATCGAACCTGGGACCCTGGCGCTGTGAAGCCACAGTGCTATCCCCTTGTGCTATTGGGCTGCCCCTTTATAGCTGTAAAGGGACTTTACAAATCGCTTTCAAAAGTAAAAACCATAATTAAGGCACCTGCACCTCAAAACATAAATCAACTTTGATCATTTTTGGGCCATAATGGAAGGTGTGTCCCGAATCTAGTAATTATTCTCAAGCCTTTATACAACCTATTGTGTCAAAACAGGAAATGGAAATGGGTGGATAAATGTGAGAAGGTTTCAGACAAGCTACAGAGTCACTACTAAAGTCATCAGTCCTGACATGCTTTGATCCGAAGGTACACTTGCAACTGACTTGTGACGCATTACGTTATGGGGTAAGAGCAGTGATTTCTCACATAATGCCCAATGGCGAAAAAAAGCCAATAGAGTTTGCATCAGGATCCTAGAACAAAGCAGAAATGAACAATGCACAGATAGAGAAGGAAGTTCTCGGCATCATTTTCGGAATCAAATGTTTTTACCAATACCTATTTGGAAGAAAATGTACTTTATTAACGGATCATCGACCACTGACAATGATACTTGTGCCGCACACCAGTATTCCATGTCTTGCGATGGGCCAGATGCAGAGATGGGCAATGATGTTGTCAGCATATATATATACGTATACAGGATAAAATACTGTCAATCCAATCTCCATGGGAACGCTTCTTGACTCTCTGGATTACCTTTATCTAACGAGTCATCAATTAATAGTTCGAGTGATAATATTTTCGATTTCAAATAAGTCGATAACACTCCTGTTACCACAGGACCAGTTAAGAAGTATCCCAGAAATAATCCACAACGAGCAGGAGTTATGAACATGGTACTTTGGCAAAACCGTGGCAGCAAACCCGGAGTTGAAGCCAAGACTCAAGCTATGCGTACAGACTGGTTGTGTCCTCTGGGGAATGAGGCTCATTTTTCCCACATTGTGTGAAACCAACTTCATAAAGATCATTGTGAGATAGGAGGGATGAAGGGGATAGCCAGAAGCTATTTTTGGTGGCATTGGCTCGATAGCGAAATCAAGGAAAAAGTGGGCAATTGTTTGAAACCTGCCGCCACTCGTGCCATTACACCCAAGGGAAGGGCCGGAAGGGCCAAATTATGTCAGACCATTTGAAGGACGATTTTGTTTTCTTTGTGGTACCAGGGTATTGAACTTGATGATCAGCCATGATCATAATGAATGACAGAGCAGGCCGAAGGGCCGAATGGCCTCCTCCTGCTTCTATTTTCTATGTAAGTTTCTAGGTATGATAGATGTGCATTTGAAATGGCCTGAAGTCTTCATTGCATCCTCGAAGAGAACAATAGAAAGACTGGGTGAGATTTTTGCAAGATTCAGTCAGCCTGAACAACTTGTTAGCAACAATCGGCCATAGTTCATTTTGCAAGAATTCACAAATTATCTAAAGGAGAAAGGAATCCAACACATCCGATCTGTGCCTTATCATCCTGCTACAAATGGGCTGGCTGAAAGGTTTGTACAGACAATGAAGCATTCATTGAAGGCAACTCGTGAGCAAGGATCATTGTCTAACCGACTAAGCCAATTCCTGATGGTATACAGGAATATAACACATTCGACAACCCAAAGTTCTCCAGTATTACACATATTAAAATTTCAGTTACGCAGAGTTTGATTTGCTGAAGCTGCCTAAGAGAAGAGAAATTGTTGAGAGGAAACAACAAAGTCAGGTTTTGCGATGTGAGAACAGAGCTAACCGCCGTGTTATTCAGAAAGGTCAGGAAGTATTGGCGAGTAACTATACCACCCGCTACAAGTGGATACCTGCCTTCGTCTTAGCTCAAACAGCAACGGTCTCCTACACAGTTCAAACTCGGGACAATGTAGTGTGGAGGAGTCACGCAGGTCAACTTATAGTGGATACCTGCCTTTGCCTTAGCACAGATAGGAAAGGTCTCCTACCACAGTTCAAACTCGGGACGACGTAGTGTGGAGCATGATGATCAACTTTTAGCAACCAGAATTAATTTGCCAGGGACAGAGACAACCGAGAGTCCGCAACAAACTGTGCCACGTGGAGACCTACATGCCTGAGAAGCTGACAATACCAGAAACAGCTGTGGAAGACAGTACCCCAGTTGAGGACACTTCAACACCGAGTCAACTTCCGAACACTACATTGACTCTGGTTGAGACAACTATGGACAACGTCCTAACTAAACCAAAAACACCAGAGGTTACAGTAACACGAGAAAGCAGGCGCCTGAGGTTCACTGAGAACCATACAATAATCAAAATTCATCAAAATGTCTAACTTATTAACTTTGTGTTTATTAATTGTTCATATTGTAAATTTTGTTGTTAACATTATATTGGTCGGAATTTTCCAGTTGTTACGATTCACTGTTCCGACCGACAGCGGACCCCCACCTGCAGATTTCCTGCTAGTGAGGGGTGGTTAGAATGGGAAATCCCATTGACAAACAGTGGGAAGATGGAATCCTGCCGCTCAGAGTGGCTGAGAAACATATGGCTGGGGGACCGGAGAATCCCACCCATTGTGTTTTGTTGCAGGAACCTCTAATGTATAGGTACCAAGAGACCCTGATATACTGAGATCAAAACCCCCTGAAATTGCTAGAAAAATCCACAGTGACCAATGCCAGGTTTTCCCACCAGAGTTTGCTCTTGCAGCCCGAAACATTACCCACATTGCAGGAAAGAATAATAATATTTTTGGATTTGGTCCAAGTAAAAGAAACTGATTGTTAATCAGAAATTGACTCATCAATAGGCAACAACACATACTGAAGCTCCTTTGGCAAGCTTTGTCACATTCCTGGACTCCCAGGGAAGTCTGTTGTTAACATCCGGCCTGTCAACACCAAAGCAGAACTCCAATCTGACAACAAAGTCTGCCTCAAATCTAAACCTCCTCTTAAGCCTCGATCTCTGTAAGATTCCTGCGGTTGCCTGTCGAGCAACTCAAGTCTCTGTATACCAACCTCATCTTGATGCTTCACCACAAACGTTGAAGGAATTTGTCAACTTCTGCTTTCAGATAGCGGAACCCACCTGAACTTTAATTCCCACGTAAAGAAATCCTCACTGGATTCCGATGTTCTGGACTTTAACATTCGCATAAATTAATTTCCCTATCTTTGATTTAAGTTATTCTTAATTGCAAAACCGTTCTTTTTATCTCTTTCTTGCACGCTTGCGGAGGTGTATATAGTTGTGATGACCATTGCCCGGGTTTGAATGTATGAATAAACAATACTTCCAATTTAACCCTAAAGAAAGTTTCCGGCGAGTTACTTTAAAACTGACTTCACAGAGATGTTTTGGGAAATCATGCCATAGTCTATTTTACAAAATAAACCGCCTCTGCTGATGGATAGACAGCAAGAAAACAAGGGAGTTCTGTTTGCCTCTCCTCCCCCATTCTGTAACAAATTAAAATATATCGATTCTAATCAGTTACTTAACAGCCCTTTTCAATTCTAGATACCAATTCACTAAATTATGTTTTTGGAGTAATTTCGTAAATATACCAGGGGCGGGATTCTCCGATAATCGGCGCGATGGCCGGAACCCGGTGCCAAAAATGGCGCGGATCACTCCGGCGTCGCGCGCCCCGAAACAGTGCGAATTCTCCGGCCCGGAATGGGCTAGCAGCGGCATGACACCATTCGCGATGGTATCACCCTTCACGGACGTGCCATGTCATTGACGCCGCGCGGCGTCACAGCACAAAAGTCGCTCCCCCTCCCCCCGGAGAGCCGTCAAGATGGCCGCCCGCCGCGCAGCGCCGATGTTTTAAACTGGAACATCGAGGCGCTCCTGGACACAGTGGAGCAGAGGAGGGAGGCCCTGTACCCCGGACACGGCCGCAGGGTCGCTCCACGCCTCAGCCGGCGCCTGTGGAGGGAGGTGGCAGAGGCCGTCAGTGCTGTGGCTGTAACACCAAGGACAGGCACCCAGTGCCACAAGAAGGTCAATGACCTTGTCAGGGCAGCCAGGGTGAGCCCCCCCCCCCCCCCCGATGTGCGGCACAGCCCTAGGTGCAACTGACATGGCTGCATCCACCCATGCAGCCTGCAGTGGCAGGATGGGTTGCGCACCTCTGCCAATATATACACAACCGCTGGCCTGCATGTATATCTCTGCCTAACACTGTTGCCCTTTATTCCTGCCACCCACCCGACCCAACAGGAGAAGTGCGCACACAACAACCGGGAGCGTGAGAGGACCGGAGGGGGTCCAGCTGATGAGAGAGCCCTAACCGTTCATGAGAGGGCCCTGGAACTCGCAGGCAGACCCGAGGACCGGGAACTTGCGGCTGCAGAGGCCGGGGGCACACCATCAAGTGAGACCACCCCCCAGCCTGCTCCCCTTCTCCCCTTCCCCCATATCCCCCTTCCCCCGTATCCCCCTTCCCCCGTATCCCCCTTCCCCCGTATCCCCCTTCCCCCGTATCCCACAGACCCGGTGTACCAGGGAGACGACGCCCCGTCTCGTGCGAGTGCGGTGACACAGACGGGCAACACCCAGCGATGAGGGGGGCAGCCACAGGCCCCCGTCGCAGCCGAGCCAGGACACCCCTACCCAGGACACCCCGACCCAGGACACCCCGACCCAGGACACCCCGACCCAGGACACCCCGACCCAGGACACCCCGACTCAGGATACTGACACACAAGCCACTGACACACAGGACACTGGCACACAGGACACTGACACACAGGACACTGACACACAGGACACTGACACACAGGACACTGACACACAGGACACTGACACACAGGACACTGACACACAGGATACTGACACACAGGACACTGACACACAGGACACTGACACACAGGGGACGGATGGACAGGAATCACCACCCCAGGGGACCATGGACTTTGGGTCGGACGAGGAGCACGACACAGCGCCACTGCTATCTCCTCCACCCTCCCCCATCGCAGAGACACTCACCTCAGTTGTGCACTTTAGCGATGAGGCTGCTGGTACACTCACTGGTGTGCACAACACAGCCGTCCCGGTACAGCATGTGGAGATAGGAGCAGCCGAGGGGCCGGGAGGTCGGAGGGCATCCCGGCGTGAGCAACCATCTGCCCAGACGGATCCCGGGTTCCTGGAGGTACCACACCCACCCATAGACTTGATGCAGTCACGGACCCAGGGATGATCAAAGTGGGTGACAGCCGGCTTGCGGCAGCTGCAGACGCAGATGGAGGAGTCCACCCGCGTCCATGAGCTGGGAGTGGTGCCGGTCATGCGTGCCACCCTGGCTGAAAGCACAAGGGTGGCGTCCGCGGTGGAGGCAATGGGAGTGACGGTGTCAGACATGGGAGCAGTATGCAAGGCCTGGGGCTTTCCGTGCAGGCGATGTCTGTGGCCCAGGACATGGCTGCCCTCTTACAGGCAGCCATGAGCCAGAGCCAGCAGCAGATCGCAGAGGCGCTCAACGCCGTGCCCCAGTCTCAGCAGGCCATGGCCCAGTCACTGAAGGCAGTGGCCCAGTCCCAGCAGGGCATCGGCGCCATTGCCTAGGTGCTGGCTGGCGCCGCCCAGACACAGATAGGGATGGCCAACTCCCTGAGCTCCATGGCTGCAAACTTGCAGACCCTTGTTGATACCAGGGTGGGCCTCCAGGACTGGCAGCGCCAGGTGTCGGGGGGGGCATCGGATGGTCGGTCCGTTTGCATCCCCGACCCATGTAAAGGCCCGAGGGCCATCGGGCACCACGAGGGAGGAGAAGGTGCTGAGGCCCGTTCTGGGTCCCCCTGTAGGTGAGGTCCCGGGACACCCCGACACCTCGGCCTCCCCCCCTTCCGTCCCAGGTGCATCTCGTGGGCAACGGGCAGGACAGGCTGGCAGCTCGCCATCCTAGTAGCCCGAGCCTCAGCCTGGCCCATCAAGGCTGGGCCGCCCTAGGAAACGGCCGCCAAAGGGATCCCGAGTCACAGGGCTGGAATCACAGGAGTCCACCTCCAGTTCTGCTGTGCCGTCTGGGGAACCACCTAGACGTAGTCAAAGGGCCCGTATGGTCAAACAATTAGACACTGAGTAAGTTGGCACGGGTGCAGAACACAGGTGAGTTTTAGGGGCTAGGGCACGTGTATGAACTGTGTTATGGGCCAGGGTTTAGAGAATCCCAAAGTGTATCATGGAGTTCACCTGACCCACAACTTTTAATAGATTGTGGTATGGGGAGCACACAGCTTACTCTACAGCTATGGTATAGCAGAAAATGGACCAGTGGTTTTTAAAACAAAACAATGTTTATTCTATGAACTCAAGTTAACCTTTCTAAAACAAACAGTGAACATCTTAGCAACCAGTAAATCAAATACACCCACCAAAGAATACAACACTAAGTAATCTGTATGCTGTTCTTTTAACATCCAAAAACTTAACAAACCTCTAAACAGGAGCACATTAGGGTTTACATTCAATACTAAGACCATTTTACAATTCTGAGTTTGCCAAATGATCCATAGATAGTCTTTGGATGGCAGGCTTCAGATGCAGCTCCCTGAAAAACACAGACACACCCAAGCTCTTGTCGAACTGAAACTAAAAAAGCAGAAGTAGAGCTCAGCTCCACCCACACTCTGACATCATTCCAGTAACATGAGCAGCTCCATTTCTTAAAGGTACATTTCGTAAACACCCATTTCTTAATGGGTACTCTCACGTGACACCTCCCCCTCAAGAAAAAAAATAATCCATCAACTTCAAGATGGTTTCATTTTTCACCTTTTCACCATCCTTTAAGAAATGCACACAGTAAATATACTTTTCGTTTCAAAAAAACAAAACACACAAACAAGTACAATAATATCATCCATTTTTTCCTTCTTCTTCCTCCAACTGAAATTGCTTTTGTTCATCACATTCGCAACAAAGCATCGGCTATCATGTTTTCACGTCCTGCCACATGTACTATTTTTAAATGAAATGGCTGTAACAATAAACTCCAGCGAAACAGCTTTGCATTGTTATTCCGGAATCGCTCCAAAAATGTCAACAGATTATGATCAGTATATATAACGGTGCGAGACGGATTACTGGTTGCATAAATGTGAAAATGTTGCAAAGCCAGCACCAAACTCAAAGTCTCCTTCTCAATCGTGGAATACTTTTTCTGGTGAGAATTCAATTTCTTTGAAAAATAACCAATAGGCCGCTCTCGCCCTTCGTCGTCGTCCTGTAGAAGCACCGCACCTACACCCACATCACTCGCATCAACTGCCACTTTGAAGGGTTTGGTGTAATTTGGGATGGCTAACGCAGGAGCAGTGGTTAACACCGCCTTCGGGCCGTCAAATGCCTGTTGACACTCCACTGTCCAACGGAATTTGTTACGCTTCTTGAGCAAGTCCATCAATGGAGCCACCACACTGCTAAAATTGGGTACAAATTTCCAGTAAAATCCATTCATACCAAAAAATCGCATTATTTCCCGTTGTGTCGGGGGTATCGGAAACTCCCCAATAACTTTTGTTTTCACATCCCATGGGACCATTCGACCATGTCCGATTGTATGGCCAAGGAAAGTGACTTGGGCTTTTCCAAATTCATTTTTGGCTAGACTTATCACCAAACCCGCCTCCTGAAGTCGATCGAATAACTCCATCAGATGTTTCAAATGTTCTTTCCATGCCTGGCTGAAAATGACCAGATCGTCGATGTATACCGTACAATTGGGTAGTTAACCGTTGAAATGTGGCTGGGGGTTTTTTCATGCCAAATGGCATAACTTTGAATTGGTATATACCATCTGGAGTCACAAAAGCTGAAATCTCGTTCGCCCTTTCGGATAAAGGTACCTTTAAGTAAATCCAGTTTGGAAATAAAAACCGATTGTCCCACTTTCTCAATGCAATCCTCCAAATGTGGGATAGGATAAGAGCCCATTCTTGTAACTGCATTAACCTTTCTATAGCCCACACACAACCGTTGGGTACCGTCTGGTTTAGGTACCATCACTATGGGTGAGCTCCATTGGCTACAACCCACTTCAATTTTGCCATTTCTAAGCATACTCTCAATCTCTTTGTTAACCTGTGCCAATTCTAAAGGGTTAAGTCTATATGGATGTTGTTTGATCGGAACAGCATTTCCCACATCTCCACCATGTATAGCCATTATAGTACTTCCCAATTTATCTCCACAAACTTGCCCATGTGATATCAATAACTCTTTCAGGTCAGTTTGTTTTGCCTCTGGAAAATAACTCAGCAATTTATCCCAATTTTTAAGAACATCCTCATTTTCAAATTTAATTTGAGGTATGTCAAAATCACAGTCATCTGGATTTGGTTCGTCACTGAGTTAAAATCATTAAAACCTCCTCCTTTTTCTCTCCTTCCTTTTCAAAGTACCTTTTAAGCATATTCACATGACACACTCGGTGAGTCTTCCTTCTATCTGGTGTTTTTAACGCATAATTCGCCTCACTTAATTTCCTTTCAATCTGATAAGGTCCACAAAACCTAGCTTTTAAAGGCTCACCTCCCATTGGTAACAACATTAAAACTTTATCTCCACTGGCAAAACTACGAACTTTGGATTTCTTGTCCGCGACCCGTTTCATCACATTTTGTGCAACTTTCAAATGTTGTCTAGCCTATTCACCTGCTCTATTTAATCGTTCCCTAAAATTTGACACGTAATCCAATAATGTAATTTCCGATTTCTCACCCACCAATTTTTCTTTAATCAATTTAAGTGGTCCTCTTACTCATGACCAAAAATTAGTTCAAAAGGACTAAATTTGGTTGACTCATTAGGTGCATCCCTAATTGCAAACAGTATGAATGGAATTCCTTCATCCCAATCCTCTGGATAATCTTGACACGGGCAGCATGGTAGCATAGTGGTTAGCACAACTGCTTCACAGCTCCAGCGTCCCGGGTTCGATTCCCGGCTTGGGTCACTGTCTGTGCGGAGTCTGCACGTTCTCCCCGTGTGTGCGTGGGTTTCCTCCGGGTGCTCCGGTTTCCTCCCACAGTCCAAGATGTGCAGGTTAGGTGGATTGGCCATGCTAAATTGCCCTTAGTGTCCAAAATTGCCGAGAGTGTTGGGTGGGGTTACTGGGTTATGGGGATAGGGTGGGGGTGTGGGCTTGGGTAGGGTGCTCTTTCCATGAGCCGGTGCAGACTCGATGGGCTGAATGGCCTCTTTCTGCTCTGTAAATTCTATGTCAATAAGCCCTCAACATTGTCCTTAATGTATGATGCCACCTTTCTAACGCACCCTGCGATTCTGGATGCTATGCAGTTGATTAAAATTGTTTTATTCCTAAGCTATCCATAACTTCTTTGAATAACCTTGGGGTGAAATTTGATCCTTGATCCGATTGTATTTCTGTGGGTAGTCCATATCTCATAAAGAATTTAAGTAACTCCTCCACAATCTTTTTAGCTGTAATATTAAGTACTGGAATGGCCTCTGGAAACCTAGTAGACACATCCATTATAGTCAAAAGATATTGATTCCCACTTTTTGTTTTCGGAAGCGGTCCTACGCAATCAATTAGGTCCCTTGTAAAAGGTTCCTCAAATGCTGGCATGGGGTATTAAGGGCGCTGGTTTTATCACTGCTTGAGGTTTCCCTATCACTTGACATGTGTGACATGATTGACAACATTTAACTACATCTTTATGTAGTCCAGGCCAATAAATATGTTTCTGGATTTTAGCTTGAGTTTTCCTTTTTCCCAAATGACCTGCCACTGGCACCTCATGTGCAACTCGCAACACCTCCTTTCTCTTCACTACCGGCAATACTACTTGATGAATTTCTGCCCACTTTTCATCCGCCTGCATATGTAAAGGTCTCCATTTTCTCATCAAGACATTACTTTTACGGTAATAACACTCTAGTATACACGCAGATTCCTCTTCCGTGTATGCTTTCTGATACATCCGTTTTATTTCTATATCTTTTTGTTGTAACTCCACCAATTTTCCTGAACTAAAAATATCCGCCTCATCCTGCACCTGTTCTTGTTCTTTTTCAACCATCTGATCAAAAATAGTTTCTGATAATTGCACTTCCACTTCACCTTCACTCTTTGTTTTTTCCTCTCGTCTTAACCTGTGACTTTGCGACCTTGTTACTACACAATCTGGAAAAATCCCAGGATATTCGTCCTTCAACACTTCAGTTGTCTGATTTTCCACTGGCTTATCAACCACAGTAGGCATCACTCCCACCTGCGATCCAGCTATATCATTACCCAAGATAAACTGTATTCCTGGACAAGATAGTTTCTCTATTACTCCTACTACCATATCACCATTCTTCACTGGACATTCCAACCTAACCTTATGTAACGGAACGCTACTCCTCTCACCCTGAATTCCACATATCACCACCTTTTCTGGCAACATTCTTCCCAAACTACATAACTCCTCATCTCTTACCATTAAAGATTGACTAGCTCCCGTATCTCTTAAAATTGTGACTTCTTTACCTGCTCCTCCTGATACACACGAGTAAACTAAACCCACACAAGTAAATTATTTAAAGAGATCTGGCACCTTCTTATCAATCACCTCTTGAACAGGCTGGACAATCTTTTGCACCTCCTTCGCTTCACTTGGGCTTTCCTTGACCACTCTAACAAACCCCGCTGTCTTATCCTATTTTACCACATCAGCCTTCCCAGTGCTTTTCTTCAACCACCAACACTGTGACTTTACATGGCCTACTTTATTACAGTGAAAACATTTGAAACTTTTCATTTCTTTTCCACCCTCCTGAATTTCTTTTTTAATCTGAGGTACACTCTCCTTTTTATCTCCCATCAGATCACCTTTACTTTTACCACTTGAGTATTTCTCATGTCTCCAGTTCCTATCCCTCACAGGCTGAAACTGATGTCGGAAACCAAGCTTTGATTTATGAACTAATTCATAATCATCTGCCATTTCTGCTGCTAATCTTGCAGTTTTAACCCTCTGCTCTTCCACATGAATTCTCACTACATCAGGAATTGAATTTTTAAACTCCTCCAAAATTATAATTTCTCTGAGAGCTTCATACGTTTGATCTATTTTCAAAGCCCTTAGCCACCTATCAAAATTACTCTGTTTGAGCCTTTCAAACTCCATGTATGTTTGACCAAATTATTTCTTTAAATTTCTAAACCTTTATCTGTAAGCTTCAGGCACCAGTTCATATGCACCTAAGATGGATTTTTTCACCTCCTCATACGTCCCAGAAACCTCCTCCGGTAGTGATGCAAACACTTCACTAGCTCTACCTAACAGCTTTGTTTGAATCAGCAATACCCACATGTCCTGTGGCCATTTCATTTGTTTAGCTACCTTCTCAAATGACATGAAAAAGGCTTCTACCTCCTTCTCGTCAAACCTTGGCAATGCTTGGACATATTTAAATAGATCCCCACTAAGCCTTCCACATTGACGCTGTTTCTCACTATCCTCATCACTATCATCCACCTGTCCGTTTCCCTTTACGTCTGCCAATTTTAACTGACTGTCATGTTTCATGCCATTTTCAGAAGTTCAAACTCTCTCTCTTTATCTTTTTCCCTGATCTGTATCTCCCTTTCCTTTTTCTTTTTGTGCTGCTAGGGCTAGTCATTCTTTTCTCCTTTCTTCTCTCTCCTTTTCTTGTTCCTCTCTCTCTTTCGCATTCAAGCTGCTTTAATTCTTTCTCATGTTCCATTTGTTTAATTTGTAACTGAATTTTTGCCATTTACAATGTGTAAAACTGTATCTCAGGCAACTTTAAATGCTTAGCTACCGCCATAATTACCTCATCTTTTCGTGTTTTGTCAGGTAATGTTAACTGCAATGTTTTTGCCAAATCTAACAGTCTGCCTTTAGTCTCTGTCTGTAAGGTACTGCGTGTGACCGTCTCCACCCCCAAAAACTTCAGAGCCTCTGAAAGAGCCATTGTCCACAACACACTCCCCACTTAAACTAAAATACCACACCTGAAAAGCAACCACAATATGCTCACCCCTCACTGTCTTGAAGTTCACTAAGCCAATCCAAAAGAGAGACTTTTATCCCCCCCCCCCCCCGAGCCCCCAATTGTTATGGGCCAGGGTTTAGAGAACCCCAAAGTGTATCATGGAGTTCACCTGACCCACAACCTTTAATAGATTGTGGTATGGGGAGCACACGGCTTACTCTACAGGTATGGTACAACGGAAAATGGACCAGTGGTTTGTAAAACAAAACAATGTTTATTCTATGAACTCAAATTAACCTTTTGAAAACAAAGTGAACATCTTAGCAATCAGTAAATCAAATACACCCCCCAAAGAATAAAACACTAAGTAATCTGTACGCTGTTCTTTTAACATCCAAAAACTTAACAAACCTCTAAACAGGAGCACATTAGGGTTTACATTCAATACTGAGACCATTTTACAATTCTGAGTTGCCAAATGATCCATAGATAGTCTTTAGATGGCAGACTTCAGATGCAGCTCCCTGAAAAACACAGACACACCCAAGCTCTTCTCAAACTGAAACTAAAAAAGCAGAAGTGGAGCTCAGCTCCACCCACTCTCTGACATCGCTCCAGTAACATGAGCAGCTCCATTTCTTAAAGGTACATTTCTTAAACACCCATTTCTTAAAGGGTACTCTCACGTGACAACTGTTTGTTATTAAAATCACTTTCACACCTACAGAAGCTGCCTTTGTGCTCTGTCCGGAATGTGTGCAGGGGTGTGGTGTGAGGTGTGCTCCAGTGTGTATGTGAGGGGTGATAGAACGTCGGCCTCAGGTGAGTGTGCCCCCCCTCCCCCCGGGTCGCCCTCGCCACACCCCCTGGGCAGAAGACGGGACCGTGCACTGCAGTGTCACGGCCGCATGCAGGGATGGTCCGGGTGGAGGGTGGCATAGGTCAGACATTGTCCAACGATGTAGAGCCCGTAGCTCATCGCAGCGCAGGTCGTCAACATCCTCCAAGGCCTGCAGTAGACACGCCTCCACTGGCGACCGTCTGAGCCTGGCCCGTTTTGCAATGGATGGGTAGTGTGCATGCGGGTGGGGTGAGGGTGGTTGGTGGTATGCATGTGGGTGGGGTGAGGTGAGGGTGGTTGGTGGTGGGTGGGTGGGTGATGGTGGTGAGCAGGTGCCGTGGTGTGCAGTCTATGCCCATGCTTGGCGATTTCCACGCCCCCCTAGTCAGTGAATCGGGCGGCGATTAGCCTGTCCCGTGCCCGCTGTCCCAGCCGGTAACGGTGGGCTGCCTCCCGTCCATGTCCAGCCCGACTTTCCTGACGATTACCCCCATCCTCCCCATCTGGGAGGACTGCGCCTCGTCTTGCTCCTCCTCCACTTCCCCCTCCTCTGCCTGCAGCACATCGCCCCTCTGCTGGTCTATGTTGAGCAGGACGCAGCAGACGACAACGATGCGGCCGACCTTATCTGGCAGGTACTGGAGGGCCCCTCCAGAGCGGTCCAGGCACCTGAAACGCTTCTTCAGCAGCACAAAGCACCTCTCTATCACACCCCTGGTCGCTGCATGGGCATCGTTGTAGCCGATCTCCGCGTCAGTCTGTGGCCTCCGTATAGACGTCATCAGCCACGACCGCAACGGGTAACCCCTGTCGCCCAGCAAACAGCCCCTCAGTCGGGGGGGGGGGCATCCCTCGAACATGCCGGGGATGAAAGACTGCGCCAGTACAAATGAGTAATGTACACTGCCCGGGTACTAGGCGCATACGTGCAGGATTATCATGCGGTGGTTGCAGGCCACCTGAATGTTCATGGAATAGGTCCCCTTCTTCTTGGTGAACACGGCCCTGTTATCCGCAGGTGGCCGCATGGCGATGTGCATCCCATCGATCGCCCCCTGGACCATGGGAAACCCAGCCGCTGCAGCGAAGCCTGCTTCCCGGGCACCCTGGCTGGCCACCGGTCCACAGAGAACTGGGTGTAGTGGTCCGCAATGGCATATAGGGAGTCTGTCACTGCCCAGATGCACCGGTGCGATATGCCGGACAGGTCCCCACTCGGTGCTGGAATAAACCCGTGGTCTAAAAGTTCAGGCCCACCGTAACCTTGACGGCCACGGGGAGAGGGTGTCCTCCCCCAGTGCCACGCGGTGCCAGGTGTGCCACCAGGTGGCAGATATGGGCGGCGGTTTCCTGGCTCATCCGGAGTCCCCCCTTTCGTGCCCTGTCCGTGAGGTCCTGGTACGACAAGCGGGGCCGGTACACACGGGGCCTCATCCGGCGTCTCCGTCACCGTGGCACCACTACCGTCTGCTCCTCTTCCTCCCCCTCCTCCTCGTGCTCCTCCTCCTCGTCCTGTCGGGCGGGTTGCCCTCCAGCCTGGGCGGCTGCCACCTGCTCCTCTGCGGCACGCTCCTCTGCGGCAGCCTCCGCCGCCTCCCTGGCACGCTCCTCCTCCTGCTCCCAGAGCAACATGTAGAGGTGCGGCTCCTGTCACGGCGGCCAAATCGCTGGGTGATGACCAAACATAACAGCCTGCAGGGGGTGGGGGGTGGGGACAGACGACATGTCATCATTGCCCGTACACGCCCAACCCCCCCGCAGCCAGGTGCCATGGGCTGCATGGTCGTGACTGTTGGAAGCTGGCACCTGGCCAGGCGGACAACCTCCCCAACCCCCACTCCCCAGCACGCGCCCTCTCCTCCCTGGCTCTCGCCTTCGCCCCACCCCGGCACACGCCCACCCCCCTCCCCGGCATTCGCCCACCCCCCTCCCCGGCATTCGCCCACCCCCCTCCCCGGCACTCGCCCACCCCCCTCCCCGGCACTCGCCCACCCCCCTCCCCGGCACTCGCCCACCCCCCTCCCCGGCACTCGCCCACCCCCCTCCCCGGCATTCGCCCACCCCCCTCCCCGGCATTCGCCCACCCCCCTCCCCGGCATTCGCCCACCCCCCTCCCCGGCACTCGCCCACCCCCTCCCCGGCACTCGCCCATCCCCCTCCCCGGCACTCGCCCACCCCCCTCCCCGGCACTCGCCCACCCCCCTCCCCAGCACACGCACCCACCCTCCCTGGCATTCGCCCACCCCCCTCCCCGGCACTCGCCCACCCCCCTCCCCAGCACTGGCCCTCTCCCCTCCCCGGAATTTGCTCCCCCTCTCCTTGGCGCTCGCCCACCACCCCGGCACTCGCCCCCCTACCCGGCACTCGGCCACCCCCCTCCCCGGCACTCGCCCTCCCCCTCCCCGGCACTCGCCCTCTCCTCCCCGGCACTCGCCCTCTCCTCTCCACCTCTCCACCTCACCCCCCTCCACACACCCCCCCTCCCCACACACACCCCCTCCACACACACACACACCCTCCACACACATACACACCCTCCACACACATACACACCCTCCACAAACACACACACCCTCCACACACACACACACCCTCCACACACATACACACCCCCTCCACACACACACCCCCTCCACACACACACCACACACACACCCCCTCCACACACACACCCCCTCCACACACACACCCCCTCCACACACACACCCCCTCCACACACACCCCCTCCACACACACACCCCCTCCACACACACACCACACACACACACCCCCTCCACACACACACCCACCCCCTCCACACACACACCCTCCACACACACACACCCTCCACACACACACACACACACCCTCCACACACACACACCCTCCACACACCCCCCGACACACACACACCCCCTCCACACACACCCACCCCCTCCACACACACACCCACCCCCTCCACACACACACCCACCCCCTCCACACACACACCCACCCCCTCCACACACACACAACCCCTCCACAAACACACACGCCCCGACACACGCACACCCTCAACACACACACCCTCAACACACACACCCTCCACGCACACACGCCCTCCACGCACACACGCCCTCCACGCACACGCCCCCTCCACGCACACGCCCCCTCCACGCACACACCCCCTCCACGCACACACCCACACCCTCCACACACACACCCCCCCTCCACACACACACCCCCCCTCCACACACACACCCCCTCCACACACACACCCCCTCCACACACCCTCCACACACACACACACCCTCCACACACACACACCCCCTCCACACACACACCCCCTCCACACACACACCCCCTCCACACACACACCCCCTCCACACACACACCCCCTCCACACACACACACCCACCACACACACACACGGACACTCCACACACACACACGGACACTCCACACACACACACGGACCCTCCACACACACACACGGACCCTCCACACACACACACGGACCCTCCACACAACCCCCGACACACACACACCCCCTCCACACACACACCCACCCCCTCCACACACACACCCACCCCCTCCACACACACACCCACCCCCTCCACACACACACCCACCCCCTCCACACACACACCCACCCCCTCCACACACACACAACCCCTCCACAAACACACACGCCCCGACACACGCACACCCTCAACACACACACCCTCCACGCACACACGCCCTCCACGCACACACGCCCTCCACGCACACACCCACACCCTCCACACACACACACACACCCTCCACACAAACACACACCCTCCACACCCCCCCCCTCCACACACACACACACACCCCCTCCACACACACACACACCCTCCACACACACACACACCCTCCACACACACACACACACCCTCCACACACACACCCCCTCCACACACACACCCCCTCCACACATACACACACACCCACCACACACACACACGCACCCCCGCCACACACACACACGGACCCTCCACACACACACACCCTCCACACCACCCCCCTCCACACACACAACCCCCTCCGCACACACACCACCCCTCCACACACGCACACCCCTCCACACACGCACACCCCTCCACACACGCACACCCCTCCACACACGCACACCCCTCCACACACGCACACCCCTCCACACACGCACCCCCCTCCACACACGCACCCCCCTCCACACACGCACCCCCCTCCACACACGCACCCCCCTCCACACACGCACACCCCTCCACACATGCACACCCTCCACAGACGCACCCCCCTCCACACACCACACCCCGCCCCTCACACACCCCTCCACACACCCCCTCCACACACACACACCACCTCCACACACACACATCCCCCCCTTCACACACACATCCCCCCCTTCACACACACATCCCCCCTTCACACACACATCCCCCCTCCACACACACCCCCCTCCACACACACCCCCCTCCACACACACCCCCCTCCACACACACCCCCCTCCACACACACGTACCCCTCCACACACACGTACCCCTCCACACACACGTACCCCTCCACACACACGTACCCCTCCACACACACGTACCCCTCCACACACACGTACCCCTCCACACACACGTACCCCTCCACACACACGTACCCCTCCACACACACGTACCCCTCCACACACACGTACCCCTCCACACACACGTACCCCTCCACACACACGTACCCCTCCACACACACGTACCCCTCCACACACACGTACCCCTCCACACACACACACACCCCACCACACACACACACCCCTCCACACACACATACCCCTCCACACACACATACCCCTCCACACACACATACCCCTCCACACACACATACCCCTCCACACACACACACCCCTCCACACACACGTACCCCTCCACACACACGTACCCCTCCACACACACGTACCCCTCCACACACACACACCCCACCACACACACATACCCCTCCACACACACACACCCCACCACACACACGTACCCCTCCACACACACGTACCCCTCCACACACACGTACCCCTCCACACACACGTACCCCTCCACACACACATACCCCTCCACACACACACACCCCACCACACACACGTACCCCTCCACACACACGTACCCCTCCACACACACGTACCCCTCCACACACACGTACCCCTCCACACACACGTACCCCTCCACACACACGTACCCCTCCACACACACGTACCCCTCCACACACACACACCCCACCACACACACATACCCCTCCACACACACATACCCCTCCACACACACATACCCCTCCACACACACTCTCCCTCCACACACACCCTCCCTCCACACACACCCTCCGCGTGGGACCCCACCGCCCCGGAGAAGGCCTGTCATAACCGTCGGGAGCGGAAAAATACTGGAGGTGGACAGTCGGACCTGCGGCCCCTCACCGTCCAGATGGCACTGGACGTTGTAGATGGGCCAAGGAAAGGGCAGTCGCCAGAGTGGAAATTGGTGTCGGGTAAGAAGCGAGACCCTGCTGAGTTACGGTTCCCCGTGACACGTTTGTCAACCCACCCCCCAACACCACCCTCACCCCCGCTCCACACCACTCTCATCATCCCCAATCCACCCTGGCTTACGGTCTAATCATGCGTCTCGTGTCTTGCCGGAGCTGCTGGTGATGGGGTGGGCCCTTCTAATGTCCCTGCCCCAAGCCACAGCCATAGCCACAGCCTGAGCCGCACGTGCTGAGCAGCAATGAGGACACTGACACGGATGCGAGCCACAGACCCGAGACGCAGAACACCCCGGAGCTCAAGTCCATGGATGACATGGATTTCCCGTTATAGCTGTCTCCAACACCATCCACCATCTCAGAGCCACTCATTTTGGTTGGGTATGTTAGTGAAGCAGCTGCTGGGACACACCACACACATGCTCCGGGAAAGCAGCTGGAGGTAGGAACTCACGAGGAGACGGATGGTCGGAGGGCAGGCCGACCCCAAAGACAGGCTGCCATCCAGATAGGTTTCGGGCTTCAGGAACGGACAGTCCCATCATGGGGATGCAGTCGCAGAGCCAGGGACTACATGAGGGGTTGTCGACGAACATCCAGCACCTGCAGGCACAGGTGGAGAGGTCCACCCACGTGCAGGAGCAGGAGGTGGTGCTGGTCATACGGGCCAGCCAAGCCAACACCGCATGGGAGGCTTTTGCAGTAAGGTCTTGGGGGCGAGTGCTTTGGTTATGGATCAGCATGTCCAAGGCCTGGCGCAATCTGTGCAGGCGGTCACCGAGGCCTAGGACAGGGATGCCCTCTCACAGGCAACCATGTGCCAGAGTCACCTGGATATTGCAGCGGTGCTCCTGAGCGTGGCATAGTCACAGCGGGTTATGGCTGAAAGCGGCGGCGGCATTGTGCAGGCGCTGGCTGATGTGCCTCAGATGCAGAGGGAGGTGGCCCAGTCCCAGAGGGAGATGGCTGAAGTGCCACAGAAGCAGATGATGGTGGCACAGTTAATAGGTGATATGGCACAGTCCCAGGGAGGCGGCCCACTCCCTGTGCTCCATGGCCACGAGCATGCAGATCCTGGTCAAGACAGCAGCGGGACTCCAGGACTGGCAACGCCAGGTGATGGGGGAGCTTCAGGGGTAGCTCCACTCGCAACACCATCCCAAGGAGTAGCCCGGTGGCCACCGGGCACCCTGATGGAGGAGGTGGTGATGGGGCCCGTGACTCTAACTCCCTCAGGGGAGGTAATGGAACCCTGCAGCATCTCAGACCACTCCCCCACTCCCCTGTCCCCACTGCATCTGGTGGGCAGCGGGAAGAACAGGGCGGCACCATGCCACCTGGGTCACCCGAGCAACAGCTGGGCCCATCCAGGCCTGGTGACTCCAGAAGAAGCCCACTGAAGAGACCAGGTCGCTGGGTGGGAATCACAGCAGGCCACCTCCACTCCTGGTGTACCCCCTGGGGAACCACTTAGACATAGCTTTAGGGCCCATAAGGCCAGAAAAGTAGACACGGGTGCAGTGCACAGTTTAGTGATAGGGGCTAGGGCACAAATTTGTATAAATGTTTTCACATTAAATATCTGTACACAATGTTACAACCTACTGCTCTGTCAGAAAGAAGCGTGTGAGCGGTGAGCTGGTTTGGGCTGGCCGCAGAAGGGATGCGGGTGGGGGAGGGAGGAGAAATGGGCGGACATCGGGGGTGGGCTTGGCTAAGGGACCGCAGTTCAGCCAGCGTTCACCGCTCTGGTGTCCCGCCCCCATCCCACTCCCGCTCCACCCACCGTCCCCATCTCCGCCACCCCAGGGATTTTAAGGCAGCGTGATGGAATGGTTAGCTCGCATGCAGGATGGATGGTGGAAAGTGCTACCGTGGGCAGAAGCCAGACATTGTCAAATGATGCGGAGCACCAGAGCTCATCGCAGAGCGGGGTTTCATTTGATCCTCCCCCCCCCCCCCCATGGACCATACCCACTGTCACTGCCAATCCAGGGTCTGGCACCCCATATTGCAGAAGGTATGTATCACAGAGGGGGTTGCAGGTGGAGGGGGGCTGGCTAATTCCATCCTCCCCAATCAGTCAGTGAATCTGGAGGCAATCAGAACGTCCTGTGCGCATTGGCCCTGACGCACACTTTGTGCGGCCTCCCATGCCCCATGTCCTGTCCATCCTCACCCTACCCAGCATCCTCCTCGTCAGACGAGGCTTGACATTCGTCTTCCTTCTCCAGCACATCGCCCCACTGTTGTGTGATATTGTGGACGACACAGCAGGCCACCACAATGCGGGCGACCCTCCCAGTGACATACTGGAGGGTCCCCCTGAGCGGTTCAGGTACCTGAACCTCATCTGAAAGGTGCCGAAGCAGCACTTGATTATACTCCTGGTAGTTGCATGGGCGTCGTTGTAGCGGGTCTCTGTGCCATTCTTTGCCCTGGATATAGGCATAATCAGCCACGACCTCAGTGGATAACTCCTGTTGCTCAGGAGCCAAGACCTCACTCGGGGGTGTGCCTCGAAGAGACTGGAAATCGTCGAGTGTGCCAGGATGAAGGTGTCGTGCACACTGTCCGGGTATCAGGTGCAGACGTGCATGATGTGCATCTGATGGTCACACATAAGTTGCACATTCATCGACTGGAACCCCTTTCGGTTTGTGTAGAGGCCTGTCACCTGCTGGTGCTCATATGGCAACATGCATCCCGTCGATCATCCCGTCGATCACCCTCTGGATCAAGGGCATCTCGGTGATGGCAGCAAATATTGCTGCCCGGGCATCCTGGCGAACCCCATCAGCCCGGCTAGTGTCCAGTCCGGCAGCCCACACCTGCCACAATTTCGGCGTCAGAACCAATTCTCCGCCCAATCGCATTTCCCGATTCCGGGGCGTCATTCTCCGCCGGCGGGAGTCTCCGTTTTGCCGGCGCCCGGGGGTTTCCCGACGGGTGGGGCTGCCCCACAATGGGAGACCCCATTGACCGGCCGGTGTTACGGAGACTCCCGCCGGCCGGTCGAGGCAGAAATGTGGGGGGGCGGGTAGGAGAATTTCGCCCCAGGTGTCAGCCAACGGAGAATCCCGCTCAGGATGTTCAAGTCAAATAGGGAAAATATATACACATCAGGTGCAGCTGCTATGCATGTCTATTATTTACAAGGGACAAATTGGTGATTGATAAAGAGTGGACTGTGAGTGAAAATATGATCCTGGCTAAATATTGGCTGAAACAATTTGTCAATGGGTATTATAGAACATTACAGCGCAGTACAGGCCCTTCGGCCCTCGATGTTGCGCCGACCTGTGAAACCACTCTAAAGCCCATCTACACTATTCCCTTATCGTCCATATGTCTATCCAATGACCATTTGAATGCCCTTAGAGTTGGCAAGTCCACTACTGTTGCAGGCAGGGCATTCCACGCCCTTACTACTCTCGGAGTAAAGAACCTACCTCTGACATTTATCTATCTCCCTTCAATTTAAAGCTATGTCCCCTCGTGCTAGACATCACCATCCGAGGAAAAAGGCTCTCACTGTCCACCTTATCTAATTCTCTGATCATCTTGTATGCCTCAATTATGTGACCTCTTAACCTTCTTCTCTCTAACGAAAACAGCCTCAAGTCCCTCAGCCTTTCCTCATAAGATCTTCCCTCCATACCAGGCAACATTCTGGTAAATCTCCTCTGCACCCTTTCCAATGCTTCCACATCCTTCCTATAATGTGGCGACCAGAATTGCACGCAATACTCCAAATGCGGCCGCACCAGAGTTTTGTACAGGTGCAACATGACCTCAAGGCTCCGAAACTCAATCCCTCTACCAATAAAAGCTAACACACTGTATGCCTTCTTAACAACCCTCTCAACCTGGGTGGCAACTTTCAGGGATCTATGTACATGGACACCGAGATCTCTCTGCTCATCCACACTGCCAAGAATCTTACCATTAGCCTAGTACTCTGTCTTCCTGTTATTTCTTCCAAAATGAATCACCTCACACTTTTCTCCATTAAACTCCATTTGCCACCTCTCAGCCCAGTGCTGCAGCTTATCTATGTCCCTCTGTAACTTGTAACATCCTTCCGCACTGTCCACAACTCCACCGACTTTAGTGTCATCTGCAAATTTACTCACCCATCTTTCTACGCCCTCCTCCAGGTCAATAATAAAAATGACAAACAGCAGTGGCCCCAAAACAGATCCTTGTGGTACACCACTAGTAACTGGACTCCAGTCTGAACATTTCCCATCAACCACCACCCTTTTTCTTCTTCCAGCTAGCCAATTTCTGATCCAAACTGCTAAATCACCCTGAATCCCATGCCTCCATATTTGCTGTAGTAGCCTACCGTGGGGAACCTTATCAAATGCTTTACTGAAATCCATATACACCACACCAACTGCTTTACCCTCATCCACCTGTTTGGTCACCTTCTCAAAGAACTCAATAAGTTTGTGAGGCACGACCTACCCTTCACAAAACCGTGTTGACTATCTCTAATCAAATTATTCCTTTCCAGATGATTATACATCCTATCTCTTATAACCTTTCCAAGATTTTGTCCACAACAGAAGTAAGGCTCACTGGTCTATAGTTACCTGGGTTGTCTCTACTCTCCTTCTTGAACAAGGGGACAGCATTTGCTAGCCTCCAATCTTCTGGCACTATTCCTGTAGACAAAGGTGGCTTAAAGATCAAAGCCAAAGGCTCAGCAATCTCCTCCCTAGCTTCCCAGAGAATCCTCGGATAAATCCCATCCGGCCCAGGGGCCTTATCTATTTTCCCACTTTCCAGAATTGTTAACACCTCCTCCTTATGAACCTCAAGCCCTTCTAGTCTCGTAGCCTGAATCTCAGTATTCTCCTCGACAAAATTGGATCCAATATTTAATAACATTTACGAGGTGACAGAGCAGGTCAGGGTAACATATTTTGGGGCACAATTTCACTGTTTTTGCATCTTGAGAATGAATTAAAAAAACAAATCAATTTTACTTTTGCTAATCCTCTTAAAAATTTTGTTTTGTTAAATGTTTTTTGTTAACTTCTTGTGTGATGTTAAAATGCTAATGTTCCATTGATGTTTAAAAAAACTATTTTCACCTAATATATTTATATTTTACCTCATGAAAATGCACTTAATTTTTCATGGAACCCAATGTTTTTCAAGAAATAGGGATTCTTGATTTTCATGCTTCTCATTTGATCATAGGTTTCTGCTTGAAGCCTGATGACCAAGACAGGAATTTACACAATTTTCACATGGAATGTCTAGCTAATAACCTTTAGCTATTAGCTGGAAGTTATTAGATAGACCTTCTGTGATATATGCAGGCTGGGTAGTTGTTGTCTTCAGGCAGGCTGCCAGGGCAGGGCTTCCTTAATGGATAAATTTAAATTTTATACACTGAAATAAAACTCAAATGGCATTGTGACAACTAATATTATGTCCAGATCTTCTCTCAAGCACAAAAAGGCTTTTATAAATAGGGCTCTTTGGAAGAGTCACAAAAAGTGTACAGTATCGGATTAAATATGCTACAGCAAATTGAAAATTTCAGAACGTATAGCTGAGTCTGAACTCAGTTTGTCAAGCTTGCATGATCAGCAGACCCAGAAGCGGTTGCGGTGTCCATTTCCATCCGCAAACGTCGAAATGATGCAATTTCACGCTGGCTGGCCAATTCAGGGCTGGCCAGCCTGAAACACGGCAGGACATTGGTGCCGCGCTGCCGCAGGGGCGGGAGCATGTCAGGTGCCAGATCAAATGAATTATAGACGAGTTCAAGCTTAGCGACAATCTGACAAAAGCTTTTTACAAATTACTGAAATAAGTTAATATTTATGTACATACAGAACAAATCACAATTCTCAGTATCCACATGGAGTCAAAGGACATGAAAAGCAAATAATATGGTCGCATTGATGGCATGTATACTGGCTGAAGAACCCTGGTCATTCCATGTCCCCCTATTCAGTGCCAACCAGGCACTTATCTGGTTAGAGTCAGGATCTCCGTTGTGTTCAGTGCAGATAACCCCCTTCCGAGAGTTACTGGTCAATCAGAGGCCGACATGCTCTCGTGCTGGCAGTCTCACTGAGAGCAGAGGCCGCTATTGCTGGTGCAATAGGCTTAGGCCACAGGATCATCGCTGAAACCTGGTGTGGGGCTAGGGGCCAGTCGGGGATGCCCTAGTAAGATGGTGGGGGAGGTACGTTTAGCATTCAGGGAAGGCGAGAGTCTTCACCCATTTACGACCCATGCCTTCAGCAGGACTCTCCCTTGGTTAATAGGCTGCCAAAGTACAAGGACCTCCTGTACGCCCTCCAACGTCAGAAGCCCATCCGCCAGCCTTAACTAAATGGCAATTGCGCGCAACGGCCACTCACTGGCCTGCTCATCAAAAAAGATGTCGGGCATCCAGTGTGTTGTGACAATGATCCAGCCTTTCAAGTCTCAGTGAGAATTCTTCAATCTGATCGGTTAAAGAACCATGCTCTTTCTTTTTCCCTGCTAGTAGAAAGCACTATGCCCTGCATAGGGCCAGGATTCTGTGTTTTGGTTTGAGGTCCTGATTTTGGAGTCAAACATACTGTCGGATGCAGCAACCTGACATGGGGTTTGCCTTGTTTGGTCAATTAGTGGCCTAAAGGGCACACTCACCATCCAATTAAGGCTGCCTGCTGGGCTTGCAAATTGGAGTTGCAACAGGATATCCACCAGCATTCAAAGAGCTGCAGCCTACCATTGTAGGTAAGAGAGAGAGAGAGAGACAGAGAGAGACGCCATCTTGAGGTGACCTCTCTGCACTTTTGAAAAAAGTGGCCTCAGCTGATGGACCCCATTGTCGAGGGGAATTCTAGTCACCACTGACCAATGGTCTTAATTGGCCTTTTAATTATCTTAATGTGTTACCGTCACTTGTGGGTGGGTAATTTTTCCGTCCCCGATCTAGCCTTCCCAAAAAAGGCTAGGGAATGGGGTGGTGGCAGTGGACTGGCATGCCAGCTAGCAGCATGGAACTAAACACATCTCAGTTCCTACCCCCATATCGGGGCAAGGATCCTGCAAGCAGATCTGAGCAGGTCTGCATACAAAAGCCTGTAAAAATGTTGCAGGGCGAACAGCATGTGTGGTTTCTTTACCTCTGATCTCAAAATTCATGCCACCATCTTTTATCTGACCTGCAGTAACAGCACAGAAAAACATTTTGGTAGTTTGTAAACTATTAAAACCATAAAAGGGTTCAACTGATTGCTGCCTGAAGGCACTGTAGCCATTCGAAGCATTGATAATATGGAAGAATGCAGGGTAAACTCATCACTGCATATTGATAAAATAGATTTTCTTGAAAAAGAAAGAATGATACTAGACCAGTCTTCTGTTCTGAGAATTCTGCTGCCGATTTAAAAAAAATCTTGTCACTGTGTCCAGATAAGCTGTGATTGAAGTACATGCAGTTCATCCACATGAGATAAAAATGAGTGTGAGCTTGCTGCCCCCGCAAACGAAAGGGCAATCATGTAATTTATTTACCATGTGCCGATGTAAAAAGTCAGGAAAAAAATAAGTGGGACACAATATGGAAACGTAATAAGTGTTGTATGCCGACATTAAGGACAAAGATTCAACAGAGGTGTTTACTTATAGTCCACAGGATGACAAATGGATGAGGTTCCCAGTGCGTTAAATTCTGAAAGGGACTCAGGTGCTGAGGGTAAAAAAAAAATCAGTTTTCATGTTTGGTCGATATTTTAATAAATTCTAAACTTAGTTGTGATAAATTATTTGCATCAGTAGTTCTAGTAAATGGTTGTAATACCTTGATACTAATGGTGGTGGTTTAAAATACATCAGTTTTCTTATCATTCTCTCCTTAAGGAACTGGGGCTTGCCTACCTTGGGTTTGAGATAAATACTTGCTCCTGTTCTTAATGAGGAAAATTATAAAACTAGGTGCAGCAGCCTCAGTGTCTGTCTTGAGCGTTCTTTTTTTAAAAGCTAGAACTTTAATTGCACAGGAAAATGCATGCACCTGCAGAGAGACAGTTAATTAGCTGACAATAATTCTATCATTTTTAAACCAATATTATCAAGGTAATGTTACTGCAGATTTAAAATTAGATTGAATATGCATCTAAACTAAAAAAAAAATGCAGTTTAATTTTTCAGGGGATTTGAGGAGGTTCAAATCTAATAACTCAAACAGCTGTATTTTAAAATAAAAATGTAATCCTGATTAGAATAAAAACTAAAAGCAATATTTCAGAAGATGATGGCGGTTATTTTCCAAGCTCAGTTCCTACGAATTCTGTAATAATTATCTACCTGTAAAAATTAACATGATGCCTTTTGAATTAGTAGATTTATTACAATGGAGCTATACATAAAGTTAACATGCCCCAAAGGTATACTTTACATACTATTATTTTAATTTTTTTCAGGTATCACAGCCTTTTAGGCTTTGAAATCTTATTGGAATATCAAATCCCAGATTCTCAATACTGAGGACTGATTTACTGTGGCTTGAGAAAAGTAGTTGGTTCTGAATGTTTTGACAGAATTCTAAAATGGTTAATGATATTCTGGCAAAACCATATGAGCCACCTACAAATGTTTGATTAAGAGTTGATTTATAATCTCCACTGGGCCTCAGTTAATTTTTTATATCCTGAAAGCTAGCAGTTCGATGAAATAATCTTTATTGAGACCTGTATTTCTCCAGTATGATTTTAACATGCACCAGGGGGATACAACAGGACCTGAAAAGTCATAACTGTTCATGTCATTGAATATTTGTTTCTTGCTCTTTGATGAAGAAGCAATGTACAAGATGACATGTTTTTAAATGGGAAATAGTCCACATTTTAGGGAAATGGAGTCCAGTTTTGAAAGAACAAAGTTAAAGTGTACAAAATTGAGAACAAATGACTACCAGATCCTCACTAAATGGGTCATTTCAAAACAATTTGCAACTTTTTCTGAACTGGCTCCATTACGATCTATTCAGTTTAAGCAAAATTGGATAAATCTGATTGGTTCAGAATTGGGCAACTGCCCTTTTTATACAAGTGCGATGATGGGCAAGACCTTAAATTTATGCACCAGCCAATTGGGCTGTTACAAGGTCCAAATCCAAATTGCCACTTAGATACACCTCCCAACCTTCCATAAATAATCAAAATCTATTTTTGGATTCAACTAATTTTGCTCAGCCTTATTTCACAATATGTAATTTATTACAGCACTATTGCATATAGTGAAATCGAAGAAGACTGATTAACTAGTGAGCTGGTCTGCTTAAATTATTTAACCCCTTCCCACATACAAAAATAACTGAATTCCCAATGAAAGAAATGAAAAATGTTGTTTCATCTAATTCAAAAGTTGATGCTTCCCACATGGAGACAACAAAATAGCTGTTTAAAACCGGAAAAAGGCAAACTTTTATTCTCATGAATCTGTATGTTATTAGCACTGGGAAATAGTACAATTTCCACTTTCATCACCCAAATATAATCATTAGGAACTTCTAGGTCAGGTATAATGCACTTAGATGCAGAGAAAAGTTGCCTAAATGTTGCCCCAATAAAGGAACTTAGCCTCTACGTCTTTTCAAAATCAGAATGAATGTAGTTAGTGGGTTACTGGGTTACGGGGAGCTCTTTCTAAGGGCCAGTGCAGACTCGATGGGCCAAATGGCCTCCTTCTGCACTGTAAATTCTATGATTCTACAAACAAAATGCCCACAAATTTCTTTGCATGATGCCACTGCCCTGGCAATGTGAAAATTAATTCCTTAGATCCGTGAATAGAAGTCTCCTGTGATGGTTTCCATCTCAATATATTTCTATTAATATTCATTACTTTATTTATCTTTGTACTGGATTTATAATCCTTCCTCAATTCCCACATAGCCCACCAAAAGCTTCTCCTCCAGTTGGCTGTATTTGAACGTGGCAGCAGTTGGTAGTGCTTAACGATAGGCTAAGCTTGAATCTAATTTCAGGCAGGATTCTGTCTGCCTCTCTCACCCCTTGCTCTGTATGCTTTCCCCACGCTGTCAAAGCCTCCATCATGCAGTATGAATAAAAACATCCTGCTATTTCCTCAATTGGGTAGGCGCTTTGCCAAACGGTGGCCGTCAGCTTTATCCATTCAAGGGACTGAATGGATAAGCTACTAGTTTATGGAAGACCACAGCACCCTTAAAAACACTAGACAATAATTTCTTCCCTAACTGTTACTTTGTGGAGGTCTTGTGGTGCAGTGGGTAGCATCCCTGCCTCTGACCCAGGAGCTTCAGGTTCTAGTCCCACCCCAGCACTTGGCACAGGCCACCCTTCACACTGTTAATTAGCCACCTTTCTACCAGATGCCCATTAATTAGTCGATAGTGTGGAAGGATGTAGCAGGTTACAGAGGGATATAGATAAGCTGCAGAGCTGGGCTGAGAGGTGGCAAATGGAGTTTAATGTAGAGAAGTGTGAGGTGATTCACTTTGGAAGGAATAACAGGAATGCGGAATATTTGGCTAATGGTAAAGTTCTTGAAAGTGTGGATGAGCAGAGGGATCTAGGTGTCCATGTACATAGATCCCTGAAAGTTGCCACCCAGGTTGATAGGGTTGTGAAGAAGGCCTATGGAGTATTGGCCTTTATTGGTAGAGGGATTGAGTTCCGGAGTCGGGAGGTCATGTTGCAGCTGTACAGAACTCTGGTACGGCCGCATTTGGAGTATTGCGTACAGTTCTGGTCACCGCATTATAGGAAGGACGTGGAGGCTTTGGAGCGGGTGCAGAGGAGATTTACCAGGATGTTGCCTGGTATGGAGGGAAAATCTTATGAGGAAAGGCTGATGGACTTGAGGTTGTTTTCGTTGGAGAGAAGAAGGTTAAGAGGAGACTGAATAGAGGCATACAAAATGATCAGGGGGTTGGATAGGGTGGACAGTGAGAGCCTTCTCCCGCGGATGGATATGGCTGGCACGAGGGGACATAACTTTAAACTGAGGAGTAATAGATATAGGACAGAGGTCAGAGGTAGATTCTTTACGCAAAGAGTAGTGAGGCCGTGGAATGCCCTACCTGCTACAGTAGTGAACTCGCCAACATTGAGGGCATTTAAAACTTTATTGGATAAACATATGGATGATAATGGCATAGTGTAGGTTAGATGGCTTTTGTTTCGGTGCAACATCGTGGGCCGAAGGGCCTGTACTGCGCTGTATTGTTCTATGTTCTATGTTCTAATTAGCCATCCTGTTTCATTTGCCGAAATGAGATGGTGGAGGGATTGGAGGGAACAGATCATTTACCTTCCACTCCGCCTCCCTCATTTCACCATGAAACGTAAAATCCAACTCAATTCTTGATGATAAGTGCAATACTTCACGTTAATTTAGCAAGCAGAAGTGTATAAAGAGCGAGACTTCAGCAAGGAGAGCAGGGCTGTAAAGAGTGAGGCTTCAACAAGGAGAGTAGCGTATAAAGAGCAAGACTTCAGAGAGGAGTGAGGGATATAAATAGTGAGACGTCCGTGAGGAGAAGGGGATATGAAGAGCGAGACTTCATTGAGGATAGTGGGCTGTAAAAGGCAAGAAGAAAGGGGTATAAAGAGCGAGTCTTCAATGAGAAGAGGGGTGTATAAAGAGTGTGACTTCAGTGAGGAGAATGGTGTATAAAGACGGAGACTTCAGCGAGGAGAGTGATGGATAAAGAACGAGACTTCAGTGAGGAGAGTGGTGGATAAAGAACGAGACTTCAGTGAGGAGAGCGGTGTATAAAGAATGAGACTTCAGTGAGGAGCTGGGGTATAAAGAATGAGACTTCAGTGAGGAGAGCGGTGTATAAAGAACGAGACTTCAGTGAGGAGAGCGAGGTATAAAGAATGAAACTTCAGTGAGGAGAGCGGGGTATAAAGAATGAAACTTCAGTGTTGAGAGCGGGGTATAAAGAGTGTGACTTCAGTGAGGAGAGCGGTGTATAAAGAACAAGACTTCAGTGAGGAGAGCGGGGTATAAAGAATGAAACTTCAGTGAGGAGAGCGGTGTATAAAGAACGAGACTTCAGTGAGGAGAGCGGTGTATAAAGAACGAGACTTCAGTGAGGAGAGCGGGGTATAAAGAATGAAACTTCAGTGTTGAGAGCGGGGTATAAAGAGTGTGACTTCAGTGAGGAGAGCGGGGTATAAAGAATGAAACTTCAGTGAGGAGAGCGGGGTATAAAGAATGAAACTTCAGTGTTGAGAGCGATGTATAAAGAACGAGACTTCAGTGAGGTGTGCGGTGTATACAGAGCGAGATTTCAGTGAGGAGATCGGGGTATAAAGAGTGAGACTTCAGTGAGGAGAGGTGTATATAAAGAATGAAACTTCAGTGAGGAGAGCGGGGTATAAAGAATGAAACTTCAGTGAGGAGAGCGGGGTATAAAGAATGAAAGGCGGTGTATAAAGAATGAAACTTCAGTGAGGAGAGCGGGGTATAAAGAAAGAGACTTCAGTGAGGAGATCGGGGTATAAAGAGTGAGACTTCAGTGAGGAGAGCGGTGTATAAAGAACGAGACTTCAGTGAGGAGAGCGGGGTATAAAGAGTGAAACTTCAGTGAGGAGAGCGGTGTATAAAGAACCAGACTTCAGTGAGGAGAGCGGGGTATAAAGAATGAAACTTCAGTGAGGAGAGTGGGGTATAAAGAATGAAACTTCAGTGAGGAGAGCGGTGTATAAAGAACGAGACTTCAGTGAGGAGAGCGGGGTATACAGAGCGAGATTTCAGTGAGGAGATCGGGGTATAAAGAGTGAGACTTTAGTGAGGAAAGCAGGGCATAGAGAGCGTGTTTTAACCGTGGAGTCCAGGCACCACTGCATTTTATGAATCCCAGGGAGGGAGCTCTTGCGGGAAGCAGAAAGGGAGACATTCGGGGTATGTGTGTTTGTAAATCCTAGGCGCATACTGCGGGGCCTGGTCTCCAGTCACCTGGACCCCCTTGCCACTTGGTATAAGGCCTTGCTTTGGCAAGCCTATGTGGTAGCTGGTGTGCAAAGGCCATCACACATTAAAATAGCTCACGTACAGGCTTCTTCCACCCCTCAAAATGAAGTTCAGGACCTGGATAACCCTCAGAGTGACAGACTGTAATGGCATATGCTATCGTTGCCCAGGAGCTCAGGTGTTTTGACATTAACATCACTGTCCTAAACAAGATCTGGAGGATAGGGGAAGGCATCTCAAGGAACAAGGTGGCGGTTATGCCTTCTTCTGGGAAGGTAAAGCAGAAGATCGCCACCTCCATGTGGTTTGTTTCACCATTAAAAACAAACCTGTTGGCCGTCTCAGAGACTCCTCTTGCAGGATAAGCAAATGTCTCATGACCCTTTGGCTCACCCCACCAGTGCATTACAGCCTTCAGTTTGTACTGCCCATCACCGGAAGCTATAGTGAATCCAAAGAGGAATTCTACTCCAGCCTCGAACAATCCTTGGCCCAAGATACAGGGGGGACAAGCTGATCTTCTTGGCAACTTCAACTCCAGAGCAGGACAGGGCACAGATCTCTGGGGAGGTGTAATTGGCAGAGAAGGGGTCGGGCTATCAAACACCAACGGCACCCTACCCCTGAGAAACCGCTGAGAATACGGCCTTGTCATAAGTAACACCTTGTTCAGTCAGAGAGACAAATACAAGGCCTTTACTCCAAGCATTGGTGCCCACTTGATTACATCATCATCCGAGTGAGGGACCACACGGTCAGCGTATCACCCGTGCCGTGGCAGGAGCTGACGATTGCTAGGCAGGCCACCATCTAATCCGCTCTGTAATCAACATCACTGAAGCCCCAAATCAGCGATGGCAACAGAAACAATGCTTCAGGAAAAGTAACAATAAGGTACTCAAAGGCCCTGATAAGAGAACTCTATTCAGCCAATGTCAACATGATGACTCCCGGTGACCCACCGACCGCAGAGTATTCAAAGCACTTGCTCTGCCCTCAAGACCTCCATAATCAACACCTGTGAAGAGACGCTTAGTCACTGGACCAGGAAACTGGTTCGATCAGAACAACCAGGAGATCGAGGAGCTGGTAAGCCACAAGAGCAAGGCTTTTGTGAACCTGAAACAGAAACTCAACTCGAGAGCATGAAAGCAGCTCAACAGATGGCTTACGGCTGAGGTCCAGCAAAAAACCCATGACCTAAACAGGTGGTGGGTGGAGAAAGAGCAGGAGATTCAGCAGTCAGCTCACAACCATGACAGGCAAGGTTTCTTTTTCAGCAGTCAGGACAAGCTATGACCCAGGAACCCAAGGCCCCACCCCACTGCTGGCCAAGAATGGAGAGGTGCTCATCAAGAACAGTCAGTGGCCGCTGGAAGGAGAATTTGAAGACCTTCTCAACAGAGACTCTGGGCTCAATTTGATTTATCTAAAAGAAAATAGTGTTCTGGGTGGGAATTGAGGGGTCATTCCCAGCGCTACCATCCCACTATTGAACGGCATTCTTATTTTTCATGCCCCAGCAGGAAGCGCCCCACCGAGGCTGCATTGAGGCGGAGCCCCTCAGTGCAGGAAGAGAGCGGAGCGCCATTCAACCCCAAGACACCAGTCGTGGACCCTGACAATGCATTACTCACCTTTTGGGGACCATTGAGCCCCACCTGCACCAGCAGGACACCCCTGGGCCTGATCCCCAGGGCAGGCAAAATACCAGCTTAGTACTGCCAGTCAGGCACCCTGGTAACGACCCTGACAGCACCACCTGGTCATGCTGGTAGTGCCAGGGTGACACTCTGGCCAGAGGCCGACCACCCGGGGGCCTCAGATCACCTGGGAGACCTCCCCACCCCCCAAGTGCCGATTTGCGTAGTCCCCGTTTGTGGGGCACAGTACTAATCGGCGCTTGGCTGGGGTCTGATCGGTGAGGCGGAGAGATCCCAGGTGGCTGTTCAATCCAGCGTCAGCATGGCTAAATAGGTTTTTAAACTTACTTAACTGTGCAAGACTGGGTCCCGCCTGTTGTGGTTAGATCTTGTGAGGCATAACGGCTGTCAGGAATCCCGGGGAAAGCCTATACCGGGATTTACTGGCCACAATCCGCTCCAATTCTGGCAGCTCACAGCCGGTAAATTGTGCTCTTGGTCTTCAACACGAGAGTCCTTGACTCCATCCCACAACATGCTAACCACCACCATCTCAGCACAACCCCAGCCTGGCACGAGGTGGAAAAGGCCAGCTGACAGCTAAAGAACAACAATGCATTGGGGATGGAATCCATGCCAAAGCATTAAAACATGGTGAGAAACACTATCGGCATAAACGCATGCCTTCATTTTCCTTATCTGGAAGGAGAGCATGCAAGGAGAACTGAGAGATAATGACCATCTTTTAGAAACAGTAAGGCGCCTTACAACACCAGGTTTAAGTCCAACAGGTTTATTTGGAATCACTAGCTTTCGGAGCGCAGTTCCTTCATCAGGTCCTTTAGGTGGTAGTGAGGGGGGAGGTGTTATCTTTTAAGGTGGATAAAGAGAGGGAAGAGCATCAATGGCCTTTAGAAGAGATGTTGGAGGTAGACAGGAGATACGCGGAGGATGCAGATCCTGCCCTTTTGGACAGAAGGAAGGAGCTTCAGGTTAGTTTTGACCGGTTGTCTACGGGGAAGGCGGTACAACAACTGAGGCAGGCGAGGGGACTGATTGATGAATATGGGGAGAAAGCAGGGGGGGCATATCTGGCAGGCCAACTTCAGAAGGAAGTGGCAGCCTCCAGGTGCGTCCAGGTGCGGGAAAGGACGGAGAAATTGGTGGCGGCTCTGAAGCAGATTAATAAGGTGTTGGAGGAGTTTATGAAAAGCTGTATAGGTCGGAGCCACTGGGAGAGGAATGAGGGATGAGTGAGTTCCTGGATGGGTTGGAGTATCCGAGGTTAGAGGAGGAATATAGGGCCTGATTGGAGGGGTTGGTGGGGGAACAAGGGGTAAAGGAGGCAATTGGGAAGTGCAATCGGGGAAACGACAGGGCCAGATGGGGTCCCAGTGGAGTATTATAAGAAGTTCAAAGACAAATTAGCGCCGATGATGGTGGGGATGTTTGAGGAGATGACAGAGAATGGGGTGCTACACAAACTATGGGACAGGCTTCGATCTCCCTGCTGTTAAAGAAAGACAAGGACCCAACAGAGTGTGGGTTGTATAGGCCCATATTTTGTTACTGAATGTAGACATCAAGATACTGGCGAATGTACTGGTGGCTAGGTTGGCGGGGTGAGGGCAGCACTGTGGCACAGTGGGTTAGCCCTGCTGCCTCACGGCGCCGAGGTCCCAGGTTCGATCCCGGCTCTGGGTCACTGTCCGTGTGGAGTTTGCACATTCTCCCCGTGTTTGCGTGGGTTTTGCCCCTACAACCCAAACGATGTGCAGGCTAGGTGGATTGGCCATGCTAAATTGCCCCTTAATTGGCAAAAATGAATTTGGTACTCTATATTTAAAAAAAATAGAAAAGAAAGGTTGGAGGGGTGCCTTCCGAAGGTGATGGGGAAGGCCAGAAAGGGTTTGTATAAGGAAGGCAGCTATTTTTGAATTTCAGGAGATTAGTAAATGAAATCATGACACTGGCTAAGTGAAAGGAGATGGAGGTGATGGTGGCACTAGATGCGGAAAGGGCGTTCGATCGGGTGGAGTGGGTATTTGATGGCAGTCCTGGAGAGATTAGGTATCGGGCTGAGATTTACAGAATGGGTACGGCTATTATATAGGGAAACAATGGCGATTGTCTGCACAAATATGAGCTTGGGGTACTTTGCTCTGCACCGGGGTACCAAGCAGTACTGGGGTACCAGGGTCCCATGTCTCCCTTGCTATTTGCATTAGCGATAGAGCCATTGACCATTGTTTTAAAGTGTTCTGGACTGTGGAAGGGGATAGTGCTGGTCAGGGGGTGGGGGGATGGAACATCAGGGGCGGGATTCTCCAATAATGGGGCTATGTCCCCACGCCGGCGTGAAAACTGGCGCCAACCGCTTCGACGTCAACGGCCCCTGAAAGTGAGGAATTCTCCACTTTCTAGGGGGCTCGGTTGACGCCGAAGTGGAGATTGCGCATGTGCGGAACGGGCGGCGTATTTCCATGCATGCGTGGAAAGGGCGGCGTATTTCCGCGCATGCGTGAAACGGGCGGAGTGTTACCGCGCATGTGCGGGGGTTTCCTTCTCCGCGCCGGCCCCCGGGCAATATGGCAGAGTCCTACAGGGACCTGGCGCGGAGGAAAGAAGGCCTCCACGGAACCAACCCGCCCGCCGATCGGTAGGCCCCGATCGCGGGCCAGGCCACCATGGGGCCCCCCCGGGGTCGGATCCCCCCGCCACCCTCCAGAACAGCCCCTGCACACTTACCTGCCAGGTCCCGCCATGTGTGAGATGAGTAATGCACGCTGGCGGGACTGGGCAAAACTTGTCGGCCACTCGGCCCATTGGGGCCCGGAGAATAGCCGGGAGGGACGCTGTTAATGGCCCCGACTGGCCTGGCGGGAATCCCGCCGGCGTCCGAAAAATGGCGCCGGAGAATAGGGAAGCCGGCGTCGGGGCGGCGGGGCGGGATTCGCGCCTCCCCCCGGGGAGCCGGGTTGGAGAATCCCGGCCAGGGTGTCTTTGTACGCGGACGATTTATTGTTGAATGTTTCAGAGCCGTGTTTGTTGGTGCGGAACATAATTGGGCTTCTCCAAAGATTTGGGACGTTTTCAGGATACAAACTAAACTTAGAGAAAAGTGAGTATTTTGTGGTTCCCAGCCGGGAGTGGGGTCGGGAGTGGGGGCTGCTATTTCGCAGGGCACCAACCCGCTTCAGGTACTTGGGGTGCAGGTGGCGCGGGATTGGGGACTGCGGGGGGCTCCGTAGGTACAGTTTTACTAGATTGGTGAGGAGGGTGAAAGCAGACTTGGCAAGGTGGGACAATCTCTCTCTTTCATTAGCGGAGGCGGGGGTGCAGGAGACAGGCCCCAAGATTCGGAGATACTGACCTTGGGAGGCTGTTAGATGGCATGGAGGCCAGGAGAGATGTCTTGTTCCCCCGAGGGAACCAGAGGGTGAGCCACAGGGCAGCCAGTGCTGCCTGCGATGAGGTGGCGGCAGCTGTCGGCCCGAGGAGTATGACCAGAAGGACTTGCCTTCAGTGAAGGTCAACGATCTACACAGGGCTGCATGAGTGAGAGAACTCCAATGCCTCCCACTCCCCCACAAGGGAGCATCCACCCCACAAAGGAGAATCCACCCTCCCAACTCCCCAGGCGGCCCCCAGCCCTTCCTCCACCCCCCACAACCCCTCCTTGACACTCCCTCACCCATCACAGTGAACCACACGTATGGCTAACGATGTCCTCCTCAGGAAAAACTCTCCCATAACCATCAGGAGAGGGCCCCAAAAAAGGCGGAGGAATGCCGGACAAAAGAATCCTCACCTCATTCGAGGAGCGTGCCCTGGAAGTGAAGGGGATGGCCGAGGACAGATCGGTCAGTCACGCGGAGGCTGGCGGACACCGCAGGTGAGGAACCACCGGGCTCCACCCGGGGGACCGGTCGAACGGGAGTAGTGATTGCCTTACTGACTGATCTATCCCTCCCACTACGGAGCTGGTCCCAGTCGCAGGTGGGCTGATGCGCTGCAGAGCATGGCCCAGTCACTGAGGAGCATCGCCAAGGGCGTTGACACTATGGTGCAGACCATGGGGAACCGCCAGGGCTGGCAGAGCCAGAGATGATGCTGGGGCAGCCTGAGCTCGAACCTCTCATCCCAAGGTGAACCCCAGGGCCTTATGGGTACCGATAGGGGAAGGGTTTGGGTACTAATTCAGACCCATCCCATGGAGTGGCGACGGTGGCCACCAGCTCCCCAGAGTTCAACCCCTCTGATGAGGCCGCGTCTCGCAGTCAGCACACGGGACAGGGCGACATGGCTGTGCATGTGCCACTGACAAGTGAGCCGGGGCCCTGCGGCCCCAGAGCCCCCAGAGGATGCCCGCCAGGGGCATCGAAAGCCACAGGATGAGGTAAGAAGCTGGCTGCCTCCACCTCTAATGTGCAACCTGGGTAAACACCTAGACATAGTGGTAGAGCTAGGAAGGCCAAGCACATTGAGGATCACTGAGGGCACCGGGATCGGGAGAAGGGGGTGGTGGTTGTTGGGGGAAGGGAGGGTGGCACCACCGGGAGTGGGATTTGTACAAAAAAACTTTTTCGCACAACCATTATGATGCCTGTGTCACAATTTTTCCACAATGCGGGCTTATCCCCAGACCCTTTGCCCATCTCTCCAGGCATCCTCCCCCCACTGCCCTCTCCATGGCACTCACCCATCCTCCGGCCGTGTCCCCAGAGCTGTGGGCCATCCTCTGGGTGTTTGGATGTTGTGTGTGTGGTGTTGCCTCTCTCAGTGTTCAAGCACGGTGTCCAGGCATCAGGGAGTGATTGGGATGCTAGGCAATGACTCCCACGTGCTGCTTGGCCCGCCCACCCATGGGAATCCACTTGGCATTTGTGAAGTGCTCACTTAACCATGATTGCCAATTCTCTATTAGCAAACTTCAGCCACCTGGCAGAGGCTTCAACAGTCGGTGGGGGTTATAGCTGGTCGTTGGGGCAGACGGGCAGGGACTGGGATTGTCCCCTGAATGGGTACACATGATCCAGGGGTTGAAATTGTTTTGCCGCGAGCGGTTGTTCCCCAGTTGCTCCCACAGCATACCCTCCACCCCCCCTCTGGCTGTCCACCCCTGCAGTGGGTTCCTCAGCCCCAGCCAAGGGTCCCCCACCCCAACAAAGCACTGGAGTGGCAGGCCCAGCATCCTCGAGCTCTTTGCCTGCGAGCAACATTGGCTACTCACCTCCTCGGCTCCCCACAGAAGCCCATCTGCCAGCTTCACGTTTTTCAAAAGGAGTAGTAATCGCACCAGCGTGAACACCTGCTGGGGAGACTGCTGAATGACAAGAGGCCATTGGATATGGGCTCGTTCTCAATAATTGTATGGAAATAGGGGCTTAAGTGGTGATAATTGGTTTCTCGCCACGCTACGGCGAGATCCCGATTTTGCCTACAGGAGCGGGCCGGTTGCATCGCAAACTGTTGCCGGCTGGCGCGGATCTTGTTTTGGCCTCTCCCGGTATACGCTTCAGTGAGAGCGTAACGAGGCCCTGACGCTGAGAGGCAGCAGTGCTAACCACTGTGCCACCATCCTTCCTCACTATATATATTGTGGCAAATGATTTAGTTATTTTACTTAGGTTTGTATGGAAAGTGAAAGTGATGTTTTTTGATTATACACTAATATATTGAATATAAAACACCCACGGCTGTTTTATACCGAATATAAAACAACCACAATTGTAGGGTATGTAGTGCCAAATGCAATAATTTTCTTAATGTGGAGCTGTTTTTGAAAAGTTATGTTTGAATGAGAAAACCCTTACAAGTTTAAGAAATTTCAATTAAAAATTATACGTGAATCTCACACACAAAGCCATAAAAAGAACTTCAACAATACTTAATGCTCCTTCCTTTTTCAAGTACAATGAAAAATCTCATAGCAAAGTAACATTTGAATTTAAAATAATTTGGGGATAGCATATTTCACTAGCTCTTTCATTTTTAACTTTCAATTTCTATCAGTATCCATTCATTTTAAAAAGACAAATAAAGAATTCTACAATTGAAAGCAATTACCAACAATTGATTTGAGACATTTAGGATTTTAATTAATTCAATGTCAAATATAACCCTATCCTTAATAAAACAACTGATGTAGTAATGCAGAGTTAGACCTTTATTTTGACTTTTAGTATTTCTATCCGTGTCTGTGTGGGCACATTCACTTTAGTGCGGCTCACTAGTCTGGGGGCGAGGTGTCTCTTTCATGTGATACACCTTCAGATACATGAGAAAGGGAAGTTACGACTCGTTTGCATTCCCACAAAGCCCACACAGTACAGACTTACGCAGAGGGATTTCTATCATCACACACGTCAGTTAGTAAATTGCAAAACTAACTGAGAATACTTCTGAAGGATCCCTTTATTTTTGATTTCTAGCACTCAGAATGATTAAGATTCCTTTTATTAATTTTCTCTGAAAATTTACAGAATTGTGAAGTTGTTCATTGATTTTTTTTTTTAAAAAGCCAGATGCCTAAACCCAAACTATCTAGGCTCTCCAGTCTAAATTGACTCTTACCATCTCAGGTCCATTTCCTTGATTGCTGTTTTCAGGGAGCTCTGACATCTTCTAATTTAACGCATTCACATCTAAACTGTGGGGTCAGTGTAAAGTAGCTTCACATCTCATCACATTGTTGTTACAGCATAATTACAACCTTCTGCAAGATTCAGGACTTAACCTAGCACCAAAGTGAAGTGAAGTTCGGGTGTTGACATCCACTTTGTATTACATAAATACAAGCGTTGCTATGAAACCAAAACCACCTCAAATTAATGTTAAACTTGTGGTGCAAGTGTGTTGGGGCAGATTTTGCTGGGACAAGGTATCTCAAGTGTCCTTTTAATTAGATCAGCTCATGCACATATGCTTTTAAAAATTTTACCCCACAAAGTTCCTGGAAGTGTGAGTTGATAATGGTGCATCAGAAATCTGTGACTTTGGTAAACGTTTGGAATAAGAAATGCATTTCTTTCACCATGAAATTAATGCATTGAAAAATGAACAGAAGAAAGGCTGATTGGAGGGTGAATTTGAGGTGGTGAATTCAATGTGAAGTCAGGTACACAAGGAGAAATAAACAAATGGAAAGTAAAGACTGGATTAAGAGCGAAAGAAGAGACAGAAAGGAAAAGTAAGATAAAAATAATGATTAGATTTAGCTTTCTGTGGTGAGTTTAATGTGCAATTGCAGCAGATTATGAAGTATGATTATGATGTTTTTGCAGTTAAAGGCAGAGCAGAGCAAAGTGACCAGGACTTGTGCTGATTCAGAATTCATAGGACACCTCTTCCTTGCTGCAACTTATGGGTTCATTTGCATATTAACAGCAGTATGCATCATCCAGATGTTGTTACTTTTCCTGTAAAATCTAAGCTAAAATTATTAAGAGCTTGAATTTTTGCTACACCTTCAATATCAAGAATGTTCCAAGGAGGGAGGTAAAAATAAAGAAAAAAGTGTGTTATGGAGGGAGAATTAGTATAAGGGACTTTGAAAGTTTCACTGTTAAAATGGGATCTGATAATATTTTTGACAGTGGAGAGACATGTGCAATAGCTTTGAAGGGAGCTCCAGGAAATAGGGCTAAGATGTTGGCAGTTCCATCATTAAGGGTGGAGCAAAAGGAGGGAGATGAGATGCGGAAGAAACCACAGTCAGAGGGATGAAGGATGTCAGAGGATATATAAGACAGGAAGGAGTTGCAGAAAAAGGGCTGAAATCTTCCTCTTTCTTGGAGGGATTCAAGTATCTGGGGAAGGAGTAGTGTAGTGGTAATGTCACTGGACTAGGAATCCAGAGGTCCAATCTAATGCTCTGGAGATACGGGTTCAAATGCCACCCATTAAATTCAATTAATAAACTCTGGAATTGAAATCATTCTTTGAGGAAGTGACAAAGTTAATTGACGAGGGAAGGGCTGTAGATGTCATATACATGGACTTCAGTAAGGCGTTTGATAAAGTTTCCCATGGCAGGTTGATGGAAAAAGTGAAGTTGTATGGGGTTCAGGGTGTACTAGCTAGATGGATAAAGAACTGGTTGGGCAACAGGAGACAGAGAGTAGTGTGGAAGGGAGTGTCTCAAAATGGAGAAAGGTGACTAGTGGTGTTCCACAGGGATCCGTGCTCGGACCACTGTTTTTTGTGATATACATAAATGATCTGGACGAAGGCATAGGTGGTCTGATTAGCAAGTTTGCAGATGATACTAAGATTGGTGGAGTTGCAGATAGCGAGGAGGACTGTCAGAGAATACAGCAAAATATAGATAGATTGGAGAGTTGGGCAGAGAAATGGCAGATGGAGTTCAATCCAGGCAAGTGCGAGGTGATGCATTTTGGAAGATCTAATTCAAGAGCGGACTACACGGTCAATGGAAGAGTCCTGGGGAAAATTGATGGACAGAGAGATCTGGGAGTTCAGGTCCATTGTACCCTGAAGGTGACAACGCAGGTTGATAAGATTGGTCAAGAAGGCATACAGCATGCTTGCCTTCATCGGACGGGGTATTGAGTACGAGAGTCGGCAGGTCATGTTACAGTTGTTAGGACTTTGGTTAGGCCACATTTGGAATACTGCGTGCAATTCTGGTCCCCAGACATTACCAGAAAGATGTGGATGCTTTAGAGAGGGTGCAGAGGAGGTTCACCAGGATGTTGCCTGGTATGGAGGGTGCTAGCTACGAAGAAAGGTTGAGTAGATTAGGATTGTTTTCGTTGGAAAGACGGAGGTTGAGGGGGGACCTGATTGAGGTCTACAAAATTATGAGAGGTATGGACAGGGTAGATAGCAACCAGCTTTTTCCAATAGTGGGGGTGTCAATTACAAGGTGAGAGGGAGAAAGTTTAAGGGAGATGTGCGTGGAAAGTTTTTTACGCAGAGGGTGGTGGGTGCCTGGAACGCTTTGCCAGCGGAGGTGGTAGAGGCAGGCACAATAGCATCATATAAGATGCATCTAGACAGATATATGAACGGGCGGGGAACAGAGGGAAGTAGATCCTTGGAAAATAGGTGACAGGTTTATATAAAGGATCTGGATCGGCGCAGGCTGGGAGGGCCGAAGGGCCTGTTCCTGTGCTGTAATTTTCTGTCTTTGTTTGTTTATTGTCGATTGTCGTAAACATCTGGTTCACAGAAAAATCTGCCGTCTGACCTACAGGTGTTGACTTCACGCCCACTCAATTTGGTTGATTCTGAAATGTCCTAGCAAGCAGTTACATTAGGAATGGGCAACAAATGCTGGCTTTTGCCAGCAATGCCCACATCGCATGAAAGAATTTAAAAAAAGTATCAGGTGAAAATGTCGCGGACGTTCAAAATGGGAAAAGGGGGCGGGATTCTCCGATTGCCGATGCCAAAATCATGTTCGGCGACTGGGCGGAGAATCTCCGATAATGACGAAATCGGGGTCGGCGCCGCTTTCGCGATGCTCTGCTCCCTGAAAAGCGGAGTACTCTAGGAGTGTACCACACGCTGTATCCACGGCCTCAGGCCATTGCCCAAGGCCCATCCGGCGATTATCCATCCCCGACCGGCCGAGTTCCCGACGGCGTGGGATTCTCATGGTCTCACCCGTCGGGAACTCAGCGTGGCGGCTGCAGACTCAGTCCATTGCCGCCACAGTCAGGGGAAGGCTGTTCTGCAGGCGGTGGGGGGGGGGGGGGGGGGGGGTCCGGGGCGTGCGAGCCGGCCAAAGGGGGGACTATTTTTGTGGTCCGGGTCCATGGGCTGCATCCGAGTGCGAGGCCACGGACCCGACAATGCTCCGGGCCATATCGGCAGCTAGAACTGTTAGCTTTATGCGGCCTGGCTGCTAGTCGTCCCCCCCCCCCCACCACTCCCGGAACAGGGAATCGGTGGCCGTTTTGCAGCAGTTTTCTTGACGTAAAACACCACTGCTTTCATGCCGGCGTGGGGACTTAGTCTCACAAACGGAGAATCCAGCCCCGGAAGTCAGTGCAGGATATTGAGAAGCATGCCGCTAGGTGTGGACGGGATATGGACAGCTGAATTTTGGACCTGCTTCTCTGGGATTTTCAATACACTTTTGCCAAAGTTATTTTGTGAGATTTAGAAATTCTAACCCTAAACGCTGATCCTGAATTTAATTTGATTGTACATTTACAAAAGGCAAAAGAGGGAGGAATTGTGGGAAACATCTTCCTCAGTGACAATGAACTGTAGTGTTGATTTTCAAATGTTCCCTTCCTCTCTCTGACTTCCACCTTAATTCTATTTGTTTCCAAAGAACTAAAAACAGCTGAGGGCCAAATTCTACCTCTGTTCTGAAACAAAGAACTTTCAGTAAGTCTGAAGCCACGATGTTGATTTACCACTTTACTAGAATTAAGGCAAGTTAGATTGCTATATAGGAGGAAGATTTCTGCCTTTCACTATTCATGGCAAAACTACAATGGTGTAACCGAGCAGAAACCTATAGCCAAGTTCCGCACACGAGTGCGGCCTCAACCGGGACCAGGGATTCTTGTCGCATTACATTCATTCCCTACCATCTGGCCTGGGCTTGTGAAATTCTACCAACTGTCCTGGCTTGAGACAATTCACAACTCTTTAACCTAGGGTTACCCCTATCTCTGGATCTGTAAAGACTTAATTACCTGCAAATGTTGGCATTCTAAGCATTGTCTTGCATCTTTGAATTTGTCTCTATATATGTTTCTGGAACATACCTCTTCATTCACCTGAGGAAGGAGCAGTGCTCCGAAAGCTAGTGTTTGAAACAAACCTGTTGGACTTTAACCTGGTGCTCACCCCAGTCCAACGCCGGCATCTCCATACAATGGTGTTCTTTATACACATGATAAGAATCGAACAAGAGAAGTCTTCCCCCGCAACAGTTGTTCACAGATCCAAGTGATGGGAATAGAGGTGAGAGGGATTCTACAACCGAGAAGAGCTCATTTTCTTTTTTCTTCAATGGAGGTATTGTTCTGGCTTAAAACTCCTTGGCCCATGTCCCCTCTACCCAGCGTGAATTTACTTCAGTTTTTTTATATGCCTGGCTTGTCAAGTGCAAGCTGGCTGTGATTCTGCTGTCTTTCATAACAGTGCAGTACAGACTGGATACAGAATGGAGAAGAGATAAACTTTCATCTGTTAAACTACACCGAGGGACGAGGCAAGTGTGCCCCCTCTCCCCGTTACTGTTTGCTCTGGCCATAGAGCCATTAGCCATGGCATTAAGAGCCTCTAGGAACTGGAAAGGGGGGTGGGGGGGGGGGGCAATTTTTCGGGGTATAAATTGAACATGGGGAAAAGCGAGATGTTCACGATCCAGGCAAGAGAAGAGACTGGGAGAGCTGCTGCTTAGAATGGTAGGGAAGAGCTTTCGGTATCTGGGAATCCAGGTGGCCCGAGAATTGGAGGCACTGCGCAAGTTAAACCTATCCCGGCTGGTAGAACAAATGGAAGGGGACTTTAAGAGATGGGACATGTTCCCGCTATCACTGGCGGGGAGGGTACAGACCGTGAAAATGACGGTCCTCCCCAGATTTCTGTTTGGCTTTCAGTGCCTCCCCATCTTCATCCCAAAGGCCTTTCAAGCGGGTGAATAAGGTTATTTTGGGCTTTGTGTGGGGGGGTAAAACCCCGCGAGTGAAGAAAGTGTTGCTGGAGCACAGTCGGGGGGGAGGGTGGGTTGGCGCTGCCGAATTCTGCAATTACTACTGGGCGGCTAATATAGCCATGATTAGGAAGTGGTAGTGGGGGAGGGGAGGCATGGGAGCGGATGGAGGCGGCGTCATGCAAAGACACCAGTTTGGGAGCACTGATAACGGCACCGCTTCCGTTCTCGCCGGCCCGATACTCCACAAGTCCGGTGGTGGTGGCGGCTCTGAGAAACTGGGAGCAATGGAGGAGATATAAGAGAATGGAGGGAGCATCGGTTTGGACCCCGATTTATAATAATCAGCGGTTTGTACCAGGTAGGCTAGATGGTGGGTTCCGGACAGGGCAAAGGGCAGGAATTAGAAGGATGGGAGATCTATTTATAGACAGGAGCTTCCCCAGCTTGAAAGCCTTGGTGGACAAATTTGAATTGCCAGCAGGGAATGGGTTTAGGTATCTGCAGGTGCGAGACTTCCTGAGAAAACAGGTGCCGGCCTTTCCGCAGCTGCCGCCACGGGGATACAGGATAGAGTAGTCTCCAGTACCTGGGTGGGAGAGGGGAAGATTTCAGATATTTACAAGGTGCTTTCGGAGGCGGAGGAGCTGAAGGGCAAGTGGGAGGACGAGCAAGGAGGAGAGATAGAGGCGGGTCTATGGGCGGATGCCCTAAGCAGGGTTAACACCTCCTTATCATGTGCCAGGCTTATCCTGATACAATTTAAGGTAGTCCACTGGGCACACATGACAGCAGCTAGGATGAGTATGTTTTTTGGGATAGAGGATAGGTGTGCGAGGTGCACGGGAAGCCCAGCAAATCACGTCCACATGTTTTGGGCATGCCCAAAGTTTGGGGGGTTTGGCAGGGTTTTGTTAAGGCGATGTCCACGGTGCTAAAAACACGGGTGGTGCCAAGTCCGGAGGTAGCGATCTTTGGAGTATCGGAAGAGCCGGGAGTTCAGGGGGCGAAAGAGACAGATGTCTTGGCCTTTGCCTCCCTGGTAGCCCGGAGACGGATTTTGTTAATGTGGAGGGACTCGAAGCCCCCAAGTGTAGAGACCTGGGTTGGTGACATGGCTGTGTTTCTCAGTCTCGAGAGGATAAAGTTCGCCTTAAGAGGGTCAATGGTCGTGTTCACCCTGAGGTGGCAGCCATTCGTCGACTTTTTCGGGGGAAATTAAAATGTCAGCAGATGCAGTATTCCAAGGGGGGTTGGGGGGGGGGGGGGGGGGGGGGGGAAAGAGAGGGCCGGATTGTTGTTTTATGGTTGGGGTGTGTGAAGATTGGGATGGGGGGGTGGTGGTGGAATGTTTACTATACCATGTTGATGTCATTGTTAATGTTATTTTTATAAAATTTTCAAATACCTTAATAAAAATATTTTTTTTAAACTTTCATCTATGAACAATCTATATTCCTGATCTATAGGCCTAATATACAGTGAGCAATAACTGGCCAGTAAATATTGGTGTACTTATGTGGGAAGGACCATTGGAATATCGTCACAGCCATGGAAAAGACTCTCTTTACATAATGTGTGACAATGATATTGGGGTGACTCATTTTCTTTTGACACAGGCTGTTCATTCTCCAAAATCATTACATTGGAACCATTTCTCTTTAGTGAGTGTGCGCCAAGATGCAGCATGTTGCATATCACAAAAGATGTACATATTTTGACTGATTTATAACATAAAGCTCTCCCCGTTCCCCAAATAAACAGGATTAGCCATAGCATCTCATTCTAAATTGCCCTGGACTGGATTTTCACTGTTTCAGGATGGCTCAGGAGACATTTGCAAGCATGGAATACCGCAGATCCTCGACTTTGACAATAGGACCGCGTTCACCAGCGCAGAATTTTGGACCTTCTTACGGACAAATGGGATTCGCAAGCAGGGGATGCAGAAACAGACTACTGGTTCCCTCAGGACACATCTAGCTTATTTCTTCTTTTGTTACAGGACTACACCTCATGCCACCATGGGGGTGGCGCCATCAGAGGTGCTCATGGGCAGCACCAATGCTTACGCCTGAGCCTCGTGCTGCCAGACATTGGCAGGAAGGTTCGCAGCAGGCACAACAGGCTGTATTGGATTTGAGCAGGCATGCGCCCCTTTGGCGTTTTTCACCCAGCAAGGTGGTACATGTTTGAAATTTTGGTGACGGAGTCATGTGGGTTCCGGGCGGCGTACTTAAGGAGATAGGGTCGGTGTCGTATATGGTACGGGCGCAGGGTCGTGAAATGAATCGGCATGTGCATCATCTCCGCAACCACACTCTGGCATTAGCAATCCTCTCTCAGATGAACCAGCACCATTATTGCCATCTCCACCACTGTTGGCACTGTTGCCGCCACCACGGATTAAAGAACCCACGGATGCTGAGATGTTAGATGCGGAGGACTCGGATTCTGACTCTGAGAGGAGATGCAACCACCAGCGGCCGCCAAGGACCAGGGCACGGATACTGGTCCGCCGGAGGTGGCGATGCCTAGGCGCTTGGGTCGAAAGCCATGGTCCCCCATCGTGTCCATGCCACCAGGCCCCACACAGATGCCGCCCGAACGCCAACCCAGGATAAAGAAGACCACTCCTGCCCAACAAACAGACACAGTGGATGCCGTTCCGGACTTCGGGGGAGGGGATGAGTGTTGTAATCCGCACAAGAGTCACGGGGTGTGGACTATCAGGTTCCCCGTGACCTCAGATGAAAAAGAGATTCCCCGTGAAGGAGACGGGTCTTTCCCTTAACAAGGGAAGCCGACCAGACATAAAAGCCCCGACCCAGAGAACCTTCAGGGGTTGGAGTTGCAAATCATAGCTCATCATGTAATTAAAGTTTTTGTTGCCTCATCATCGCTTCCTTCTGGTTGCTCTGTCTAGATCTAACAAGCACATTGCTCTGACAACCTCCATATGCACTGCATCTTCTGATAAACCTATGACATTTGAACGTTCTCCCACAGAAATGGGGTCCTACTATTTGCCCACTCTCTTCTCGACTATGTTGCAACAGCTATTTGGAATTCATACTATATCCAAGTTCACTTCAAATTTCCTCTCCTCCTAATCGTAGGCTAATTATTTACTTTTACTCCAATTGTGTAAAAGGTTTATGAAAGTAAATTGTGAACCACCATAAACACTGTCCGAATAAAACTTAATGCCTGGGCTCCGAAAAACTAGTGTTAAAATTACTGCCAAACTGGGAATTACGGCATTAAACCTGATCATGAGTTCCTGATTTAGCACAGACCAATTTGAGAGACAAGGGAAACAAAGCTATTCAACTAATCTGGAGAACTAGAGAACAAATAAAATTCAGAGAACAAAAGAAAACAAATTTTTTGACAAGCACCTTCAATGCCTATTGACATTTCATGAGTTCCATTGAAACCTTTGGAAGGAGGTAGGCTGTTTATGCAAATTTACACAATTCTAGTATTTATATATTAGTAGGAAAATCAACAGGATAAAGAAAAAAGGCAATTCTCCATCAACTACTATATTCGTTGTATAACATAAATCATGGAAAAGGGTGGAGAAATGTGTACTTCAGGTACTCAAAGGGTTAACCAAAATCATTAGCTTTTGTTCTCACTATCCAAGAATTTTGCAAAATTAATATACTTTTTTTAAAAAACAAGGGGAAGAAAAATGGTAGCATAGAAAGCAAAAGTAATAAAAGTTAGAAAAATGCAGGAAACACAATTATTTGGAACATGTGGTTTGCATTTCTGAAAAATGAACAAGCTGTTTGTGGTTAAACTGTCTAATCGGCTGTTATCAACCCTACTCTGCTTTCGAGATCATAATTTACAGGATATTTCAGCTACTGTGGCACATTAACTACAGAGGAAAGGGAAAGCTTATCTTAAGGAATAATATTTCCAGTGCTGCCGTACTCACAGTACATCTGGTTCTTCTGTTAGTGGCAGTTAAATTGAAATATTTCACAGCATGTGTCAGAAACATGCATAATGGTAATTATGACAGATCTGATTAAACCCGAGTGCCACCAGCTCCCTGGTTGACTTGGGTTGTGCAGGTGTGACCTTCTGAGTCTGCGTGTGTAAATAAAATTAATTACAAGAAGGGGCTATGACTCTGTGACATCACAAAGCAGAGGAACTCCCAAGGGGGAGACCTAATGGAATATTTTCCCTCAGACTAATAATATAGTTCATATTGACTTGTGGTAATTAGTGGATCATTAAAGCAGTTTTCCCGAAGTATTTGGCTGACTGATCAGATTAGTGAAAATGTTCTTCAGAACAAGCCCCTGTGTGGTCTGCCAGAGGAAAAAAATATGCAACACAGCTTTTGCAAAGATGAAGATAAGCCATTGGTTCATCACACTCTAGTGAGCATGCTCAAGCCTGTAATTTTAACATGCCAGGCCTGCACAGGACTTGTCACAGATGGCAGGCTTGACAGTTCCTGTCTGTGGCGTTGATACACAACAGTTCAGCATAGGATCAGTGACATTCTGTCTCATTAGACCCATGCTAATTATCACAGCTAGTTTCAGGGGAAACCATGTGTTGAAATGGTCAATTTAAAGGGGGTTTTGCATCAACAAACTGGTAATAAGGATTAGACACCTTATTATACAACAACATGCTGCCTAAAAACAAATTTATTTTGCCAGAGGCATAGTTGCTACATCACAATCAATGAAATTTATATTTTGAAAATAACTCTTTTCAGACAACTTTATTTGTTTCGCCAATTGCTCAAACTATTGCCCACTTACTTCTTTTTTGCACAGTTCCCTGGTGTCTTAATTTGAAATCGTGTCATGAGGAAAAGTAAAGCTACTCAAACAGGGAGGTGCATTTACAATCATGGGATACTGTCTTATCAAGCTCTCCTCCCAAATTGATGCAATACATTGTTAATGGGGATCCCTTCACTGGTGGCTCAGCAGAGAATTGGCTAAACTTTTCCAGACTATGTCAGTTGATTTTGAGAAAATCCTTCCTGGGCCCAGCTGCTTTGCCCCGGAGATCAGGACCATGCTGTTTTTGCTGCCGAGACAATCACCAGGTTTTTGATTATTTTCAGTAATTATGCAAAAACGACCACAAACTTTTAGATTGGGGTGCAGGCAGACGGGTGGAAGCCCCATCCTCCTCCTTCTTATCTCCCTGTGTGGATGCTTCTGTTTTTAATATCTAAGTCCCTCCCTCAAAAAGAGCAATATCAGTTCTTATTCCTGGAAAAAGGCTGTGGGTGTCAGTAGTATGTGGTTTATAAAAGGCAAAACTGTGTCGCCCACACCATCAGAAATTTGAGTTATGAAAAGCCAGAAACTCATAACAGGGCAGAAAAATAGAGAATCCAGATCTACTCTGCATTCATTGTGCAATTATGCTGAGTAATTTCAGTTGATTGTTGTAAAATTAAATTTGTGGACTTGTCATGAAATTTTTCCTACAAGTTAAATGTCAGACCACATAGCAACAGATTTTCTATAGGCAATAACATGTAAGATAGTCGAGTGTTTTTTAATGGCCCTTTGAAAAAAATCAGTCTTTATTTCCACGGAGCATGCTCTTCACATCTGGAAGAATCTCCTTCAAGTTGATGTTGGCGTGACGCTCAGAAACACCCAAGGTCTCCAGTAAAGTACAGCAGTTTGCTGACCATTTCACATACATTTCCTTACTCCATTTATTCAAATATCTTGCTTTATCTTTATTCCTGTACTATTGGATTTTAATTTTCAACTCATTAACATCTGCTTACCTTCCTCCTTCTGTGTTCTGCTACTCTGCTGATTTCTTCAGGGGAACACTTGCCATCAACTAGAGGGGCTACTGGCTGCAGCAATTCAAAGTAGCCCACTTTTGAAATTTCACCATTTGATGTGCTCTACTATCTGGTGATAACACGAATGGTTGAGGAGTCGCAGAAAAGCAAGGCCAACTTGACTGACTGCTCTCACTCTTAAGGGAGGCCTCCTTATAATAATGATGGGGTCACCGTAGCTATCATGGTGACTGTAATCCTTAATTTTTCACAGAAAAGTCTCACCAATCCCCCATAATATAGAAACATAGAAAATAGGAGCAGGCCATTCGGCCCTTCGAGCCTGTTCCCTCATTCGTTATGATCATCCAACTCAATAGCCTGTTCCCGCTTTCCCCCCATATCCTCTGATCCCAAGAGGTTTACTTAATTTCTTCTTGAAAACATAGATGGTTTGATTCAACTAAATGGGAACAAAGTTCCATAGCAAGCATGTTTAGCTGAGTGTTTTGTAGTGCCGAGAAACACATGGCTATACAACGGGACTGCCGTTGTATAGGGTGCCTCAGCAGTGAACGCGCATAGCCCCGTTTTGTGCACTGGAGGGCTCCACTCGCCGGAACTCCCCAATATAGCGAAAGATTTTTAAACGGCACCCCGATTTCCGAGGCTCCCGAAGCGATCCCAGACTCTCCCCCAGCCTAAACACACTATGGGAGGGTACCCTCTCCCCTGCACCCACCCACCGCACCCCACCCCACCCCGCCCAACATCTGTGCAGGGCACCCCTGGCCTGATCGCATGTGTGCAAAAAATGGCATCTTGGCAGTGCCTCAGCACATAGCCCCGTTTTGCACATTGTGGAGCTCCGCTGCCGGAATTCCCCATTGTAACGAGGGATCAGGGCACCATTTGAAAATGCGGAGCTCCTCCGTGCAGGAAATGGGACTGAGTACAGCCTTGATGGGATGTTCCTTGCCGAGGCCCCAGAATGAAACAGAGTCCTGTTTAATAGTGGGGGGTTTTCCTGACACTGCCAACACTGGAAAACAACCGGCTAAATGTGCTCGACATGGGACTGTGTTTCATTTCTGTTAAATCGGACCCTAAATCTATGAAATTTCCATGTTTTATAATTAGTCTAGCTTCCAACAAATCCTTACATCATATTCAAAATTTGTATTCTCTGTATAAGTACAATTACATTATAAACAAATAGCCAATCAAAAAATGTTCAGCTTACTTAACTTACTTCCTCTTGCAACCATTTCATAATGCGCACAAGGAGCATCATTTGTCTCTCTCCTTGTTGGGTTATCACTTTAAATACATTCATCACCTCTAAGGTCACATAAAGTACCTTGGTCGCGATCTAACCGAATTGGAACAGAATCCCGTGATGAGAGCGTTTAGCCGGATGTTTCCCAGAGCTCGCAGTGCTGAGAAACACCATGCTATCTATCGGGACTCTGTTGCAATTTGGGGCCTCAGTGGCGAATACCCCGCCAAGGCCGCACTTAGTTCCGCTTCCTGCACGGAGGAGCAGGGGCGGATCTACTATGAAACTATTGAAGCTTAAGCTTCAGGGCCCCTAATCCCGAAGGGGCCCCAGAAGCGACTTTAGTCCTCATTGCTTAAAGATTTGGGGTCTACTTTATGAGAAGGGGATTTAAAAAAATAATAATATTAATAATATAGTGTAATTCAATACAAAATAATAGTTAAAATAAAAATTTAAAGGTTATTAAAGTATCATGTAGGCTAGCGGTAAATGAAAAAACATTCAAATTAAGGATGTTTCATTCTAAATATATTGAATATAAAATAATTATAAATAATTTAAAACACTATTAACGACTTCCGGGTGCGGCTATGCCGAGGTAGGTTGCACGTTCGGCAGCTCCCGCCAGGAACGGACTTTTGGGCTCTCCAGAGGGGCCCCAACGGCAATTGTTCGATGGCTTCCAGTGTGGGAAGGTGACAGCAAGATCCCCCCGACATTATATGGATTGGACCAGGAGTGGAGCGGTTAAAAAAGTGATCTTGGGGCAGCGAAAAGTGCGAAGGAGGAAAAGCAAGATGGCGGCGGGTGGCGTCCCTGGTAGCCCGGCGGAGGATTTTGCTATTTTGGAAAGATGCGATGCCCCCTAGTGTGGAAGCTTGGATCAATGACATGGCAGGGTTCATCAAGCTGGAGAGGATAAAGTTTGCCTTGCGTGGGTCTGTGCAGGGGTTCCTCAGGCGGTGGCAACCGTTCCTAGACTATTTCGCGGAGCGTTAGGAGGAGGTCAGCAGCAGCAGCCCAGGGGCGGGGGGGGGGGGGGGGTTCTTTTGGGGGGGCGTTTGGGTGGGTGGGGGAGGGGGTTCCCTATAGGTGCTTTTAAATGTCATATGGGTGTTTATTGTATATGGGGGAAATCCAATGTATAATTTTTGATTGTTGTGTTCTTGTTTCTTTTTTTTTGTTGGGGGGGGGGGGGGGGGGTTGTTGAAAATCTGTTGAAAAATTTGAATAAATATATATATTTTAAAAAAAACACTATTAACATTTATGACAGAAATACAAACAGTAGATGACAAGTCGTAACAAAAAAGGGGAGCCATTGAAAAGGCAATCACAATGCGAACGTGAATTTTCAACGTGATAGAACTCATGATAGCGATCTAGACAAGAACTTTTTTCAATAAAGTGTTCATAAGGATACAATATTTTAATTACCCCTACTCAAAAATAAATGTTATATTTAGAAAAGTAAGGCAAGTAATAGAGGTGAAAGAGTGTTAGATTAGCCTAAGCCTATTGTTTTTATGAAGAGGTGAACGGAAGGTAGGCTACGACCGCATAGCCTAGGCTAATACTATATTACAAGTATTTATGAAAAAGTAATAAAAGGGTGAATTTGTGTTAAATTACAGGTATTTATTATGAAAAGTGTTCAAATAATGGTAAAATTGTGTTACATTACCTTAGCCCATGAGTTTTGGTAGCCTAGTCTTGCCTAACTTAGTCTAGCCTAGCGTAGGCTAGCTGGAACATAGCCTAGTTTAGCCTATTTAGTATAAATCTTAAAAAATGGCGCTTTACTTTCTGAGAAGGGTTTTAAAAAAAAACCTTTCTTAGAAAGTAGACCTAAAATGTTTTCCTTTCAGATAAATTTTCGGATGGAACAAGTGGTATTGCTTCTTTGAGAGGAGCTGACAAATTTAGGATAGAAGTTCTATATCAACTCTATGACTGCTTGATAATCCAGTTACGCAAGAGGATTGATCCATATGAGCAGATTGCGAAAAGGTTCAAGTTCCTCTCAGAATTTGTGAACAATTCTGAAATTGATGAGGACAGTATTAAACTTATAATATCCGTATTACAAAGATGATATTGATCACAAATTAGTAAAAGAGTGTTATCAGTTCAAAGAATATTTGCACCTTAGGAAATCCCAGAACACCGAAGAAAACACGGCATCTAAAATGCAATGCACAGAAGTTCTTCAGCTTATTTGGGAGCAACACCTAATTGAAGTGTTCCCCAATATTACTACTGCGCTTAAGCTGTACTCGACAATGCCTATCACGAGCTGTGAAGCAGAAAGGAAATTTTCAAAGCTATCCTTCATAAAGAACAAATTTCGGTCAACCATGACTGAAGAGCGCTTAAATTCTTTATGCATATTGGGCGGGATTGTCCACTCCCGCGCCGAAGTGCCCACGCCGTCATGAACGCCGTCGAGGTTCACGACGGCACAAAACGGCCCCTATCCCGACCGATTCAGGGCCCGATAATGGGCTAGGAGCGGGGCCGAGTCATTTACACGCAGCAGGCCTTGTCGCCACATAAAGGCGGCGCCGCATACAGGACGCCGCATAACTGGCGTCACCCGCGCATGCGTGGTTGCCGTCCTCTCCGAGTCCGCCCCGCAAGAAGATGTCAGACGGATCTTGCGGGGCTGCGGAAGAAAGGAGGTCCTCCTTCAGAGAGGACAGCCCGGCGATCGGTGGGCACCGATCGTGGGCCAGACCCCATTTGAGGCTCCCCCCGGTGTGGGATCCCCCCCCCACTGCAGGCCGCCCCCCACCCACCCCCAGCGTTCCCGCGCTGTTCCCACTGGCAGCGACCAGGTGTGGAAGGCGCTGGGGGGAACCCGCCGTTTTGGCCTGGCCGCTCGGCCCAGCCGGGCCTGAGAATAGCAGGGGTGCCGGAGAATCATCATTTTGGGTGTCTCGGGCGATTCTCTGGCCTGCGCCGTGGGGAACTCGGCGGGGCCGTTCTCGTCGAACGAAAATTCAGCGATCCAGGTGATTCTCCCAACCGGTGGGCGAGTGGAGAATCCCGCCCATTGTCTCTAGAAAATGACATTGCAAGGAAGCTCTCATATGACAAAACTGTACGTGAATATGTTGCTAGAAAAAACAGAAAAAAAGAGTATTTTGTAAAATATGCTTCATGTAGTATGTATTCTCATAGGTGTCTAAAATAAAAGATTATATTGACCGTGGTCTTTTCTATGTTTTATTTCATCATTCTATGATGCATCATGCATGTATATAACATTTGCCTAATTTTCATCCCCCCATAACTCGAAAACTATAAGGCATAGGACATTTTTATTCACACCAGGGACTTTGACATGTGAGATAATCCAGTACAGCAATTTTAATCAAAATCTGAGATGTAGTGGTTACATTTTTAAAAAATTGTGGTGATCTGTCGTGGAACAACCCCATTGAAGAAGATAACAGTGGTTACCCAGGCCTCGTTGCTGGTTGCGAAGGGGCCCCCATAACAGTTCAAGCTTCATGGCCCCAAAAATGTAGGTCCGCCACTGTTGAGGAGCTCCACTTGCCTGTATACAGTTCGAAGACTGATGGCCCATAGCGTCTCATGGATGTCCAGTTTTGAGTTGCTCAATATGTTTGAAATCTACCCCATTTAGCGTGGTGGTAGTGCCACCCAACACAATGGAAGATAGCCTCAACGTAAAGGCGGGGATTAATCTCCACAAGCCCTGTACGCAAGTCTTTCCCACCAATACTGCCATGGACACATGCATCTGCGACAGGTAGACTGGTAAGGATGAGATCAAGCCAAGTTTTTCCTCTTGTTTGTTCCCTCACCACCTGCCACACGCCACAGTCAGTAGTGGTGCTGTCAATCCATTTCTGGTGATGGACTTTGAAGTTCCCCTATCCAGATTCCATTCTGTGGCCCTTGTCACCCTCAATTCTTCCTCCAAGTGAAATTCATCATGGAGAAGTACTGATTCATCAGCTGACGGGGTAGGTGGAATAAGTGATAATCAGCAGGAGGTTTCCTTGCCCTTGTTTGACCTGATGTCATGAAGGCCTCATGGGTTCTGGAGTCAATGTTGGGGACACCTAGGCCAGATCCCTCTCAACTGCATACCATCGGTTGGTATGTCATGCTGGTGGTACAGGACAGATCCAGGGATGGTGATGGTGTCTGGGATATTATCTGTAAGGTATGATTCTGTGAGTATGACTATGCCAGGCTGCTGTTTGACTAGTCTGTGGCACAGTTTTCCCAATTCTTTGCACAATATGTTAGTAAGCAGGATTTTACAGATTAACAATGCTGGGTTTGCTATTGCATTCACGTGCTTCGTCTATGCTGAGTGATTTGTCACGTTTCATTCATTTTAAACTTCATAGTGGTTGGGACAGAGTAGCTTTTTTCAGAGGGCAAATATAAGTCAACCACGTTCCTATGGGCCTGGAGCCATATGTAGACCAGGCCAGGTACGGATGACAAATTTCCCATCCGAAACTGCATTTGTGAACCAACAATCAATGGTCACCACTCATAAGACTAGCTTTCAATTCTGCCATGGTGAGATTTGAACATGTGTCCCAGATGAGGGGCGGGATTCCCCGCTGGGTCGGAGAATCACCAGCGGGGGGGGCGGCATGAATCCCGCCCCACCACTCCGATGCCGGCTGCCAAATTCTCCGGTGCCGGTTTACGGGCGGGGGTGGGAATCACACCGCGCCGGTCGGGGGCAGTTGGCAGCGGCCCTCCCGGCAATTCCCTGGTCCCCGATGGGCCAAGCGGCCACCTGTTTTTGGCCAGTCCCGCCGGCATGAAAAAGACATGGTCCATCACGGCGGGACCCGGCTTGTCGGCCGTCTAGCGGGGTCCTCAGGGGGGCGCGGGGGGGGATCCGGCCCCAGGGGGGCCCCCACGGTGGCCTGGCCCGCAATCGGGGCCCACCAATCTGCGGGCGGGCCTGTACAGTGGGGCACTCTTTCCCTCTGTGCCGGTCTCTGTAGGGCTCCGCCATGGCCAGCATGGAGAAGAAACCCCCTTCGCATGCACAGGAAACATGCCGGCGGTTCTGCGAATGCGCCAGAACACGCCAGTGATTCTGCGCGTGCACCAACTCATGCTGGCCCATGGCGGCCCTCCGGTTGGTGCAGCGCCAACCCCGCCAGCGCTGGCCTAGCCCCCGGAAGTGCGGAGGATTCCGCAACTTCCGGGCGGCCCGACGCCGGAGTGGTTCGTGCTGCTCTTTGCGCCGGCGTCCCGCCAACTGCATGAGAATCCCGGCCAATGAGTCTAAACCTCTGGATCACTAGTCCAATGACATTATCCACTACGCCACTGCCTCCCCATTCTAAACTTGTCAGTGTTCTGCAGCAGACAGAATATATGAATATACATTCTGCAAGTGGCACATATTCTGTCCCTTCCTTGTGAGATGGATTTCATTATGTCTCCTGCTTCTAAACAGATACATCTCCAAGGTTCTGTGTATATCTGTGCTCATTTATGAATAGCTAGAGAACATTACACTGGGCAGCTTCCTTTCTACAAGAAGCAAAAATGATCAACTTACTGTTGTGTATTCTGCTGTATCACTGTAATCATGTGCCACCTATCCCGTGAGTACAGTAACTGTGTTTGCACTCACTGGTGATGAATTGTGCAGTCATTAATACTATATATTACCATAGTGATAGAAACTAGCAGTTCATACTTGATCTCGAGGCTCAGCATCTTCCATCCCTGCCACAGACTTAATGCAACTGATATCCATTTTGGCTTCCTTGAAGAAGGTGAAGAGTTTCAGTTGGAGGTAATCACCATATCTCTGTTTTCATTTAGGAGTGACTGAAGGCCAACTTCTTCAATGAGTACAGTTATTTGTGCTGAGTGATAATGGTTACCTCATGTACAATTTAAATACTCAGCTCAATTTATGTTGCTGGACACATATTGGATAATGTTATGCTGCACGGTTTGCTGTTCTACTTGCAGTATTATGGTTAACATTCCCGGAAATTATTTATGTTTATTTATCTAATTTCTCATAGATAAATAACTGGAAAAATGTACTTTACAGTGGTCATTACTTTAACTCATTCCTTTGCGTTTTTTCAGCTGGAAAGTATTTTTGCGTGCCTACCTGTAGGTTAACCTAATGCCATAAGATGAGTGGTTCTTATGCTTATGCTCTGACCTGGAGCTGAATTTGAGAATTACACCATTATCAAATTAGAATTCAGCATTCTAAAGTTAATTTTTTTTGCGTCCAAAAATATTGCCATAAAAAATGATTCACTGATCTCACACTATAGGTGGTATTTTTTTGAAAGGCAAAGGGAGTTGGGGAAATTAAATCCCCCCAAATTAGGAGGGTCCCAACACCAAGCAGCCTTCTTCCTGGTCTCACTGAGATGGGATTGAAGCCTAGTGGGGAACCCAGTTGGATCTGTCGGGTAAATTGTTAAGTTACTTAAAAAGCCAATTAAGAATGATTTTAACCCTCAATTATGGATTTGCCAGGCAGGGTACATTTTTCCAGATCGGTCACAACTCACCAGAGTCACCAAGGCAAATGCATAGTGGGAAGAACTTCTTCAGTGAAACTGACAAGCTGGAAAGGCTTTGATCTGAGGATCTCCCAGCATCAGCATTGAAAGACTGCTGTTCAAAGCACTTCTTCGCTCAGTGAATGCTACCACTGTTTGAGAGGGGGTTGTTAACTTCTTGGTGGCAATTCACTTATCTAGAACTTTCATTGATCTTTGGCTGCCCTGCTGCCAGTCTTCATCATCATAGCATGCAGTTCCACCTTGCACCCCTGAGGGAAAACCATAGAGGAAGCACCAAGGTTAACAGCCTCAGCAGAGGCAATACCACCAGCAGCATGTGCTCCAGTTGCCTTCTCCTCAGCTGCATTACCCTTGAAAGAGCAAAGAGGATGGACATCAAGTTTCATCTGGAAGAAGGTGAGACTGCTCAACACAGTGCATACAGGCAAGGGATCAACCCTCTCAACACGTGTGACCACCAGTGCCACAGATTTTCAAAGCAGTTGTTGCTAATATCCGCAATCATCTGGAGCAAGGCCTCCTTCTTAATGGGGCAAGTGGGCACACATTGGCATTAGCAGTGGCTGATTAAGGTGCCTGTTACTGGAGGGTCGCCAATCTCCTCACTGACCCCCAACTCCCCTCCCCCCCCCCTCCCTCCCAGGGCAGGTTGTGCACTCTCTTTTCCTGCATGAAGAGAAAGGTGATGGGTGGGAGCATTAGCTTGTGAGGAGGGAATGGAAGCATAACATTTAGAGAGGACTAACTGTGAGGCTTGGATGCAAGAGGACATCGGGATGAGGGTGAGTGGCAGTTCTGGCTGCTCAGATGGGGATATAGGAGGTTGTGGAGAGAGATGAATGAGTGGGGCTACAAAGTGTGTTGTCCTGAGGAGTGCTGTGCAGGAGGATGCTGGGAAAGTCAAAGTGTGGGGCTCTAATTGTTTGATGCCACTCAACTGCCATTTCTTTCTGAAGTCCTGGATCCTGTTGATGCACTGTTTCCAGGTTGGAGAGACTACACTTCTGCTGGTGACTTCCTCCGTCACATCCATCCATCCATGCCTGCTTAGTTTGAGAGACTGGCCTCCTCCGCCCATTCTTGGAAGAGCTCACCTTGCTGCAGCCCCTTAGATCCCATAGCAGGAGCTCCAGGTAAGATTGAGAGACCCTGAGAGCAGCATTCTCAGGATTCCTTTCCATCCTGAAGTTTCTGCAGTCTCAAAATCCAAGCGCTAGTCCCTTCTAACATGGCTAACTAGAGATCCTTCCTTTGTTAGAATGAACACCAGCCCTTCTTAATTGGTTTGGGAAGGTGGAGGTGGAATGTTAATGCTGTGGCTCTGGGAAAGAGCCTTGGCAAAGACTCCTTTACTATTCAGGTTCCCAACCTGCAAATGGTCCTGCTGTTTGGGCAGGACCTAGTTTGGTAGCTTAAATTATAATTATTATTGCTTTGTCATTGCCTCTTCTTATGTACTTCAGTATATATAAATGCAGGAACAAAATTGTGTGCTTTCAGTTTGCTCATTGAAACACAACAAGAATAAAAATCATCGTGTGCTGAATATGTCAAAGAACATTTGGGGTGGAAATATCAAGAGGAAATTACTTTTTTTGTTTCTTATCTATTTATAATGAGAAAAGGCTTTGATAGAACAACTTGCATTTATATAGCACTTTGTTGTGTCCTTAGTATGTTCCAAAGCACTTTACATCCAAATAAGTTACTTTTACTTGTCACGGAGGCAAAACCAGCAGCTAATTTCCAAGATTATGCAAACAGCAAGTGAGATGACTCGGGTTGATCTGTTTTTGGTGGAGTTGGCTGAAAGAGGAAAGATATCCAGGACAATGTCCTCCTCTTCTTCCACTTTTCCATCCATCTGAATAGGCAGAAGGCCTTTAGAATAAACAAGTCATCCAGAAGACAGCAATGTAGCAGTTCTTCAAAACTGCACCTAAGTGTCAATTTTAAATACATGCTCAAGTCCTAACTCAGAAGATAGAGTGCCACTGACTGAGCCAAACTAACACTTTCATGCATTGGAAGTCCACACATAAGAACATAAAACTCAAAACCAAGATGCAAGGACTGCTGCAGTGATTCTTGATCATTTAACCGCTACCAGAAAGTCTCAGCTCTGAATCCCAAGGGTACGGATCTTTTAAAGCAATTGGGTATCCTCTGTCATGTTTTGATGCCTACTCAGATGGACGGTCAGGTGGAAGTATTCCTACTAAGGAGAAACAGTGACATAATTCGACTTTCTTCATTGTTATTAATCAATCACAGAGTCACTTAAAGGAAATCATGGCAAAATCTTGGAACCAAACTACCCCACCTTCTCTTATGCAAATGTCAAAACTACTAACATCTATGCTCTAACACTGTAAATGGCAATTTCTGTGACCAAAATTAACCATATGAAACTATATTAAAATATATTTTGATGAATGACTGGCATCCATAAATGAGACAGAAATACTTGGATCGCAACTACTTTCCATATCCTCTATCTTGAACATTTTCTGCTATGAAGCAACCCTTTCTTTTTGCAATATAAATGACTATACAGTGCAGGCTGTGCATGATGGTCCATTAGCCTAGGCACATCGTAAATCTTCTATGCATACAAGCAAGCTGCACCTATTCCTTACCTGGCTCTTTGTTGCTGCAACCTTAGCAAATAATGCTTGGGACACTTTGGCCCTCTTCATTTCCTGCTGAATCTCATCGTAAATGGAAGCATTAATATTAAGTGCACAGCCTTCCGATTTACCATTCCATTCAGTTGTAATGGAGGACGTTTTGACCTAGATAAAGGTTTAATCTGAGTTAATAATGTACTATAAGAAAGTAGAAATACAAAGGCAACATCACCCTGCTGATAATGTGTTACAGGAGTTGTTTCACTCATGTAAAAGTACTCATAATTTACAAGACGTACAAGCTTGAGTGAGCCATGATGGTTACATAGAACAAGCATCACTGGTGTTTTTTCCCCTAAAGTTTGTAGAAGAGAATGATCCCCAGGATCCTCACTGAACCTTTAAATACACTTCAGAATGATACATCAATTGTTAGATAATAATTTGCATGTCTATTATACTTTCTCTATTTCAATGGTGTGAATTATCTGTATGCTGCGCAGTAGAACCTATTCAATCTCACAGAATAAAAGGATATTTTGCATTCACGTGTTGCCTTGCTGAAATGTATTTATTTCTTGGAATTCTCATGGTGCCTAGCTGCTCAAGTGTTGGCATGACCACCAGTGAAGTTACAAAGTAATGCTCTTAAAGGTAACACTAGGACAGCGCATTTCTTCCCATTAATAATTATAAGATTGAGACAAAGTAACGGATCAAGATCTCTTCCTTATAAAACTGAGTGGGAGGTTCTAGTGAAAACAGTACATCAGGTATCATTTAAAAACCAAGCAAGACGTCTCAATGAAAATGAAAAAGATTCCGGGTCACTGATGCAAGCATGGAGAGTATTTTACAAGAATATCAAAAATCAAAAATCTTTTCTCTTTTCTTCCATTACGTCTCACTTGTGAAACAAATTCTTAGAGAGAGCTGAACAAATAATCACAGCAAACTGCATACTTTGAGCAGCAATTTAAAAAAGTCCACAAGGTGTGAGTCCACCAATAATCTTTCTTATTACTTTTTCCCATTGGGAATTTTGTTCTCTTTTTCCTCTGAAGGTAATGAGTTTTGTGCTTTCTGGGTGTGTCATCATCAGAAGATTTGTTCAAGTGCATGGGTGCAATTTGACAGCCTCATCGCGTCTGACTTGGTGTCAGGACAAGGCCGTTGTGACCTCTTGTGGGTGAGAAACGGTGAGCGAGACTCAATGAAATCTCGCGAGACATCACAATCTGGATCTCAACCTCACTGGGCTCATTAGGCTCAGTTAAATATGCATTTGCGAGATTCTCCATGTGCCCGGAACCTAACGGCCGTGCTTTGGAGATCTCGCCAGGGCACCATTTAGTACGTGGACCATTCGTAACGGCACCTGGTGGTGTCTCCCAGGCCATTGGCGACCTAGGATGGTCGGGAATAGGACAGGCTGGTACTCTGGCACTCCCTTTGGCACTGGACACCTTGGAAGGAGCACTGCCAGTGTGCCCAGGTGGCATTGCCAGGGTGCCAGGGTACCAGGTTGGCACTGCAAGGGATTGGGACCAAGGGGGATTCACCAGGTGGAGGGGAGGTGAGGGGGGCCTCGGGGGCGTCCCCAAGTTTTGGGGGGGGGGGGGGGGTTGTTGAGAAGGATTGGGGCTGCCAGACAAAATGTGGTACTTCAGACAAAATGGTGCCCCGATCTGTATCCCAAGGCCAAATAAAACAACAAAGTGCCATTGAATAGCGCCGAAAAAACCCACTAAACGCGCCCAAAACTGGACGAAATGACTAGAGGCTGCTTTCTCCTTGCAGGACGGTTGCTATTTCAGGCTCCCACAGGGAACACGCACCCGAGGCTGCACGGCATCGAAGCTTTGCAGTGCAGGAAGAGATTTGGACGCCATTTTTAAATGGCAGCCTGATCTCCCCACCCATTGACGTGACCCCCCACCCCAACTCACCTGTTGGGGGTCCTCCGGCACTCCCTCGCACCCCACCACATACCGGCAGGACACCCCAGGGCCAGATTCCCAGCGCAGGCAAAATGTCACCGTGGCACTGTCAGGGTGCACATGTGACACTGCCAAGGTGCCCAGATGGCACCAGGAGTCCCAGGGTGCCAGCCTAGCCAGAGGCCGACCACCTCTGGTCACCTGGGAGGTCCCCTACCCAAGTGCCGGTACGCCTGGTGCCCATTTGTGTGGACCTGTACTAATCAACGCTCAGCTGAGACCTCCTTGGCGAGGCCGATAGACGCCGGGTGGCTGTCGATCCGAAGTCAGCACGGCTAATTATGTTTTTAAACTCACTCTACCATGCGAGACTGGGCCCTATCCATTGTGGGCAGACCCAGATCATATGACGTCCCGCGAGATCTGGTACGAAGGTTCCCCACGCACTCCACCCATGAACATCGTGACCCCCCCCGGCAGACTTGGGCAACACCTCAACTCTTGACCCTGGAGGAGCAACTTGCCCATCACTAAATATCTGCACCACCCCCACACACCATGCAAGCATGCGGTGAGCCCCCCACCCATCCTTGCCGGCATTGGTTCTCCCCCCTCCCCCAGTGAGCGATACCCCAAAATGGGGGTGCCAGGGGCTCCACCACTTCAGGTCCCCCCCCCACCTTTCAGTGGGTCTGGAGCATCACACTCTTTTCAAAGCCCGGCGCGAAACCCGTTTAGGGGTTCTCCTGTAATTCTTTGGGGATAGTGGGAGGTATGCCTGGTGCAACAGAGGGTGGGGGGGGGGGGGAGGGGGGATGGGAAGGGGAGGGTCAGAATTGCGTTATTTGTATCTTCCTCTCAACCTCTCTTCCTACGTACTTTTGTACAATCAGAAAATTTGGCTATCCCTTCACCCAATTCAATAGAAAAGATTGTAAATAGTTGAGGCGTCGGCACTGATCCCTGTGATGCTCCAATTGTTACAGTTTGCTGACTAGAAAATTACCCAATTGTCACGAATTTCTGTTCCCTGATAGTTAACCAATCCTCTATCAATGCCAATATAACACCAATGTGCTCTCATTTCGTTTAGCAACCGTTTTATGTGGATTCTTAGAAGATGCCTTTTGGAAATCCAAATACACTACATCTACAATATAGTCTGTCCCTTCATCTAAGTCATTGATATAGATCGTAAATAGTTGAGGTTCCAGCACTGATCCATGCAGCACAGGCAAGAGACCAAATTTGACAACACATGCTCTGTAAGACTCAACTTGTCAATAAATAAACTCAGTAAACTATTTATATTAACATTTGACACTATCGTAAAAATGAATTCTGACAGGTTTTAACTCCATTTTCAACAATCTACATGGGCCCATCTTCCTTATAATGGGGTGGATCCACCCCTTCCGCAGCTGGCAGCAGGGTTTCCAATCCATTGGAGAATCGAGCACAGACTAAAAATGGGATTGTGCCCTTCCGATGCACTAGTCATCTGCCGGTGGTGGCAATGGACTACACGCCCCCTGTCGGTGGGAGGGTGCAAATGGGTAATTTGCTCACATTTGCATCTGATTAGCAGGCTGGAAGGCCACTTCTCCACCCGCCCCCCCATCTTGTGAGTGTAATGTAGGTGTCCCCGAAAGTGCACTGGAGGACCCCCTCACATTCCCAATGCAAATACTACAACTCTCGCCCTACAATCAGACACCACTGCCCCCAACAGACACCCAACAGAGACCACCCCACCTCTCCACTATCTGACACCCCCAGAAGAGACCCCCCATGAGACCCCCATCAGAGGCACACCCTACAGAGATCCCCCAAAAGAGACTACCCAACAGATACCTTCCTTCCTGCTATGAAAAAAGAAGATATCATAGCACTTAGCTGTCTTTGCTTTGGTGAGGGGCTGTCAATCATAGCAAGAGTGTTTACAAGCATTGTGGTGAGTATTAAAGCAGGGTAATGGAGTTGCATTCAAGCATGAAGGCAAAGTTCAATGAACAATCCACAAAACAGCTTTTGGGGCGGCGGGGGTCTCTGTTGGGGAGCGGGGTCTCTGTTGGGGAGCGGGGTCTCTGTTGGGGAGCGGGGTCGCTGCTGGGGAGCGGGGTCTCTGCTGGGGAGCGGGGTCTCTGCTGGGGAGCGGGGTCTCTGCTGGGGAGCGGGGTCTCTGCTGGGGAGCGGGGTCTCTGCTGGGGAGCGGGGTCTCTGCTGGGGAGCGGGGTCTCTGCTGGGGAGCGGGGTCTCTGCTGGGGAGCGGGGTCTCTGCTGGGGAGCGGGGTCTCTGCTGGGGAGCGGGGTCTCTGCTGGGGAGCGGGGTCTCTGCTGGGGAGCGGGGTCTCTGCTGGGGAGCGGGGTCTCTGCTGGGGAGCGGGGTCTCTGCTGGGGGTGGTGATCCATGTTGGGGTGGAATCCCTTGTGAGGTGGGGTCTCTGTTAGGGGGGTCACTGTTGGGGGGGGTCGTCACTGTTGGGGGGGGTCGTCACTGTTGGGGGGGTCGTCACTGTTGGGGGGGTCGTCACTGTTGGGGGGGTCGTCACTGTTGGGGGGGTCGTCACTGTTGGGGGGGTCGTCACTGTTGGGGGGGTCGTCACTGTTGGGGGGGGTCGTCACTGTTGGGGGGGGTCGTCACTGTTGGGGGGGGTCGTCACTGTTGGGGGGGTCGTCACTGTTGGGGGGGCACTCTCTGTCTGTTGGGGGGGCACTCTCTGTCTGTTGGGGGGGCACTCTCTGTCTGTTGGGGGGGCACTCTCTGTCTGTTGGGGGGGCACTCTCTGTCTGTTGGGGGGGCACTCTCTGTCTGTTGGGGGGGCACTCTCTGTCTGTTGGGGGGGCACTCTCTGTCTGTTGGGGGGGCACTCTCTGTCTGTTGGGGGGGCACTCTCTGTCTGTTGGGGGGGCACTCTCTGTCTGTTGGGGGGGCACTCTCTGTCTGTTGGGGGGCACTCTCTGTCTGTTGGGGGGGCACTCTCTGTCTGTTGGGGGGGCACTCTCTGTCTGTTGGGGGGGCACTCTCTGTCTGTTGGGGGGGCACTCTCTGTCTGTTGGGGGGGCACTCTCTGTCTGTTGGGGGGGCACTCTCTGTCTGTTGGGGGGGCACTCTCTGTCTGTTGGGGGGGCACTCTCTGTCTGTTGGGGGGGCACTCTCTGTCTGTTGGGGGGGCACTCTCTGTCTGTTGGGGGGGCACTCTCTGTCTGTTGGGGGGGCACTCTCTGTCTGTTGGGGGGGCACTCTCTGTCTGTTGGGGGGGCACTCTCTGTCTGTTGGGGGGGCACTCTCTGTCTGTTGGGGGGGCACTCTCTGTCTGTTGGGGGGGCACTCTCTGTCTGTTGGGGGGGCACTCTCTGTCTGTCGGGGGGGCACTCTCTGTCTGTCGGGGGGGCACTCTCTGTCTGTCGGGGGGGCACTCTCTGTCTGTCGGGGGGGCACTCTGTCTGTCGGGGGGGCACTCTCTGTCTGTCGGGGGGGCACTCTCTGTCTGTCGGGGGGGCACTCTCTGTCTGTCGGGGGGGCACTCTCTGTCTGTCGGGGGGGCACTCTCTGTCTGTCGGGGGGGCACTCTCTGTCTGTCGGGGGGGCACTCTCTGTCTGTCGGGGGGGCACTCTCTGTCTGTCGGGGGGGCACTCTCTGTCTGTCGGGGGGGGCACTCTCTGTCTGTTGGGGGGGCACTCTCTGTCTGTTGGGGGGGCACTCTCTGTCTGTTGGGGGGGCACTCTCTGTCTGTTGGGGGGGCACTCTCTGTCTGTTGGGGGGGCACTCTCTGTCTGTTGGGGGGGCACTCTCTGTCTGTTGGGGGGGCACTCTCTGTCTGTTGGGGGGGCACTCTCTGTCTGTTGGGGGGGCACTCTCTGTTGGGGGGGCACTCTCTGTTGGGGGGGCAGCTCTCTGTTGGGGGGGGCGCTCTCTGTTGGGGGGGCGCTCTCTGTGGGGGGGGGCGCTCTCTGTGGGGGGGGGGCGCTCTCTGTGGGGGGGGGCGCTCTCTGTTGGGGGGGGCGCTCTCTGTTGGGGGGGGCGCTCTCTGTTGGGGGGGGCGCTCTCTGTTGGGGGGGCGCTCTCTGTTGGGGGGGCGCTCTCTGTTGGGGGGGCGCTCTCTGTTGGGGGGGCGCTCTCTGTTGGGGGGGCGCTCTCTGTTGGGGGGGCGCTCTCTGTTGGGGGGGCGCTCTCTGTTGGGGGGGCGCTCTCTGTTGGGGGGGCGCTCTCTGTTGGGGGGGCGCTCTCTGTTGGGGGGGCGCTCTCTGTTGGGGGGGCGCTCTCTGTTGGGGGGGCGCTCTCTGTTGGGGGGGCGCTCTCTGTTGGGGGGGCGCTCTCTGTTGGGGGGGCGCTCTCTGTTGGGGGGGCGCTCTCTGTTGGGGGGGCGCTCTCTGTTGGGGGGGCGCTCTCTGTTGGGGGGGGCGCTCTCTGTTGGGGGGGCGCTCTCTGTTGGGGGGGCGCTCTCTGTTGGGGGGGCGCTCTCTGTTGGGGGGGCGCTCTCTGTTGGGGGGGCGCTCTCTGTTGGGGGGGCGCTCTCTGTTGGGGGGGCGCTCTCTGTTGGGGGGGCGCTCTCTGTTGGGGGGCGCTCTGTTGGGGCCCTCTGTTGGGGGGCGCTCTCTGTTGGGGGGGCGCTCTCTGTTGGGGGGGCGCTCTCTGTTGGGGGGGCGCTCTCTGTTGGGGGGGCGCTCTCTGTTGGGGGGGCGCTCTCTGTTGGGGGGGCGCTCTCTGTTGGGGGGGCGCTCTCTGTTGGGGGGGCGCTCTCTGTTGGGGGGGCGCTCTCTGTTGGGGGGGCGCTCTCTGTTGGGGGGGCGCTCTCTGTTGGGGGGGCGCTCTCTGTTGGGGGGGCGCTCTCTGTTGGGGGGGCGCTCTCTGTTGGGGGGGCGCTCTCTGTTGGGGGGGCGCTCTCTGTTGGGGGGGCGCTCTCTGTTGGGGGGGCGCTCTCTGTTGGGGGGGCGCTCTCTGTTGGGGGGGCGCTCTCTGTTGGGGGGGCGCTCTCTGTTGGGGGGGCGCTCTCTGTTGGGGGGGCGCTCTCTGTTGGGGGGGCGCTCTCTGTTGGGGGGGCGCTCTCTGTTGGGGGGGCGCTCTCTGTTGGGGGGGCGCTCTCTGTTGGGGGGGCGCTCTCTGTTGGGGGGGCGCTCTCTGTTGGGGGGGCGCTCTCTGTTGGGGGGGCGCTCTCTGTTGGGGGGGCGCTCTCTGTTGGGGGGGCGCTCTCTGTTGGGGGGGCGCTCTCTGTTGGGGGGGCGCTCTCTGTTGGGGGGGCGCTCTCTGTTGGGGGGGCGCTCTCTGTTGGGGGGGCGCTCTCTGTTGGGGGGGGCGCTCTCTGTTGGGGGGGCGCTCTCTGTTGGGGGGGCGCTCTCTGTTGGGGGGGCGCTCTCTGTTGGGGGGGCGCTCTCTGTTGGGGGGGCGCTCTCTGTTGGGGGGGGCGCTCTCTGTTGGGGGGGCGCTCTCTGTTGGGGGGGCGCTCTCTGTTGGGGGGGCGCTCTCTGTTGGGGGGGCGCTCTCTGTTGGGGGGGCGCTCTCTGTTGGGGGGGCGCTCTCTGTTGGGGGGGCGCTCTCTGTTGGGGGGGCGCTCTCTGTTGGGGGGTGCGCTCTCTGTTGGGGGGGCGCTCTCTGTTGGGGGGGCGCTCTCTGTTGGGGGGGCGCTCTCTGTTGGGGGGGCGCTCTCTGTTGGGGGGGCGCTCTCTGTTGGGGGGGCGCTCTCTGTTGGGGGGGCGCTCTCTGTTGGGGGGGCGCTCTCTGTTGGGGGGGCGCTCTCTGTTGGGGGGGCGCTCTCTGTTGGGGGGGCGCTCTCTGTTGGGGGGGCGCTCTCTGTTGGGGGGGCGCTCTCTGTTGGGGGGGCGCTCTCTGTTGGGGGGGCGCTCTCTGTTGGGGGGGCGCTCTCTGTTGGGGGGGCGCTCTCTGTTGGGGGGGCGCTCTCTGTTGGGGGGGCGCTCTCTGTTGGGGGGGCGCTCTCTGTTGGGGGGGCGCTCTCTGTTGGGGGGGCGCTCTCTGTTGGGGGGGGCGCTCTCTGTTGGGGGGGCGCTCTCTGTTGGGGGGGCGCTCTCTGTTGGGGGGGCGCTCTCTGTTGGGGGGGGCGCTCTCTGTTGGGGGGGCGCTCTCTGTTGGGGGGGCGCTCTCTGTTGGGGGGGCGCTCTCTGTTGGGGGGGCGCTCTCTGTTGGGGGGGCGCTCTCTGTTGGGGGGGCGCTCTCTGTTGGGGGGGCGCTCTCTGTTGGGGGGGCGCTCTCTGTTGGGGGGGCGCTCTCTGTTGGGGGGGCGCTCTCTGTTGGGGGGGCGCTCTCTGTTGGGGGGGCGCTCTCTGTTGGGGGGGCGCTCTCTGTTGGGGGGGCGCTCTCTGTTGGGGGGGCGCTCTCTGTTGGGGGGGCGCTCTCTGTTGGGGGGGGCGCTCTCTGTTGGGGGGGCGCTCTCTGTTGGGGGGGCGCTCTCTGTTGGGGGGGCGCTCTCTGTTGGGGGGGCGCTCTCTGTTGGGGGGGCGCTCTCTGTTGGGGGGGCGCTCTCTGTTGGGGGGGCGCTCTCTGTTGGGGGGGCGCTCTCTGTTGGGGGGGCGCTCTCTGTTGGGGGGGCGCTCTCTGTTGGGGGGGCGCTCTCTGTTGGGGGGGCGCTCTCTGTTGGGGGGGCGCTCTCTGTTGGGGGGGCGCTCTCTGTTGGGGGGGCGCTCTCTGTTGGGGGGGCGCTCTCTGTTGGGGGGGGCGCTCTCTGTTGGGGGGGCGCTCTCTGTTGGGGGGGCGCTCTCTGTTGGGGGGGCGCTCTCTGTTGGGGGGGCGCTCTCTGTTGGGGGGGCGCTCTCTGTTGGGGGGGCGCTCTCTGTTGGGGGGGCGCTCTCTGTTGGGGGGGCGCTCTCTGTTGGGGGGCGCTCTCTGTTGGGGGGGCGCTCTCTGTTGGGGGGGCGCTCTCTGTTGGGGGGGCGCTCTCTGTTGGGGGGGCGCTCTCTGTTGGGGGGGCGCTCTCTGTTGGGGGGGCGCTCTCTGTTGGGGGGGCGCTCTCTGTTGGGGGGGCGCTCTCTGTTGGGGGGGCGCTCTCTGTTGGGGGGGCGCTCTCTGTTGGGGGGCGCTCTCTGTTGGGGGGGCGCTCTCTGTTGGGGGGGCGCTCTCTGTTGGGGGGCGCTCTCTGTTGGGGGGGCGCTCTCTGTTGGGGGGGCGCTCTCTGTTGGGGGGGCGCTCTCTGTTGGGGGGGCGCTCTCTGTTGGGGGGGCGCTCTCTGTTGGGGGGGCGCTCTCTGTTGGGGGGGCGCTCTCTGTTGGGGGGGCGCTCTCTGTTGGGGGGGCGCTCTCTGTTGGGGGGGCGCTCTCTGTTGGGGGGGCGCTCTCTGTTGGGGGGGCCTCTCTGTTGGGGGGGCACTCTCTGTTGGGGGGGCACTCTCTGTTGGGGGGGCACTCTCTGTTGGGGGGGCACTCTCTGTTGGGGGGGCACTCTCTGTTGGGGGGGCACTCTCTGTTGGGGGGGCACTCTCTGTTGGGGGGGCACTCTCTGTTGGGGGGGCACTCTCTGTTGGGGGGGCACTCTCTGTTGGGGGGGCACTCTCTGTTGGGGGGGCACTCTCTGTTGGGGGGGCACTCTCTGTTGGGGGGGCACTCTCTGTTGGGGGGGCACTCTCTGTTGGGGGGGCACTCTCTGTTGGGGGGGGCACTCTCTGTTGGGGGGGCACTCTCTGTTGGGGGGGCACTCTCTGTTGGGGGGGCACTCTCTGTTGGGGGGGGCACTCTCTGTTGGGGGGGGCACTCTCTGTTGGGGGGGCACTCTCTGTTGGGGGGGCACTCTCTGTTGGGGGGGCACTCTCTGTTGGGGGGGCACTCTCTGTTGGGGGGGCACTCTCTGTTGGGGGGGCACTCTCTGTTGGGGGGGCACTCTCTGTTGGGGGGGCACTCTCTGTTGGGGGGGCACTCTCTGTTGGGGGGGCACTCTCTGTTGGGGGGGCACTCTCTGTTGGGGGGGCACTCTCTGTTGGGGGGGCACTCTCTGTTGGGGGGGCACTCTCTGTTGGGGGGGCACTCTCTGTTGGGGGGGCACTCTCTGTTGGGGGGGCACTCTCTGTTGGGGGGGCACTCTCTGTTGGGGGGGCACTCTCTGTTGGGGGGGCACTCTCTGTTGGGGGGGCACTCTCTGTTGGGGGGGCACTCTCTGTTGGGGGGGCACTCTCTGTTGGGGGGGCACTCTCTGTTGGGGGGGCACTCTCTGTTGGGGGGGCACTCTCTGTTGGGGGGGCACTCTCTGTTGGGGGGGCACTCTCTGTTGGGGGGGCACTCTCTGTTGGGGGGGCACTCTCTGTTGGGGGGGCACTCTCTGTTGGGGGGGCACTCTCTGTTGGGGGGGCACTCTCTGTTGGGGGGGCACTCTCTGTTGGGGGGGGCACTCTCTGTTGGGGGGGCACTCTCTGTTGGGGGGGCACTCTCTGTTGGGGGGGCACTCTCTGTTGGGGGGGCACTCTCTGTTGGGGGGGCACTCTCTGTTGGGGGGGCACTCTCTGTTGGGGGGGCACTCTCTGTTGGGGGGGCACTCTCTGTTGGGGGGGCACTCTCTGTTGGGGGGGCACTCTCTGTTGGGGGGGCACTCTCTGTTGGGGGGGCACTCTCTGTTGGGGGGGCACTCTCTGTTGGGGGGGCACTCTCTGTTGGGGGGGCACTCTCTGTTGGGGGGGCACTCTCTGTTGGGGGGGCACTCTCTGTTGGGGGGGCACTCTCTGTTGGGGGGGCACTCTCTGTTGGGGGGGCACTCTCTGTTGGGGGGGCACTCTCTGTTGGGGGGGCACTCTCTGTTGGGGGGGCACTCTCTGTTGGGGGGGCACTCTCTGTTGGGGGGGCACTCTCTGTTGGGGGGGCACTCTCTGTTGGGGGGGCACTCTCTGTTGGGGGGGCACTCTCTGTTGGGGGGGCACTCTCTGTTGGGGGGGCACTCTCTGTTGGGGGGGCACTCTCTGTTGGGGGGGCACTCTCTGTTGGGGGGGCACTCTCTGTTGGGGGGGCACTCTCTGTTGGGGGGGCACTCTCTGTTGGGGGGGCACTCTCTGTTGGGGGGGCACTCTCTGTTGGGGGGGCACTCTCTGTTGGGGGGGCACTCTCTGTTGGGGGGGCACTCTCTGTTGGGGGGGCACTCTCTGTTGGGGGGGCACTCTCTGTTGGGGGGGCACTCTCTGTTGGGGGGGCACTCTCTGTTGGGGGGGCACTCTCTGTTGGGGGGGCACTCTCTGTTGGGGGGGCACTCTCTGTTGGGGGGGCACTCTCTGTTGGGGGGGGTTCTCTCTGTTGGGGGGGCACGGTTTGGGCGGTCTCTGTTGGGGGGGCAGCCTCCGGTTGGGGGGAGCAGCCTCCGGTTGGGGGGGCAGCCTCCGGTTGGGGGGGCAGCCTCCGGTTGGGGGGGCAGCCTCCGGTTGGGGGGGCAACCTCCGGTTGGGGGGGCAGCCTCCGGTTGGGGGGGCAGCCTCCGGTTGGGGGGGCAGCCTCCGGTTGGGGGGGCAGCCTCCGGTTGGGGGGGCAGCCTCCGGTTGGGGGGGCAGCCTCCGGATGGGGGGGCAGCCTCCGGTTGGGGGGGCAGCCTCCGGTTGGGGGGGCAGCCTCCGGTTGGGGGGGCAGCCTCCGGTTGGGGGGGCAGCCTCCGGTTGGGGGGGCAGCCTCCGGTTGGGGGGGCAGCCTCCGGTTGGGGGACCGGCTTCTAGCGCCAGCGGAGACCAGGAGCTATTCTAGTCCGGCAGGAGCAGTTAGTCTCCTGAACAGAAATCCATGCCCAACATCTTTCAATCAGCGTCATTTGATAATCTTTATATATCACTGACTTTTGACCCCAAAATCATTTCATTTGTACATGGATGGGTTTTTAAACATAAATAACAATGCAACTAATGTTAACAATTTCGAACTGCTTTCATAGCAGATGTTGCAGAGTGAACTTTTCAAATGATTCTAAAATATTACAAAAGAAATATTAAAAAACAAATGTTTTATTAATTTCTGTGTTGGTCTTGGGAGTCAGTGCTGCAATGTTCAGCACCCTCCTTCTTTGGGCAGCACCCTCCTTCTTTGGGCACCCAGAACTCAAAGAAGAGTTGTATCATGACAAGATCAAGAGTATAAATCTGTTTTACTCAGTCTCCACCCCCTCCTTACACCCAATCTCAGATTCCCAACCACAGCACTGTGACTTTGCGCCATTTCCTCTCTGAATAAATTTGTCCCTTTTAAGGGCTTGAAATTATACCGTGCAAATATTAGCATACAATGCTTTTATGAAATTTCAATTTTTACTATTTTAACAGAGCCTTTCCCCTGCTTATCTTGACATATTGCCACATTGTGATGTAAAGCCTTGGTGTACACTGCCCCAAAGTGTGGGCAGTCATGTGCTACAGAACCATGTTTACTATTAACTGGGCTGAGACTATTCAAATGAATTTCACCCAAGGATCTCATGGCCAGCAATTAAAGGAAATGTTTGCTCCACGAAGGTTTGGTTTAGTGGTAAGAGAACTGCATTGTAAATCAGTTCCCTAAAAGTCACAAAAGAGGTCCCACCTCCTGTGCGGAGCCTTTCTCTTTCTGGGGGGCGTTCTCTGTTGGTGGGGCCGTCTCTGTTGGGGGGGGGGGGGGTGGGGGAGGCAGCCTCTGTTGGGGGGGCGTTCTCTGTTGGGGGGAGGGGGGGGGCGGTCTCTGTTTGGTGAAGTTCCAAAACCGTGGTGATTCCAGGATTCTATTGCTCCTCCATGTATAAAATGTAATCGCAAAGTAAGGGGAATCCTACACTGGGAGCGGCCTCTAGCGCCAGCGGAGACCAGGAGCTATTCTAGTCCGGCAGGAGCAGTTTGTCTCCTGAACAGAAATCCATGCCCAACATCTTTCAATCAGCGTCATTTGATAATCTTTATATATCACTGACTTTTGACCCCAAAATCATTTCATTTGTACATGGATGGGTTTTTAAACATAAATAACAATGCAACTAATGTTAACAATTTAGAACTGCTTTCATAGCAGATGTTGCAGAGTGAACTTTTCAAATGATTCTAAAATATTACAAAAGAAATATTAAAAAACAAATGTTTTATTAATTTCTGTGTTGGTCTTGGGAGTCAGTGCTGCAATGTTCAGCACCCTCCTTCTTTGGGCAGCACCCTCCTTCTTTGGGCACCCAGAACTCAAAGAAGAGTTGTATCATGACAAGATCAAGAGTATAAATCTTTTTACTCAGTCGCCACCACCTCCTTACACCCAATCTCAGATTCCCAACCACAGTACTGTGACTTTGCTCCATTTCCTCTCTAAATAAATTTGCCCCTTTAAGGGCTTGAAATTATACCGTGCAAATGTTAGCATACAATGCTTTTATGAAATTCCAATTTTTACTATTTTAACAGAGCCTTTCCCCTGCTTATCTTGACATATTGCCACATTGTGATGTAAAGCCTTGGTGTACACTGCCCCAAAGTGTGGGCAGTCATGTGCTACAGAACCATGTTTACTATTACTGGACTGAGACTATTCAAATGAATTTCACCCAAGGATCTCACGGCCAGCAATTAAAGGAAATGTTTGCTCCACGAAGGTTTGGTTTAATGGTAAGAGAACTGCATTGTAAATCAGTTCCCTAAAAGTCACAAAAGAGGTCCCACCTCCTGTGCGGAGCCTTTCTCAGCAAGAGCACGGATTGGAGAGTCAAGCATGGAGATGACGACACCTGACTGACACCACTCCTGGTTATTCGGCCATAAAAATTAACCATCAAAAATTTTAAAGCACTGCAAATGAAGCATGCTGACCTCCACACCCATTTGTTCTCTGGTCAAACAAGGCTCTTCACTGGGAACAAAGTATCAGAAAATGCATCCATAATTTCCCTATACAAAAAGCAAGTACGATGCTTTAGTCTTTTGAGCATTTTCCTTTTTTTGTCTTCAAATCAAGAAGCATTCCATTCTGTCACAGCTAGTATCGTGTCAATAATTATTTTGAAAAATTCTATTCTTTCAAGATTATGAAGTTGAATAACCTGAACAACATACTAAGTCATAAAATTAAAATCCATAATGTGTCACCAAGAAGAAAAAGTTTTCTTGAACGAAAAGCATGATGGTAGAATTTCAGGACCAGTTTCATGCAAAATACAGAATCGGATATTTTTATTTAATGATTACCTGTTGGGTACGGTTAGGTGAACTTATCAAAGGTGTAGTTCCAATCCCTGAGGCTGCATTGAGGCTTCTCTCCCTTTCATCCTGGTAAATACGGTCCCTTTCTGCTTCTGGCAGGTTTAGAAAATTTTGCATTGCCCTCAGATTGACCAACAAAGACTGCGAGGCAGTCTTTGGGTCCTCTTCTTTTCTGAGAATTTCAGACAATAAACCCTGCGTAAAACAAAAAGTAGAAACGTCATCGTAGTACTTTTGTGAACTGAACTTGACCAGGGACTGCTAATTATTCTCTCACTGCTGTGCTGGACTTACAGTGAGAATCTTCAATGGCAGTAAGAATGCATTAATGCTCAATTAGGTTCTTTGAAAGAAAGACTCGATTGTAACCCGAATGTTGTATCTGTATTCTCTAGCAGTGCACTGACATTCATGATATAAACCAGAATATAGGAGATCACTCCATAGATTTTTAAAAAGCATACAAATGCAAATCTACAATTGCACAATTGTGGACTGCTGAATAGAAAAGATATTACAGAAATGGTGAGTGAGCAATTTTGCAGTCTACACAATCGCAGGAGTGTTAGTTACAGTGAGCAGTTAATACTTCCTTAAGTTTTACTCTTAGTACAATTTTAAACTCACACTAACAACTTTTGAACAGTAGAGTTACCTCAAAAAAGGCATTTAAAAATTTCAAGATATGCTAATAAGAAAATTTAGGGAAAAAGCAAAATAAAATCAACTGTTTACCCACACTTCGGAACAATATGCATGAAAGAAGTCACAACTGCACCGGTATCTGATGAGTATGGAGCACTCACTATGTAAATGTTAATGTGCATTTCAGTGCCGTCTGTTAACAGATGCTGTAAAAATACCCGCACATGAAAATGGATACAACTTCGCCTGGGTTAATATAAAAATGGTTGTAAACATCAGCGTTTGATGCTACACAGGTTGGTTGTTCAGGTATTGTCAACATCAAAAGATATATTTTTCAAGCATTCTTTCTAAAAGGAATATTTGTATAATTTATGCTTCTATAAATGCATCAACTTTATTCATGCACAGGTAACATACTGTTGCAAAGTGATGCCAACCTAGTGTTAGAATACACTTCAGTGACTCCTAAGCAGATGCCAAATAAACCATAAGAGTACTGATTCTGCAAAAAAAAAAAGATTTGTTCCCTACAGACCTGACTGTGCATAAAATGGCTGACTACCTTTAATGTTCACTTTGGATCAGCCACTGTGCTTTTAACCACTTTATGGATGGTTGCAGCTGTACGTATGACCATTATCAGATTTACAATAACAGGAGAGGGTGAAGCACAGAATTTGGAGTAACACCCCCAAGTTATTAAAAACACAATCCATGCCCATTTGTTGCCTTGTCAATTTCATAAATTTGAAAATGCACCAGTAGTGATTTATTTGTGCACTCTGACTGATTTACAAGCCAGACGCCCAGTAAAGAGACAGCTGCAATCACATTTAAATGAAAGAAAAAAAAAAATACTGTGATGAAACCAACTACGCAAATTCAAACATTTGGATAATTGTTTTACTCTGCTGTGGATTTAAATAGCTGCCCAAGCAATGCTGAAGAGAAGAGATACTAACACTTTACCCTATGATGGATAATCCTTCACAGGGCGTTGTGTACAATTTGGAATCAGTTAGTCTACTTGTCATCAAGCTAACCAGTCAGGATATGGAATGATAGAAATAGTGTTGACACAGTTTGTTTCTTTCGACCCCATTTTACAGATAATTTGTAATAATATAGCAAATCAAATTAAAATGGTGTTTTCATTGTGATTATTAGCTTGAAAATGAAAGTATGCACTGATTGGAATATGTAATCCCAACTGCTTAGTCTTCAGTTCGACGCAAAACATCAAAAAAATCTGTGTGCAAAATACTGATTGTGCATTTAATTTGCTCAATAGTCAAGTTTTAATTCAAATAGTTTGGCACAGTATATAAGTACCAAAATTACCCAAATTTAGTTGTGGTCAACCTAAAGGCAGGCTCATTCTCCCTGCCTCGTGGTCTTGTACTTTCCTCTTCAGTTGCTCGTAGGAACCTCCCATTTTCAACTTCAACCATCATCATTCACTTTCTCCCTCGTGGTCTACATCACTCTCATCTTCATTCAATCCGCTCCTCCATTAAGTTATCATGCCTTAAGAATATGGCCAATCCAACCTTGTTCTCTTTTCTTGATGATATTCAGGATGATCCATGCTTCTCCACTGTCCTAAGAACTTTGGGCGGGATTCTCCGCAATCGGCGTGATGTTCGCCGACCGGCGCCAAAAATGGTGCGAATCAGTCCGGCATCGCGCCGCCCCGAAGGTGCAGAATTCTCCGCATCTTGGGGGGCCGAGCCCTCACCTTGAGGGGCTAGGCCCGCGCCGGACTGATTTCCGCCCCGCCAGCTGGAAAGGCCTTTGGTGCCCCGCCAGTTGGCGCGGAAATGACTTTGCCGTGCGGCGCATGCGCGGGAGCGTCAGCGCCCACTCACGGCTTCCCTGCGCATGCTCAGTGGAGGGGATCTCTTCCACCTCCGCCATAGTGGAGACCATGGCGAAGGCGGAAGGAAAAGAGTGCCCCCACGGCACAGGCCCGCCCACGGATCGGTGGGCCCCGATCACGGGCCAGGCCACCGTGTGGTCACCCCCCGGGGCCAGATCGCCCCGCGCGCCCCCCAGGACCCCGGAGCCTGCCCGTGCCGCCTTGTCCTGCCGGTAAGAGAGGTGGTTTGATTCTCCCAGGCGGGACAGGCATTCCAGCAGCAGGACTTCGGCCCATCGCGGGCTGGAGAATCGCCGGGGGGGGGGGGGGGGGGGCGCACCGGCGTGGCGCGATTCCCACCCCCGCCAAATATCCGGTGCCGGAGAAGTCGGCAACCGGCGGGGGCGGGATTCACGCCAGCCCCCTTCGATTCTCCGACCCGGTGGGGGTTCGGAGAATTCCGCCCCTGATCCTTTCTCTTGTGTACTCTCCATTGGCCTACTCCAACTTCTCCACTACCTCATTTCACAACTTTCTGGACTTTTCTCAAGAACCACATTTCAGCTTTGTACAACAAGACATTCTAGGTCATAGTCTTGATAATTCTTTTCTGAAGATCCAAACTTATCTCTCTGATGAGCACTTCTTTGGGCACGATTTCTCAGGTCCGCTTGCCACAGGTGCAAATCCCTGGATGGCCGCTAAATCTCATGTGAGGGACAAACGGAATTTGAGTCGGGGAGATTTTGGATTGAGATCTCCCCTGTCCCCTGCCGGTGACGTGATCACACCCAGAAAGCGTATGCACCTGAATTCCATAAGTTAACATCCATTTAAATATCCGGCTTCAAGCCGTGGCTTTGCCCACATTTAATCCTCCGTACCGGCAGTGTGACGTCACACCACATGATTCACGACTTGTTTTCAAAAGGGAAAATCAGTCGTGATGACCACTGTGTGGGTGCGGATGCCCCAGGGTTCAGAGCCAGGGCTGGGCATTTCATTCTGGCAGTGCCAGGGAGCATTGAGGTGGGCAATGAGGTGGCACAGCCATTGGTGTAACCCTCCTAAATTGGGAGAGGGCAGCCTCCCCTCATGCGTGCTGGGGAGGGAAAGCGGGTGCGAGCTGACAAACGCATGGGGGGTGGTGGAAGGGAGGGCAAGAGTGCTCACTGATTTTTCAATGGTGGGTTGGGGGGGGGGGGGGGGGGGGGGGGTCCTTCATGGCATTATGATGTTGAGAGTTTGTTTTTCTCGCAGATTGAGATACCCTTTAAAGATGGTGCCACAATCTCCGTGGAGTCAGGCTTGCCGGCTCTATCAGGGCTGCTTCGCCAAAGCGATGGTGCAAATCATGTCCCCTGATTTTTTGGGGCCGAGTGTCAGATCTGGGGCAGGATTCTCAGCTCTGGAGACTAAGTGCTGCCATCAGTGTAGAATCGCAGGAACTGCATGCTTCCGCTAGGAAGGTCAGCCAGGAGAAATTCAGGGTATGCAAATGGGCACAGCCCACGTGCAGCTCGCACCATTTCCAGCGCAGTTGTGCAGATTCGCTAGGTTCGGGATTCGCATTCAGGGCCTGACAAGCTGGAGCTGCTTTTAAGCGCACCACTTACCAAAGATTGTCTGTCATTCCAACAAGACGATGGCTGCTAAAAGATCTGCTCCAAGGTTCCTGGAGTTGGAGATTGATCGAATTCTGGACACCGCTAAGGAGAGGAAGGACCCAGGATGGGGCGGAGACTCAAGCCTTCCATTCTGAACAAGGCCTGGGGTGAGGGGCACAGGTTGAGGGCTGCCAACCTCCCCAAGAGGGCCGGTACTCAATGCCATAAGAAGATGAATGACCTCCTTAGAGCAGCTCAGGTGAGTAATCACCTCTGTGCCCGTGGCATCATTCACGTCCTTCACTCCTCACATCTGCCCCCAATATCCTGGAGGCCAACAACACCCCACCTGCCTTCATCTCCCTTACAACCCAGCCCCCAAGAAACCCCAAGATAATGTTTTGGCCTCTTTGGCCAGGAGCCTTGCAAACACATAGCACGAGCTACAACCCCACCCCACTGAACTTGCGTCCCAGCATCTCACTGTGTCCTTTCTGTTTCCCCAAGGTTAAAGCAGCCGATAATTGCCAGGAATGCCAGAGGAAGGGAGGGGGCATCCCAGATATTTGGGACCACACCCCCTCAGAGGAAGGAGCCTTGCAACTCATGCGGGAGGCCAATGGGAGGGCAGTGGCTGTAATGGAGTTTGACATGTGCCAAACAAGAGTTCAATGCAACCCAAATGTCTCTATAGCAAAGTGAGTCATCTGTCTCCCACAGACCAATCCTTCCTAAGATCACCATCAGACGAGGCCGGGCCATCTGGGTATGTAGCCCCCCCATCCAGACCCTCAGAACACCCTGGAGCACCACTCCAGGCGAGTCACCGATGTCTCCCCACTGCTTTCACCTACACTGTCCACCATCACAGAGACTGTCATCTCGGTGAGTAATGCTAGCGATCAGGCTCCTGGATCACCCTCTGGTGAGCATCACTTACATGCTGCAGCGTATAAGGTGGAGTTAAGGACTCCAGAGGGAGCAGAAGGACAGAGAGATGTCTGATCCCAGGGAATAACTGTTGCCCAGATAGATGTTGTACTTCTGAAAAAGATGATCCAATTACTGGTACAGATGCAGACACAGAGCCAGAATCTACAGAAGGGGGTGTCAGCGGCTTTCCAGTGCCCGAAGTACATCTGGAGGAGTCCAGTCACCTTCTGCCACTGGAGATGGCGTTGACACTGTGTGGCACTCAGGCCAACACTGAAAGGGATGGCATTGTGATGGAAGGCCTGGGGCAAGACGCCAGGGCTATGTGTCAGGACGTCTAAGGCTTGGGACACACTGTGCTATCGATGGTTGAAGTGCAGGACAGGAGAGTTCAGTCACAAGCAGATATGGCCTGGACGCAGATGGACAGTGCTGTGGCGCTCCCGAGCTTGGCTCATTCGCAAAGGGTCATAGCAAAATGAATCAAGAGCATTGACTGGGCGCTGACTGACTTTAGCCAATCACAGAGGGACATGACCAGGGCAGAGAGGGATATGACACAGTCCCAGATGGACATGTCCAAGGCAATGAAGGACATGACTCAATCACTGGGGGACAGAACACATTTTCAGTGCGCCATGGCTGAGGGCATCGAGACCATGGTTCAGATGATGGCGGGCCACCAGGACCCACACAGTGGCACTTCTGGAGTTCACTCAAGTCTCCCCTCCATCCCGTGGAGTAGCCTGGGAGCCAGTGATCACACCGAGGGAGGAGGAAGTGATGGGGCCCACAGGGGAGGTGCTGGAGCACCTCAACTCTTCCGAATGCCTCCCACCTGACACAGGCCCATCTCTTGGGCAGCGGGCAGGACAGGCTGACACTTTGTCACCTGTGACACCCGAAAGTCGGCCAGGCCCATCCACGTCCAGGCCCTCCAGGAGACACACGCCAAGGGCATCACAGGGCAGAGGGCACCCATGACACATGAACGTCTCACATAGTTATAACCTCACCGAAAAGTGGCAGGGCAGTGGGGCAGCAGTGTGAGAACACCTTGTATGACAGCACCCTCAGTGAGTGAGCCCTAACCATTCACCATCTCCCGCAATCTCCATCCAACATATTTGACCCGTGAGAAGGAATTGCCAGCACACATGCAGGGATCCTCCGGCCAGAGAGTAGTATGTTATCTTTAAGACAAGTTAGACTTTGTCAGGCAATGAGGACACCTCACAGCGAATCGTCATCATCCTTTTTCCCACAGATATTGTCAACCCAGGGCCAACGCCCTGTGGTGATGCTGGTATGACCCTTGGGTGGGTGAGGGGACGCTGTTATAATGGGAAGGGGTGAAAGGCTACAGGGAAGGTGGAGTGAAGGACTAAGGCAGAGGGAACGGGTGGATGCAATAAGGGAGAGGGAAGGGGTTGATGGACCAAGGGAGGGGTGAATATACAAAAGGAGATGGAAGGCAGGGGCTGCTTAGCACAGGGCTAAATCGCTGGCTTTGAAAGCAGACCAAGGCAGGCCAGCAGCACGGTTCGATTCCCGTAACAGCCTTCCCGAACAGGCGCCGGAATGTGGCGACTAGGGGCTTTTCACAGTAACTTCATTTGAGCAGCACGGTAGCATTGTGGATAGCACAATTGCTTCACAGCTCCAGGGTCCCAGGTTCGATTCTGGCTTGGGTCACTGTCTATGCAGAGTCTGCACATCCTCCCCGTGTGTGCGTGGGTTTCCTCCGGGTTCTCCGGTTTCCTCCCACAGTTCAAAGATGTGCAGGTTAGGTGGATTGGCCATGATAAATTGCCCTCAGTGTCCAAAATTGGCCTTAGTGTTGGGTGGGTGTACTGGGTTATGGGGATAGGGTGGAGGTGTTGACCTTGGGTAGGGTGCTTTTCCGGGGGCCGGTGTAGACTCGATGGGCCGAATGGCCTCCTTCTGCACTGTAAATTCTATGATAAGCCGACTTGTGACAATAAGCGATTTTCATTTCATTTCAAGGGTTGAGAGGCGGGGGGTGGATTGGAAGTAGGGGAAGGGGGTGTGAAGCTGTCGCTGATCAGGCCTGCAAGTAGGTGAAGTGCAAGGTGATAAGGCTGTTCCGTGTACGGCAACCCTGGCTGGCCTGCCGTGCCAGTTCCGGCTCCATGCCCAGATCTTTCTGGAGACCATCCTAGTTCTCCTCTTCAAATGAGGCCTACCGTTCTTCCTCCTCCTTCAGCATGTCGCCCACCGCTGCTTAATGTTATGAAGTACACAGCAGGCCACCATGATGCTCAAGATCCTCTGGGGGCTGTATTGGAGTGCCCCGCCAGAGCGGCCAGGCATCGGAAGCACATCTTGAGCATGCTGATGCAGCACTCAATGCCGTTCCTGGTTGGTGTGTCAGTGTCACTATAACGGTTTTCCACCTCAGTTCGGGTCCTCCGCACAGGCGCCATTAGCTATGACCTCAGCGGATAACCCTTGTTGCTCACGAGCCAGTCCTTCACCCGATGGAACGCCTTGAAGTTGTTGGCAACCGATGGGTGTGCCAGAATGTAAGCAGCATAGGTGGGTGTGATGTGCAGCTGATGGTCACACATCTACTGCACATCGTAAGGGTCCATCCTGTTAATTCCTTTTCTTTTATTTTTGCCATTACATTTTTGGTCTATGGATGATTATTGGAAATGTCACTTTAAGGCAAGCATGAGTAATCCGGGAGACTGTGCTGGTTTAAAGCTACAGACTGGCTGGCATCAGTGACAGAGAGATAGGGTGGGACTCGGTTTTATTGAACAACAAACAAAGAACAAAGAAATGTACAGCACAGGAACAGGCCCTTCGGCCCTCCAAGTCCATGCCGACCATGCTGCCCGACTAAACTACAATCTTCTACACTTCCTGGGTCCGTATCCCTCTATTCCCATCCTATTCATGTATTTGTCAAGATGCCCCTGAAATGTCACTATCGTTCCTGCTTCCACCACCTCCTCCGGTAGCGAGTTCCAGGCACACACTACCCTCTGCGTAAAAGACTTGCCTCGTACATCTACTCGAAACCTTGCCCCTCTCACCTTAAACCTATGCCCCTTAGTACTTGACACCTCTACCCCGGGGAAAAGCCTCTGACTATCCACTCTGTCTATGCCCCTCATAATTTTGTAGACGTCTATCAGGTCTCCCCTCAACCTCCTTCGTTCCAGTGAGAACAAACCGAGTTTATTCACCCGCTCATCATAGCTAATGCCCTCCATACCAGGCAACATTCTGGTAAATCGCTTCTGCACCCTCTCTAAAGCCTCCACAGCCTTCTGGTAGTGTGGCGACCAGAATTGAACACTATACTCCAAGTGTGGCCTAACTAAGGTTCTATACAGCTGCAACATGACTTGCCAATTCTTATACTCAATGCCCCGGCCAATGAAGGCAAGCATGCCGTATGCCTTCTTGACTACCTTCTCCACCTGTGTTGCCCCTTTCAGTGACCTGTGGACCTGTACTCCTAGATCTCTTTGACTTTCAATACTCTTGAGGGTTCTACCATTCACTGTATATTCCCTACCTGCATTAGACCTTCCAAAATGCATTACCTCACATTTGTCCGGATTAAACTCCATCTGCCAGCTCTCCGCCCAAGTCTCCAAACAATCTAAATCCTGCTGTATCCTCTGACAGTCCTCATCGCTATCCGCAATTCCACCAACCTTTGTGTCGTCTGCAAACTTACTAATCAGACCAGTTACATTTTCCTCCAAATCATTTATATATACTACAAAGAGCAAAGGTCCCAGCACTGATCCTTGTGGAACACCACTGGTCACAGCCCTCCAATTTGAAAAGCATCCTTCCATTGCTACTCTCTGCCTTCTATGACCTAGCCAGTTCTGTATCCACCTTGACAGCTCACCCCTGATCCCGTGTGACTTCACCTTTTGTACTAGTCTACCATGAGGGACCTTGTCAAAGGCCTTACTGAAGTCCATATAGACAACATCCACTGCCCTACCTGCATCAATCATCTTAGTGACCTCCTCGAAAAACTCTATCAAGTTAGTGAGACACGACCTCCCCTTCACAAAACCATGCTGCCTCTCACTAATACGTCCATTTGCTTCCAAATTGGAGTAGATCCTGGCTCGAAGAATTCTCTCCAGTAATTTCCCTACCACTGAAGTAAGGCTCACCGGCCTGTAGTTCCCTGGATTATCCTTGCTACCCTTCTTAAACAGAGGAACAACATTGGCTATTCTCCAGTCCTCCGGGACATCACCTGAAGACAGTGAGGATCCAAAGATTTCTGTCAAGGCCACAGCAATTTCCTCTCCAGCCTCCTTCAGTATTCTGGGGTAGATCCCATCAGGCCCTGGGGACTTATCTACCTTAATATTTTTTAAGACACCCAACACCTCGTCTTTTTGGATCTCAATGTGACCCAGGCTATCTACACACCCTTCTCCAGACTCAACATCTACCAATTTCTTCTCTTTGGTGAATACTGATGCAAAGTATTCATTTAGTACCTCGCCCATTTCCTCTGGCTCCACACATAGGTTCCCTTGCCTATCCTTCAGTGGGCCAACCCTTTCCCTGGCTACCCCCTTGCTTTTTATGTACGTGTAAAAAGCCTTGGGATTTTCCTTAACCCTATTTGCCAATTACTTTTCGTGACCCCTTCTAGCCCTCCTGACTCCTTGCTTAAGTTCCTTCCTACTTTCCTTATATTCCACACAGGCTTCGTCTGTTCCCAGCCTTTTAGCCCTGACAAATGCCTCCTTTTTCTTTTTGACGAGGCCTACAATATCTCTCGTTATCCAAGGTTCCAGAAAATTGCCGTATTTATCCTTCTTCCTCACAGGAACATGCCGGTCCTGAATTCCTTTCAACTGACACTTGAAAGCCTCCCACATGTCAGATGTTGATTTGCCCTCAAACATCCGCCCCCAATCTATGTTCTTCAGTTCCCGCCTAATATTGTTATAATTAGCCTTCCCCCAATTTAGCACATTCATCCTAGGACCACTCTTATCCTTGTCCACCAGCACTTTAAAACTTACTGAATTGTGGTCACTGTTCCCGAAATGCTCCCCTACTGAAACATCTACCACCTGGCCGGGCTCATTCCCCAATACCAGGTCCAGTACCGCCCCTTCCCTAGTTGGACTGTCCACATATTGTTTTAAGAAGCCCTCCTGGATGCTCATTACAAACTCCGCCCCGTCTAAGCCCCTGGCACTAAGTGAGTCCCAGTCAATATTGGGGAAGTTGAAGTCTCCCATCACAACAACCCTGTTGTTTTTACTCTTTTCCAAAATCTGTCTACCTATCTGCTCCTCCATCTCCCGCTGGCTGTTGGGAGGCCTGTAGAAAACCCCCAACATTGTGACTGCACCCTTCTTATTCCTGATCTCTACCCATATAGCCTCACTGCCCTCTAGGTGTCCTCCCGCAGTACAGCTGTGATATTCTCCCTAACCAGTAGTGCAACTCCTTTTACATCCCCCTCTATCCCGCCTGAAACATCTAAATCCTGGAACGTTTAGCTGCCAATCCTGCCCTTCCCTCAACCAGGTCTCTGTAATGGCAACAACATCATAGTTCCAAGTACTAATCCAAGCTCTAAGTTCATCTGCCTTACCCGTAATACTTCTTGCATTAAAACATATGCACTTCAGGCCACCAGACCCGCTGTGTTCAGCAACTTCTCCCTGTCGGCTCTGCCTCAGAGCCCCACTGTCCCTATTCCCTAGTTCTCCCTCTATGCGCTCACCTTCTGACCTATTGCTCCCGTGCCCACCCCCCTGCCATACTAGTTTAAACCCTCCCGTGTGACACTAGCAAACCTCGCGGCCAGGATATTTATGCCTCTCCAGTTTAGATGCAACCCGTCCTTATATAGGTCACACCTGCCCCGGAAGAGCTCCCAGTGGTACAGATAACTGAAACCCTCCCTCCTACTCCAGCTGTTTAGCCACGCGTTTAGCTGCTCTATCTTCCTATTTCTAGCCTCACTGGCACGTGGCACAGGGAGTAATCCCGAGATTACAACCCTAGAGGTCCTGTCTTTTAACTTTCTGCCAAGCTCCCTGAACTTCTGCTGCAGGACCTCATGCCCCTCCTGCCTATGCCGTTAGTACCAATATGTACAACGACCTCTGCCTGTTTGCCCTCCCCCTTCAGGATGCCCTCTATCTGTTCGGAGACATCCTGGACCCTGGCACCAGGGAGGCAACATACCATCCTGGAGTCTCTTTCACGTCCACAGAAGCACCTATCTGTGCTCCTGACTATAGAGTCCCCTATTACTAATGCTCTTCTGCACTTTGACCCTCCCTTCTGAACATCAGAGCCAGCCATGGTGCCACTGCTCTGGCTGCTGCTGTTTTCCCCTGATAGGCTATTCCCCCCCCCCCCCGACAGTATCCAAAGGGGTATACCTGTTCAAGAGGGGGTCAACCACAGGGGATTCCTGCACTGACTGCCTGCCCTTTCTGGTGGTCACCCATTTCTCTGCCTGCACCTTGGGTGTGACCACATTTATATAACTGCGATCTATGACGCTTTCCGCCACCTGCATGCTCCTAAGTGCATCTAATTGCTGCTCCAACCGAACCATGCGGTCTGTGAGGAGCTCCAGTTGGGTGCACTTTCTGCAGATGAAGCCATCCGGGATGCTGGAAGCCTCCCGGACCTGCCACATCTCACAGTCAGAGCACTGCACCCCTCTAACTGACATTGCGTCAATTAATTAAAATTAAAAGTTTTTTTTAAAAATTCATATATTTTTAAAATTTTTTTTAAAGTTAACTGTTAACTGTCTGTTTCCTAGCACTAGATTTCTAATATAAATGCGAAAGCTAAATATAGTACTCTCCGATCTCTGGCTTAGATACCCCTCTAAATTATAATTAAGTAATTATGTTTAATTAGTTACCAATGCTTAATTTTTTTAAACTTAGTGTAGATTCCCAACCAGCCACTCAGGTCACAGCTTTTCTGTGATGTCACTTCAGTTTCCCCCCGACACACACAATTTGAAAAAGGTATGTAAGTAAAAATCAGTAAAAATCACTTACTTACCTTCTGAGTGTCTTAGATGTTCTCAGGTTCTCTCCCTGACAGAGACGGCTCCCCCTCCTCCGAACGCCTCCCGAAACTAGGCCGCGATCTTTTAAAATCTCCGCTCTGACTCGCAGCTCCTGCGCTTTTTAAATCTCCCGCGCTTTTTAAATCTCCCGGCTCTCTCTCCTCTCGCGCTGTTTTCAATGTCCCGGCTCTCTTTCCTCCCGCGCTTTTAAAATCTCCCGGCTTTCTCTCCTCTCGCGCTGTTTTCAATGTCCCGGCTTTCTCTCCTCTCGCGCTGTTTTCAATGTCCCGGCTTTCTCTCCTCTCGCGCTGTTTTCAATGTCCCGGCTCACTCTCCTCTCGCACTGTTTTCAATGTCCCGGCTCACTCCCCTCTCGCGCTGTTTTCAATGTCCCGGCTTTCTCTCCTCTCGCGCTGTTTTCAATGTCCCGGCTTTCTCTCCTCTCGCGCTGTTTTCAATGTCCCGGCTTTCTCTCCTCTCGCGCTGTTTTCACTGTCCCGGCTTTCTCTCCTCTCGCGCTGTTTTCAATGTCCCGGCTCACTCTCCTCTCGAGCTGTTTTCAATGTCCCGGCTTTCTCTCCACTCGCGCTGTTTTCAATGTCCCGGCTTTCTCTCCACTCGCGCTGTTTTCAATGTCCCGGCTTTCTCTCCACTCGCGCTGTTTTCAATGTCCCGGCTTTCTCTCCTCTCGCGCTGTTTTCAATGTCCCGGCTTTCTCTCCACTCGCGCTGTTTTCAATGTCCCAGCTTTCTCTCCACTCGCGCTGTTTTCAATGTCCCGGCTTTCTCTCCTCTCGCGCTGTTTTCAATGTCCCGGCTTTCTCTCCTCTCCCGCTGTTTTCAATGTCCCGGCTTTCTCTCCACTTGCGCTGTTTTCAATGTCCCGGCTTTCTCTCCTCTCGCGCTGTTTTCAATGTCCCGGCTTTCTCTCCACTCGCGCTGTTTTCAATGTCCCGGCTCACTCTCCACTCGCGCTGTTTCCAATGTCCCGGCTTTCTCTCCTCTCGCGCTGTTTTCAATGTCCCGGCTTTCTCGCCACTCGCGCTGTTTTCAATGTCCCGGCTTTCTCTCCACTCGCGCTGTTTTCAATGTCCCGGCTCACTCTCCACTCGCGCTGTTTTCAATGTCCCGGCTTTCTCTCCACTCGCGCTGTTTTCAATGTCCCGGCTCACTCTCCTCTCGCGCTGTTTTCAATGTCCCGGCTTTCTCCCCTCTCGCCCTGTTTTCAATGTCCCGGCTCACCCTCCACTCGCGCTGTTTCCAATGTCCCGGCTTTCTCTCCTCTCGCGCTGTTTCCAATGTCCCGGCTTTCTCTCCTCTCGCGCTGTTTTCAATGTCCCGGCTTTCTCGCCACTCGCGCTGTTTTCAATGTCCCGGCTTTCTCTCCACTCGCGCTGTTTTCAATGTCCCGGCTTTCTCTCCTCTCGCGCTGTTTCCAATGTCCCGGCTTTCTCTCCTCTCGCGCTGTTTTCACTGTCCCGTCTTCCTCTCCACTCGCGCTGTTTCGAATGTCCTGGCTTTCTCTCCTCTCGCGCTGTTTTCAATCTCCCGGCTTCCTCTCCACTCGCGCTGTTTTCAATGTCCCGGCTTTCTCTCCTCTCGCGCTGTTTTCAATCTCCCGGCTTTCTCTCCACTCGCGCTGTTTTCAATGTCCCGGCACACTCTCCACTCGCGCTGTTTTCAATGTCCCGGCTTTCTCCCTTCTCGCGCTGTTTTCAATGTCCCGGCTTTCTCTCCACTCGCGCTGTTTTCAATGTCCCGGCTTTCTCTCCTCTCGCGCTGTTTTCAATGTCCCGGCTCACTCTCCTCTCGCGCTGTTTTCAATGTCCCGGCTTTCTCTCCTCTCGCGCTGTTTTCAATGTCCCGGCTTTCTCTCCTCTCGCGCTGTTTTCACTGTCCCGGCTTTCTCTCCTCCCTCGCTGTTTTCAATGTCCCGGCTCACTCTCCACTCGCGCTGTTTTCAATGTCCCGGCTCACTCTCCTCTCGCGCTGTTTTCAATGTCCCGGCTTTCTCCCCTCTCGCTCTGTTTTCAATGTCGCGGCTCACTCTTCACTCGCGCTGTTTTCAATGTCCCGGCTTTCTCTCCTCTCGCGCTGTTTTCAATGTCCCGGCTTTCTCTCCTCTCGCGCTGTTTTCAATGTCCCGGCTTTCTCTCCTCTCGCGCTGTTTTCAATGTCCCGGTTTTCTCTCCTCCCGCGCTGTTTTCAATCTCCCGGCTTTCTCTCCACTCGCGCTGTTTTCAATGTCCCGGCTTTCTCTCCTCTCGCGCAGTTTTCAATGTCCCAGCTTTCTCTCCACTCGCGCTGTTTTCAATGTCCCGGCTTTCTCTCCACTCGCGCTGTTTTCAATGTCCCGGCTTTCTCTCCTCTCGCACTGTTTTCAATGTCCCGGCTTTCTCTCCTCTCGCGCTGTTTTCACTGTCCCGGCTTTCTCTCCTCTCGCGCTGTTTTCAATGTCCCGGCTTTCTCTCCTCTCGCGCTGTTTTCAATGTCCCAGCTTTCTCTCTTCTCGCGCTGTTTTCAAAGTCCCGGCTTTCTCTCCTCTCGCGCTGTTTTCAATGTCCCGGCTCACTCTCCACTCGCGCTGTTTTCAATGTCCCGGCTTTCTCTCCACTCGCGCTGTTTTCAATGTCCCGGCTTTCTCTCCTCTCGCGCTGTTTTCAATGTCCCGGCTTTCTCTCCACTCGCGCTGTTTTCAATGTCCCGGCTTTCTCTCCTCTCGCGCTGTTTTCAATGTCCCTGCTTTCTCTCTTCTCGCGCTGTTTTCAAAGTCCCGGCTTTCTCTCCTCTCGCGCTGTTTTCAATGTCCCGGCTCACTCTCCACTCGCGCTGTTTTCAATGTCCCGGCTGTCTCTCCACTCGCGCTGTTTTCAATGTCCCGGCTTTCTCTCCTCTCGCGCTGTTTTCAATGTCCCGGCTTTCTCTCCACTCGCGCTGTTTTCAATGTCCCGGCTTTCTCTCCACTCGCGCTGTTTTCAATGTCCCGGCTTTCTCTCCACTCGCGCTGTTTTCAATGTCCCGGCTTTCTCTCCACTCGCGCTGTTTTCACTGTCCCGGCTTTCTCTCCACTCGCGCTGTTTTCAACGTCCCGGCTCACTCTCCACTCGCGCTGTTTTCAATGTCCCGGCTTTCTCTCCTCTCGCGCTGTTTTCACTGTCCCGGCTTTCTCTCCTCTCGCGCTGTTTTCAATGTCCCGGCTCACTCTCCTCTCGCGCTGTTTTCACTGTCCCGGCTTTCTCTCCTCTCGCGCTGTTTTCAATGTCCCAGCTTTCTCTCTTCTCGCGCTGTTTTCAATGTCCCGGCTTTCTCTCCTCTCGCGCTGTTTTCAATGTCCCGGCTCACTCCCCTCTCGCGCTGTTTTCACTGTCCCGGCTCTCTCTCCTCTCGCGCTGTTTTCACTGTCCCGGCTTTCTCTCCTCTCGCGCTGTTTTCAATGTCCCGGCTTTCTCTCCTCTCGCGCTGTTTTCAATGTCCCGGCTTTCTCTCTTCTCGCGCTGTTTTCAATGTCCCGGCTTTCTCTCCTCTCGTGCTGTTTTCAATGTCCCGGCTTTCTCTCCACTCGCGCTGTTTTCAATGTCCCGGCTTTCTCTCCTCTCGCGCTGTTTTCAATGTCCCGGCTTTCTCTCCTCTCGCGCTGCTTTCAATCTCCCGGCTTTCTCTCCACTCGCGCTGTTTTCAATGTCCCGGCTTTCTCCCTTCTCGCGCTGTTTTCAATGTCCCGGCTTTCTCTCCTCTCGCGCTGTTTTCAATGTCCCGGCTTTCTCCCTTCTCGCGCTGTTTTCAATGTCCCGGCTTTCTCTCCTCTCGCGCTGTTTTCAATGTCCCGGCTTTCTCCCTTCTCGCGCTGTTTTCAATGTCCCGGCTTTCTCTCCACTCGCGCTGTTTTCAATGTCCCGGCTTTCTCCCTTCTCGCGCTGTTTTCAATGTCCCGGCTTTCTCTCCTCTCGCGCTGTTTTCAATGTCCCGGCTCACTCTCCTCTCGCGCTGTTTTCAATGTCCCGGCTTTCTCCCCTCTCGCTCTGTTTTCAATGTCCCGGCTCACTCTCCACTCGCGCTGTTTTCAATGTCCCGGCTTTCTCTCCTCTCGCGCTGTTTTCAATGTCCCGGTTTTCTCTCCTCTCGCGCTGTTTTCAATTTCCCGGCTTTCTCTCCTCCCGCGCTGTTTTCAATCTCCCGGCTTTCTCTCCACTCGCGCTGTTTTCAATGTCCCGGCTTTCTCTCCTCTCGCGCTGTTTTCAATGTCCCGGCTTTCTCTCCTCTCGCGCTGTTTTCAATGTCCCAGCTTTCTCTCCACTCGCGCTGTTTTCAATGTCCCGGCTTTCTCTCCACTCGCGCTGTTTTCAATGTCCCGGCTCACTCTCCACTCGCGCTGTTTTCAATGTCCCGGCTTTCTCTCCTCTCGCGCTGTTTTCAATGTCCCGGCTTTCTCTCCTCTCGCGCTGTTTTCAATGTCCCGGCTTTCTCTCCTCTCGCGCTGTTTTCAATGTCCCGGCTCACTCCCCTCTCTCTCTGTTTTCAATGTCCCGGCTCACTCCCCTCTCTCTCTGTTTTCAATGTCCCGGCTCACTCTCCTCTCGCGCTGTTTTCAATGTCCCGGCTCTCTCTCCACTCGCGCTGTTTTCAATGTCCCGGCTCTCTCTCCTCTCGCGCTGTTTTCAATGTCCCGGCTTTCTCTCCTCTCGCGCTGTTTTCAATGTCCCGGCTTTCTCTCCACTCGCGCTGTTTTAAATCGCCCGGCTTTCTCTCCACTCGCGCTGTTTTAAATCGCCCGGCTTTCTCTCCACTCGCGCTGTTTTCAATGTCCCGGCTTTCTCTCCACTCGCGCTGTTTTGATTGATTGACTGGTGGCCAATGGATTGGCCCAAAAGGCTGTGTTCTGCCCGGTAACAGGTGGTGATTGGTTCTAATCCCACTGGAATGCTTTTCAGAGTCCGGGGTTTTAGTTTGATTTCAGTTTTAATTCTAGTAGCAAGAAGGAGGTTAGAACCTCTCTGTTTTTCCCCAGAAAGGCTGTGTTTCTGAAGTGGCAAAGAGCCTGGATGAATCTATTTACAGGAGAACCATTATAGGCGGTGCAAGCAAAGTTCAGACTCTGTTCACTCTCTCCAGAAAGACAGATGTGAACCAACCAACTTTCCCTCCAGAAAAGCAATAGCAAAACTGACCAACCTTTTTGTCAGAAAGACAGAGGCCTGAAGACAAGCCACCAACTGAAAGCCAAATTTGATGTGAAGCAACAGGCCTCTCCAAGAAAAGCTGTGAGCAATGCATTTCTAAATGACAGAGAAGATAATAACAGGCTGCAAACCAACAACTTTAATCTGCCAGCTGTGAAGAAAAGTGTGCTAAAGACCATAATCTGAAACAGAAATGCTTTCTGACCTCCACTTATGTTTTTTTTCACACCTTTCCACCCCATGATGTTTTGTCTGTCAACATACATGGAGTAGAAATCCTTCCTATTGATGAAGGGCACCCCATGTCGAACGGGTGCGTGGAGGGCGACATGCGTGCCATCAACCGCCCCTGAACCTGGGGCATGCCAGCAATAGAGGCAAATCCTGCTGCCCGATCAAGGTTTAAGGTGATGTAGTGAGATGTCTGGGTGCATAGTCATCCATGACAGTGTGGATGCACCTGTTTGCAAGATCCCACACAGGTCCCCACTTGAGCCCTGGAATGAGCCAGAGGCATAAAGGTTCAGGAGTGTCCTCCTCCATACCTCCGCGGCACCAAGTACACCAACATCTGGCACAGGTGGCACACGATCTCTCTGGTGAGCTGGAGTTATTGACGGAACACGTGGTCCGGCAGCTCCTCAAAGTACAGGTGGCGACAGTATGCACATGGCCTAATGTGGTGCCTCCTTCGCAGCTCCTCATCTTCCTCGGCCTGTTGGATAGCCGGCACTTGAGTCTCACCTGCTGGCCCCTGCTCTTCTACGCAGGCTTTTCTTGTACAGGGTCTTCCCTGGGCTGACCCTGGCACTCTACCATGGTTGCTACTACCATGCATCTGCAACAACAGCAGCAACCAGGTAGATCACAAGCATAGCTGGCTGTCATCCAAAATCCATGTCTTTGCGGGGGGGAGGGACAGCGTATGTCAGCAAGATGAGGATTCCCTTGACCATCCAATGCCACCAGGTTACATGGTCCCCGAGTTGTGTTGCTGTGCCACCCTCCACCCTTCCCCGGCCCGTATGAGATTATGTGTTTCATACTGCACGCCTGTCCCCATCAGTGACTGCCACCCGGCCTGTGATGTGATAAGCTTCCATCCTCACCATCCATCCCTGTCAACATGGGTACTGGTGGCTGCTGCAACTGATGTTAGCGATAGGCTCTTAGCCCCTGTCCTATTTCTTCCAGTGTCTCCCCTCACTGGGTGGGCCCTTGTGCTATCCCACAAGGAGGATAGCAACTGGCTGTGCAGTGAAGACCTTCATACTGTGCAGCCATTGGCCTCCATGCTAGGAGCCTGGTGTGGGGCAGGTCCTACAGATGTGGGGTGAGTGAGGGATATATGTGTTTAATGGGACCTTAGCATCAGTGTTATGTGGAGCTGGGGCTTTACACACAGGTTGTGACAGGGAGCTCGTCAGGTTTCCTGTCTGGGGGTAGGATGGATGGGATCGGGGATGTTGTGGACACGAAGGGCTTAGAGACATCTCTTGATTGTCAGCGGTGGGCTCACTGGTGAAGCTTTTACTTTGAGTGGGCCTGAGTGCCAGGGAGGGTTCCAGTGGCCACGGTACATGTGTCCTGTGTTTGGGGTGAGCTCTGCTAACCCCCTGCTTCCTCTCCTGTGAGCTGTGGTTCTGAGGAGTGTCAGCACATGGTGCGTCAGCCACTGAGCATGGCCACATCCATCCCCTTGATGATACTGATGACGTACTTGCCACCAAGTGATTCCCTGCTACACCCTGAGGTCCAGGCATACACCCCACAGCAAGATCAAAAGGTTTGAAAAGTTTGCTTACCTCCTTGCTTCCCCTCAATGGCAATGGCGCCCAGGCCCTGCTTGTAAATACTTGCACCAATTTACGTCCACATAATTCCTGATTGAGGGGGCTGAAGCATTATGGGGGGTTGGTGATTTAGACTACCAGCACGTTAATTAGATGCAAATCATTGATTTGCATGGTGCCACTGGCATGGGATGTGTTACTCACTGCCGGTGACAGCGGCGGGGGACCCAAGCATCTGAACGGGCGTCAATCCCATTTTTCGGTCAATGCTCCATTTCCCGCTGGATTGGGAAACCAGCTACTGATGTTGGGCAATGGAGAATCCAGCCCCTAGTCAGAAAACCAGGCTGTGCATCTGGCGAGAAACATGCTGCCTTTCAGTCAGAATCTGACATACCACCATATTTTCGGAAAATTGTGCCCTTTATGTTTGGAGAATGCATTCTTTGCCATTGCTAATCTAGCTCCATGGGCGGAATTCTCCAGCTGTTCCCGCTGGCGGGATCTTCCGGTCCAAAAATAAGTCAACCCCCACTGCTGGTTCCGCAACGTTGGCATGGGTAAGGAATGTAAATCACCATCAACTTAGGCAGGACTGGAAGCTCCTGGCAGCAGGTGATGGCAAGCCACCTCAATCTCAGGAAAACCCACTGGGGGGCGGGAAGCGGGATGGCTGCTGGAGAGTTCCACTCTGAGTTCTTTGTGCCAGTAATCATCTTCTAAGAACATAGACTGACCAGGCATGAGAGAGCTACTGGAGGGAGCAGTGCAGAGAAATGGAAGAAGTACCAAAAAAGCAAGAATGGATACTCTCTTTGAGAAAATAAAGAAATTGACTAGAGAGAGGAAAGGAAAGGTCAGCAAACACAAAGAGGAATTAATAGTAGAAATGATGCTCACAGAACCGGAGGCTGGTTTGTAGGCCGGCCTCGATTCTCTAAGGCTTCGGCATAAGTAAAGGTCGTTAATTCTCTAGTCCCAACTCCTCACCAAGCCTCCATGCCCCTCATATCCCCATGCCACCTCCATGCTCCCATTCCTCACATGCCACATTATAACCCAATAACAACTCCACAGCCACTCACTCAATATCCACTACAGCAGACTTCAGGAGATGCAAAAAATAATGAACTTCTAACAATCTAAAAGAACTCTCATTCAGGGACATCTGATACAGAAAAGGAATTGTCATTCATGAAATAAAAGCAATATACTGCAGATGCTGGAGGTCTGAAATACCAGAACAGAGCTGGAAAAACTCAGCAGGTCTGGCAGCATCTGTGTAAAAAGAAACGTTTCAATTCTAATATGTTCCAAAGAGTCATATTCGACTCAAAACGTTAACTCTGTTTCTCCCTCTACAGATGCTGCTAGACCTGCAGAGTTTGTTCAGCACTTGCTGTTTTTATTTTATTCAGGAAACCCACTCACAAATGTTAAATCCCTTCAAGTGGTCAATGTAAAAACAAACAAACCTCTATTCACTAACTATATCAAAGTCAGCTCATTCTTCAATAGTCCCTTTAACTGTCAATCAGAATGTGAACTCAAACCTTCGATTGGATTTAAAAAATGTCAACAATAAAACCTATTGAAACTGAAGGAACAGATGGCTAATGGATTATTCTAAGCTACACCAGATGGCCTGTCAATCAACACACTCCAGCAGTGCAGCTCTTCTTTTTAATTTGTCATGACACTAAACTGACCTTCATATCCGCCCTGCACAAACCTTTGTGCTTCCACCATAAATTCATGACTCACACGCTGTGGGTGAAGACCCTGGAACAGTGAAAATGTGGTCTGTTGAACTCAACACTTATTTTAATTGGCTTTACTGAGTTTGGGTTTCCCATCTATGTGATTGACACCCTGCTCACAAAAATGGGAACAGCCAGAAATGGGGTTGGGACAACTGCACCCTAATCCCACCCGCCATTTTTAAAGGCATCTGAAGTCGGCCTGACTGAAAAGATCCAGGTCCATGTCTCCAATTTGGTTACAGACTTCCCTGTCACAAAGACATATTAAGGAATAGTGAGTTTTATATCCAAGTTTGTTAACAACAGAGTATAGCTGTGAGCAAAATGTTGCAAGAAACATTGATAGATTTAGTGAATGGGCAAACTGTGGCATCTGAAGTTTAAGGGTGGGAAGTGTGAGGCCACCTTTCTTTTAAAAAGGGGAATAAAACTGGAGATCAAGTCACCCAAGGTCAATCTTGGACATCTCCTACATGCTAGAAGTTCACCTGCAAGATCTATCAATATCAGGAATTGAAAAAAAAAAAAGATTAACGCTCGTTTACAAAATAGCGAACACAGGACTGTTTTATTTGTAGCTAGATTGATCGTGCCAATTATGGTGGAATGCACAAAAGCCTAATATCATTGTGAGCATATGGACAAGAGTCAATTGAGAAGGGAAGTGTTCATGTGGTGAAAGATAAACATGATGGAGCAGATATTCCCTGAACATTTACTTCTCTGTAAAAAGTCAAGGAATACCAAAGCGTTAACGAACATTTTGTGCATTGCACCCTCGGGAAAAATTGGTCATGTCTACGTCCTCAATCAATTGTGGATGCATATATTTTGGTTTGAAGTAAGTTTTATTTCGCATTTCACCAGTCCTGGTACAATCAGACTATCCTAGAAGAAGCTGAAATTTATTTCATAAGTGTGGAATCTTAAATATTTAAAAACCAGGCAGAAAAATCCTTTTATTGTGGAGTAATGTAGTTTGATGCTGAAGCCTTCAAGAAGGACAGGGGAAAGAATGGAGTGACTCAAACAACCAGTTAGTTTGCTTTCCCCAGGTACCACATGACTGGCAATATGATTATGTTAACCAACTTTTTGATGCACATTAAGGAGATATAATTTAAAATATCTGAAAATCAAAAGCATGAAAAATTGCTAATTGTTTGGAGGATAAAATTTACTAAGCATGTACAGCATACCATTGCCATGATGCACTACTTGGAAGTGATCCAAATAATCTGTTCTAGTAGGGTGCATGTTATAACAAGAATCAGTGGAACACAGTGAGGGAGGGGTTACCTCATAACAGAGTAATATCTTGTGTTTTTTTCAGATATATTCGTGTACAAGCTTTTCATGAATTGTTTAGCGGCAATAAGTTTTTTCTATGAGATGTTATTCATTCATTGAATATATCATGTGTGCTCTGCTCAAAGGCAGGTCCTTGACTCATTGTCTGCTGATGATTCTTCCAGAGGCCATTTCCCTGATATTATTCTGAACCACAAGCTAACCATCTAGCCAATTTCTAACCAGCCCCTTATTGGTTGTTGGAACAAATTTAAAATATTCTTACATGAACCATACTATATATACAATGCACTAATCAGTGGGATAAATACTATCACAATGCTCTCAAAAGTTTTAGCTTCTATGTTATAACCATTCCTCTCATAGTTGCTGAGAGGAAAACATTTTAATTTCTTTACTGAAAAGTGCACTCTATTAAGAAGCAAACCATATGACAATAGACAGAATTTTGTGGAGGTGACCGGGATCTGAACCCCTGGCTAGAGACTATGCCTGTATTGTCCCTTTTCAGGATGGGCCGCCACATTTTGTGCCACTCAGCCACTTAAGAAGCCAGAAGTGGGCCTTTCTCCAGCATCAAGGACACCGGGGCAGAGATTCCATCTGCCGGCTAATAAAAGGTTGGCAACTCTTTACTCACAGCACCACCGGGGTGTTGGAAGCTGCTGCTGGTACTATGCCCAACCAAGGCCTCAGATCAATGTGGGGCCCAGTCACATGTGAGTGATGGCAGAAGGTGCTTTGTGGGTGGGGATTGTGAGGGAGGGAGGAAGGGGGTCAATAGCAAATTGGGGGGAGGGGGGGGGAAAGAGTGATGGGTTGCTTTCAATGCCCCCCCCCAAACTCCCTGATGCCAGATCTCTTTTCAGGCACTGAGTGATGTGAATGAGCAACCACCCACTCTCCCCACCTACTGGGAGCTTGCAAGCAAACATGTCAGTCCAATTAAATGCCCTCCACCAGCAAACCCGCCATAGTAGAGGGCACTGGTTTCTGCCCTATATACAAATCCGTGTCTTTCTGGAGATGGGGAGGCAGATCAATACTTTTATCTTCAGATACACATCACTGATAATATAAAAAAGGAACAACAGTAAGAAATTACACCATTGAAGGTCTTAGTGCAAAGTCAGTTGGAAGAAATGGAAATGGTGCCATATTATCTCTTAACAGTAAAAGGTATACGATATTGTTATGGAAAAGGACAAAGATAGAACAAGAGTAAAAGTTCCAAATTGGGGAAAACAAATTTTACAAAGCTACGAGGAGAGCTGGTGAGAGTGGACTGGATACAGCTATTAGAAGATAAAACTGTGTCAAATCAGTGGGAGGCATTCAAAAGTAAAATCCTATGGGCACAGTGTAGACATGTCCCCACAAAGAAAAAAAGGCAATACTGCCAAATCTGAGCCCCTTGGTTATCCAGAATAATACAGGCCAAGTTAAAGCATAGAAAGAAAGTGTATGACAGTTACAAAAGGTTTAATACTGTAAAAAGACTAGAGAAGCACAGAAAGTACAGGGGTTAAGTAAAAATGGAAATTAGGAAAGAAAAATATTGGCAGGTAAAATCAAAGAAAATGTTACCAATACATTAAGAGCAAGATAATAGCTAATGAAAAGGTATGGCTATCAGAGAAGTACATGGGAAGGTACGGATTGATTCAGAAGATGTGGGCAGGCTCCTCAATGAGTACTTTGCCTCTGTATTCACGAAATAGAGGGATCATGCAGGCATTCTAGATAAAGGAGTAGTGTGAAATATTAGACACAATAAGCATAGTGAGAGACGAAATACTTGTGGGACTGGCATCCTTGAAGTTTGCTTCTCCCGATGCCGGTGTTTATGTAGTTACATTATGTACCCTGTGTTGCCCTATTATGTATTTTCTTTTGTGTCCTTTTCATGTACTTAATGATCTGTTGAGCTGCTCCCAGAAAAATACTTTTCACTGTGCCTTGGTCCACGTGACAATAAACAAAATCCAAATCCAAATCACCAGTTCCAGATGGATTAATATCCCAGTTGTTGAAGGAAGCCAGGGAGGAAATAGTAGATGCTCGGAGGATAATTTTCCAATTTTCACCAGATACAGATGAGGCCCTGGAGGATTGGACGTCTCCAAATGTTGTATCATTATTTTAAAAGGGTGCAATGGATAAGCTTGAAAACTATAGGCCAGTCAGTCTGCCTACAGTAGTAGGCAAATTATTGGAAACAATTTGGAGAGACAGGATAAACCATCACATAGAAAGGCAAAGATTGATCAGGAATAGTCAGCACTGTTTTGTTAGGGGAAAGTTGTGGCTTACTAATTGAACAGAATTTTTTGAGGAAGTAACAAGGAAGATTGTGGAGGGTAGCTAAATGGATGCTGCTTACATGAATTTCAGTAAGGAATTTGACAAAGTCCCCCACATGGCAGATTGGTCAGAAAAGTGCGATCTTATAGGTACATGGGAAGGTGTCAGGTTGGATCCGAAATTGGCTCAGTGACAGGAAACAAAGGGTAATGGTCAATGGATGTTTTTGTAAATGGAAAATGGTTTTCAGTGATGTCCCACAGGGCTCAGTCTTGGGACCCTGGCTGTTTGTTGTGTATATTAATGGTTTAAACTTGTGTGGAAGGCATGATTTGCAAATTTGAAGATGATACAAAAATTGGCCATGAAGTTGATAATGAAGAGAATAGATGTCAACTCCAGAATTATATTCATGGTTTGGTTGAGTGGGCAGAGAACTGGAAAATGAAATTCAATCCAGAAAAGTGAGAGATATTGCATTTGGAGAGAGAAAACAAAGCAAGAGAATACTCAATAAACAGGAAGATATTTGGAGCAGTTCAAGCAGTGAGAGATCTTGGAGTGCATGTCCACAAGTCCTTGATGGTGGCAGAACAATTTGACAAGGTGGTCAAGAAAGCATGTGGAATGCTTTCCTTTTTTGGGCAAGGTATTGAATACAAAAGCAGGGATGTAATGGTGAAACTGTATAAAATGCTGGTTAGGCCACAGTTGGAATTTTGTGCGCAGTTCTGGTCACCACATTATAGGAAGGACATAATAGCTCTGGAGAGAGAGTGCAGAGTAGATTTACAAAAATGTTGCCAGATCTTGAACACTGAAGCTATGGAGGAGAGATTGGATAGAATTGGGCTGTTTTCCTTAGAGCAGAGGAAACCAATAGATGACCTAACTCAGGTGCAGAAAATTATGAGGGGCCAAGATAGGGTAGACAGGAAAGATCTGTTTTCCTTAGCTGAAGGGGCATGGATTTAAAGTGATTAGCAGGATTAGATGGAAAATGAGGAAATATCTTTCTGCACCATAACTTTTCTATGGTTCTACAGTACATCATTTAGAAGCTTGAATATAACAAAGCATTTTAACTATGCAAATTGTTGAATTCTAGCTGAGCCTGGTTAACCCCAAGGCCAGTATGACTGCCAAACAAAAGTTGCACCAAAAGCACAGGCTTACTGTCCATTTATAGCATCAGTGGGAGAGGTTTGCCTCTGTATGCAATTGGAGTAGAATATGAACCAATTAAAATGATTGGACTAGTTATTTTGCCATTGATTATTATATCTGCAGTGGTATTGCTGCTAGCATGCACTGCAATGGGCTTTCCGAAGAACTATTTTGTCAGTGTTTTCCAGCCCTGTATTTCTGTTTATCGGATGAGGGTAAAGGATTTGTCTATTGTGGGGGAATGGGTTGGAGTGAGGATTTTGCTCTATTCCCCAAGTCGCATTTCTATTTCTATTTGATACACAGCGATGGGGATTGCAACTTTTGGAGGAGCACACTCACCTGTCGATATTGTAAGAACTCTTCAATGGGAGAGAATTATCAGACACAGTGGGCTGAATTTTCAATGTCTGCCAGGGCTGGCATGGGAGGTGGACGGATACTGAAAATAATCCTGCCAGGTGGTGTTGCCCTATGCTGGGGCTGGGTCATTTTTGCAGACATTGAGGCAGGGCTATATGGCCGCATACGGTGGCTAGCCGATTAGGTTTGTTAAGAGTATACTGAGGCTAATTAAAAGAGGACAACTGGGATTTTCCACTCGGCCTCCAGGTCCACACAGAATGCAGGGGTCAATTTAACTGCCGGGAAGCAACCTCCTGATGTCAGACTGGGTCAGGAAGTGCGTGGGGGAGACAACAATCCATGGGGCCTACAGACCCGCCCTGCCTGGTACAGGAGCAATTGAAGGCCGTCCTTGAGAGGGGCTGCCTTTCCACAGTGGTGGCCTGGCAACAAGGTTCATTTTTAAATTCATGTTTAAAGCTGGAGAGAAGTCGCCTCCATTTTGAAGCATTCCTCCCTTACTTTTTCTTTATTGCATCCTGCTGCTGCTTCACAGCTGGTGCAGACTGTCACTCCAGCTTTGATAGCCTGCACTCAGCCCTCAATTGGATGGCGAGGCGAATGGCCATTAATGACAATCGGAGTATGTGACTGTTTCCTCCAAGGAAAGATTCAAGATCCAGAAATGATTCTAATCTCTTGTTTCTTGCCCTGGTCCTTTGACCTCGGGCAGGAATTCCCGGTCCCTGGGCAGGCGAGACAGGAAGACATGCATTTAACACCATAATTGTCAATCACAGTGGCGCTTAGAGGTGTAACAGTTATTACTGCAATTTAAGATTAAATAATGCAGCCACCCAATACTGATCATATATAATAGATGGGTATTAATTCAGGAGAGTAACACCTGAGGAGCAGTCATACCAAGTGAAAGATTATTGGGGGTAGATGAGAATGTGGGGTTGAGGTTACAATCTGATCAGCCATGATCTTATTGAATGATGGAGCAGACTCGAGAGGCCAAGTGGTCTTCTCCTGTTCATAGTACGCATGTTCGTACAGCTTAGAAGCACCTAACACTCAACCAACAGCTCTTAAAAAGATTAATTGTTCATTTATCTCGTTGCTGTGCTTTTAGTTTTGTCACGTGTACGAGGTACAGTGAAAAGTATTGTTCTGCTTCCAGTCCAGTTAGATCGTACCATAACATAGGACATACAATAAATACACAATGTAAATACATAGACATAGACATCCGTGCATACGAAGTGTAGTGCTACACAGTAGACAAGATTTTTGGTTCTTATTGTTTTCCTACTCCTATAGGAGTGATTATACTTCAAATGTATTTCATTGGTTATGGCAGTGTTTTGGGTTATGAATTCAATAAAAATTTGGAATTAAAAGTCTAAAGATGACCATGAAACCATTGTTGATTGTCGTAAAAATCCATCTGGTTCACTAATGTCCTTTAGGGAAGGAAATCTGCCATCCTTTTTTAAAATAAATTTAGAGTATCTGATTATTTTTTTCCAATTAATGGGCAATTTAGCGTGGCCAATCCATCTACTTTGCACATCTTTGGGCTGTAGGGGTGAGACCCACGCAGACTCAGAGAGAATTTGCAAACTCCACGCAGACAGTGACCCGGGACCAGGATCAAACCCGGATCCTCTGCGCCGTGAGGCAGCAGTGCTAACCACTGAGCCACCAAGCTGCCCTGGAAATCTGCCATCCTTACCTGGTCTGGCCTACATGTGACTCCAGACCCATAGCAATGTGGTTGACTCTTAATTGCCCCTTCAAGGGCAATTAGGGATGGAGAATAAATGCTGGCCCAGCCAGCGACGCCCACATCCCATGAACGAATTTTTAAAAAATTTAATGCACTAGAACCATAGAATCCCTAGAGTGCACAAGGAAGCAAGTCGGCCCAATCAAGTCTGCACCGACCCTCCGAAAGAGCACCCTAACGTAGGCCCAATCCCCCACCCGATCCTTGTAATCCTACGTAGGGACAATATAGCATATCCAATCCACCTAACATGCACATCGTTGGACAGTTGGAGGAAACCGGAGCACCCGGAAGAAACCCACTCAAACAAGGGAAGAATGTGCAAAAATCCACTCAGACAGTCGGCCAAGATCGGAATCAAACCCGGGTCCCTAGCGCTGTGAGCCAGCAATGCTAACCACTATGCTACCGTGCCACCCCTACATAACTATAACATTTTATTTCTATTGTGAGAACAATAATGGTTTTAAAACATGTGGATGCAGACTAGTTAACGTCAATAAATACTTTACCACACAATCATTTTCTGTCACTTTTCTGGGTTTGTGATGTTTTTCATATGCATGTGCAACTAATTAATTATCTTCAGTGCAATGAAAGAAAATGGCACATTTTGCAAAGATAAAACATGACAGAAGTCTAGAAAACAGTCTGAATTGTTATTCAACTGAGCATGGAAAAAGTTGAAATTTGCAGCATGTTGACTAATAATGTCAACTCTTATGCCTGCAATCATTGCCTGTAAGTGGCAAGTGTCAGGTAGTGCATGACAGTATCACATGGCAGAATGAAGCATTTGTGTTGAATTATGTTTGACAAAGATTTGGGGCAGGAGTTTTGGAGGCCAATGTGGTCGGGGAACTGAGATGATGAGTAATTTTGCATTGCCAGCTGACGTCCTGCTTTGTCAACACCATGTCACTGCTGAGCCATTTTGGGGAATGCACGGAACAGCTCCCCGCCCACGTGCAACGGATAGCTTGTTAAATTGATTAAAAGGTTGATTAAGACCATTGATTAGGGGCTGACTAGAATTTTCTGTGGCACCAAGAGCATGACAGTGGCCTGGAAGCAGCCTCCAAGCAACAAACCAGGGAATTGCCATTGCCCCTGGATTCAGGTGGTCCAGCTGCTGCAGCAATTTTTTACTTTCAATATTTTAAAATGTTGAATAAACATTACGAGGCGCCCTCTCACTCGGTGTGACCTGCAACTCCTTCAGGGCTGGAGGGTCTCCTAATGTCCCTCCAGCTTCGAAAACACAGCCATCCTTAATTGGTTAATGTCCTCTGGCCACGAATAGATGAATTCAGCCAAAATCGATGATGTTAAGTTGCTGCTCCTGATATGGGATAAGAATTGGGCAGAATTTTCATTTGACCTGGCCCATTCTGACCAATAGGAAATAGGTTGGGCAGGAAATTTGGGAACCCACCATTCAGGAGCTCCCCCTCCAACCCTCACGCTGTAGAATTTTAACATCAATGATTGCTTCCCTGCCTTGTGGGTCAAATTGATTAACAGAGGAGGGGTGCTAAATAGAGAGGAGGCCAGATCCTAAGGGGGAATTGGAAGGCTCAGAGGCTGATGGGGAGGAAAGCAGAGGCTTGGTGGCGCCCCAGGTGAGGGGATCAAGGCTTGGTGGTGGTCGGGGTAACCGGCCCTCGTGGTGGCAGTGGAGAAATTGGGCCTTGGTGGTGGGGTAGTGGGAGATTGCCAAATCAAGCTGGCAAGTTTTAAAAGTCCAAAAGCTGCATGTAAATAAGGCTCACAGCCTCATCATCCTTTTTAAAACTGCAATCCGCATCCAGGATTGGTCAACTACCTACCAATTTTAGTAAATGCAGGAAATGGGTGGATTGAAGGTGGGGTTGGGTTGGGAAAATTCTAAAATTTTAACCTGCCACCTGTCCCAAAGTTGCATCGGTTTTCAGTTAAATCAAGCTTTCATTGTCACATTTTCTAGATTAGGAAATAATTTAAGACAACACTGTCATTTTCTGGTAATGAATTATAACATCACCCAGCAAATTTACAACAACATGGTCACTATCATTAGCTCCTTAGTGAGGATGTCACAACATATGAACAGAACAGGCCCCATGTCCACAATGACATCTGCCTTGAGGAATAGGGTGTAAATGCAGAAAACCTACCTCTTTCCATGAATGATTTTCACCATGGTTTTACTAAAGGGAAATCATGTTTAACAAATGGATTGAAAATTTTTGAGGATGTAACTAGTAAGGCAGATAGGGGAATGAGTAGGTGTAGCACACTTGGATTTTCAAAAAGGTTTTGATAAGGTGCCATACAAAAGGTTAATAGGCAAATAAGTGTGCCTAGAATTGGATATTAGCATGTATAGAGGATTGGTTAACAGGTAGGGAACAGAAAGTGGGCACAGAAACATTGAAAAGAGGAGCAGGAATAGGTCATTTGGCCCTTCGAGTCTGCTCCGCCCATCATTATTATCATGGTTCCAACTTTCCCTCCCACTTTTCCCTTATGTCCTTTGATCGCTTTAGCCCCAAAAGCTATATCTAACTCCTTCTTGAAAGCATATAATGATTTGGCTTCAACTGCTTTCTGTGGTAGAGAATTCCACAGGCTCATTAGTCTCTGGGTGAAGAAATTTCTCCTCATCTCAGTCCTAAATGGGATTTATTCAAGTTTGCATGTAATGAATAATGGAGTATCACATAGTTCAGTGCTGGGCTCTCAGCTATTTACAATCTATATTAATGACTTAGATGAAGAGATGGAGAGTAATGTATCTAGGTTTTCTGATGATAAAACGCGAGGGTGGAAAGGTAAGCTGTGGGGAGGACACAGAGAGGCTCCAAAGAGATATAGACAGGTTAACTGAGTGGGCGACAAGATGGCAGATTGGTTATACTATATTATACTATATTGGTTATATTAGGTGGATTGGCCATGGTAAATTGCCCTTAGTGTCCAAAATTGCCCTTAGTGTTGGGTGGGGTTTACTGGGTTATGGGGGGAGGGTGGAGGTGTTGACCTTGGGTAGGGCACTCTTTCCAAGAGCTGGTGCAGACTCGATGGGCCGAATGGCCTCCTTATGCACTGTAAATTCTATATGGAAGTGTGAAGTTATTCACGTTGGATGAAAGAATAGAAGAGCTGAATATTTTTTTTTTTTAAAAAGGTGAGAAACTTGTAATTGTTCATGGTCAAGGAGACGGGTGTAACCGTACAAAGAATGCAAAAAGTTAACATACAGGCACAGCAAGTAATTACAAAGGTAAATGGCATGTTGTCCTTTATTGTAAGGAGGTTTGAGTACAGGAATAAAGAAGCCTTGCTGGAGTATTACCATGTTTTGGTGAGACCAAAACTGCAAAGATATACTTATATTGGAGGCAGTAAAGGTTCACTAAATTGGTCCCTGGGAGGCGGGGTGGTTTTGTGAGGGCCACGAAGAATCCAGCACGAGTTTTAAGGATACAAAGTAATTACATTTATTTACTATAACATATATACATAACAGTGGCAGTAACTTTCCTTGCTACATACTCCTTCCTGCTGGTTCCTGAACTGGCCAGCTTTATTTATACTTGGAGTTTACTAATGGTTTCTCCGCCCCCCCACCCCTTCATTGGGGAAGCTCATAGTCCCACAGGATTGTGGGATTGCCATTAGTCCCCAGCCAATGGTAAGTAGGCAGGTTATAACATCCCTCCCCCGCAAAGTCCAAGGAATCCACCGAAGACCCTGGCGAAGGAGGGCGTCGGACTCGTTTTGCCGCAGGCCGGACACCATTTGCACGCGGTGCTGGATCAGGCGGCGTGTAACGAGACGGAGACCGGCGCTTCCGTGATGAACAGCGCAACGGTTGTACATCCACGGCCCGTGGACCCGAGGATCCCCCCTCTGATGCATCCTGTGTCTCCATCTCGGAGTCAGAGTCTGCTGCCTCCGTCATGTCAGCGTCTCGATCTCCATTCGGTTCTGTAACGACCTGCGCAGGCTTCGAGTGAGGCACCAGTGGAAGATTGTGAGGACTACCTTCCCTTGTCTATGGTCTCTGCGGCTGTAGAAATGAGCTCCGGGGGCGGGGAATCTTTTGAGGGGATAGTCTTCTGGACCGAACGTGGTCTCCATGTTTACGCTGGAGACGACCCTGGGCTTGCACCTGGTAAGATATAGGGCCCGTTTGGCGAAAGATTACACCAGGAACCCACTGCGCACCACCAGCAAAATTCCGAACGAACACTGGGTCATCGGGCGCAAACTGCCGAATCGGCCGATGCCGAGAAAATCCCTGTCCCTGCCGTTCTTGTGTGCGGCGTACTTTTGCGCCAATGTCCAGGAAAACCATACTAAGGCGAGTGCGAAGTCTCCGGCCCATTAGGAGTTCTGCGGGAGCTACCCCAGTCACCGCATGGGGGGTGGTCCTATACGTAAATAAAAAGCGAGCCAGTCTCGTGTCCATTGATCCGGAAGACTGCTTCTTTAGGCCTCTTTTGAATGTCTGCACTGCGCGCTCTGCCAACCCATTTGAAGCCGGGTGGTAAGGGGCAGTGCGGATATGGCGTATGCCGTTCATCTTCGTGAACCTCGCAAACTCCTCACTCGTGAATGGAGTGCCGTTATCCGTGACCAGCACCTCGGGGAGGCCATGCGTACTAAACGACAAACGCATCTTTTCAATTGTTGCGCAGGACGTTGTCCCCTGCATCTTATGCACCTCTAGCCATTTAGACTGGGCGTCAATTAATAGAAGGAACATGGATCCTTGAAAAGGGCCTGTGAAATCTGCATGCAAGCGTGCCCAAGGACGCCCTGGCCATTCGCAGTGATGTCGGGGCGCGGCCGGTGGAAGCTTCTGATGCTCCTGGCAAATGGAGCAGTTTTGGGCCACCTTCTCAATGTCGGTGTCGAAGCCTGGCCACCAGACATAACTCCAGGCCAACATTTTTTTCATTTTGGTCACACCTGGATGCCCATTGTGCAAGTCTGTTAGTATCAGCTCCTGGCCTTTCTCCGGGACAATCGCACGCGTCCCCCACAAAAGGATGCCGTCTTCCACGCTGAATTCTGACAGCTTGGAGGAAAATGCCCGCAACTCGCCTGGGAGCTGTCTATGCTGCCCACCATACAGGACTATGTGCCGAACCTTTGACAGGACTGGCTCCGTCTGGGTCCACTCACGGATCTGTGATGCCATGACAGGCAAGGTGTCCATAAAATCTAGGGTTGCAACCACCTCACCGGTCGTGGGGGTCGACATGGGGCCGGTCGATAAAGGCAATCGGCTCAGTGCGTCGGCATTTGCTATCTGCGTACCTGGTTTGTGCTCCAGAGAATACTCGTATGCAGCAAGCAACAAAGCCCAGCGCTGGATCCGTGTGGAAGCAATGGGTGGTATTGGCTTATCCTCTCTGAAAAGTCCCAGCAGAGGCTTATGATCAGTCACGATAGTGAAATGGCGGCCATACACGTACTGGTGGAAGCGTTTCACCGCAAAAACCACTGCCAGGCTCTCCTTCTCGATCTGCGCGTACTTTTTCTCCTCTGCAGTCAATGTGCGGGAGGCGAAAGCTATCGGTCGCTCGGCCCCGTTCTCCATCTTGTGGGACAGGACGGCCCCAATACCATACGGGGATGCATCACATGTGACGAGCAAAGGCTTTCCGGGATCATAGTGGGTTAGTAACCCAGACGACGACAATTGTTGCTTTACCCGCCGGAAAGCGGTTTCTTGCGGCTGACCCCAAACCCAGGTGTGATTTTTCTTTAGCAGAAGGTGCAAAGGGGCCAGCGTAGTTGCCAGATTGGGGAGGAACTTCCCGTAATAGTTTACGAGACCGAGAAAAGAACGAAGATGCGAAGTGTCAGTCGGGGCGGGGGCCTGTTGAATTGCACACACCTTCTCTGCGACGGGGTGCAAACCTTCGCGGTCCACCCGATAACCTAGGTAGACTACTTCCTTTGCCTGAAATACGCACTTTGTGCGACGTAAATGGACTCCAGCCTCCGAAAGGCATCTTAAGGACAGCCTCCAGATTTTCCAAATGTTCCTGCTCCGACGTCCCTGTAATCAAAATGTCATCTAAGTAGACAGCAACACGTGGTAAACCTCTCAAAATGCCCTCCATAACACGTTGAAAAATTGCGCAGGCAGAGGATACTCCAAAGGGCAACCGTGTATATTTATACAGGCCCCGGTGTGTATTAATCGTTACATATGGTCGGGAGGCAGGGTCCAGCTCCAACTGCAGGTAGGCGTGACTCATATCTAATTTTGTGAACGAGAGTCCACCTGCAAGCTTCGCGTAGAGATCCTCCATGCGAGGCATTGGATATCGGTCGAGTCGGGAAGCCATATTCACTGTAAGTTTATAGTCGCCACACAAGCGAACTGTGGCATCTGGCTTCATTACAGGTACAATTGGTGCTGCCCAGTCAGCAAAACGGACAGGCCTGATAATACCCAAACTCTCCAAACGAGTGAGCTCCCCTTCTACCTTCTCGAGCAAGGCGTAAGGCACCAGGCGCGCCCGGAAATAGCACGGCGTGGCTCCTGGTTCGACTTGGATACGGGCTACGACCCCTTTTATTTTCCCCAAACCAGGCTGGAATACATCTGGGTATCGTCCTAGCACCTCAGTCAACCCTTCAGAAACTGTTTGGAGGATGTGCTGCCATTGCAACCGCAAATGGCGCAACCAGTCCCGACCCAACAGGCTGGGCCCATGGCCGCGCACCACGATAAGCGGGAAACGCCCCTCCTGGCGTCCATAAACAACAGGGGTCATTGTAGTTCCTGCAATGTCCAGTGGTTCCCCCGTGTAGGTGGCCAAGCTGGCCTGTGAGTCGGTTAATGTAAGGGTCTGTATACCATGCTTGATGCGGTCGAATGTCGTCTGAGCGATCACGGAGACCGCTGAGCCAGTGTCCAACTCCATCTCAAGCGGGTGGCCATTGACCCGTACTGTCACCTTAATGGGGGCCACACGGGGAGCTGCCACACAATGCAGCTGCAGGCAGTCGTCCTCTGTCTCCACGTCCTCAGGAGTAGTCGCCGCAGGTTCATCCACATGGAAGGTATGGCCCCTGGGCTGGTCCCAGTTTCGGTCAGAACGACGGCGCCTCTGGCGCCCCCAGGACCGTCGTCCGTGACGGGGTCGGCGCCTACAAGTCTGACACGGACATGGCTCCTCATCCATTGGTTCTGGAGAAGGCTCCCTTCGGGGAGGAATGTCCGACGGCCACTGGCGTCGGTCCGGACGTTGCCTCGCCCAAGGTACCGCAGGAGTGTGGGGGGACGTTTTCAACGGAAGGGGTTGCACCCCAAGGCATGCACTTCCATTCCCTGTAGCTCCTGCACTCCTCGTTCTGCGCTCTCTCGGGACAATACTATTTGAATGGCCTGTTGAAAAGTCAATGTTGGCTCAGCTAACAACTTTCTCTGGGTGGCCGCATCGTTAATACCGCAAACCAAACGGTCGCGTAACATTTCTGACAAGGTCTCACCATAGTCACAGTACTCCGCAATCCTGCGTAGCCTGGATAGAAAATCGGCAAGGGATTCTCCAGGGGTCCTCTCAGTGGTATTAAACCGGTAACGCTGGACTATCGTGGACGGGGTTGGGTTAAAATGTTGCCCCACTGTATTCACAAGTTCATCAAACGTTTTGGTGTCCGGCGCAGCTGGGTACGTAAGGCTCCTAATTACCCCAAACGTATGCGGGCCGCAATATGACCACCTGGCGCTCGTTTTCGGTGATATTGTTTGCCCGGAAATAGTAATGCATCCATTGTGTGTACTGGTTCCAGCTTTCCAGCGCAGCATCAAAAACATCCAAACGTCCGTACAGAGGCATGGTATAATAGAAAACAACTTCCAACCAGTATCCAACAAAAATCCAGGGAGGTGGCTTCAGCAGTGTAGACAGCTATTCACTTTAACCTTCGTCGCCAGTTTTGTGAGGGCCACGAAGAATCCAGCACGAGTTTTAAGGATACAAAGTAATAGCATTTATTTACATTATATATATATATATATATATATATATATATATGGTCTTGATAAAGTAGACACTGAGAGATTGGTCCCACTGGCCAGAGAATAAGGCACAGTCTCAGGATCAGGGACAGATCATTTGGGGCTGATAGGAGGAGAAATTATTTCACTCATAGGGTTGTGAATCTTTGGTATTATCTGCCCCTGAAGGTTGTGGATGCTCCGTCATTAAATACATTTCAGGCTGGGATAGACAGATTTTTGCTCTTTGGAAATTAAGGCAAATAAGAGTCGGCAGAGAAGTGGAGATGAAGCCCAAGATCAGCCATGATCATATTGAATGATGGAGGAGGCTTGAAGAGCTATATGGTCTCCTCCTGCTCCTATTTCTTGTGTTCTTATAATACATTATTTTAAATAATGGTACATGAAAATTAGTTCAAATTAATTTATCAACAGATTCCAATGATCGTTATATACTACTCAAGCTTTGCACTCATGGTTTACAATGTCATCCGAATCATTCAATGAGATTATTTCCTTGTAACCACATCCAGGTATTCCCATAATCCTAAAAATAATCCTAAAATGTGACTTTTAGTTATATATTTTACAAATTTTAAAAAAGTAATCTTATTCCTTGTGAGAAAGCCAAAATACAGAACTGATATACTTCCTCACCACCTTATACGTTCGCACCATTCTATGCCAAAAAGACAGAAGTACAAGTGTGGGTGCTCAAAAGCACTCAATTTTTTTTATCAGTTCTGAATCATAACCAAGGCTAATAAATCATTTAAATCAAAACACTTTAATCTGTATGAGGAGAATAAATATCTGTCGCTACATTTTTTGTAGGTTTCATAAATTTACTGCCCAACAGAAGAGAATCAAGTTTCTCACCAAAATATATTATACTTCTTTTTGCATATTTTGGTGTCACAGATAAAAGTCACGGAAAATGCCAAGGAGGTTCATGTACTGAATTCTGAGGCACCCTTAACTGAGTTACAAACAAACTAACATTAATTCAGACATATTGACTGAAATCATCACATCAAGAAAACAGACATTTAAACAGGTCAGCAGACCAGTAAATGAGGAATTAGAAAGGATCCTAACTAACCATCAGGGCATCTGATATGAAAAGTGTTTATTACTTCTGTGCAGAACTACTATGGAGGCTGAAACTGATTCCTAAATTGTTACTTTTGTTGACAAGTTGTTATCAATTAGTTTAATTAAATTGCAAAAGGTGAAATGAATGTTATCAGCCCTTCAAAGAACAACTATGAATCTCTTACAGTCAATCCATTAATGATGCCTGTGAATGTGCACAGGAACATGGGTTGCCTGGTCTCAAAACTTTAAAAGTGAATATGCTGATTTATAGAACATCCGTGATTTTGTAAAGGTCACTAGACTGCTGTAGTCTTGCAGATGACACAAAGCTGGGTGGGAAGGTGAGCTGTGAGAAGGATGCAGAGATGCTTCAGTGTCATTTGGACAAGTTGAGTGAGTGGGCAAATAAATGGCAGATGCAGTCGAATTTGGATAAAAGCGAGGTTATCCACATTGGGAGCAAAATCGGGAGGGCATCTATTATCTGAAAGGTCATAAATTAGGAGATTGGAATGTGGAACGAGACCTGGATGTCCTCATGCGCCAGTCACTAAAGGTAAGCATGCAGGTACAGCAGGTGGTAAAGAAGGCAAATAGTATGCTGGCCTTCATTGTGACAGGATTCGAGTACAGGAGTAGGGATGTCTTGCTGCAATTATGCTGAGCTTTGGTGAGGCCACATCTGGAATACTGTGTGCAGTTTTGGTCTCATTATTTGAGGTAGGATGTTCTTGCTACAGAGGGAGTGCAGCAAAGTTAACCAGACTGATCCCTGGGATGGCGGGAATGAGGTATGAAGAGAGATTGAATCAATTAGGATTGTAATTCTCTGGAGTTCAGAAGAATGAGGGGAGATCTCGTAGAAACCTATAAAATTCAAACAAGACTAGACAGGGTAGATGCAAGAAAGATGTTCCTGATAATGGGGGTGTCCAGAGCAAAGGGTCACAGTCTGAGGATATGGGTGTACTATTTCGGATAGACATGAGGAGACGTTTCTTCACCCAGAGTGGTGAGTCTGTGGAACACATTACCTCAGGAAGTAGTTGAGGTCAAAACATTGTGGGCTGGATTCTCCATTTGGGAGACTGTGCTGACACTGGCGTGGGAACAGTGACGTTTTGCACCTGAAAAAGCATCGCAAAACCTCCACCGATCCTCCGTCTGGCAAGGGGCTAGCAAGCACGCAGCGTAGAGCCCCGGCTCTAGCTCTGGATACGGTCGGAGAATTGCTGGGTCCTTGGTCGTGCAAGCACAGCTGCCGCGCCGTGCAACATGGCGCCAGCCACGCACGGAACCGACCTGCCAAATTGTGCCCCCGGACTATCCCCCACGAGTGCCCCCAGCCCCCGCCAGAGGCCCCCCCCCCCCACCCGCGGATCAGCAACCCCCATCAGTGCCCCCCCCCCCCCCCCCCCCGACTGTGGCGGCGCTGGACTTAGTCCACAGCCGCTACGCCAGGTTCCCGAACAAAATAGCACACGCGCCCCACACCGTCAGGAACTTGGCCCATCGGAGGCGGAGCATCGGGAGAAGGCCTCAGGTAACATCCTGAGGCCATCCCGACAGCGTGCGGCTTACTCTGTGAGTATGCCGTTTTGGAGGGGCGGAGCATCGCAAAAGCGGCACCGCCCCCGATTCCGGCGCCAACGGAGAGCCCCGACGGGTTACCGAACGCAATTATGGTGTCGGAGACCGGAGAATCCGCTCTGTATGTTTTCAAGAAGCAGCTAATTATAGCACTTGGGGCAAAGGGGAACAAAGGATATCAGGGGGTTTGGGGGGTGGTGTGGAGGGCAGGGTTAGGTATTGAGTTGGATGATCAGCCATGTTCATAATGAATGGCGAAGCAGGCTCAAAGGGCCAAATGGCCTCCTCCTGTTCCAATTTTCCATGTTTCTATGTAACTTTCAGAAAAGTAAGGAGTCTCTCTGCAGCATCTCACCATGCAATAAACCAAAATCGAATACTCTGATCATACAGGTCACTAACATGGCTCCACCCACTGATTTGGATCTATGCCAAGTATACAACAGGGAGGAATTTTTTGTCTCACCTGAGTTCGGTTAAAAGCCACACGAGCGAACACTGCCTGGGAGATGCCAGCTCGCTTCAACTCATCACGAACCCACTGGTAGATTTCGGAAGACACTTCAGCATTTGATGAACTCTGTTGTTCTAATGGTTTATTCATGGTCCGGTTGACAGGTGGGTGGTTCAGGTATTGTTGATTGAGGGACTGTTGTGCCAGGAGTCTGTTGACAGCAAATTGCTGGTTTAATATCTGGGCCATAACCAGCTGCTGGTTCACCAGCTGTGGGCTAAGAGGCGCAGAGACAAGTCCAGGATGCAAATTGGAAAGTTGGGACCTAGCAGCAGGCTGACCACTATGAGGAAGCTGAGCAGGTGACGGTGGCTGTGGCAGTTCAGTACCATTCCCAGGAACTGTTGGCGATCCAAAGTTTATATGATTTGTTCCTTGTTGAGAAATAGACAGTTCAGACATGGTCTCCATTTCAGCTAGAACAATAAAGAAAACATGCTTCAGAAATAAGATATGAACTGAAAATGTTCCAAGTTGCCAAAATTAACGGTCTAAAAATATTGATTATTGCATACAAGGTAAAAAGCTTTTTATGTACGCTTTGCCATTGATGATAGCTTGGATTAATATTAAGCAGGTGTTAGAATGATATTAAATTTGCCAGAATTCTTTGAGGCTATCATCAATATAAGGCTACACATGGGTTCGTGCCTATGTAGATGTATTACATTTTGTCCTATGACTGTGTCGGGCATAAGTGAAACCTTTTGGTATATTACATAAATGGAAGTAGTTAGCATGCAACAAACCCAGTATCTGGCTCACACTTCAATGCCATTTTTGCATTTGTGCAAATATCTACGATTGATTGGTTCATTTTGTATATTCATAAAATAGCAATAAATCTTAGCTGAAGGGGCAGGAACACAAAGGTCAAACAAGAAGAGAATGAGTAAATGTACTTTCATTGAGGAAATACTATATGACAACAAGAGAAACAAACACAGTCAATAAAATGAAAGAAAGAACGAAAAAGGGAATGGGAAGAAGTCAATCACTTCAAACCAATCTGCTTGATGTTCTGGTTTTTGTCACACTGGGGTGCACAAAATTGTACCCTTTTTTGAAAAATGCTCCTCCCTCCAGGTTTTTGCTCAAACACATTTGTGTGACTCCAAACCGCCAAGAATCAATGCAATCGGGCAATGTATAAAATGTATTTTCAAATAAAATGTCTTTAACAAATATTGCTTCATATATTTAAGACTCGTAACTTGATGATGTTTGTCTAATACAGCTGAAACTGGGTTTATGATAAAACAAAGTAACCATTTTTAATAATCTTAAATTTATCATATTACAAAATATATCTATTAGTTTCCTTGAACTCAAAAGATTCAGCTTCATTTTTGGAGCCTCCCTAAAAGACTGCAAACAGACATAATTAGCAGAAACTCCCAATGGTGATTAATTCATCCTGGGGTGGGGGTAGGGCACTACTAGCACGTTGTCTTTTAAACTAGCACTAAAGAGTGTGGAAACTCAAACTGTACTGAACAAAATGCGCATTTTAAATTTTGTAATCTTTTGCAGCGAATATAGCGATGAAAAAAAAGCACAATTAGTAGAAACTCCAAATCATTATTTACTTATTACCTTTTATGATAATTGTGTGTCCTTTAAGTTTCTAGATATTGGTACTTTCTGTTCATCTCACAGGAAAGCTCCGTGCTCCACGCCCCTACCAGCCAGTGCCCCTGCTCAGCAGCTGCTGGAGTGGAATTTACTCTAATTCCCCCAGGATTATTTTCAGGTTGCAACGTTTAAAAATAAACCATTAGTTTTTTTTTTAAAGTGAGGTAGGCAGCACAGTCCTACTCTGGTCGTTATTCTGTGCCAAACCCTCCCAGCTACATGGATTCTGTTTGCATCTGCATCCATTTCACTGGCTGCCAAGGCGGTTCTGATTCTGGCCCTCCTCTCCTGCTCTTAGTATGGCTATGATCTTGAGTCCACTCAGTCCAGACCCCGTGGCAGTCCTGTCCCAAATTCCCCCCCACCCCCCGTCCCTCTGTCTTGCACTGTGACCACACCCTGAGTTCCACTCAGCACTTGGTGGCTCCCATTATGACAGTGATCACTGGACCATTGGTTTCCATTCATCTGGATTTTTCGCATGACACCAGGCTCACCAGTTGGAATTTTATTCTCACCGTCTGGCACAGAGGCGGGAAGGGTGGGTGTAGGGGTCGACAACCATGTGCCACTGACAGGGAGGCAGCCATTGCCGCTGGACCGCCGTCTCAGTGGACCAAAGAGTGTCTAATAGGAGGATTCCCCTCCCACCCCTGGGTCACCAGAGTTTGCCAGCTTTGATAGAAAGAGACCCTTAACTGGCCACTCGAGTGGCTCAATGGGCCTGTGCGCAGGAAAGCTATATACCAACTTCCCATCCACTGGCAAGGTGGCATGCAGGCAGGAGGATTACCGGTACTCCAACCGCACCTTCTTTTCACACTTTATGGGCCCCCCACCTTCCAGTCCATCCCCTGAAGGTTAGGAGAATTCAGCCCATCACCTCCACTACCATCTACCTCTCCCAGCCCGTCAGCAAGCCAAAACATCCCCCAAGCCCCGCTGTGGTATTTTGCAAAACAGCCAAGTCCAAAATCCCCTTGCTTCGCATTACTTCTCCTCCTACTCTTCTCCTGTATCTCTCTCCCATCCCTCTCCTAATCCCACTTCCCCCTTTAACTTGTCATTTCAAGTCTATCCAAACCTTACTCCACCTGGGTTTATTATATTGGAATCACTGCTTTCCAACTTTGACCTTTTCTGTGTTTCATTCTGCAAACTCTCTGCTAATTAGAGGCTGTTCTCAAGACAACAGCGTCCGTCTCGTTGGCTGAGCCCTAGACATTTTCCAGCATCCAATGATACTCTTGCTGCATCCTCCCCATTGGGCCTCGGACACTCCTCTGGCCTCTCATTATTCTCTTCCCTGCCCATCCTCAAAACTACTGCCTCTTACCAACTCCATCTCCTCTCTCTGTACACCCCACCCCCACCATTCTACCTTTGCTAATCCTGAAAGTCTCCCAGAAAGCCAGATTTTCATTCCCAACAGGAGAGTGAAAATGGAAGTTGTGGCTGGCAAAGCTGGAATGAGTGCAGAGACTGCTGGTTGTGGAAGCAGGCTGGACAGAATGCTTGTTTCAGTGCATCAGCACTGTGTGGAAGTTTTTATAAAAGCAATAAAAATAAGCCCTCCAGTCCTCAACCCCCACACACTACCCATGCCCTATCCATGCAAACCCATACCACCTCAAGTCCCCCACACAGCCCCCATGGTTTTGTATATCTTCCATGTCAACCTATGCCCCTCTACCCAACTCCCCTTTATAGACCCTTTGCCAACTTCGTGCCAACTCGTATCAAGCCAATGCCCCCCAACCCTACCCTTAGCCCTACATCTATCATGCCAACTCACCCAGGATCCACCATGGACAGACGTCAGGACCCTTACCGAGATTAAATAAAATTACGTTATTGAGCGTCTATTAAATAACTCACTATTTCAAAAATACACTCTCATTGACAAAACCCCATTTAATCCATTTAACTTCCTTTAATTGCTTATAAAAACAAGCATTGGAATTCAAAGTTCCACTCCAAAGAGTGTATAACCACTTGGAGCTGTGATTCAAACTGTGAACTGAGCGGCCCCCAACAGTGCTAATGGAAATGTTATAAAATTAGTCAAGCAGCACTAACCCTGACATTGCCATTTTCAACACCAACATGCCACCACCAGCCTCACAATCTCTGCAACACCCTGCTGTAATTGACATCTGCCACCTTTAGGGCAGCATGGTAGCACAAGTGGATAGTACTGTGGCTTCACAGCACCAGGGTCCCAGGTTCAATTCCCCACTGGGTCACTGTCTATGCGGAGTCTTCACATTCTTCCCGTGTCTGCGTGGGTTTCCTCCGGGTGCACCGGTTTCCTCCCACAGTCCAAAGACGTGCAGGTTAGGTGGATTGGCCATGCTAAATTGCCCTTAGTGTTCAAAAAGGTGAGAGGGGTTATTGGGTTGCGGGGATAGGGTGGAAGTGAGGGCTTAAATGGGTCGGTGCCGACTCGATGGGCCGAATGGCCTCCTTCTGCACTGTATGTTCTATGTTCTATGTGACCCAGTGCTGATAAACCTCAGGCTATGTCAACGGACTAATAGAAAGCAACCTTGTCTTGAAACATTTTTTTTCAAATATTTAAACGGCAGGGCTTTTAAATGACTTGACAGCTCCAATAAGCTTGACGTTCCAATCAGCTTGACCGTTCCAATGAGGTTATGCAATTTTTACAAACTTTCATGTCTGCTTTCAACAATCCCAAAAGGCACGTAACCTCTCCCAAAGGAGTCCTGGGACCATATCCAAAAGAGTACCCCATCTATTCAAACAATTCCGCAAAGTTTAGATGTGCCCGAACCAGCACGTGTCACTTTCCCACTCCAAGATGATGACTGGAGACACTTGGTGTTGTTTATGAGCAGCTGCATTATGGAACTCGCCCCAATTCCCTCCCACCTTGGGATACAAGATGGGCGTCATATTCAGCAGGGATCTTCCAGATCTGGGCCTCCACCGCATTTTAATTATGACAGAGAGGCCCTCCATCTTTTCAAAAATTCAGGCCTTAGTCTCAATTCACTAAATACAACACAATACATTGACTAGTAACATAAAGAAAGTCCATATTCCAATTTTTTTCATTATGAATTTCCATGATCTGATTTCTAGGGTAAGTTACGTATGAAACAATCTATCATGTTATATTTACAAAAATGCTTTTTCACACCAACAGCAGGTGGGTATAATACCAATATGATCAGTTCACAAAGGGTGGTTTCCAATATGAATGTGAGCAGGAGAAGTTATAAAGGAAATAATAACAGGAAATAATAACTGAACATATAAAGCTGAGATTATATGCAGCCTATAACGGCTGGACACTTAATATGGGAGAAGCCCTGAGTTAGACTCTGGGTGATGGGAAAACACGTCCTGATGAAGTTGGAGGGCAGAATGGGTTGACATGGGATTCCCAGCCGTCAGCAGCTTGATATGAATTAGGTTCATTAATGAGACAATTGACACCCATTATCCCTGAGCCCACCGCAAAACGTGGTAGTTTCCAACACCCTTGCAGGCCATCCAGCAAAATCTATCAGGCTTGCCAGCAGCCTCCCAGGTGTGTGTGGGGAGGGATTATACTGTTCATTATCAGGCACTATGATTGAAGAACGCAGCATCGGGTGACTCTTGACAGGGACCCCCCTGGTTTGCCTCCAACGCCCCGTGGCCTGTACCCTGCGTCCTCCATTCCGCCTTCAATCACCTTTTGCTGGGCTCCCTTGATGATCCTGACCCTTGGCTTGATGCAGTGCCACCTAGCAGCCACGGCTCTTGCTCCCATAGGCAGCAGTGACACGCACCAACCTCTGATTAGCTGGCAGGCATTGCCTCTGCCGCCAGGACCACAATCACAGGAGAAGCTCAATAGAGGCCAATTATGTGTCTGAAGGGTATTTAATTCTGTTGGACCACCTCCACTGAACTGATAGCAGGTTGTCCGTTGTTTCCCCGACAGCTGGACGAGGCCTCATCTGGGCCTGACAAAAGTCCGCCCATACCTTTAAATGAATATTTGGTTGCAACTAAATATCCTACCTAATTATACCCATTCTGTAATACCACTTCTGTGAAGACTATGTATAGTCATGATTTCCCACATAAATGTCATGGGAGACTTTCCTGGTTCTGGGCAACTTATGTTATAGATAAATAATTCATCTGATGGTCAGTAACGATCAGTACTTGATGGATAAAGATCACATCAAAACTTGGCCTGCTTACATCACCTTGAACTTAACTTAGTTGTAAAGCAGTCTGCGGAACAATTTTTCAGTCAGCCAGAGGCTAAATGTTTTCATCTGGTTAGTACTGCTACCTCACAGCGCCAGGGATCCAGGTTCGATTCCTGCCTTGGGCGACTGTTTTGTATGGAATTTGTACATCTTCTCCGTGTCTGCGCGGGTTTCCTCCGGGTGCTCCGGTTTCCTCCCGCAGTCCAAAGATGTGCAGATTAGGTGGGGTTATGGTTCGGGGGAGAGGGTGGGGGAAGGAGTCCAGGTAGGATTCTCTTTCAGGGGGTCGGTGCAGATTTGATGGACCAAATGACCTCCTTCTGCACGGCAAAGATTCTATGGATCCAATGGAACTCGCAAAATGCCAGAGGAAAACAATCAGATACAAGTATTAAGGGCTTGGTTCATTATTACAATGTGTGAAATAATCTTTAAAAAAAGAAAATGGCTGGTCAATGGACTGGAATGACCTGGAATTATGGGAAGGATGAAAGTAAACTGCAGACATCCTCACTCCTCAAAGACAAGGTTGCCATGGAGTGCAAATTGCCAAGAGTACCAGCAAACTGATTGGGAGCTCGTCACATTAATCAATGACAAGTAAGATGATTAGCCAGATAATGTGAAATGTCTTTGCTCTTAAGAATTTAATTCATTCCTCAAATGGCTTTGCTTTTAAGCCTTTGGTTTGTTAACTTCTAATAAAAAGTCCCACCTAAAACATTTAAACTATCTTTCTCTTTCAGATATTGAACGAGTTTCCATACATTTCCAACTCCGCATGTTCGCTTAGATTTCACTTAGTCAATGAGTCGCTTGGCTCTCAGTACAATGATTATTATAAATTGTCACCTGAATTTGCGAATCATCAACTGCACCATTTAAGATAGATCAGATTCAGAGAGGGAAATCTACAAATTCTGAAAGAGGGGCGTGATCTCTCATAATAATAACTTTTGATTGTCACAAGTATGAAGTTACTGTGAAAAACCCCTCGTCGCCACATTCCGGCACCTGTTCGGGTAAGCTGGTACGGGAATTGAACCCGCGCTGCTGGCCTTGTTCTGCATCACAAACCAGCAGTCTAGCCCACTGAGCTAAACCAGCCATCTACCGGCCACATTGCACCTGAATTTAATTACGTATATGTGAACTCCATGAGCTGCTGTCAGTTTTGCAGTTGTAATGACAACAGACGGTTCATTAGCATCACACCTACAAAATCCGGTGCAAAATCAATTTGGGGGGCGTGTAAAGCAAGAGAAAGAGAGAAAACTGGGCTCTCAGTTGATGTTAATGATGGTGATAGAGTTATTAATCACAAGGTGAGATTGAAAAGATTAATTTGGCTGCACCCCAAAAGACATTGGCATCATTGGCAATGTCGCCGGTAGATGTCAGGAAAGGCCTCCCGCAGGCTTCCTGGCAGCCAGGATGTTTCACGAGATCTATCCCTACCTCAGGAGGTGTCACGTTCAGGATCCCGTCTACAGTGGGTATGACCAAGCCACGCGGGCATATGTCGATTTTAAACCCACTTAGGTATGCTCACCTGGGATCTACTGGGCTGCCGGCATCTAACGGCCTCCCCGGGCAGTCCCCAGCCAGGCACCATTCAGTACTGGTCCACACAAACATGGACCAAGCGAAACGGCACCCAGCGTATCTCCCGGGCCATCAGAAGCCCCTAGGTGTCACGGACTGGATAGGGTGGCACCCTGGCCCTCCTTGGATTGTGGGCACCTTGGCACTACCAGGCAGGCACCTAGGTCACCCTGTCACTACCAAGGTACCTGGGTGGCACTACAAAGCCAGCAGGAGCACTGCCAGGGTACCAGTGCCAGGGTGGCATTGCCAAGGGTCAGGGTCTGAAGAGCCATACCCATTAATGGAGGCCGGGGTTGACAGAGGCCGGGTATGAAGGAGCCTCTGGAAGGTTGGGCCAGGTGAAGGGGGATGGGGGGTGTCATCATGTGGTGGGGGATGCAATATTACCCATAGGTGGGATCCACAAGCACTCATAGAGATCAGGACACCCTTTCAAAACAGTGGCCCAATCTCGGAGGAGCCGGTCTGGCCAACAAGTTCAGCTCCCCAGTGATGAAAATAATTCTAAGTGTGGGCTTGACAGGGATTAGAAACTTCCCAGAGCCCCCAAAAGAGTGAGGTAGGGGGAGATTTAACTAAATGGGAACCAAGCCCCATACCAAGCACCTTTAGCCATATATTTCCCAGCATTTGCAGTGGCGAGAAACACAACGCTATAAACAGTACCCCGGTTAGATAGGGGGCCTCAGTGGGGAATGCGCAGCCAAGGCCGCACATAACGTTGTTTTGTGCACGGAGGAGCTCCGCTTGCCGGAACTCCTCAGTGTAACGAGAGATCGGCACGCCGTCCCGATCTCTGGAGCCCCAAAAGCGATCCCTGACACCACCACCCCCAACCCCCCCTCCCCCCCCCCCCCCAGCTCCAATGCACTATGGGAGGGCTCCAGCTTCTCCCCCCCCCCCACTCCCCCCACCCCACTCCCACAAACACCCAAAGGTTGCACGGGGCACCCCTGACAGGGTGCCAAGATACCACCCTGCCCAGAAGACATGCACCTGGGAGCCTCCGACTCCCTGGGAGCACCCACAAGTGGTGCTCCATCTGGTCCCCGTTTGTGGAGACCAGTACTGAACAGCACTCTCGCAAGGTCTCGGGGAAACTGCATATTAAAGTGAGACGAGCTGTCTCACATTAATCTGCAGATGTGCGTAAAAGTGATCCCGCCCATTCACATTGCAACATTTTGCGAGATCGCGTGTTAGATCACGTGAGGCATTGCTAGCCGGGTAGATCCTGGGAGCGGGGTCTCCCGGCTTCTATCGGCCATGTTGCACTGCTTTTTGGACGCAGCATGGCCATTCGATCGCATCCGCAGTGTGCTTCGATAACGGTGGGGAACTCGCTGATAAAGCCAGAGAAAAACTCCAGTATAACATGCCACAAATGACCTTTAGGGCGGGATCTACTGGTCGCATCACGCTCTCGCGCGACGCGGCCATTAGATCGTGGGAGAGGCCAAAATCGGGAACTGCGCTGGATGCCAGTCGGTTTACGATCTAACCGGCCTGTTCTCGTTGGCGAATCAAGATCTCACCGTAACGTGGCGAAAAATCAATAATCGGCAATTAAAGTCAATCTCAATCACTATTAACGGGAACGGCTCCCTATCTAACCGCCTCCCAGCAAGTGGTCACGTGGGTGTCACCTTTTTCAAAACATGAAGCTGAAGGAATAGCTGCTGTGGGGTTCCGAGGAGGTGTGTAGTCCGGTAGCCATCTTTGAAGTCAGGCAATCAGCCCGGGTACACAGCGGTTGATAGTTCAGTGCCCGGGAGGCAGAGGGGGATAGGGGAAGGAGGGGTGGATGCTCCAGCATCCGCGCCTCCGCCATGCCACCCCCTGGATCGTCATGCCCAGAACGGAGGCAGCTTCGGCTACTGCGCACCTGTCCCACCGACCACCCATGACCCCCACTGACTGTGGCGGCCTCCAGGCGCACAGCTGAACAGGGAATTGTCGATTCTAGTAATGTGAGCACTTCACATCCGCCAAATGGATTCCTGTGGGTACACGTGCCATGTTGCAGGTGAGAGCTACTGCCTCGCATCCCAGCCATACCATGAGGCCTGGACACTCTGCCCGAACACGGGAGGCTTCAAGACCATAGAGTCAGCAGGCAACATCCAAACACCTGAGGGCTGGGCCTCAGCACTGGGGACATGCTCACAACCTGAGGGTGGGTGTGTGCACCGGGGAGGGAACCAGCCCCCGGTTCAGGTAACGTTACCATGGGGTGTCTGGAGCGTGTGCTCTGGTGCACGGGGGCTCCCCCTGCAGCCAGGGGCGCATGTGCAGGGTGTGTTGGACAGCATCCTGAGGGACAACAGGGGTTGTGAAGAGGGGAGCCAAGGGGGTACAGAGGGTACTGGGCTGGAGGCCATTGCTGTTTGATTGTACTTCACCCTCATCAATTTCTTACATATTAGACAGAATGGATGATTTCTTGGAGACCGAAGAAGCCCTCGCGGTGCCAGTGGCAGGCCAGGCAGCAACAGCAGCAACCACGTCAAGAGAGGCTCGAGGCGGCGACCCATGTGCAGGTCCCCGCTCCACACCCTGAGGACCTGACTCCCCATCAGACCAGGGAGGAACCCAGAGGATAAGGTCAGCAACGGCCCAAGGTGTACAGGTGTCGCTGGTCTTTCGAATATATGACGGGCAGCGTGTGCTGCAGGAGGATCCACCTAAACAGGGGATGGCACGGTACCTGCGCCAGGTCCTCGTTGACTTGGCACCACCTGGAGGAGGAGGATGCCCGCTCCCTGTGGCCGTCAAGGTCACCGCAGCCCTGAACTTCTATGCCTCAGGATCATTCCAGGGCTCGAGCGAGGACTTGTGTGGCATTTCCCAACTAACAGCTCACAAGTGCATTCATGAAGTCACAGATGCCGTGTTTGCCCAGGCAGATAACTATGTAAACCTTCACCTGGACCAAGCCCAACAGGATGTCAGGGCAGCAGGATTTGGGATGCCTCAGGTCCAGGGGATGATGGCACGCATGTTGTCTTGTGTGCACCAGCGAGCGCCCTACATCAACAGCAAGGGGTTCCACTCCCTGAATGTTCAACCTGTATGCGACCACCACATGAAGATCATGCACGCATGTGTACGTTTCCCAGGGAGTATGCACGACTGCTACATCCTGGTCCCCAGCATCTTCGAGGGACACCCCAGGGTGACAGTTGGCTCTTGGGGGATAAGAGGTACCTGCTTAGGACCTGGCTAATGATGCCATTATGGAGGCCGGTTACGATTGCGGAGACCCAATATAATGAGGCAATATACCCGGGCTGTCATTGAGCGGTGCAGCGGACAGCTCAAAATGCAGTTCCGATGCCTCGGCCATTCTGGTGGTGCGCTGAATTGCACCCCCCAGAGGATCGCCCTGTTTGTGTTGGTCTGCTGAACCCTCCACAACCTGGCACAGCAACAGTACGACATGCGGAGGAGGAGGAACATGTGGCCACCTCCGAGGAGGAGGATGAGGAGGTGCCAGACCATGATGGGCTGGCGGACAAGCCCTGGGAGGACCTTGGAGCAGCCGGAGGATGGAGGATAGGCAGCAGTGGCGTGGGTCTGGCATACCCAGAGGGCCAGGGAGGCCCTCATCCTGCCTGCTTCACATAGGACGTGGCTAAGTCCGTCAACCCAACCCCTCCCCCCTACTTCCTACCCACCGTCCCTCACTTGCCCTGCCTCACCTTCCTTCTCTTCCTCCCTTTCCCACCCCAAATCGCCCTGTTCCACACTCCCAGGGCCTGTGTTACATCACTCTAGGGTCATGGGCATGTGTGGGCCCTATTAACGGGTCCATGTCGAGGGCGTGAGGGTGATGATAACCCACTGTGAGCTGAGTACTAGTGCTCCTCACTATGTCATAGTCTGACTCCTGTCTGTCTGTCTGTCAAGTGCACGCTCATGCCCATCACCTGTACATGGTATGCCTTGGGCGGGGTGGGGGGGGTCTGATCCAGGACCACCGTACCCAGGGGCTGGAACAGGGGTTTGGAGGTCAGCCCACATTGCGGAATAATGTGCAAGAGGCTTCACATGTCTCGGGTGCAACGTGGTTTATTGTTGTACAGTAGTGACCTCAATTGCCCCTAGCCCCTGATGGTTCTTCCTCCCCTCCTTCTCAATCCCAGTACCCTCTCAGTGACCATCTATGTGCTTAGCCTTCCGTGCTCTCCCACTAAGTCTGGGTGTTTCCATAGGATGCACATCAAGAGGTGGAGGCAGCCTGCTGCTTACCGAATCCCGTGGCCTTCGATGTCACTGGCGGGCTGTGGGGGCAGAAGGCCCCAGCGCAATCGCCAGCCAAACACGTGGGACGGAGAGGCAATTGGATTGAGCTCCGGATGCCCCTGCATCATCTGGGTTGGTCAGCCCTGGCAGCTCCCCAATGTCAATGCCCTCAGCGATGCCCTTCTGTGAGCGGGACATGCTCTGCAGTGCCTTGACATGTCCAACTGCACCTGTGACATGGTCCTCAGTGATCCGGGCCATGCTCTGGAGTGCCTCAGCAAGACTGGGACATAGGCTCCATAGGACAACATGGGAGGCAAGGTCCACCTGGGATTGGGACATAGAAATTACAGTGCAGAAGGAGGCCATTCGGCCCATCAAGTCTTCACCAGCCCTTGGAAAGAGCACCCTATGTAAGCCCACACCACCACCTTATCCCCATAACCCAGTAAAACCCCACCTAACCTTTTTGGACAGGAAGGGGAATTTATCATGGCCAATCCACCTAACCTGCACATTTTTGGACTGTGGGAGGAAACAGGGGCACCCAGAGAAAACCCACGCACACACGGGGAGAATGTGCAGACTCCACACAGACAGTGACGCAAGCCGGGAATCGAACCTGGGACCCTGGAGTTGTGAAGCAACTGTGCTAACCACTATGCTTGTGTGCTGACATGTCCCCCAACGACTGGGACATGCTCTGCAGTGCCTCGCAAAGGTCCACCTGCATCAGGGACATGTCAACCAATGACTGGGACATGCTGCCAAGGCATTCTGCCATGGTCATCACTGACCGGGCAATGCCTTGGACACCACCACTCGTGGTGCTGACATCGTGCCCAAGGCTCTCCACTGTGGTTGCCTGCCTAGCAGTGTTGGCCTTGGTGCCACGCATTGCCGGCATTATCTCCTGCTCCCTCAGCCTTTGCAACTCCTTCAATCAGCTCTGGGCCTGCTGGAGTGTCACTGACATCCCCCTCTGAATCTCTTGGCCGCACCCTATCAACTGCATCAGCTCCAGGTAAATCTGGTGCAGATGCTCAGCATTTGACTGAGATCCAGCTGTGTCCTGGGATTCAGCCAGCCTGCTGTCTTGCCTAGATGTTCTTGCATCCACCTGATGTGCATCAGTAACTGTGTGATGCGCAGCAGAATGTGCCCCAGAAACCTGTCCACTGCTTTCACCCACCAAGGCTGGACCACTGTTAGGAGCTGATGTCAACTCACCCGTGGAGCCCGGTGGAGGTCATTTAGTTTTTTGCAGCACTGTGCAGCTGTCCTCAGGTCATGCTCCTCATGCTGGCAGCCACTGCCACTTCCTCCCAGGCGGCACTGGCTGCCCTGTGGCTGGCCCGCCGAGTCCCTCAGAGGGACAGGGTATCCTGCGTCCAGTAGGCAAGTCAGGTCAGCAACCCCGAATCTTGGAGTAGGTTTCCTTGGCGGCATGGTTGTGTGCTGTGTGGGTTTACCTCTGCGGGATCGGGTTAAGTGCTGCTCCCCTTCATTAGCGGGGGGTTGGTGAACATGGTCCCGGCGAATCAGCCGGCGAGACAGTCATTTGCGGCATTAAGCCCATGGGGCCCCACTAAGTGGACCAATTAACATTTTATATCGGTGATGGCCTCGCTAGCTCCCACCACATTTCAAAACTTTGAATCCACCCTGGAAAATATTCAGTAAAAAAGCCGGAAGTCCTGCTTCTTTTCTGACTCAATACTATAACTTTAGGATTTTGATTGGAGACAATAAAGTTCAACAGAAGGTTTCCCCACATGGTAATTTTTAATGAGTGACAGGAATCAAAAATAACTCTCTAATGTTTTTGAACATCAACAGAATAATTTCTGAACTGTGTAGTGGTCTAACCAGGGCAGCAACTTTTTAAAGATCAGAAAGTCAACACAGTGGCTGGGGCTTCCTGTGGTGGAGAGCGCAAACTAATGTGAGGTTCCTGACGTCGACCCAGTGAGGCCATCGCCAGTATCAAACGTTAATTGGTCCAAGGACTTCATGCCGCAAATGACTGTCTCGCCGGCTGATTTGCCGGGACCATGTTCACCAACCCCCCGCTAATGAAGGGGAGCAGCACTTAAACTGATCCCACAGAGGTAAACCCACACAGCACAAAACCATGCCACCAAGGAAACCGGCTCCAAGATTCGTCGATGCCGACCTGGCTCACCTGCTGGTTTTCCCATTGGCTGCCAGCAGGACCTTCCAGTCCTACCAAAGTCTACCGGCTTTTGCATTGCTTGCCAGCACCACCCCCGCCAATAAACAAATTTGCAGGACCAAAAGGTCCAGTTGATGGGAAATGCCAGAAAATCCGACCTAATGTCTGAAACTGATTAAAACGGACAGTTCGGTGTACGATGTGCCCGTGATTGTTTGAATTGACACGTAAATACAGTGCAAAACACTGAAAGCACATTGAACCACAAAAATTCACATTGAATAGGAGTTATAATTCAAATAGAGACATTTTGGAAACTTAAGCATACCCGTTGTGCACTGTATGAAATTTAGTAGCAAATTTCCATGTTTGGGTAGTGAAAATAATCATAATCTCCACAGATTTATTCACACAAGTCTTAGACACTGGTTTCACCAACAAACTTCTACCTAAATGTGGCCCTTCCTGTGAACTAAATGGGTTCAAACAACTGCCTTTTCTGGTTAAAAAGTAATATATGTATGATTGTAGAAGCAGTAAAGAGCCTCATTCTTTACATGCCATACTCACTTATTTACAATGTGGCTTAATCTGCAAACAAACACTTGACTGAGAAAACATTACTTTCACAATGTCACACTATTTTACACAGAGGTCTCCTTAGCACACCTGTGAATTAGTGATGAACAATAGTTTGGATTTCAAGTGTCGCTTTTTGAGGTATTTACTGTGAGAATTTTATTTGCATTTTTCCTGAAACTCAAGCATAGCCTAAACTATTTTCTCTTTTTTAATTAAAATAGTGCTATTTCATAAAATTATAGTAAAATTTATTGTTGCTTCACTTCACATAGAAAATGGCCATGTAATTTATTTATTGTGTGTTATGTAATACCCCTGGGGTTTGATTCTGAAAAAGCATCTGTAATCATTTTTGCATCATAATTGCTGATTCCAGTTGTTAACAATGATCATTTTGGCTGCGAATTATTCTGAAAAGTGTTGCTTCACCTCTTGGTCCTAATACGGTAATTTTCCTCTTTAGTTCAGCACTCTGATGAATAATATTGAGGCTATGAGAAATAATTACTATAAAAATATATCAGGTTTGAGTTGCTCAGAATAAAAAAAAATGGACAAAATTTACGACAGAGAAAATGTCATAATTTCTGGAGGGTTTTTCATTATCTCACTATAGTGTCTAAACCAGTGTTATTTTAGACCATGAAGCACTTGAACTAATGCCACTTACAATTCACCATTTTGATGTTCCACTCTTTTGGTCTCAAGGGTGCAGGATTGACAATAGTGGATGACAGAACTTCTACATTCACTTTTATGCAAGTGCTGAGAACAGGCATCTCTATAAGGTCAAGTATACTGCTACTGCCATCAAGGCTAAACACTGATCCTGTCATGACAGTGGTACCGTAACACAACATCAGATCAGTGCCTTCATTTGTAGTGCATGTGACCTGCATTGTCGAAATGCGATCTCTCACAGCTCAAAATGGCAAGGAGCATTTTCCACGCTGGAATTTGCATTTCATGCACTCATTCACAAACATCATGCGATTATCTGAGAACGCTATGCTACTTAATCTTCATCAATGATTTCTGAGGATTAAATCTATATTATTTTCTAAAGGTTAAAATTATACATTTTAAAAGTACAGATTAAGACATCTTTATGGTGCCCGGTATCTCTTTCGAAACAATGACATAGAACAGCAATTTAGTTGATAGTCATCTGTAATCTCGTATCTACACACTATCACATGCAGGTGACATTTTTGCAATGAAATTCCGAATCTTCCACCTGTAAATTTTAAGTAACTAACACATCCGGTCTTCTCAGATTCAGCTAAAAATATTTTGAATTGTGCAAGTGATTAAAATTGCTTTATCGAAACAGACAAACGTACAATATTAGTCACTTACTGAAAAGATGTGCCCGTTATTACTATCATAATGAACAGATTAATAATTTTCCTTGCTTACCAATCATATCTTTTGTCTTCCTAAAATGTTTATACCATCTTCCAAATTCTTGACATTTTGCTGCTGATACATTTGCATAGTAAGTGCTGTTTACAATGGAGGAAATCATACTCTGCATTAAAAAAACAAAATCTTCAGTCAGTAACAAAGATTTTAAAACTCGTTTCAACCAGTATTACCTCAAATGTTTAAAGTGGTGAAGATTGTAAAATAAAACACTTACACCAAACTTTTCCAGAGTTAACCTAGTCTATAATTATTATTTCAGTAAAGAACGTAACTTTTTCTGGATCCCATTGAATATTTTTATTTCATCTCAGCTGATTTGATCAATGTCAAGTGCTTTGCTGACATCTCAAACATTGTAAAATGGGCTTGTTACAGTGGGTATATAATGTATTTATTAAAAAAAGGACAAATCCATTGTAATTATAATAATATATATTTACAACGGTCTGCAAATGTACATGCACTTTAGAAGTAATAAGCCCCACAATTCAACCCCATTCTGATGAAAGAGGTACATTTATATACAATAATAATTTGGGGCTTAACAGATGGCATCTCAATTAGGTGTGTGCTTCAATCAACTTCCAGGCTGTATCTATTCAGCTTTTATACTTGTGCCTTCAAGACAATGAGCACATTTCCTGATAATATGATTAGCTTCCAGAAGACTGTTTATTCAAGCTCCTGGTTAATGCACAAGAACTCCATGTTGTCGCATTTGAATAGTGCGCACAGAATTAATCTAAATGAGAACACATATTTCTTTATCAAAATTAGATGCATCTAATATGGACCTTCTATTCGTGTGAAATCAATTAAAGAATAAACTTGAAAAAAAATTAAATTAAGATTCTATTATCCTACATGCCTGAATCCCAAACTGCATGTGTCAGAGTTGGAGGTTTGTGTGTTTTACTATGACATGAAGACGAGTATAAAAAATATAATTGATAGAGGTCAAATAAACAATGCTCAACATTTTAAGCTCTTGGTTATTCAACCTTGTTCCCAAGAGGTTTGCATTTTTATAATGGACCATTGCACTCTTATCATGTTGTTTGAGGGAAGACATTATTTAAAACAAGACTTTACAGAGAGAGATGACAAACTTAATTAGGAACAATACAAATAAGGAAATTGTTTTTAAAAAATGAACAAAAATAAGATGAACTGGCACAAGCAAAATAATAACATTTCAGGTCTGTGACCTTGCATCAGAACCATCCTGATGAGATATCACAGACCTGAAACATTAACTCTGTTTTACTCTCCATGGATGCTGTCTGACCTGTTGAGTATTTCAAGAATTTTCTGTTTTTATTTAAGCTGCTACTTGGTCCAAGAATCAACATTTTCAATATACATAGCTTGAAATTATTTGGGGAGAAATGAATTCCAAAGGAATGAATAACACATACCTTATAGAAATGGCTAACATTGAGGCATTACAATTGATCTACAATCCCAAGCTAAGGTGACGAACACACACATGACAAAAAACTTCAATCTCTTTTGGTATGATTCTTGCTATAGGACAGTGCATCCATTTGAATATTAGCAGATCTATAAAACCTTTATGCCTTGGAGTTCTAGGTTATGTTGCACTGGTTTTGTCTACAATATGCTGCAAATAAATTAATGACCGAACACCAACGGTTATTGGATGACACGAAACATGGTCTTGAGGGAGACAACCTATCGCTTATAACTGAAATGAAATTTAACTAAACAAAACAAGCATCAATGGACACAATTGGTTATCAGGCACTGCATTTTGTTCCATTTTAGCCAAAGGAGAACAATTGTATTTACCCTGCTGCCAGCTGTTCACTGTTACAATTGAATGGAGTAGCAGCTTGATCTATTCCCTGGGACAGGTGATCCAAATTCAGCACTTGAGTGCTGGTCGCGCTCAATGAGAGGAGGGAGAGAGTTTAATTCTTCCTGTTGATAATTTGAGTTGATGAAAGGATGCAAGTTTTATCTTGGACACTGACCATGGCTTTTTTGCCAAATCTAACGACGGGGGGGAATTTCAAACCTTCGTAGTCTCCAATCTGAGAACCTGTTGACTACAACGAAGTGTAAATATTAATGATCACTGATAAGAAAGACGAGGAGAAAGTTGTCAATAGTAAGATTATGGGCACGAGGGACAGAGTCCCATATTGCATGAGTTTAGCCAGAAGTTTCCGGTGCTCAGAGCGGCAAGAAAAATCAGCTCTCACACGCCCATCTGGGTAGATCGGGAGCCTCAGTGGGGAACTTCCTGACGAGGCCGCACTTAACCCCAATTTCTTCACCGAGGAGCTCTGCCATTTAAAAATGGAGTCCCGGTCTTTCAAGCCCCTGACGCCACTGCTGAATGCCACCCAAGCCCCAACACACCATAATGAGGTCCCTGGGCTCCTCTCCCACACCCATGCAGGGCACACCCTGGTCCGATCACCGCTATGCAAAATATGCCAGTTTGGCACTGCCAGCCTGGCACCCTAGCAGTGCCACCTGGACACCTTGGCAATGCCAGGCAGGCACCCAAGTGGCACTGCCAGGGTGCCCAGGTACCACACTCCCCAGAGGGAATGCACCAGGGGGCCTCCAATTTCCTGGGAGACCATGAGTGCTGTTCTGTCTGGTCCCCGTTTGTGGAGACAAACACTAAATGGCACTCATCCTAGGTCTCCAAGATGAGGGGGTTAGATCCTGTACCTTGATTAGATCTTGGGAATGCATATTAGAGTGAGACTAGCTGTCTCACTCTAATATGAAAATTTGCCAGAAAGTGACCGCCCACAATGGGGAGGGAGGCCTCATTTGGGTTGTGACTGTGTGCATTAGGGGTAACTGCAAGATGTCATCCCCTCCTTCCGTCTGTGCCACCTGCCCGAAAGAACCCAACCCTCTGCCCCCACGTACCCCATTGCTGTACCCTAGAATCTGTCCTTGTATTAAAACCCTAGGACTTACCTTTCTGGGCAGCCATCATCCTCTTCGGGCTTCTTTTTGCATTTGCAGCAGTGTCCAATACTGAACTCTGGCGCTGTCGGGAATAATGGAGCTGCCTGCCAATCAGTTTAATTGGCAGCTCCTGAGGGTGGGAATTCCTCCCACTGGGGAACTGAAGCTCTACTGCTAAGCAATTTAGCCTTCCTGCAACATAGCATAGTTTGGTACAGGCTTTCTCAGCATGAGTTAGCTTCCAATCAACCTTCCTTCTGGGGTGGCGAGTAGTCTATTCCCCCCGCCCCTATAAAATGCAGCCCTTGATCTCAGCAGGGTCATTTGAACGGAGTTCAAACAGATTTCATTTTTCATTGTAGAAAGGGTCTTATCCTGCAATGCAGGAGTCACTGGGTGGGATTCTCCACTCCCACGCCGAAGTGGCCGTGCCGTCGTGAACGCCGTCGAGGTTCTCGACGGCGTGGAACGGCCCCGGTCCCGACCGATTCAGGCCCTGACAATGGGCCAGGATCGGGGCCGCGTCATCTACACGCGCCAGGCCTTGTCGCCCGCGTAAAGGCGGCGCCGCATAGATGACGCGGCCGGCGCCGCATAACGGGCGTCATCCGCGCATGTGTGGTTGCCGTCCTGTCCAAATCTGCCCCGCAAGAAGATGGGGGACGGATCTTGCGGGGGCGCGGAAGGTAGGAGGTCCTCCTTCAGAGAGGACGGCTCCACGATCGGTGGGCACCGATCGCGGGCCACCCCACATTCCAGGTAAAGCCCGGTGCAGGATTCCCCCTCCACCCCCCCCCCCCCCGCCCCCACAGGCCGGCCCCCAGCGTTCACGCACCACCCACGACTGCAGCGACCAGGTGTGGACGGCGCCTGGGGGAACCCGCCGTTTTGGCCTGGCCGCTCGGCCCATCCGGGCCTCAGAATAGCGGGGGTGCCGGATAATCGCCATTTTCGGTGTCTCCGGCGATTCTCCGGCCTGCGAAACTCGACCGGGCCGTTTCCGCCGCTTGGGAGAATCGCAGGAGGGCGTCGGACCGGCGTCCCCGGAAATTTTGGCGGCCCAGGCGATTCTCCCAACCGGCGTGGGAGTGGAGAATCACGCCCATTGTCTGTAGAACTGTCATGTCTTTTACACTGAGGTAAATAAAATCTGTTCCAGCAGTTTCTATAGCTGTGTGTTGTCATTTCCCAGGGGTTATCATTACGTAATTATTAATGCTTGGCTGCTTTACATAACCTACAATTATCTCAGCAGAAGAGTGTCCTCTGTTCACAGTTTGATTGACAGGTCAACAACATTGGGCGCGATCTACCCAAATTCCGTAGCGTGATTAGACTGGTGTTTCCTGCGTTCGAAGAGCCGGGAAACCTCACGCTATCGATTGGCCATTCGGGTAGATTGGGGACCTCAATGGGGAACATGTGGCTGAGGCCGCACTTAGTCCCATTTTCTGAACTGAGGAGATCCTCTCACGTGAATTCCTCAGTGCAGGGAAAGATTGATATGCCACTTTTAAATGCCATACCGATCTCTCGAGCCCCCACAAGCCCCAACTAACTATAAAGGAGTCTGCAGGCCCCCACTGCACCTGCTTATGGCACCCTGGCCACAGAGGGAAAATGCCAGCCTGGCACCCTGAAGTTCCACTTCCAGAAGGCAGTGCCACATTGGCACCCTGGTGGCACTGCCAGGGTGGCAATGTGCCCAGGTGGCACAAGCAGTGCCAGGGTGCCACCCTGCCCAAAAGGAAAACACCTGTGGACTCCGATCCCCTGAGAGATCCCCACGAGTGCCGTTCCGTTTGCTCCCAGTTTGTGGGTACAAGCACTGAACAACGCTCGCCCGCGATCTCCAAGGCAAGGGAGTTAGATCCCATGCCTTGGGTAGATCCTGGGAGTGCATATTAGAGTGAGAGTAGCTGTCTTACTCAAATATGCAGATTCGACAAAAAAAATGATCCTGCCTGAGATCACGTTAGATCTTGTGAGGTGTGGCGAGCCGGTTATCATAGAATTTTATCATAGAATTTACAGTGCAGAAGGAGGCCATTCGGCCCATCGAGTCTGCACCGGCTCTTGGAAAGAGCACCCTATCCAAGGTCAACACCTCCACCCTATCCCCATAACCCAGTAACCCCACCCAACACTAAGGGCAATTTTGGACACTAAGGGTAATTTATCATGGCCAACCCACCTAACCTGCACATCTTTGGGCTGTGGGAGGAAACCGGAGCACCCGGAGGAAACCCACGCACACACGGGGAGGATGTGCAGACTCCGCACAGACAGTGACCCAAGCCTGAATCGAACCTGGGATCCTGGAGCTGTGAAGCAATTGTGCTATCCACAATGCTACCTTGCTGCCCTTCCACAATGCTACCGTGCTGCCCTAGATTAGATCTAGGTTAGATCCCAGAAGAGGGACCACACGGCATCTACCAGCACCGGGTACCTACCAGTCACGTTGTGCCACGCCATCTTTCAGGTGTAACACAGCCGATAGAACTCGGTCATTATTAAATGGATCAGCTGTCTTTGATGCTCAGTTATGAATACAAATCTATTGGTTTTTATAGAGGATTAAGTACTTGAAGGGATTTGAAAGTTTTGAATGGGCTTTCATGAATGAGTGTGCTTTTTTATTATAGTAAAGCCTGTCATAGATATTTAGACCCAAATGTTATTTCTTCTCCACATGGCTCCTTCAGTCTGCTCATGGTGGATACTGAGTGAGGAGTATGTAGGATGCAAGGGTGAGGGGTGGTGGGCATGCATTGTTAAGAATTGTCATTAAGTTGGCACAGGGCTTTAACAGACCATGAATGTGGGTGAGGGGCATGGGTTCGCATGATTTGCCACTGGGGACAGGAGGTACCATGGGGAGTAGGTGGGGAGCAATAGACTGAAGGGGTGGGCTAGAGGGCCTGGAATTTAAGAAAGTAACTGGGATGAAGTTGCAGAGACTGACATGGGCCTTTTAAACAGCCCTCGGCACTTTACAGTGCCTGTGCCGGCCTCTGATCTCCACTCAGGGTGGCGGGCCATATTCAACCCCACACTGACCCACTCCGGAACAGCAATCAGCTCTGACAGAATACTTTCTTACAAAGTGGATTCAGCGAGCTAGGAATGTGAAAATACAGCCTGATATGCTCAGCACTCTCCCTGTCAGTGAGTCTGACCTGGCATAACATAACCAGGTAGCATGCCGTTCAAGTGTTTGTTATTCTAAAAGAAAGATAACCTTAGAGCGAGCTCAAGTGCTTGCTAAAACAAATAATACAATATTACTTCTTTCAAATTTAGCTTATCAATCTTGTGTCCTATTCAGTCATTGTGTGGCTTTCATTGGTGATTGCAATGGTCATTCAATCATCTTGCAAATGGAAATCTGGGGCGTCATTCTCCGCCGGCGGGAGTCTCCGTTTTGCCGGCGCCCGGGGGTTTCCCGACGGCGTGGGGCTGCCCCACAATGGGAAACCCCATTGACCGGCCGGTGTTACGGAGATTCCCGCCGGCCGGTCGGGGCAGAAATGTGGCGGGGCGGGTAGGAGAATTTTGCCCCTGAAGTCACCCACAGAAAAGCAAATCGTTACACAATGTATTAAAAATATGCTTCAAACTTGGATAATTCAAGAGAAATTCTCAAATTGGAAAAAGGTTCCCAAAATAACTTTCAGGCTGGAAAAAATAACCTCCTCATCCAAGTCCTTTTAATTATTCAGGAAGAAGAGAGTAAAAATGGTTGTATTTGTTTATTATTAAAATGGCCACTCGATCAGCCATGTGGGCATGACTGGGATGGCAGGATTCTGTTCAGAGTGGAGTCCGTGATCTTAGTCACCCCCACAAGGCTGACTCACTGCTCTAAAGGGAAATGCAACAAGCTTTACATTATATATGTTTGTAATCAAAAGAAAATTGGAGCCAGACTCAGAAGATTATTTTGGGAAGTACTTTAGAATTCACTAAATAAATCGTAGCATTAGACAGCATTAAAAACCCTATTTAGAGTGATGTTACCAAATAGTAAAAAGCAACTTGTCAGTAGTGGTGCGTTTACTCACAAGTGAGCAGACATTGCAATTTTTGTGAGCCAATTAGGTTTTACGTTCTGAGAACACTTGGAGCTTATTTCACACCAATGAGCAACTATCCACTCTTACTTTTAATATTATTTAGAAACACAGATATCCACTTGAAAGTGAGATTAGACAGCTCCGGTTACACACAAGTAGCATACAAATATTCCTCATCATATATGCAGACTGTGAATTTTTTTTAACTGAAGGTATGGAAACCTAGACTGTGGTTGTAATGATGGTGAAACTGTCAGCTTTTGCTATCATTACACTTGTGAAACTGACAGTAACTTCTGGTGTCCATACACACACAGTTAAACGCAAACCTCCGCAATCACTGTCAAGAGTACCCAGCTCCTCCACAGGGTCTAAATCGCTGGTTGGGGCTGGTTTAGCACAGGGCTAAATCACTGACTTTTAAAGCAGACCCACGCAGGCCAGCAGCACGGTTCAATTCCAGTACCAGCCTCCCCGAACAGGCGCCAGAATGTGGCGACGAGGGGCTTTTTACAGTAATTTCATTTGAAGCCTACTTATGACAATAAGCGATTTTCATTTCATTTCATTTCATTTCAGGGTAAGCTGTTGTAGTCCTTGCAAACACACTCAGCACATAAGTCAGTGATCTGACGTGAAGTTAACTTCTTACACTTTATTCTCAGTGTAAAAACCACTGAAAATGTGATGCCTTTTTGAATGATATGTAACTATTTTTTTATGGTATACCACGTCATCATTTCTGCTGAACAATCTTTCTGTCCCTGAGAAACACATTTTAGAAATCTCGGTCGGGATTCTCCGTAATTGGCGCGATGTCCGCCGACCGGCGCCAAAAACGGCGCGAATCAGTCCAGCATCGCGCCGCCCCAAAGGTGCAGAATTCTCCACATCTTGAGGGGCCGAGCCCTTACCTGGAGTGGCTAGCCCCATCCGGTCTGATTTCTGCCCCGCCAGCTGGCGGGAAAGGCCTTTGATGTCCCGCCAGCCGGCGCGGAAATGACTTTGCCGGGCGGCGCATGCGCGGGAGCATCAGCGGCCGCTCACGGCATCCCCGCGCATGCGCAGTGGAGGGGATCTCTGCCGCCTCCGCCATAGTGGAGACCATGGCGAAGGCGGAAGGAAAAGGGTGCCCCCACGGCATAGGCCCGCCCGCGGATCGGTGGGCCCCGATCGCGGGCCAGGCCACCCTGGGGGCACCCCCTGAGGCCAGATCGCCCCGTGCCGCCTCCAGGACCCCGGAGCCCGCCCGCGCTGCCATGTCCCACCGTCCCAAAGGTGGTTCAATCCACGCCCATCGCGGACCGGAGAATCGCCGGGGGATTTCTGCTGACCGGCGCGGCGCGATTCCCGCCCCCGCCGAATCTCCGGTGGCGGAGAATTCGGGACACGGCAGGGGCGGGATTCACACCGGCCCCCGGCGATTCTCCGACCTGGTGGGGGGTCGGAGAATCGCGCCCCTCGAGTTGTCATTTCATGCTTTTTCCACGATACAAATTCCATAGATTCTTAAGATAATGAAAATAATTTTTAAAATTTTCTAGCTAGTGTTAAAGGTAATTCAGTTTCTATCTTAATGTCATGTATAATTCCCAATGTTTATTTTGCTTTCTGTATAAGATAAAATAGAGAATGGTTATCAGTGTTTTTGACTTGGTTTGCTGAACAAGAGAATTTTCCAATCAGATTGGCTGCTCAGTTTGCTTGATGCGTTTACCAATCTTGCACATCAGAGATCCCCTTTGGCTACCATCAGAATGAAATCAGTGTCATAATAGGGGAAACCAATACCACAAGTGCTAGGCAATGACCATCTCCATGATATTAAAAAAAAAAATCTACATTTCCCTGTGAAATTCAGCAGCATTACCTTTGACGAGTTCCCTTGTAGCACAGTGGTTAGCACTGTTGCATCCCAGCGCCAGGGACCCGGGTTCGATTCCCGGCTTGGGTCACTGTCTCTGTGGAGTCTACACGTTCTCCCCTGTATGCATGTGTTTCCTCTGGGTGCTCCGGTTTCCTCCCACAAATTCCGAAAGTCGTGCTCGTTAGGTGATTTCAACATTCTGAATTCTCCCTCCATGTCCCCGAACAGGTGACTAGGGGATTTTCACAGTAACTTCATTGCAGTGTTAATGGAAGTCTACTTGTGACACTAATAAAGATTATTATGATTATAACATGCTCGGGTAACCAGTGACCAGAAGCTTAACGGGACCTGCCATATAAATATTATGGCTACAAGGGCAGCATGGTGGGGCAGTGGCTAGCATTGCTGCCTCAGTGCCGAGGTCCCAGGTTCGATCCCGGGTCTGGGTCACTGTCTGTGTGGAGTTTGTATATTCTCCCTGTGTTTGCGTGGGTTTCGCCCCCACAACCCAAAGATGTGCAGGGCAGGTGGATTGGCCACGCTAAATTACCACTTAATTGGAAAAAATGAATTGGGCACTCTAAATTTATTTAAAAATAAATAAATAAATACTATGGCTACAAGAAATGGCCAGAGACTGTGAATTGTACAGCGAGCAACTGACTTCATGACTTCTTAAAATCTGTCCACTATCTACAAGGCATACGTCAGGGGTATGATGGAATCTGCCCTACTTGTCTGGATGAGTGCAGTTCAAGAAACTCAATACCATTCAAGACAAAGCAGCCCACTTGATTGACAGCCTTTCTTAAACATTCACCCCCCCCCCCCCCACCATTGGTGGACAGAATTATGATCCTTGTGAAGACTGATAACTTTTTAAAAGGAAATTAATCCTTGCAACGTCAACAAAAAGAAAACCAATGGATAAGGTTTCACTTTTTCAAACTTTTACTGTAACAAATCAACTAAAATCAACATAACTGCAACATTAATTAACAGGTGAAGGATATTTCTAGTAAAAATAAAATTCACTTTAAATAATCGATCCACTAAAGCTACGCCTCACACAGTTACCAGCACTCATATTACTTCCCGCAGAAATTTGGGACCACGTGAAATCTCAGCGTCTTTCCAATTTGCCCTCAGCTTTGTAGGGTCTCTCACTCCCTACTCAATTGTTTCAGCCCTCGAGTCTCATTCACCTGCAGCCGTATTCCATCTGAAGTCCGCAGACACAGTTTACATCAACATTTATGAACACTCACTCACTTGAGTCACGACAGTCCCGATGGCACAGTATGCCTAGAGACTCCCTCCTCCAACCTCTTTAAACAGTCTGGTGGGTTCGAGCAAAAACTAAAACCGCAGCAATGGGTTTGCCCAATCTACAATCCGTTGCCCTTTCAGTCTTTGGCTCTGTGTTCTTTCCAACTGCCGAACACACATTCCTTTGCCAGTGACCAAACGATCCAGAACCAGAACCTCCTTGCGATTCCCATAGAACATAGAACAATACAGCGCAGTACAGGCCCTTCGGCCCACGATGTTGCACCGAAACAAAAGCCATCTAACCGACACTATGCCATTATCATCCATATGTCTATCCAATAAACTTTTAAATGCCCTCAATGTTGGCGAGTTCACTACTGTAGCAGGTAGGGCATTCCACGGCCTCACTACTCTTTGCGTAAAGAACCTACCTCTGACCTCTGTCCTATATCTATTACCCCTCAGTTTAAAGTTATGTCCCCTCGTGCCAGCCATTTCCATCCGCGGGAGAAGGCTCTCACTGTCCACCCTATCCAACCCCCTGATCATTTTGTATGCCTCTATTAAGTCTCCTCTTAACCTTCTTCTCTCCAACGAAAACAACCTCAAGTCCATCAGCCTTTCCTCATAAGATTTTCCCTCCATACCAGGCAACATCCTGGTACAACTCCTCTGCACCCGCTCCAAAGCCTCCACGTCCCTCCTGCAATGCGGTGACCAGAACTGTACGCAATACTCCAAATGCGGCCGTACCAGAGTTCCGTACAGCTGCAACACGACCTCCCGACTCCGGAACTCAATCCCTCTACCAATAAAGGCCAACACTCCATAGGCCCTCTTCACAACCCTATCAACCTGGGCGGCAACCCCCAGGGATCCATGTACATGGACACCTAGATCCCTCTGCTCATCCACACCTTCAAGAACTCTACCATTAGCCAAATATTCCACATTCCTGTTATTCCTTACAAAGTGAATCACCTCACACCTCTCTACATTAAACTCCATTTGCCACCTCTCAGCCCAGCTCTGCAGCCTATCCATATCCCTCCGTAACCTGCTACATCCTTCCACACTGTCGACAACACCACCGACTTTAGTGTCATTTTCAAATTTACTCACCCACCCTTCTGCGCCTTCCTCTAGGTCATTGATAAAAATGCCAAACAGCAATGGCCCCAGAACAGATCCTTGTGGTACTCCACTTGTGACAGAACTCCATTCTGAACATTTCCCATCAACCACCACCCTGTGTCTTCTTTCAGCTAGCCAATTTCTGATCCACATCTCTAAATCACCCTCAATCCCCAGCCTCTGTATTTTCTGCAATAGCCTACCGTGGGGAACCTTATCAAACGCTTTGCTGAAATCCATATACACATCAACTGCTCTACCCTCATCTACCTGTTCAGTCACCTTCTCAAAGAACTCGATAAGGTTTGTGAGGCATGACCTACCCTTCACAAAGCCATGCTGACTATCCCTGATCATATTATTCCTATCTAGATGATTATAAATCTTGTCTCTTATAATCCCCTCCAAGACTTTACCTACTACACACGTGAGGCTCACCGGTCTATAGTTGCCGGGGTTGTCTCTGCTCCCCTTTTTGAACAAAGGGACCACATTTGCTGTCCTCCAGTCCTCTGGCACTATTCCTGTAGCCAATGATGACATAAAAATCAAAGCCAAAGGTCCAGCAATCTCTTCCCTGGCCTCCCAGAGAATCCTAGGATAAATCCCATCAGGTCCCGGGGACTTATCTATTTTCAGCCTGTCCAGAATTGCCAACACCTCTTCCCTACATACCTCAATGCCATTTATTCTATTAGCCTGGGGCTCAGCATTCTCCTCCACAACATTATCTTTTTCCTGAGTGAATACTGACGAAAAATATTCATTTAGTATCTCGCCTATCTCTTCAGACTCCACACACAATTTCCCATCCCTGTCCTTGACTGGTCCTACTCTTTCCCTAGTCATTCGCTTATTCCTGACATACCTATAGAAAGCTTTTGGGTTTTCCTTGATCCTTCCTGCCAAATACTTCTCATGTCCCCTCCTTGCTCGTCTTAGCTCTCTCTTTAGATCCTTCCTCGCTACCTTGTAACTATCCATCGCCCCAACCGAAACTTCACACCTCATCTTCACATAGGCCTCCTTCTTCCTCTTAACAAGAGATTCCACTTCCTTGGTAAACCACGGTTCCCTCGCTCGACGCCTTCCTCCCTGTCTGACCGGTACATACTTATCAAGAACACGCAGTAGCTGATCCTTGAACAAGCCCCACTTATCCAGTGTGCCCAACACTTGCAGCCTACTTCTCCACCTTATCCCCCCCAAGTCACGTCTAATGGCATCATAATTGCCCTTCCCCCAGCTATAACTCTTGCCCTGCGGTGTATACTTATCCCTTTCCATCATTAACGTAAACGTCACCGAATTGTGGTCACTGTCCCCAAAGTGCTCTCCTACCTCCAAATCCAACACCTGGCCTGGTTCATTACCCAGATTACCCATCTCCCTTTCTCTCTCAGCTTTCTGGTGAGACATTAAATCAAGGTCCTTGCTATTCCCTGACCAGTCCACAATTCTATTTAGAAGACTTTCAGTAGAGATATCCCTGGTGTTCTGGCCAATATTCATTCCTCACTCAACATCACAACAAAAAATCATCTGGCCATTATCACATTGTTGTTTATGGAACATTGATGTGAACACATTATTTGCCATATTTCATACATTACAACAGTGACTACTCATCCAAAAGTATTTAACTGTCCATAAAGTACTTGGAGACATCTTGAGGTCATGAAAGACACTATATAAATGTGAGTCTTTCATTTTTATATTCCTCAATTGATGAACGTTACTCGTCAATGTTGAACCCTACTTGGAAAAAGCAAGGGTGCAGGACGTGTCTGGTTGGAGAACTTTAGTGCCGACCACCAAGAGTGGTTCAACAGCGTCACTGCTGGCTGAACTCCGAATGACCACATGGCTGACTTATGTGCCCCTGGCAAATCTGTTTGCCATGAGCGCATGTAAAATAAGATCCGTGGATGCCCACCTCACCAGCTTCTCATCTACGCGAGCGCTCTCACAAAGCACGGGGGGTGGGGTGGGATGGTGCCACAATCGGCAGCCCACCCGATATATTTAAATGACTAATCATGGGTCAGTTAGGCTAGTTATCAAGCTAATTTACTCTAATAATAGGTTGCCCATACTATGAATCATTTGGAGTGGGCAGACAGGCAGGAGTGGGCAGCCTGATTTCTTAAATCAATGTCTAAGGGCAGGAAGAAGGGGTGGTCGCTCGTCGGGGACTGTCCTTTGCCAATCGCAGGGAGGATCGTCCCTTAGGTCGCACAAAGACTTGGAAATATATCACTGTTCATTCATCATTGCGGAGTCAAAATCCTGGAACTCCCTGTCTACCAGCACCATGAGTGCACACTCATCACTTGGACTGTAGAGGTTCAAGAACCACTAATCTCTCAAGGATAACAGGGGAAGAGCAAAAAATGCTGGCCTTGCCAGTGATATCCACATCCCATGAGTGTATAAATTAAAAAAGGGAACAGAAATCTTGTAAAAGTAATAAATCTTTGTGAAAATATTTAGTTCCTCGTAGGTGGCCATAGATTCAGAATATCTTTTTATGTAATCACATTAATGTAACAAATGAGTCTGAAAAGAATTTAAGTTATGAGACCTCATATGATTACGGGTAAATGGAACACAACCATTATTTCTTTTACGTGTAGGGGCTCTGCAGCCATCCACCTCTGCACTGCCTGCAAGATTGCTCTGTGGGTCAAGTATCGGTTTCTAAATCCATGGCACACACATGGTAATGCATCTGCTAAATCTTTTCCAAAGACTAAACTGCAGCTCACTTGAAGTATGTCTATTCAATCATTACATTAAAAATATGGTAATCCTTACTGAACTCTGTTTCGTGTAAAATTGAGTCAAAACTTTAGTGAACCTTATTGCTTCAGTTTGTGTGTTTTGTATACTGTAATAACATTGACTTGGCATGTTCTGTCCTAGGATTCCTCTAGACTAAACAATATTATGGGCCAAATGTGTTAAAATCCATGGCAACAACAAAAAGAGGCTAAAAGAGTACTAATATCAATATGTTGATTCGGACAAAGAATTGGTACAGCAGCTCCTCAAATTTACAAAGTTTACTAATTGATTATTAGTAAACTGGATGTTTTTTCATATTTTCACTTAATCATTACAGAGTAAACAGAACGATTATTTAAGTTCCTTTAGATTCAAAATCTGTATGAAGAGGTTAATTATTGATATATAGTAATTGAGTGACTCAGGATTTTTTTAATGAACTACTCCGATATTCTGTTACCATCACCCTTCTAAAATAGAGGATATTAAAATATAGATAATGATGTTCAAATGAATGTGAAATATTAATGACAAACAGAGAGTTGGTTTCTTGTGTATTTTTTTTCCTACAGACATGAAGTAAACCCCAATCCCTTTCCTTGTACTTTAAAGTCAATAGAAGATCTGAATGGTTTAGACAGCTTTTGCTGGAGATAACTGTGGCGTATTAACATTTAAGAACAGAAAGGATTTTTTAGCTTCTTCCCAGATTTAAGCTTTTTGGAGGAAGATAAGACTAATAATAAATGGCCAACTGACTAGATTAACTGTCTCATGTACCTTGCAAGAATAAAACCAAAGGGTAAAGGAAAAAACAGTATTCTGATATTCATGTGAGATCACAAAACAGATGCAGAATTACGAATGCTATAAGTTGCTAGGTAAGTCCTTTTCAAAATCAAAGATATTGGGGGTGATTTTGAGTCTGCACTAGCCGTGACGCAGGCGGGAAATCCAGAGAGAATCGCGTTTCCCGATATTACCCGCCCCTCGCTGGTGATGTCATGAAGGTCACACTCCCACAGGGTATGGACCTCATTTAAATAGGTTTTAATGTATTTGAGTATCATTAACTGGGTCCCCCTCCACATGATTTCCCATGCTAAATATTCATATCACGTCGACGAGGTTTACAGCATGTTTGGGCAAACGAGATTCAGTCGAATGGAGCCCTCCGGGGACGCAGAGGTAAGAAGAATCCCCTGGAAGGGAGAGGGATATTCCTCGCACAGGTTGGCACTGCCAAGTAGGCACAGTGCCAGCCTGACAGTGCCAAAGCTGAACTGTGCTGGGGCAGTGCCAGGGATGGGAGCCTTCTGGGGTGGGGTTCATTTGTGTGTGGTGGGGAAGGGAATTGGACATTGAGGGGGTGGGGTGAGTGCCGGCGACACCTCCAGGGTGGTGAGTGGGGGAGATGGAAGGGGATGCCGGTGGGGGGTGGGGGGGGGGGGGGGGGGGGGGGGGGGGGGTGACGGCCAATACCTCGGTGGTAGGACACAGTAAGAAGTCTTACAACACCAGGTCAAAGTCCATCAGGCTTGTTTCAAATCACTAGCTTTCGGAGCACAGCTCCTTTATCAGGTGACCTGGTCAGCAGATAAAAGGAACACCCTCACTTGCATGTTCCCCTCGAAGTCACCCACCATCCGGACTTGGAACCATATCACCATTCCTTCACCGTCGCTGGGTCAAAATTTCAAAATTCTCTTCCTAACCGCATGTTCCTGCAACAAATGGACTGCAGCTGATCAAGAAGGCTACTCACAACCACCTTTTCAAGGAAAATTAGGGATGTGCAATAAATGGTGGTCTAGCCTGTGACACCCGCATCCCATGGAAGAATAAAACTAAATTCAACAAAATCCACAAGATTTTTTAATCTAACTACTCGAAGTACATTTAATTTTTTTACAAATAAAATTCAGAAATATTTATGCTCAATAACATCATTACCCAAATATTCAGTATAGCAGCCTGTTGCTTATGTTTGAAGGAAATTACAGACACTAATTTTTAAATTTCACGATTATCAAATCAATGTTCCTTATCCATAAAGGAAATACTTTGCTGAATAAAACATAGTTAAATGTAATTGACCTGCTTCAATTCAGCCTGAATATCATTTTCTTATACGTGCGGGCAATTGAGTTTGTGTGCAATGTCCCTTTAAGAATGGAATCACAAGACCTGCATGACATCTTCGCTATTTTGTGGGCTTTTGGGAGTCTATTGCCAAACATTGTACAGTGAAGATCAATTCAGTAAACTTCTGTTGATCTTGCATTAAACCCAAGCGCTTCAGCAATCTATTTCTTTTGCTCCGTTAGTCAAAAGATATATACAACAGTTTACAAAAAGAAAATTTGCGATTGTGACGAGGAACGGAACGGATCAGCAGAAAGAAAAAATATCTCTTACAAGAAGGAAAAAAAAACATTGGAGTGCAGCAGCTTTAACAGATCAATAGCTTCAACAGGTGAATTGATCAGCAGAAGGTCAGAAATCACTGAAATCATCGGAACCGGTAGGGTTTTGGGACAAAAATTCCAAGGAAGGGCCCATACCAATTTAAAACCGGCAATCTGAGGAGTCAGGCTGCAGGGCTCACCACGTACAGTAAAGTAAAACATGGAGGTAGAACAGGGCCGAGAACAAAAGATTATCATAACTTGCATTTAAGTTAAAGCTATTACAAATTGGCAATCTATCTTGAACTGGACCACTAAATTAAGCAAAGGGGGACGAGCTTTCCGATACCATGAAAAATGGCGGGAATCTTTGAGCAGATGGGCTATTTTGACAAAGACTCAGAGAACTAGAATTCATTTTCAGAGAGGTTCCATTATTATATTCTAGCCAATAAAATTTCGGAAGAGATAAGGACGCGATTTACCAGCTGCGTCCCTCCAGAATCAGGAGGGGACACTGCTGGCATTTGTCATGATATGCAGACATGCAGATAATGATAGACAGACAGGCAGCTAATGAACACAGAGACCAGGACATGACCAATGAGCTGGCAGGACACTCAGGGGTGGTATCTCACTATAAAAGGCATGAGGCACTCACACTCCGCCTCTTTCCACTGATGAACATCTAGAGTGAGTCAGGGTGTATGTACAGTATTAAACCTCCAGCACGTGGCTAAGAGCTAGTCTGGTTCAGTCAGACAGAGTAACCACACTTAGGTTAGCAGAGAGTCGAACTCATAGAGAACTGTTCTACTGGTTCAATAAATCAGATTGAACTAACTTTAAGGTCTGGAGGGTGTTTTGGTTAAAGCTGCATCCAGTTGCAGCCTGTGTTATCCCAGAGTACATAACACATCAGTATCCTTCCCCAGAATTCCTGACGGCTGTTAGGCCTCATGAGCTCTGGTTAGATCTGGATCCTGTCCACAATGGGCGGTACCTAGTCTTGCACAGTTAAGTGAGTTTAAGAACCCACTTAACCGTGCTGGCCCCAGATTGACCGGCCACCTGGCATCTAACGGCCTCGCTGAGGAGAACCCAGCTGTTTAGTACAGGTCCCACAAACGGGAACCAGGCTGAATGGCATCTGCCGGGTAGTGGGTGGGGTCTCCCAGGCAATCTGAGGGCCCCGGGTGGTCTTGGCAGTGCCAAGGTGCCAACCTGGCATTTCCGCCGTGGGGTTGGGCCCAGGGTGTGTAAGGGCTCGAGGACCCCCCCCAACAGGTGTTAGGGAGTTAGCAGGGCCCAAGGGTCGCGTTGGGAGATTAGGGCGCCATTTGAAAATGGCCCTCAGATCGCTTCCTGCACTAAGTAGCTCCGATCGTCGAAGTGTGGCCTTGGGCGGGCATTCCTACTGGGGGACGGAAAAAAAAAAGTGGCGTTCGAAGCGCTGGGAACCGCCCTCGATTCCCGCCCAGAAAGGACTCTTTTTTTGTTAAATTGTGGCCTAAGGTTCCTGCATTCCTAATTGGAAGCAAAACTTTTAATTTGCTACAAAACTTAGTTCAGCCTGAGAAACCTGGGGTTAAGACAGATCAAGAATTGGTTAAAATATCAGAAGATCATTATTTACCAAAGCCACTGATTATTGCGGAGAAGGTTTGAGTTAATCGAAGGAATCAGTTAGAAGTGGAAGATATTGAGTGGTTTGTTGCAACCTTTGAGTGACTTAGAGTTTTCCAAATTTGGCGACTCGTTAGATGACACAATTAGAGATCATTTGCCGTGTGGTTTGTCTGAAGACTGTGTTAGAAATTGCTGACCTTGCAGCGGAGGAGAATGCTCAGCTCAGCGCAAGTATGAGGATCTATAAATTGGCTGTTGCACAGAAGATACCTACCCAGCAACCGGCGTGTCATCGCTGTTTACAAACAGGCCATTCACAGGCTGACTGCTGTGGCAAGGATAGCCAATGTAAAAATTGTGGCAGAACTGAACACACAGCATGAGCTTACTGGAGCAAAATAACTTCTCCAAAGAAGAACGCTTAAAGGAACATACTGAACATGTTCAAAGTAGAAATAAAACAAATTCAACAAAGAAAATTCACAATGCGAAAGAAAAGAACAACTACAATTAAACTAAAAAATTCATTCTTTTTTTAAATACAAATTTAGAGTACCCAATTATTTTTTTCCCAATGAAGGGGAAATTTAGCATGGCCAATCCACCTAACCAGCACATCTTTGGGTTGTGGGGGTGAAACCTGCACAAACATGGGAAGAATGTGCAAACTGTAGAATGTGCAAAAGTGACCCAGGGCTGAGATTCGAACCCGGGTTCTCAGCGCCATAGCCCCAGTGCTAACCACTGTGCCACCCTAAAGCAATTCATTCTAATGAAGAATTGAAGCTAACTGCTCTCAGTCCAGGGTGAGTCACACTGTTTGTGTAGTGTCAAAACTGAATTGACAACCCATTAAGATGGAGGTCAATATGGGGGCTACCGTCTCCCTAATTCCTGAAGTTATTTCATAGAGTCCATTCAGCCCGTCGAGTCTGAACCAACCCTCTGAGAGAGCACCCCACCCGGCCCAATCCCCCACCCTATCCCCGTAACCCCACCTCATCTTTGGACACTAAGAGGCAATTTAGCATGGCCAATCCACCTAACCTGCACATCTTTAGACTGTAGGAGGAAACCAGAGCACCCAAGAGAAAACCCACGCAGACACAGGGAGCATGTGCACACAGTGACCTGAACCCGGGTCTCTGGCACTTTGATGCAGCACTGCTAACCACTCTGCCACCGATCTGCTCATGCGTGGAAACGTAATATCTGCCTTTGAAACCAGCTGATGTGATCTTGAGGACCTATACTGAAGAGATAGTGCCACTGAGAGGTTATACCACAGTCAAGGTTGAACTAAATGGACAAACCACAGAGTTACTACTCCATGTGGTACAAGGAAGTGTTCCAGCTCTCTTTGGCCACTCTTGAATGGAAGGATTGAATTGGAGCACTGTCAACAGCTTACTTGATTCGACAACGGATTTATAGACCATAATGGAAAAATACGGCAGTGCTTTTGAACACAAGCTGGGGTCCATGAAAGGTGTACAGGTGCCCCTGATGATTAAAGGAAAATAGACAGCCGAAATGTCTCAAGGCAGTACCCTATGCAATATGTCTGAAGGTAGAATCTGAACTACTGAGATTTGTGGAAACAGGAGTCTTTAAGCAAATTAATGTGGCAGCTGAACCTCAACACCTGCTCACCATCACTCACAGGGGCTGGTTTAGCACACTGGCTAAATCGCTGGCTTTTAAAGCAGACCAAGCAGGCTAGCAGCACGGTTCAATTCCCGTACCAGCCTCCCCGAACAGGCAACGGAATGTGGTGACTCGGGGCTTTTCACAGTAACTTCATTGAAGCCTACTTGTGACAATAAGCGATTTTCATTTAATTTCATTTCAAAGGCCTATTCCGTTACAAGAGATTGCCTTTTGGAATAAAGTCAGCACCAGCTATATTTCAATGCTCAATGGGCCAGATTCTTAGTGGTTTACCGGGGTAGACTTACCTAGATGATATATTGATAACCTACACAAGTGATCAAGAACACTTGCAACACTTGGAAGCTACACTAAAACAACTTCAAAATACATGGGTCGTGTGTCAGGAAAGATAAATAATTCCATCCAGACCTCTGTAAAATATTCTGCACATGAAATTGATACTAAGGGTCTCCATAAAGCACCTAAAAAAATGAAAACTATTTTGGAGGTTCCACGACCAACGAATGACACTCAGCTTAGGTCATTCCTAGGGTTAATCAACTACTATGGAAAATTCATCCAGAACTTAGCAACCCCACTGAAACCGTTACATACGTTGTTGTGCAACAAAACAGGCATGGCAATGGATACCGGAATGTGAAAAAGCATATCAATCGGCAAAGAAGCTCTGAAAAACTCAGAAGTGTTGGTACATTTCAACCCAAAGTTATCATTACACCTTGCCTGTGATGCTTCACCGTACGGTGTCACGTATACAACCTTAGGGGAAGAAAGACCAAAAGCTTTTGCATCTCCTACATTACCAAGTACAGGATCCAACCACATTCAGTTGGAGAAGGAAGCACCGAGTTTGGTATTTGGTGTTTGAAAATTCCACTAATACGTGTATGGTCATCACTTCACATTGCTGATGGACCACAGGCTCTTAACAGCTATTTTTAGGCTATATGGTCATTAGAATTATCTGCACTCTCCTACGAGATCAAATACCGTCAATCCGAAAGTCATGCCAATTCGGATGCATTATCACACTTACCTTTACAAGCTGGTCAAATACCACCTAGTCATGATAATATTTTTTACTGTTCGCAGATTGAGATTGTTCCAGTGACTGCAGCTCAAGCCAAAAGACATTCCAGAAATCGTCCTGTGATGGGGAAGGTACTGGAAAGGTACTAAATGAGAAGATAGCAGGAAAACACCGGAGTGGTGTACGCCGGCGTCAACGGGCCTCCTGGCCAGCAATGCACCAGTCTTTACAGGGCTAGCACGGCGCCAGAGTGCTGCGCGCTGCTCTGGCGCTGAAAGGTGGCCCTGTATGGCCGGCACGGACCTCGCATTCGCATGTTTGCCGTCTCCGCGCCGGCACGGAGCAACATGTTCAACAAGGTCCTTACAGCGGGCCGCGTGGAAGGAGGTAGGCCCCATCCAGATCGCGGCCGCCCGCCGATCGGAAGCCCACGATCGCGGGCCTGGACCTGGTGGAGGGCCCCCCCAGTCAGATCTCCCCGCCTTCCCACCAGGACGTTCATCCCAGCCGCAGGTCCGAGCTCCCGCCGGGTGGTACCAGGAGAATCGCTGCGTGGGCCTATTTCAGCGGCGACCGCGCGGGCACGATTCACGCCGATTCTCTGGTCGCCGGAGAATCGCGTCCTGGCGTTGGAGCGGCAAGCTTCTAAGGAGCAAGGTTCACTTCATTGTTGTATGAATACGTTTTGTGCAACATCGGTGGTAAGGGCGGCAAGTGGCATAGTGGTTAGAACTGCTGCTTACAGCGCTGAGGACCCAGGTTCGAATCCCGTTCCCAGGTCACTGTCCGTGTGGAATATGCAAATTCTCCTCGTGTCTGCATGGGTTTCAGTGGGCGGTACGGTGGTACAGTGGTTAACACTGCTGCTTCACAGTTCCAGGGTCATAGGTTCAATTCCGGCCTCTGGTGACTGTCTGCGTAGAGTTTGCACTTTCTCCTCGTGTCTGCGTGGGTTGCCTCCCGGTGCTCCGATTTCCTCCCACAGTACAACCTTTGGTGTCCAAAGGTTGGGTCGGTTACTGGGTTATGGGGATAGGTTGGAAGCCTGAGCTTGGGAAGGGTGCCCTTTTCAGGTGCCTGTGCAGACTTGATGGGCCGAATGGCCTCCTTCTGCACTGTAAATTCTATAACAAAATACCACAGTACGCAAACCAGTTTTGCTTTTGATGAAAACAAAGCTGAAGATTTACTCTTTGATATGTCTTGAGACATATGACACAATAAAGCGAAACCAACAGTCACAGATCTTGAGATGAGGAGGTATCTCATGGAAATGCTCATTTCAACAAGGAGAACAAGTGTTAGCCCGCAGCTACAGAACGAGTGAGAAGTGGATCCCTGCGAAGGTATTCGCTCAGACTGGTCCAATATCCTACACAGCCCAGACAACAGACAAACTCTTGTGAAGATGCCTCGTGGATTAATTATTGCATTTGTGTACCAGTGCCAGAACTACCTCAAGAGGCAACGGTCTCCATTCCATCTGACTGTGCAACGTCTCGCTCATCTACAGAAGAAGAGATTGCATCAGAAGTACCTGCTACTACTAATCTTCCCTTGGAAACAGAGTCTGTAATGTCTTCCAGGGTAGAGACATCTAATGGAGAACCTGAAAGTACTTCTATGGTCGAGAATGTCAAATCAGTGCAACCAGTGATAAATAGACACCCAACTGGTCGTCTATCTTATTGACTGTAGTATTACCATGTAATAATATGATGCCTGCACTTGTATATAGATGTTACTGACTATGTTAAAATACTAGTTATTGGTGGTTTGGATCTTCGAAGTAAAGGAGGAGGGATGTTATATTTGTGGATTATTATTGTTGTGCGAAATGTCTCTTTAAGAACAGTCACGTAACATGCGTGATATCATTGACTACTTTGCGGGCTTTTGGGAGTCTAGTGCCAAACCTTGTACAGTGAAGATCTATTCGATGAACCTCTGTTGATCTTGCATTAAGCCCACAGACTTCAGCAATCTATTTCTTTTGTACTGTTGGTCTAAAAATTCTAAAGAATTTATGTTTTTCAAATGCATGCACATTTGGTCTCACTAATTAATTTCAATATATATGATTTCTTCATAGGTCCACAGTCAACCGTTTTATGGCATTATAATAAATCGCTTATAATTTGTTTATTTGGGTGTAGAACTATTCTTCAGGTAAGTGCATGTTCAAAAACAGTATTGTCCTGTCAGTAAAACAGTCCTTTAACAAGTATTTACACTGTAAATAGTCTTAGACCAGGTTCTAACTAGGCAGAACAATGTTTACATTGCTTGGCTCCTTCTTGGCTGGAACTTTAACTGTCCTGTTCAAGAAAGAACTCAACACATAGCGGGATACATTGGCATGGCTGTTTCCCAAATGTTGGAAATTTAAATTGTCCGAGAACCATAAGGGGAAATTTCACTTTTATAAACATTTAAACTAAGGTACAAGTTGTTCAACATATCCTCTGAAAGTTTTGCAATGCAGGCTTGATACTGCACTGGTGGTGTGAGATTACCTCCTCAAGGGAATTGCAGATTGCTTTTCGCCAGTCAGATTAGATCCTTACTGAACTAACACTGCCAGTTCAACAATACAATGGTGAAATCATAAAGGATTGGGGACCTGCCACTGGAAACAAATTAGAAAGAAAATTGAATCTCCCAGCGGATTACATCTGACCCACACCTACAAGGAATGTTTTAACTCTTTCCACCTGTAATTTCAATTGACCTGACCAGCAACCGTCTATGGCACATATGAGTTTTAACCTTCTGTCCACACTGGCCTCATTGCTGCTACATACTGCAATGACTTAAAGAAGGAGGCTGGCAAGACAAAAGGGAATCAAGCAACCTTTCCAACTGCATGCCAAGCTTTATCCAATAAATGGGGAGGGTTAGCGACAAGAGGCATCCAGCTGTAAAACCACCCGCCAAATCCAAAATAAAATGTTTGATATGAAGGGTGATCAAGCTGCATTGTGGCAACCCCATGTAACATGGGAAAAGCCAAAAGAGGAATCAAGCAAGCCAAGCTTTATCCTAGTAAGTCTACTTTAGAAATACATGTAACAAACAAATTTAAAAACTTACCTGCTTGTTCATGTTCACAAATATATACGAGTTTGGAAAAAGGGAATAGGAAGCACACAATACAATACTGGCTAGGCAGTTGAAAGTAGTTTCAGAAGACAATGGTGAGAAGATAGGTTGGTTAAATAAACAAGAACTTGCTTTCACATAGGGTTTTATCACAATAAAACATTTCAAAGTGCTTCACAAAATGAATTGCTTTTTCTTTTTCTGGAGTGCAGTAACCGTTGTCATGTAGACAAACACAACATCCATTCTGCCTCAGCAATAAAGGAGTCAAAATCTATGGAGGGGTGGGGGTGAGAGGCTGGCAGGAAAGTAAAATTAAGGCCACACAGTCAGATCAACCATGATCTTACTGAATGGCAGAACAAGCTCAGGGGGCAAGTGGCCTACTCCTATTCGTTATGTTCTTAATATCCTATAACTGCGATGAAATAAATGACTTGTTAATCTGTTTCATTTCTTTTGATATTGGTTGCAGAGGAATGTTGACCAGAATGCAGGATGAACTCTTTGCCGAATAATGCTGTTCTCTGAACAATGCCATGGTACTTTTAACAGCCTCCTGAACAGACAGATGGGATCCTGGTTTAAACTCAGTTATGAGAACTGCAGCTTCAATAATGCAGGATTCCTTCAGTACTAAACTAGAGCAAGAGCATCAGTTATACTTTCAGGGCTGTTTATTGGTGCAGGGCTCAAAGCTAGAACATTCTGATCCAGAAACAAGCAACTTAAACTGAGGCTGAATTTATATTGGTGTCAGTGTGGTGCCTGTGACACCAGTTCCTGCAGAGTGACAACTCCATTTAAACCAGCTGATTCCATAGGATTTTTATCCTTGGGCTTCAGCCTTTGCGGAAGTGCTACCTATACTTTAGGTTTGCCATTGGCAATGCAAGACCTGCACATCCTGAATCGGCAGTGCAAGCACTCCACCCACATTGATATAAAAGCTGCCTAAGCATAATATATTAAAATAATTTAAACAGCATATTTTAAAAGTCTGTTAATATCTAGTGTTGCTTGGCTACAGCTACTAATTCACAAACATTCACCAGTATTTCAATTTAAAGCTTACAGAAACTCCCACATAAACAAAAAGTTTTATCATTTTAATATTCACATAACTTCTTTTGCTTGCAATATCCTCTCAGAATTTACATATTCAAATTATAAATTATTTTCTTGCTCAGATTCGGTGCTGCAAAACCAAAACGTCTGAGCATTGAAGGAAATTAATCTTCGGGTTTTGAGGCAAAACTTGCTGGTCAAGTTCAGACATTCACAGGTCCCATTAATTTTTAAGTGGGACCAAAGAATGTGCAGATTAGGCACATAATTTGCCTCATTACTAAATGAATGTATTTTGTGCCTCTTTTACACCCTTAAAATGTATGCCCAATCTCTACCCCTATGTCATTCTTCAAACCCATCCTACATAGTATAAGTTCTTCAATTTTTTACATGAATCAAATATTGGAATTTCTTATAATTGATTGGCAAATTTAGTTAAATAAATTGTACTGTGGGATGAACTACCAAATAAATGTATTAAACCCTTCTCTCGGTGGTGAATTTCTTTCTAGCAGAATAATAATAACCGCTGTTATAATAATCTTTATTATTGTCACAAGTAGGCTTGCATTAACACTGCAATGAAGTTACTGTGAAAGTCCCAAAGTGTTCGGGTACACTGAGGGAGAATTCAGAATGTCCAACTAACCAAACAAGCACGTCTTTCAGGACTTGTGGGAGGAAACCGGAGCACCTGGAGGAAACCCACACAGACACGGGGAGAATGTGCAGACCCATGACTAATTTGGTAAGGCTTCTAGGCTTTATATAATCAAATGGATGTGGATCCAAAACTATTCAATGTCTTTTGAAATCATTTAATTTGCATGAAGACCTTGGCCTTATCTGTCTCTCCTTGGAATCAAAAGCACATCACTGACAAGAATTTTTGCTACTGTAACATCAAATGACATCTTTCAGCAGAACATATCATTCCATTGTAATGAAAACATTGTATCCAATATTAACACCTCTAGTAATGAAAGACTTGTACAATTGCAAGTCGGTTTTGAGTACATTCAAGTTAATGAATAACGAAGAAGAAGATACTCAGTGATAAATCAATTGAACTGTTCAGCAGACATCAAGTGAAAACTTCAGGCTTATAAATGTTAGTTGAACCACAAAGATTAGTTGGCAGTGCTTAGTTCACTTCCTAGTATCCAGCCTTTGATAAAGAAATGTACATTGTATGGAATTTTTCAAATAAGTAGGAACATTTCTAGGTTTCTAGTTATTTTCTGGTGTAATCCAGCACCAAACTACACTTGTAGTGATTGTTACTCTAATTTGGGACATCATTACTGTTGGTTTCCCAGGAATGAGTCTGTAGCTGATGATAGGGAAATTCCTTACAATGTACAGTAGGGAGGAATATAAATTTCAAACCATGACTAATCCAGATGATCTTCCACAAAGTTGCAATGGTTACAAATGACAATCGGAGAAATGCAAAACCTCAAACCACTTGTAAGATTTTTGAAAAAAAAATAACAAACATAATCATATACTTTTAATTTTAATACAAAGTAATGCTGTAGTACTCAAAAGATTTAAAGATGTTCAGGTTTTATTCATTATTCCTCTTTCTAAACTACTTTAGTAAAGCCCTATTAAATACCTGGGAGAGGGGGCATTCTTTTGCCAGTGTGCTCTGGTTCATTTCTTTCAGTAGTTCCTTCAGAGCATTTCTGACGGTTGTGTGTGTCCACTGTTCAGGTGGCAAGTCTTCCAGTTTTGGGCAACTGCATGGTAAAATATATCATATAAAGGGGGGAAAAAATAGGACATTTCAGAACTGGTTCCTGGTGCAACATTCCTTCAAGATAGACAGATTTCATTTGGCACATCAAGCAGATGCATCTAGAGATTGCTCTCAGTCTCCTGATTGTTCTGATTAGTTAATTACTTTATACAACACATCTGCTGTATTGATGCATGAATTATACATCAGCTGCATGTGGCGACTATTATTTCTTGTTACTTCTACCTTCTTGCTCCAATGCGTTTGGTAAAATAATTCAGGCATTTAGAAATGTGGGAGCTAAAGACAGAGATGAAACAGTAATGATGCCATGCAATTGTTGAGGCCCAGGGACTTGCATGTTGTGACTAACCTGTGTAACTGAATTTTCAGTGTGACCACATGATACACATCCTGCAGCATGTCTGCTACTGTGGCATCCGGTGCATCTGTCACATATGAGAGAGGGACTGGATTCCACTTCCCAACCTGGATCAGGCCTGTGACAGTCAGCATTAGGTAGAGTGAGAAACATCAACTGTTTATTCGCCAACAAGATGCTAATACTTTCAAACAGCCAATAAATTTCATTTATTGATTATTTTGCTCTGTTTTAACATTATTCCAGATTTCCTCAATTTTTATGTGTACAAAAGTGTAATAAAAGAACAAATTTACAATAATGAATTGAAAAAAGAGCTTTGGTCTCCTTACTCCTCATCATTAATTGACTTAAACATGCTTAACAAGTGTCATTACTAGAAATGTAACCTTTGCAGTGTACTCAAATCAAATAGATTCAAGATTCAAAGAAACCTAAATTAGAAAAAATAACTAATGTAAAAGTATTTCAAATGCTTTGTTAAATGTTTCAATATTATAAAAATTTGCTTGAGCCACAAATCGTTAATAATGAAGTGATGGTCAAGAAAGTATTTGAAATCATTCTCTATTTTCCCTGTTTAGATCATCAAAAGATAGCCTAAATATAAAATGATTCTCTTCCCATAAAAAGCAAAACATTTTGGCTTATGTATTTTAAGTATATTTAGTGTCAACAAAATGGTTCCGTTAATATGCAGTAAAATAAAGCGTACACAGTACATACAAATAAATACTCTACTTACACCAAAACTTAATGTCCAAATCAAAAAGAGTATTTATTGCTACATGAAATGAATAATTTAAAATTCAGAGTTCTATATTAAAAATCCATTGTTTTTTACTACAGTATCAAATTATTAAAGAAACAATGTCCTCTAATTTCATTGCTGATATGTAGTGCACATAGAAAATTGTAGTAGTTTTCTTCATTGCTGAAAATTGTTATCACTATGCTAAGATGCCTCATTCCTGTCACTACCTGTGATAGTACTTTCTTGAATTTTTGGCACGGGATTCTACATTTTTGCATTTTTCCTCTTTTGAGTTGGGAATGTAAACTGATTTTTTAAATCCTTGGCATAACTTTTGAACACAGCATATTAAACATATCTTTTAATGGGGAAAGTAAAATGTAACTTTTATTCTAGATCAGGATGTAAATATGAAATGATGTACCTTTAGCTTGAGCAGCAGAACTGTGGGAATATCCAAGAGAAAGCAGTGCCATCTCAACTAGTTGATTAAACAGCATATCCTTCCGTACCAGAACAAATTCTGCATGTTCTTCTTTACTTTCATACTCAATCGGACTTTCGAAGTGTTCCACCACACAGAAAACAGGGAGCATATTTCCTACAAAGAATAAGAAATGACTTACATATTTTTATACTGTACATTATGTAGGAGGTGCAACTATCATTCTAATAAGATTTATTAGTACCTACTGTAAGCTATAAATCACAATAAATGTGGTTGCTTTTAGAAAGCAATAAAACAATATGTTAAAACAAACATATATATGGATCACTTGTATGAGCAATTGGACGAGACTGGATTTCCAAAGAATCCACAAGTTAAATTTTATTAAGTAAAATATAAACATCCCTTAAACTCACTAATGGGTTTGGTCACCTGTTTAACTTCACAGAATGATTAGTAACTGCAATGTTTTAATCGGGAAGTAATTCATATCTGTTAAAATCATGCATGACACAAAATTATGTTCTGTCTTTACAGTGATGGATTATGATTCATCATTGTAATCTTTATAAGATAGTCCCACTTTTCTTTCCCAACATAATTGGTCTGGTAGTTCTAAAAACTGTTTATACAGCTCTTAGGATACTGACTAAATATGACGTCATTAAGTTCCTACCATCTTTTCCCCAAACTGTCATCACCTTCCTTCTTTTCATGATCTTTCACTTCACTGGCTGCTTCTTATTACTAATACTTGCCTATATTTCCAGGGCCAGCAACTTTATAACCTTCTAGTATTAAAGCAGTAAGTGATGGTCACCAATCAGTTCTAAAAATACTCAATGATGTAGATATGAAAGGCAGCATGAAGCTTTCGCATTAGGTTTATGAGTCTATGTAAACAACACATCTGCTGCAAGAAGTAATCAAGTGTATAGAATCCTTGTCTAAAACTGTACTGGCATCACAGTCTGCAAATATCACATAATGCCAGAGACAGCTGAAATCTTCTATTCAGGAATTTATGGCACTTATAACTTTGCAGGGATCATAAGTCTGTTTGATTCTGCTCCAGTTCTTGATGGTAAATGCTAATACACTCTGTTTGAAAACTGTAATAAATTATATTTTTGGTGCTTTTAACCTGGCTTGCTTTATACATATATGCACTTGGCTAACAATCAATAAATAAGGTAATCAAAAGTAGAGGCCAAGGAATTTGCTGAAGTGCCTTTTTCCAGTTCTAATAGATAAAGATCTAACAATACAGGCTGCTGTGTCCATTCATTTCATAAATAATACATTCCTTGTTGTCTGTAAACAGAGAAAAAATAAATGATTGTTTGATAAATGTTATGGCAGTTTGAACAATAAATTCTGCTGCCTTCAAACTATTTTATTTTCATAAATATCCTGGCTTATACATTTAAACTGTGGTCTGAAGGAAATTTGCTTTGCAGTCAACTTTGCGTTACCACGGGAATGTCAAAACACCTAGATTCCTATTTTTATTTCTATATTAGTGAAAGCAGGTTGCACACACTGGTACCTTTATTATAACCGATTTTCACCAGCTGGCCCGTGTGTTTGAGTGAGACTCCAGTCACTTTGGCACCCATGCTACCCAGTCTGTTGCGGATGGAGAGACTCCCATTCTGGTCCAAGCGGGGGATCTTAGCCGGGGTACCTTTAGGATCAATGACATTGTTGTTTTTTTCTGAATTCTCCTTCACTTGCACTGTTTCACAGGGTTTTTCCATGCTCACCACCAATTCTCAGAGATCACCTACCAAGTTTAAAGAAAACCACTTCAAGATATTACTGAGGTCAGACTCAACAACAAATATAGAGGATTAATGTGGAATGTCCAGATTTTCTAAGACCAGCCTTTCTTTATTTAAAAATTAAGGTCTCGAAACCTGTAAAGCACAGCATGTCGATGTAGCTTTTCAGAAAGACACAAGATCCAAATCCTTCAGAACAGGATGTCAAAATGTGAGGACAACTTCATTATCCAGAATTAAGACTACTACAGTGAAAATGTTGTCATTTTAGGGTGCATACATCCTCAAATGATAGAACATTCCCAAATTTGAGGTCCAGAGTTCAGACTTCAGGCCTGTGTACATCACAAAATGAATGGTCACATCTCGAAGTGTTCCAATTTTGACTTGGTAAAAGATGATTATTTATGATACAACCAAATGATAAGATGCCCACTGCAGCATTTCGGGCTTATATCATTGCATGTTTCCGTGAACTACAGCAAATTCCACTTTTCATTGACTACAGTGACATCAGATCAGTACCAAAATGAGGCATTCTCATCCCAGCGCCACAATGGTAACCTGCTGCCTAGTATTTATTTTGAAGCAAATAACGCACGGTTTCGTCCTCACCACCTACTTTACAACTTTTTCCTGCGCTACCAGTTCCATGCATTTTAGAAATTCCACTCCAGGATTTCACGTTTACATGTATTTTAGAAAAAAAAGACAAAGAAACAAACTAACCAAAGCGGTATGGGTACACACACACACACACACACCACACACACAAAAACGCTGTCGTTATCGTGTGGCATCTTTTTCTGAAAAAACTACAAGAAATACAATTCCGACCGCAACCAACTCACCCACTTCTCTGCGCGGAGCTAAAAGGCAAACTTCCAAGGCATAAGAAAAATAGCAACTCTTCACTTCGGACTCTTCGTGAAAACTAACAGCCGGACCGGTTGGTTTCTGGACAACATATAGCTTCGAGATATTATTTCTTCTCTTTTGGAATTTGTTTTTTTTTAAAATGATCTTCTTCGGATTGAGGGGGGGGGGAGAATCTAGTTGAGGGAGGTTGGCGGGGGGGGGGGGGGGAGAAGACAGCTAATATGGTTTTTAAAAAAGCAGGAACTTGGGACACAAAACGTGATATATGTTGTTTTCAACCCCAAAAAGTGGTGGACTTTTTGTTGTTGTTGCTGTTTTAAAGTCCAGTGAAAGCTGTGGTGTTTTTAGTGGCGGTGGCGGCTGTCCCTGAGAGTGTGTCTCTCTGTCTCTTCCTCAGTCAGGACGGAGCCGAGCGGCTTCACATTAAATTATTAGTTGCTTTGAGACTCATCACTCCTCTTCTCTTCCCTTCCTCCTCTCAGTGCTGAGAAAATAACCCTTCCAAAACATGTCGGGTTTTTTTTTTTAGGCAGCGACAGTCCACCCGGGCTCTGCCTGATTTGGGCTGCCTTTCGATTGCATCACTCCTTGTAACTGTCAGAGCAATTTGTTGAAGAAAAATAATGAAAAAAAAACCCCGGGGTGGGGGAGGGAGGACAATTTCCGGCTGGCGCGCAAGAATTTTTAATCAGCTTGATTACTGTAAGACGGCTCTGCATTTATTACAGATAATAATACCACATGATCAAATAATTATAGCACTGGCTCAGCCTCAGGGCTGGAGAGGGAGGGTGTGGGGGGGAAGGCAGTGATCAACAACAAACAGGAGGAGCTTTTCAACTCGTCACTGCTGCATGCCATCGGCACTGTCAGTGAGTGAGAGTGTGTGTAAGTTAAAATAAAACACACAGCGCTATCGAGAGGGGAGGGGGTTAGTATGAGGAGACAGTCTTGACCGAAACACCAGCAACAAATACAGCAGATAGTCAAAAGCTACTGGAAATGATTTCATGCCTAAGAGCATGATAGCATTTGTTCTGTGGGAGGCGGCCAGATGGATGGTTTACACACACACACACACTCGCACCTGCAGACGGACACAGACCTAAACATACGCATAATGAGCGCTAATATGCATGAAGGAAGATGCAAGATACGCATACATAAAAAGGTGTACACGTGTTTATATTTGCGTGCCTCTCTGATTATGTATGCGTGCAGGTGCGGGGGTTTAACATGTAGTTTTCAGAAAGTCACATTGGCTAATATTTTTTCGGGCTTTTCTTTTTCAATGAACTGTTCACCTGTGCTCTGCCACACGCTCCTCTGCCTCTTTAAGTCGGCAAGAAATTGTGGTTTGGACCGTGGACTTCTCACTAATTTTGCCAATGATCTGTGAATAGCTGACGAATGTTGTTTTCTTTTTGTTTGCGTTTGAGTCCATGCTGCCCGTTTATCTCCCATCCTATCCTAGAATGGGACACTGCTGCCACACAATAATACATTGAGTTAAAACTGGCAGAGGCCAGCGAGGCCGGCATGTTTAAGTTGAAGCTGTTGTTCAAACTCAGTCATTTAGGCTGTACCCTGTAATTAGATTGTAAGTTCATTTCGTTTTATATTTGTTTCCCCATGTTAGCTGTATTGGAACCAACTTTTGTAAAAACAGTTTTTAGAAGGTACGGATCTATGAGAAAATATCTGCAAAATTCCACTATGGTTAAAGTTAATGTAAATGTGAATCAAAAAAACTGAAAAGGTGAATGAGAAATCAACATTTGAATGCCAACATCAGCCAAATGTGTTACTACTACAAATTGAGTTATGGGGCATAATTTTCCTAATTCCTTTGACCATAACATATATGCAGCAAATCTGTTATTCCTTGGACTCACATTAGTAGATGAACGAAGCAGAAAGAGACCATATGGTACAAAGTGTATTTATGTGTATAATATATGATCTGTACTGCTGGAGGAGACAATGTTGTGAAGCATCCCTTGTAATGTGCTCCAATATTTTGGGAGTTTCTGAAAAATTGAATATAAATACAGTAAGGACATTTAAATAATAATTCAGCAGCGTATAATTAGTGATGTTCCCAAAATAGAAAATGCCAGAAATACTCAGCAGGTCAGGCAATGTCTGTCTTGAGAACTGATGAGTTAACAGGTGTTGACTCTTCATTTCACTCATCTATTCTCTCCACAGATGCTAACTGGCCTGATGAGTAATTTTTGTATTTGTTTTGAGTATGCAGCATCTGCAGATTTTTCTTTTATCTTATTTAAAAATAATATTTGTTCTGTTTTAAATAAATAAATGATAAAATAAACTGTAATGTCTTGGATTCATTCATATAACTAAACCTTGTTGAAACAAATTCACAACAAACTTTTTCTATGTTCCTCAAACCATAGCAAGAAGTACCACTGATAAGAACTCTTCCTTTATTGGATTCCAAAAAGCACTGTGACAAGGTTTATTACCATATATGTATAACAATGATATGTGGATGGCTGATGTCTGTTCCTTAAGCAGATGGATGGTAAAATCCATCAAATGCAACTTTCCCTCTTCACTTCGCACCTGTCAAAAGGAACATTTCTTAGAAGTTGCTTCTGCTTTTTATACCTGTCTGTAGATTTGGATAACTTGCTATTACCATAGAAACTGAGATCCAGAGTCACACAGGTGGTATAACTGAATGCATAAAAAATTATTCCATAAATTATAATATTCCAGATCTTATAACCATGAACAATGAAGTAAATGAGTGAGTTATTTAGGTGAAGTATCATATAGAATTAGTATGGACTTACATTCAACATTCCATTTGTGGTTTATTAATGACAGTATTCAGCACTATTCCACTTAAGTTTTTGAAAATCTCAACAATGTTTTTTTTATCTGCTTTAAAATAAGATTTTTGTGCATCCATTTATTTCAACAGACATAGAATAAAACAGTGCCAAGGAGTACACTCAGTAGCCATGGGATTTCATAAAACGTAAGTAACCCTTGTGTTCGTGCAATTGATAATCTTCAGTGCCTTAGGGGGCTACTTTTGGGACATAAATTAGGATATGTTTCATTGCAAACAAAAAGTAACACATGGAGAAAATTGGCACCCGTTGACCACCTTAACCTATGTAGGCATGCGATAGAGAGGGAGTCATTACACCTGACAGACAGAAAAGTAGGTATTTACAAAGAGACAAAACACCATTTAGTGGAGACAGGAAATAATTACACATAAACATGACATGCCTCAGGCCTGATCTAACAGAGCATCCAGCTTGCAGTATGGGCATCAGCTAAATGCAAACCTTAACCCTTAACATTCTGGAAAGTCTCATTACGTTTGGACGGTAACCACTTAGTCTTACACTCAGTTGTAGACTTACACATAGCATTATGTGTTTAATCTGAAGCTCACCCATAATGCACATCTGTTTATTAATGTGGACTTTAACTGAATTTAAATGATTAACTTAAGAAGTAAATAAGGCGTAGGTTTTCACTCTTTCTTAGTAAGACCAAAGAATACCAAATGATTGCACATGAGCATATTTAGACAGAATAAGCAACAACTCCATGTCATCTTATTAGTGGAATTTTGTTGTGCCAGTACAATACTAGAGGATAACAGAGAGGTAGAATTATACTTGGCTTTCCTTGAACTAATATTTAAAAACGTAACCCAATAACAATATTAACTTGATTTATGGAGGGTAACACTCAGCAGATCAGAGATTTGTAATGACAATCTAATGTTTTGCAATTAAACAAAAGGTGGACGCTATGGACAGTTAATTGCTCCCATTCTAATCCCTTGTCTGTGTTTAGTTAGTTAATCTCAACTGTGGGTAAGTGATGATATGGTGGCAGGAAAGGTTGTGAATTCCAGAGGACAGGGTCATGGTGACTTAATTAGTCACTGTCAGAGGTAGAATATTGGTTAAGAAGAAATCTGGTGGGCACAAGGCACACAAAAACAGGGCGGGGTTATGCCATAATAATAATTGAAAATGAGGACAAGAATTTTAAAACTGACACATTGGGATAGAGGGAACTAGTGGAACATGGAGAGGACAGAGTTATAAGATCGTGAAAGGTAATGCAGGTGTGGACAGGGATGTGTTCATTTTTGCTGAGTTGAAGCTTCAGAGGAATTGAGGCCAGACTCTTGGAGAAGTTGAGCCTGGACATAATGAAGGCATGCGCTAGGTTTTCAGCAATGGAAGAGTGAGGTGAAGACAAACTATTTTCTAGAGGTAGAAATAAGTGGCTTAAGCTGTGAAAGAGGTAGGTGAACTTGGGGTCAATCAGGATGCTAAAAATTCTCACTTACTAATAGAATTAATGTGTACAGTGAGAGACATTCTGCAATTGACGCAGTTGCCCTGAAGTAAGGAGGGAAAATGTTCAGCTCCAGTCCTCTAGCAAAGTGCACTATTATGAAGACTGAATGGAGGCAGGAGTTTGATGCTCTCCACAATTGCTGACAATTAATTTTTAAAACACAACACATCCACAAGCTTTGAATTTAGTATAATTAAATATTAAACTATATTATGGACATACATGTCGTTAAATTTAAACAAAAGAACCCCTGGATGTTCCCAGGCGGCATCCTGTGAATAATTTCATAAATGGGCAGCAACAATTTACCGAGGTAAACTTTTTCATGAATCTGTCTTGAGGAATTCAAATAGAAAATTTAAACATCTGACTTTCCTTCCCTGATTTTCTTTTTTATTGGCTCCTCCTAAATGCATGGACTTCTTATAATGGCATGATTTTGGGAGATCAGCTGTCATTCACTTGTGAACCAAGCATGTCAGTAGGCTATTTAACTGACGGACCATTACAGCCAATTTCATTCCAGGAATGCATGGAAGTAATTCTCACAGGGCTCAATAAATAGTGATCAGCATAAGACTTCATATGCTAAGGTCCTAAAGTCAATTGCAGCAGTGTGACTATCATTCCTGCTGAGGTGAGCAATCCGAGCAGAGACCAGGATCAAATCTGAGAGTTATTTATTGGTTTGTATTGATCAACTATTCACTGGACGTCTGAACCATCAAAATTCAAAAGTCTCAATAGGAAAACCACTGATACTTGGAATCATATTACTTTTGTTTATTTGAAAAGTTCCTGCTGTATACAAATCCTGATATTTTAATAAATTTGACATTTTTTATAGTTTCTAAGACATGGTTCATCATCCAATCAAGTCAAATTTATTAACATGTACATCCCTTTTCAGTGCAGTTTCTTATGCCAAGGATATTTCACAGATGTTGCAAATTAGATACATCATATTTCCCATTGTTTCAATTGAGCTAGTATTAGAGTGAACAGTCTGTGTTGATGGAGGTATGACAATTATTTTGTCTAATTGTTCAAATAAGCATAGAAGCTGTATAAGTGCCCTATAGGATGCTCATGAACAATACATATATCAAAGCCAGACTTTAGGAGGTCTGTACAGTCAGTAATCTAAGATGAAGTGTTGCACATAGAAAGCTGTACTTTAAAAAAATGTGATTCAGACAGGATTTGTATCCCTGCTGTACATGTCACAAAATAGATAGTGATTAAACCTCCCCAAATCAGGTGAAACTTCCACCTTTTATCTTCTTCGGACTTAGCACAAATTCACTAAACTATTTCCGATGAAGAAGACCATTCAGCCCATCACATCAATCTGCTCCCCCTCCCTCCAAATTGCAGCATCAAATTGTTTCTTAAATGATTTCAGAATTTTCCCTGCAGTACTCTATTCAGGGATCAATTAAACAGATCACTACAAAAATTAATTCCATTGCATTTGTTTCCACCTAATCCTACCATCCCACACTTCAATGTTTTCACTGGACTGCAGCAGACTATGTAAATAGAGTGCATGTTAGCATGAGCAAGTGCAAATTAATGGTCAGTAAAGAGGTCACTTGAATGAATTGATTTTGACTTCAACTAAACTCATTTTGGTTTATTTTGAAGAATTACAATTTGTTCCAATTTGGACCACTGCAGTGGATACATCAGACATGGCCTTTGTTAAAAATGAATGTATTTTCTATTATGCTTAAGCGTTGCACATTCAACCAAGATTAAAAATAGGTGTTTTTAATGTTTCTTTGTGTGGGCAGGTTGGGGGGGGGGGGGGGGGGGGTGCTCATTTAGGTAAGGAATATCAGTCATAGAGAATGGAACAACCAGTGTCAACATCAATCACGCCAAGGTCAGTTATTCACAGCCATAAGTAAAATCAAAATTCCCTCTATAATATTCACTGTTATATATTCCCAATCAGAGAAATCACCCCATACTGAACTACTGTGATATTTCCATTTTCCTTCCAAAACATTGCCTATTTGTTATCCCGCACCCATTAGTTGTGGGATTTGCCTGTTGAGATTGCCCAAGCTCATTTTTACATTCGACCTTTGCAAGTCTGAGGAAATCTTTATCCCATCATTCTGGCCAGATTTTGAACCTAAACCTCAAAGATAAACAGGTAGCATACAAAAAACTGCCCCACCATTCCTCTTTCATCTTAATTGTTGTTTTTCTGAGAAACTTACTGGTTTGTATCAATTTTTCGGGAATTTAGTATGGATCAATAACTGCTCATCAATAAAAGTAGAAGAATGCACAGGCATACTCTCTTCTGCTAATCATTTCCACATCCCTGGAATATAGGACGAGCATGAATCCAAATGTTTAAGACTCTAATCCTGATGGGGGAAGTGTAGAGAATGTATTGAACTCCTAACAGTCTGATGGTTTTTTGCATCTGAATCCCTGATTGTCCAGTGGAAAATCTTCCTCACTGAGTAACCAGTTTATAACATCAGTAGTGCACATTCAAAGGATCTGAACATAGCTCCTCCAGATCCAAGGTTTTACTTAACGCTTATTCAGTGTCAGTGTACATGTGGCCATTTTAAAGCAAGTGCCAGACTTGCAAAATAAAGTATTGATATCAAATGGTCACAACTTATATAGCTTTACAGATATAAGTGAATCATGAATGATATGCAAGTGTAAAAAGAAAGAAAAAAAATAGAAACATTTGTGGTCGAGTTCAATTTAAACAGAAATATAATCCTTGTCAAGGGTGCTAAAACGATGCAGATACTAATAAATTAATTTTAGCTTTTATGACCTGTTACCTACAGCCCTGTATTGGTCAGACATGGAAATTATACCAAAGATTTACACAACACGAAAAGAAATAATTGGAACCCCAGTGCCGAGTTTGCGTATCAAATCATCTACTCCATATAGTAAACAGTCATTAGAAAACTTGATATTGATAGAGCATCTTCTGAATTCAATGTTCCAGCTTAGCCAACAGCATGTTTTTGATCAATATCCAAAGTATTCCAATCTATCTGCACAAACAGTTCATTCTGCTGTGCAAATTCTACTTATCAATAAATGTATTTGGAATCTTGAGGTGGAGTTGAATTTACTCCTGCATGTAATTAGAGATCTCTTCTCATTAATATAATTCAAAAAGTGAATCTACTCTGAAAGATGGCATCTAATCTAATGCTAAATTGCATTAATTAAATTTGATTTGGAATTCCAAACCCTAATTTGGAAAGATGGAGGATGTGAATGTTCGTGATGCACAAAGCAGGACATACAATTATGTTTCTTTGCAATCCCTTTCTGAAAACTCCCACCCCTTCCCTACGGTCTCGATCCTAATAACTCACTTTCTGTAGCAAAAGCTCTGAAATGCCTTTTTTTGTTTGCCTCAGGCATGGGTTTGCCCTCTCTGTAGTAATAGGCTCCTGGACCACATGTATCACAGTTTCAGACTGTGGAATTTAAAGAGCTACCAGATTATCTTCCATCGCTTTTCCTATCTACAAGATGCTATCAGCACGATTCCTTCCTCTCAACACTTCCCAGAGGAGCTGTTCACTTCCTGATATCCTTGCCTGTTTTGCTTCCACCTCAATCTATGGCAGGTCCTCCTTTTCCAATTTCCCTTGCAACCAAAATACAGGAATGCACCATTTTATACCCTCGTCTGATGCTGCAATCACTCTTTCCCGTGAGCTGATAATTTAAATGATCTTTTCTCAATTTAGCATACTGTATGTGCAATTCAGAATGCAGCCTCCTCTCCAAAAGAGACCAAATGGCGATCAGTTGATTGCTTTATTAATATTTATTTTCTTTCTGCAGTGTGATCCTCTGGTTCATTACTTAAAACTCTTATTTCAAATCCATACTGATCTCTTTGCCCACCTGTCTGTTTCTCACGTCTACATTTTCCATTTTGGAGCTTTTCTTTAGGCTCCTATTTACTTTCTAACATTTCACTGCCTGATACATTCTTTGTTTATTATCCACTGTTTTTTTCCAACCTTTCTCACGTACCTGTATACCGGTGCAGAGATGATGATGTGCTTTTTGTCATTTTTGCCAGCACAAGTGACTTTTGATTTTAACTTCTGTCTCTCGCTCTTTGTTTTGTTCAATCATTTTAAAGATTACACTTCCCTTTCAGTTGCTAGTTTAGACAAAGGGTGAATACCTGAAATGCTAACCTGCCATTACTCGCTTGCCGATGTTAACAGACCTGATCTGTATTCCATCCTTTTATATCTCTGCTGGAGCTAAGGTTGGATTAATGGAGCAATGTAAAAGCTCATTGAACTTCACCCTATCTGGTCTTCGGTTGCTTGGAAATACTGACTGAAAAGGCAAAATGTAAATATTGCAGTCCCCTTTCTGTAAACTTGGAATGCTCAGAAGAGGCAGTTTGACTAGCAACTGCTTATTATGTGCCTGCCGCCGTTGTCGATTTACTGATTCAGTAGTGAAAAAAGAGATTTTTCCTTCTTCCTCACTTTTCCTTTGATTACTTTCCACATCTACCATTGCTCTGTCTCTCTCTCTTCAGTTGTCTTCCTTCACCTTGTAACATTGTTCTTGTGTCTTTACAATCTCTAGGCCTTAGATTAACCAGCCAGCATTGCGTGGGAAGGGAGCGTCCGCTTCCACCACTAGTGTGCAATTATGTTGTCGAGAGTTTAATCTTTGTTTTAAATTAATGAAGAGTCACTGAATTAGCACAAAATCACTATAACATTATTGTGGCAAATCTTCAAGCTGGGATGTGTGAACGTGTTGCAGACACAAGGTGGAAGTGAAGGTCATCTTCAAAACTGAACATGTTCACATACATGCTGCCAAACATCCTCCAATTCGCGGCAATGTATCGAGGGTTATCTGGGTATCACCATGTTCACCACTTTGATGGAATTCCTCTCGTTATAATTTGAGCAGAGAGAAATGCGCGCCTAAACGGTAAGTACAGTTTTGCGCTCAGGTCTTTTTTCTTCCGTCAAAATTATCCACTGGAATGATAACCTGCCACGCAATAACAGAAATCTGTTTCCTAATTGTACTTGTTTCAAGCACTATGAAAGGCAACACATTAGAAGCGGATTAACAGATTTCTCTCCAACAGGTTTACTTATTTCAGGTCAGGTCAGCTCCACCAACAGAATAATTTCTATGACCATATATATCCCGGGATTAAATGGATCGCTGATTTCACAACTTGAACATTTTGTCTTCACTGACTTCAATGGAGTGTACATTTGTATCGATGTAAATTAGTGATCCAGGTGCGAGGTGAAAATTACTCCCCCACCCCCCACAAGCGCATTGTGGGACAGCGTCTCACTGTGGACAACGTCTCCTTGTGGACAATATCTCACTGTGTCAAAGTCTCCCTGTGGACAATATCTATCTCCCTGTGGACAATATCTATCTCCCTGTGAACAAAGTCTCCCTGTGGACAAAGTCTCCCTATGGACAAAGTGGCCAAAGTCTCCCTGTGGCCAAAGTCTCCCTGTGGCCAAAGTCTCCCTGTGGCCAAAGTCTCCCTGTGGCCAAAGTCTCCCTGTGGCCAAAGTCTCCCTGTGGCCAAAGTCTCCCTGTGGCCAAAGTCTCGCTGTGGGCAATATCTCGCTGGGCAAACTCTCACTGGGCAAACTCTCACTGGAGATAATATCTATCTCCCTGTGGACAATATCTCCCTGTCAACAATGTCTCACTGTGGACAACATCTCCTTGTGACAAAGTCTCACTGTGGACAATAGCTATCTCCCTGTGAACAATGACTCACTGTGGACAATATCTCCTTGTGACAAAGTCTCCCTGTGGACAATATCTATCTCCCTGTGAGCAATGTCTCCCTGTGAACAAAGTCTCCCTGTGAACAAAGTCTCCCTGTGGACAAAGTCTCCCTGTGGACAAAGTCTCCCTGTGGACAAAGTCTCCCTGTGGACAAAGTCTCCCTGTGGACAAAGTCTCCCTGTGGACAAAGTCTCCCTGTGGACAAAGTCTCCCTGTGGACAAAGTCTCCCTGTGGACAAAGTCTCCCTGTGGACAAAGTCTCCCTGTCGACAAAGTCTCCCTGTCGACAAAGTCTCCCTGTCGACAAAGTCTCCCTGTCGGCAAAGTCTCCCTGTCGGCAAAGTCTCCCTGTCGGCAAAGTCTCCCTGTGGGCAAAGTCTCCCTGTGGGCAAAGTCTCCCTGTGGGCAAAGTCTCCCTGTGGGCAAAGTCTCCCTGTGGGCAAAGTCTCCCTGTGGGCAAAGTCTCCCTGTGGGCAAAGTCTCCCTGTGGGCAAAGTCTCCCTGTGGGGAAAGTCTCTCTGTGGGGAAAGTCTCTCTGTGGGGAAAGTCTCCCTGTGGGGAAAGTCTCCCTGTGGGGAAAGTCTCCCTGTGGGAAAAGTCTCACTACAGACAAAGTCTCACTGTGGAAAATATCTCGCTGTGGACAATATCTCTCTGTGGGTAATATTCACTGCGGACAAAGTCTCGCTGTGGACAAAGTCTCGCCGCGGATAATATCTCGCTGCGGGCAATATCTCGCTGTGGGCAATATCTCGCTGTGGGCAATATCTCGCTGTGGGCAATATCTCGCTGTGGGCAATATCTCGCTGTGGGCAATATCTCGCTCTGGTCAATATCTCGCTGTGGGCAAATGTTGCTGTAGACAAAGTCTCGCTGTGGACAAAGTCTCGCCACAGATAATATCTCGCAGTGGGCAATATCTCACTGCGGACAAAGCCGTGCTGTGGACAAAGTCTCGCTGTGGACAAAGTCTTGCTTTGGGCAATATCTCGCTGTGGCCAATATCTCGCTGGGGACAAAGTCTCGCTGGGGACAAAGTCTTGCTGGGGACAAAGTCTTGCTGGGGACAAAGTCTTGCTGTGGGCAATAGATCCCTATGGACAATAGCTCGCTGTTGGCAAAGTCTCACTGCAGACAAAATCTCGCTCTGGCCAATATCTCGCTGTCGGCAAATGTCGCTGTGGACAAAGTCTTGCTGTGGACAAAGTCTCGCCACAGATAATATCTCGCAGTGGGCAATATCTCGCTGTGGGCAATATCTCGCTGTGGGCAATATCTCGCTGTGGGCAATATCTCGCTGTGGGCAATATCTCGCTGTGGGCAATATCTCGCTCTGGTCAATATCTCGCTGTGGGCAAATGTTGCTGTAGACAAAGTCTCGCTGTGGACAAAGTCTCGCCACAGATAATATCTCGCAGTGGGCAATATCTCACTGCGGACAAAGCCGTGCTGTGGACAAAGTCTCGCTGTGGACAAAGTCTTGCTTTGGGCAATATCTCGCTGTGGCCAATATCTCGCTGGGGACAAAGTCTCGCTGGGGACAAAGTCTTGCTGGGGACAAAGTCTTGCTGGGGACAAAGTCTCGCTGTGGGCAATAGATCCCTATGGACAATAGCTCGCTGTTGGCAAAGTCTCACTGCAGACAAAATCTCGCTCTGGCCAATATCTCGCTGTCGGCAAATGTCGCTGTGGACAAAGTCTTGCTGTGGACAAAGTCTCGCCACAGATAATATCTCGCAGTGGGCAATATCTCACTGCGGACAAAGCCTTGCTGTGGACAAAGTCTCGCTGTGGACAAAGTCTTGCTTTGGGCAATATCTCGCTGGGGACAAAGTCTTGCTGTGGACAAAGTCTTGCTGGGGACAATATCTCGCTGTGGGCAATAGATCCCTATGGACAATATCTCACTGTGTGCAAAGTCTCCCAATGTCCCCCATTGGACAATATTTCCCTGTGGACATTATCTCCCAGTGGGCGATGTCCTCCTGTGGTCACTGTCTCCCTGTGGGAAAAACGGCAGACGGATAATGTCTGGACAATGTTTTACTGTGGACAATGTTCCACCTGGGCTTCGCCTTACCATGGGAAAGGCCTCGCTGTGGACAATACCTCATCATAGACAATGTCTTGATGTAGGTAATATTCCACGGTCGGAAATGCTGTATCATGCCTCACTGTGGACAAGGTCTCACTACAACGTCTCGCTGTGGAAAAACTCTCAGTATTGATGCGTGCATTCCAGGATCGGGAATGTAGGTTAATTGGCTGGCAGAGAGAACAGCAAGGTATAATCACCTTCTTCCTGCATATTCTCGGAGAGAATCAGATTATGACCCAGACTAAGAACTTTTTTTCTGAACAAATATTTTGAAGAAAACCCGCAGCGTTTGAGCCAGCGTTAAGGCTGACCTCGAGGGAGGTGTAAACTGAAGACAGGTGGAGACGAGGCAATTCAAAGCTGAACACGAGGCGGCCCAGCAATACACGCAGGCTGCTTCCAGAACAGTTACTAACTCGGGGGGAATGAAGAACAAGTGTACAGTTCCTAACCTGGAGGAATAATTGTTGGTCGGATGAATACGTTGAGGTGGGCCATTGTGTAGAGTAGAGAGGCCTGTGTTATTTCCCCCGCAAATTTAATGTTAGTTTTGTTCTATATTTCATCGGCAGTGTGACCGTTTCCTTTTACATTTGGGGTATAATAATATTCAGATGAGGTGTGATTAATTGCCTATACGATGGTGAGATAGATCAGCTCAGGTAAAATATTGGCTCAACATTTAGTTTTAAAAATATTTAGGCATTTTTTAAAAATCAGCAATAATCGGTGAACTATGTGTGGGACAAATATTTCACAATCATTTGCCACTCAGCCCTTCCAAAAGTGTTGATGCAAATGAAGGCTCGACCACAGAATGTTTACGGGCAGCGGCCAATAACCCAGATAAACTTTAACCTGATTTGCAGCACACCAGATCAGAGGAGGAACTCAATAAACACATGACGGGTTTAATAGGAGGCTTCCCCAGTTCATTTCACTGTGGTTCACATTTTGACACTCTTACAGTATTGCAGGCAGTTAATCTATTCATACAAAACACATAAGCACCACGATATTAATAGTAATTACCGTGATGTTTCATACAGGCAGATTAACGATATGGATCCTTTCCGTACAGGTGCAATGCTTATAAAGAGTATTTAGCGGGCATTTTTATTTAAAAGGCTTCTTTCAACATGCAATTAAGCCCACAAAGATCTTAGCTCCACAAGTATTTTCTTCAGGTTAGACTATTAAAAAGTTAAAGTGGCGCTAGGACACGCCAACTCCTAATAGCTCACCAGACAAGCTCTTAATAGCCACCATGCTACAGGGCTACAACAAACGCGCGCATCACGGCACACAACACATTCTTCTCTGCAGTATAATCAAATGTCACTGAAGAAAACATTCTTTCCACAGAATAAGGCGGTAATTGCTGCTACAAAAGCACCCCCACCACAACTGTACACACAACCCGCCACAAATCACAAGGGGGTTTCAAATAAAGGTAAGTAACATGCTCACCCGGGTAGACTACCTTAGAATTGTCGCCACATTTAAAGTTCCTGCTCTCTCCCCCCCAAACAACGTAAAAAATAAAATAAACTGCAGCGAATGCTCTGCTTTCGCCTCGATCAGTAAGAAAATATCTTCAAAGTCCTGGGACTTATTGATTTGCAAAAAACAAAACTTCTCCCGGATCAGCGTCCTGTGCGGCACAGTTCACAGCGGAGTAAAACAGAAACGCTCATGTCAGTGCGAGGTAAAGTATGGGACGTGTCTGCTTTCGTTTATTCACAGGAAATCAGCCTGGTGAAATATGCAAACACTTCCAGTTGTCGTTATTTGTTGAATGGAGGTGAACCGCAACAGGAAAGCGGGTGGCGATGCTGAGCTCTCAGCACAGCCATCCCGAGGCAGGCAGCACCTTCCGCGGGGTGGGACTGAGTGCGGCTACCAACCCTCGGGACGGTCAGAGCCACTCTCCCACCGCGCACTCTTAAAACACCACAAACTACCTGCCCAGTCATCCGAGCACTTTCGGCGCTTCGCGCCCCGCACAAAACTGAACCCAGGGAGGAAGGTAGGGTGAATAATTCAGGCGGGGCAGGAAGAGCATCGCATCATTTACAAGGGAAATTCGCCACCAGACAAGTGGACTGGCTGGAAATACGTTCCAACAAATACTAAATAAAAGACTGTTTCGGCACACCATGGTTCAGTTTGGAAATGATGGGTTGCAAAGCGAATGCATTTCAGAACACCACTCACCCTGGGCTCACAGCAGGAGTTTTACTTCAAGATCCCAGTAACTCGGGATTGATAGTTGAGGAATACTTTAACCTAAACACGCAACCTGGGGTGGGATACAGCAAACTCCGGCACAGAATGTTTCACTCTTGCACCTCCTTTCCATCAGTTCAACAATTTGCGACCAGCGCGACGATGTATTTTATTCTCTGCACCGTGGTTGTTTTGCTTGGATATTTCCAACCTCTAAGGTTATTATAATGGGGAGAAACACGAGCATAAAGGGATAAACGGCGGACTCTATGTCATTATTAAACACATGGACATTCATTTTCTTTACACTGCAATCAGAAGTTCTTGAAATCCTCGATTTCACTGAAGCTGACCACTGGCTTCTCCACTGAGCGGCTGGTTCAACTCTTACACCTCCTTTCCATCATTCCCAGGGCGCTGAATACCTCCTAACTGCAAGCTTATAAAATAGTTTATTTTCTCTCTTCCTACCTTAGTATGTCAGGATAAAGTGACACCGGACTCCTTTGTCCCGCAGTCTAGCCCATTCAGCACCTATTCATGACTCAGGAATCTTACAACACAGTGATGTTAAGCTAGCTATTTTATTCCCACATGTAAGAATAACGTGTTTTCTAATTAATTCGGCAGCATTAATTCCATATTCTAAGTGGTATGTCTTCTTCGTGTTAACAGGTAATGTAATTAATAGCATGTGATTTGAACATTGAGCCTGTAACGATGCACTTGCTATAAGTTTTCTCCTAGCTTTATTGTCTACTGTGCTCAGGTCAGTTAGCAATAACTGGAACGTGAATTCCTCATAGGTTAAACTAAACATATTTTATCATTAGAAACACATGTGCTTTGTCCATTTGGGGAATGGGGGATTGCAATGAACAGCGAAGGAATCAAATTGGCGTTGTCATTCCCGTATGATTTAGACAAATGTTGTTTTCGGTTTCATAAATATGAACAACTTTAGGTCGACTGATTCCTGTTATCGAGCCCAGCTCCTTTGTCTTAATAAAACTTATCAAGCAGAAATTATTCTGATTGGTTCAGGTTGATCATTGTATCAATTTGAAGATAACTGGAGTGAAGTTTATTTTTTGATTCTGTACAGAAATAAAACGGCTCATATATGCACCTGCACCAAGTAAAAACACATTGTCATGTCTCCATATGACAATGTAAGAATCCGAGCGACATTTTGTTGTGTAAACTTTCCCTAGCCTGCCACACCAGTTTTCTGAAAATATTTAAATATTTAGAAAGGTTTTGCATTTCTTTTAATCTCATTAATTTCTTAAACATTTACTCCCTTAGTAATTATTTGGGGTATAAATGGATATGCATACTTTAGGCATGCTTTCCCCCCCTTAAGGTATCATTTACTTTGTGTGTGGTTGTGCTTTACTGTTGGATGCAGCATGTTCAAAACAGGATATAATTGCTGATCTATTCAGCAAGGCGCCAGCCCACGGAACATTTTATTAATAACCAGGCGGATCCCAAACAGCTGTAGTTTAAATATTGTTTTCGAGTTTAAATCGCATTCTCCGATTTATGGTTCCACGCAAAACAGTCGTACTCTTCACGTAATGTTTGGTGCATTCTTCAAATTGGGGGAACCGAGCAGAAATGAAATGGCCATGTCCATCTAAAGGAATGGTTCTTTCAACATTGCATCTCCCTGAAAGGAAAGTTTTGCTGCTCACCCAGCATTCAAATTGCTTTAAAATGTTACAGTCATTTTATGTTCAAAGGCTAATCGCGCATATCTCTAATGCAGTTTATTTGCTGAACATAAATTAAATAGCCATGAGGGAAATTTTGATCACTCACTACTACTATAGTTTTGAGAGACTGTGGTTAATCTCAGCAAGCCTGTCCACTTGGTGGCGCACTCCATAACTACCTGGCCATATATTCCCAAACCACCAAGTTGAAATACAACAAATTTGTATTTTCAGGATCTGCCGCATTTTACGATCGTTGTTTCATTGACTACATTATGGTTTCATCTCACATCCTTGTTTTAATGTTTTTCACTTTAAAAAAATAAACTAACCACATTATTGTTAACATCAGGCAGAAGGTGAGCGAACCACATAAATATATTATTATTGCAAAGCCGATGCCTTTATGAAAATATTTTTATATTTTGGCTGTCCTATACTAAAAAAAAGGCTCTACAGTGGCGACCTTCATCAGTTTCAGATTTAATATGAAATATAATTTCATGTTTTTTTTAATGTAAAAGGTTAAGGGTGTCAGATTGGAGTTTTGGTATGATTTCCTCCCAGATAACAGCTTGATCAAATCCAATAGTGCAAAGTATTGTGGAATTGGAAGCTTAAATGAGGAGCGCCCATAAATAAAGTGGGTTCCAAGTATTAGCGACTCTCTTTGTTAAGCAGACCCTTCACCCAAGCCCACCATTTTTTAAGGTGTGTATTGGCTGCAATCGGGTTTTTTAAGCATTTCTGAAAGATCATTTCAGTTATTTTCTTCAAGAAACAGTGAAACTGGGAATGTATTCAAGGGTAATCGGTAGAAGCATGGGAACACATTATATTAGTATTTAAATTAGTATATTAAACTTAATCTTGATCATATGCGACCAAAATATTGAGTTGATTACATTGAGGTGATCAGATAAGGAAATTATGAATTTTGTTTAAAATTAGCAAACATGTGTATCTATATAATGTTAACTTTCAAAAGAAAAAGACGGGGGCTTCACCAGATATTCATTGAAATCACATCGCTTTAATGACCTCAGGATACCCAAAAGCACTTTACGCCAATGAAATACTTTTGAAAAGCAGTCACTGGTGTAACATAGGTCACAAGAGTGGCCAATGTGCGCAGAGCAAGATCCCACAAAAGGCAATGAAAAACTGGTCAGACGCTTTTGGTGTTGGTTGAGGAAAAAGTGCTGGCCAGCACCCTGGGATAACGCCCCTGTTCGAGTTCAGAGTTCAGCCTCTTAACTGAAAATTAAACTTCTCACCTGTTGCCCTCAGAAGAAATTAATTTGGATTGTGAAGAAAGATTGATTACAACTTGTTACCATGTATCTCTTTTTCGTGTTACTATCAACGCCATCTTTAAGAATTAAATACCTGTGCAAATGCTGCCCATAAATTCAATTCCTGCAATTTTTTGTTAGATTGAATTAAAAATTATTTTATATATTTCCTAATTCAAATTTGTTACAGCCATCATTAAAAACAAATCATATCTCATCATTTTATAGGATAGAAATCTACATTTTAAAAGCTGCAATAAAATAGATCTTTGATTGTAATGACTTTGGATGTCCTATCTTAATTTCTTTGTCTGTATGAATATTCTATCAATTCCTCATCACCCTTACAATAAAAAGTGAAATGAAGCAAATATGAACATGGAGGTGTTTCATCATTGATTCGCTATTCTCTCTGTCCTCTTTTGGCACTCACTTTTCTTCTGCATTATATGTTCCCAGGCTTGTACTGATCTTACTCTAGGCGTTATCTGATGGAAAGAATTAACAGAGTAACCCAGCTTGATGTACCTCACAATTCCATATTCCCTTTGAAAGTATGTCTGAAATCAATCAGTGCTTGCTTCTCAAGGTCCAATAAAAACAAATATAATATGTAATCAAACAAAGTATTAATTATACTGTATTCCTTCACTTGTGGAAAAAATACCACTCTTCTGACGATGTCTCGTTCCTTAGAATAAGATAAAACATAAGATTGTGTTGTATTGCCAGTAAGAATCTTTTAAAATATCAACCATTTATTAAGACACTGCATGAGTGCTAGCAATAATTCATTTGAAGGGTTAGAATGTAACCTGATGTTGTATTGTCAGTGACTGCTTTTGAGAATCATTTTATTTTTGGTAAAATTGCACAATAATGAGTAAAATGTATGTAGATATTAAGCAGTGTAATGTGGTACATGTACACATCAATTTTACTTATATTTCTTAACATAAAGTTACAGACTCGCTGTAATATTATTTGGTAAACCATTGTTTCAAATCCAAATGCCGGAGGCTCAGTTTGAGAAATAGGGAAGGCAAGGACAGCAGAAAAATATAGGAGAAACGATACAAATCAGAGATGAAGATAGTGGGGGATGAAATTGGTGATCCAAAGGAGAAAAGAACATGAGCTAATATATCGTACTTCTAGTTCCTCGGTTCAATGTACTAAGGCTAACGTACTATGTCAATATTTTTATGGATTTCATGGAGCACCTTGGAACATTTATTAGCCTGGAATTTGTGGTTAGCAGCAACACATGGTCCTTACAATTGATCTGGAAGAAAATACCCACATTGATCTGGTGATCAAGGGTGGCACAGTGGCAAGAGGTTAGCACTGCTGCCTCACAGCGCCAGGGACCCAGGTTCGATTCCGACCTCAGGTGACTCCTGTGTGGATTCCGACCTCAGGTGACTCCTGCTTGCACATTCTCTCCGCGTCTGCATGGGTTTCCTCCGGGTGCTCTGGTTTCCTTCCAGTGTCCAAAGATGTGCAGGTTAGGTTGATTGGACGTGCTAAATTTCCCCTAGGAGGAGTTACGGGTATAGGGATTGGCCTAAGTAGATTGCTTTTTCAAAGGGTCGGTGCAGATTCGAATGGCCAAATGGCCTCCTGCACTGTAGGGATTCTATTCTATGATCTCTGTGGTGCAGACGTCCTCTTTCTTGATGGCAATCAAATCTGGTGCCATGTAAAAGATCTTCCATGAGTGCAGCAGCAGTGGTGTTAGCAAGTAGGATATTAATTCTTGAGACCTGGGGACCTCTGGAAAAGTCAGCATTTATTGCCCATTCCTAATTGCCCTTGAAAAGGTTCAGGTGAGTCACGTCTTGAACTTCTGCAGTCCATGTGGTGTAGGAACATCCACACTGCTATTTGGTAGGGAGTTCTAGGAGTTTGACCCAGTGACAGTGAGGGAACAGTGATATACTTCAAAGTCATGACCACCAGCATCTAGAAGGACAAAGGCAGCAGATACATGGGAACACCACCACCTGGAAGTACCCCTCCAAGCCACTCGCCATTCTGACTTGGAAATATGTCGCCGTTCCTTCACTGTTACTGGGTCAGAATCCTGGAACTCCCTCCCTAACAGCACTCTGGGTGTACCTACACCACATGGGCTGCAGCGGTTCAAGAAGGCAGCTCACTACCACTTTCTCAGGGGGCATTTAGGGATGGGAAATTAATGCTGGACTAGTTGCTGAAGCCCACAGCCCTTGAATGAATTGTTAAAATGTCAGAATGCTTTGTGACTATGAGGAGCATATACAGGTGGTGTTCCCATGCACCTGCTGTCCTTGTTCTTCTAGTTGGTAGAGGTTACGGGTTTGGAAGGTGCTGTCCAAGGACCATTGGATTTCTCAAGTATTCTGCTCGTGTGCAGAGTCCAGAAGTTGCCTTCAGTTTCAATGGAGTATGCTGATAATGTCGCCGTTATTACCACTGCAAAGTTAAAATGGACACAATCCTTGGTCATTCATTGCATTACGATTTGTTTGGGTTTCTCTTAATTGTAGGGGAGGTGTACAAAGCTTTTGGAAAAATCTTTTAAGAGATAATCCTGGGATGTCAGCTGTGGTTCAGTGGCTCAGCCCGTGGCCATGGACATCGTGGATTGGAATTGTGTTAGAAGGATATAGGTTCAGGTTCCACTCCAGAGACTTTTCTTTTGAAATCTTTTGATTGGCATTTTCCAAATTTATAAATGAGTTCTATACATTGTTAGTTGCGTTAATTTATTGTATTGTACAGAAAGGTTTGTCTTGTCCTTCCCTTAGTTTACCCTCTGTACATTTTGCCACCCTCTGGCTCGGCTTGTGGTCCCTCCATTCGGCGTGCGATTGGGGAAGCGAAAGCTAGGGCGTTGGCCCCCTTACCCATGTGTAGCTCTGGCTGCTCCGATACCCCAAAGATTGCCACGATTGGGCATGACTTCACCCTCACCCCCACAACCTTGGACATTGCCTCGGCGAAGGCTGTCCAGAACCCAGCAAGCTTGGGACAAGCCCAGAACATCTGGGTGTGATTGGCCGGGCCCCTCTGGCACCGCTCACATTTGTCCTCCACCTCCGGGAAGAACCTACTCATTCGGGTTCTGGTTAGGTGCGCTCTGTGCACCACTTTGAGCTGCTTGAGGCGAAGCTTCACTCAGGAGGAGGTGGAGTTGGCCCTGCTCTGTGCCTCATTCCAGAGTCCCCACCCCATTTCTGTCCCCAGTTTGTCCTCCCATTTCTATCTGGTCTCGTCCAGAGGTGTTCGGGCTCTGTCCAGTAGCTGCCGCTCCGGAGACACAACTGTCAACAGACTGTCAATCCAGTGCATTACTGAGGGAGTGCCATCTTGAGGTGCCATCTTTTGGATCAGTGTTTAAACCAAGGATTTGTCTGCCCTCTCAGATGGAAGCAAATGGGTTTGGGTAGGGTGCTCTTTCCAAGGGCCAGTGCAGACTCGATGGGCCAAATGGCCTCCTTCTGCACTGTAAATTCTATGATTCTATGAAACATGATGCTATTTTAAAGAAAAGCAGGAAAGCTTCTCCCAGTGGCCTGGTTATTATTTATCCTTCAACTGACATCACTAAAAAGACGGATTGTCTGGTCACGAGCACATTGCTGTTTTTGAGAATTTTCTGCATGCAGATTGGCATGTTTCAGATACTTCAATTGTTACTTGAGTTCAAATGTATCTCATTAACCGTAGAGTACTTTTGTTAAGAACCCTGCTCATGGTAACCGCAAGAGTGTCTCAAAACCCCAATGATCATTTGAAACACTGGCTCTCAGTGGTGTGTATTTTTGTTTGGATTAATTGAGAAACAATGTACAACCCAGTGAGGAACCAGTTCAGTCATTGCATAAACAATTAATAAAGAATATTTATTAAAGTAAAAAAGAAAGCACACAACAAAAGATTAATATGTACTATGACACTTAAGCATATGAATAACAAAACACACTGTTTTATCTGAAGTATGATCCCAAAATATATCCACGCTCCCTGAACTCACTGAGACACCCCTTTTCCCAAGCAACATCAAATTTTAGTAACTCTACAGGTCAAATGCAGTTAATAATTACAATACATTGCCACTTGGGTGACCATCTTTGGGAAATTATCTCTTCCTGGTTCATTAAAGGCGCAGTGCTGTGACTTTTAGAGGAGAATATCTGCAATCTGCCATGGCTTTAAATGTTAGATGGACAGGCCTCTGTGGCTTGGATCACAGATGGAACTGGTCATTCTGACTGTTGGATGGAAAACTAACCTGCCTCCCCAAAGAGTGTGCTAACAATTATACTGTTTAGTCTCGTTGATATTCCACTCTGTGGATTCTGCTGTCTACGTCTCTCAAATTCCTTGTGTTTAGAAGTTATCATTTATACAGCCGCACTGATCTCTGGTAAACAATGTTTCTGATATGGCCATTCGCACCTCAATGTCTCTAGATTCCTGCTTATCTTGTTACTGGGCAAATTGCATCTCATTATTCCTCTAGATCTCTGCTAGTCTTGTCTTGTTGCTTGTCTATTATTTCATTTAATCTAAAGTTCACTGTTAATATCGTTAACTTCCCACATTCCCACCACTTTGGAATATCCTGAGGCCATTGAAGGAATTATACAACTGCAGGTCTTTGTTTACCTTTCTTTATCTAACTTTTGGACTCAAACTGGTTTCAACTGATCAGTCAACTCCCAGTTAAACAACTAGCTAATTAACACCTGGGCCGTGACCTACTCACAGTTGACTGGCAGTTAACTGATTTCCGATTACACACTTTTAAATTAAAGCTTAAATTTCAGTTTGATAAAAAGCACTAGTTTGGTACTACAGCATATCTCCCGCACACCACTGAATACCCACATTCACTAAATTTCCATTTTAAAGTTGTTACTCTCGCTCTTCTCCCACCTCACTCTGTTCCAAATACTTTCCATTAAAAAAGTCTTAGTTCATCTTGTTTTACGAAGCACATTACCTATAGTGTTGACAAAATAATTGCGTTAACACTTGGCTAGACGGCTGGTTCGAGAAGCAGAGCAAGGCCAGCAGCATGGGTTCAATTCCCGTACCGGCTGAGGTTATTCATGAAGGCCGTACCTTCTCAACCTTGACCCTTGCCTGAGATGTGGTGATCCTCAGGTTAAATCACAACCAATAAGCTCTCCCCCTCAAAAGGGAAAGCAGCATATGGTCACCTTTACATATATTGAAGGACTCATTGTAAGTTTTCCCCAAGCAACAATTTTGCAGCATGTAAAAAGTATGCAGGATCTATGTTCAAGATGCAAATAATGCAGCTGTTCATTGTAATTATTTGCAGTAGCAACAACAAATTACAGGCTTTGGTTAAATGTCTTATGCAGCAGTGTTGAAAAATATCTTCTTCAAATGCTAACTTCCAAATTCACAGTTCATAAATCTAAGATTCATAGCTGCACAGATGAATCATTCGCACCCCAGAGTCTGAAACCGTGCATGAAGAGTGCATAATCCTCTCTGAGAAATATAAAATAATTATATGAAATATTCAACGGATGAAGCAGGGATGGATTATCCATCTGCCATCCTTACCTGGTGTGGAGTGTATGTGACGCCAGATCCACAACAATGTGATTGACTCTGAAATGGCCTAGCAAGCCATTCAGTTGTATCAAACCATTACAATACAGTCCATGAGGAATGAAACCGGATGGACCTAGGCACCGGAAATGACAACGGAGCTCTCGGTCCTGTCAACCATGCAAAGCCTTTGACCCTGTCAACCATGGAAAGCCCTTCTTATTGAGGTGGAGTGGGAGTGACTGCCCTTGACATCAAGGCAGCATTTGACCAAGTGCGACATCAAGGAGCCCTAGGAAAACTGGAGTCAGTCAGGATCAGGGCGTAAACTCTCTGCTGGTTAAAGTCATGCTTGGCACATAGGAAGAAGTTTGTGCTGTTGGAGGTCAATTAACTCCATTCCAGTGCATCACTGCAGGAGTTCCTCAAAGTGGTATCCTAGGCCCAACCATCTTCAACTGCTTCATCAATGGCATTCCTTCCATCATAAGGTCAGAAGTGGGGATGTTTGCTGATGAGTTTCACCATGTTCAGCTCCATTCACGACTTATTGGATATTGAAATGTCCAAATGTAGCAAAACCTGCATAATAACGAGCCTGGACTGACAGGTGGAAAGTAACATCTGTGTCACAGAAGTGCCAGGCAATGACCATCTCCAACAAGATAGGATCTAACCATCGACCCATGACATTCAATGGCATTACCATCGCTGAATCCCCCATTCAACACCCTCGGGATTACCATTGACCAGAAGCTGAACTGGACTTGCCAGATGACTACTGTGGCTACAACATCAGGTCATAGAGCTGGAACCCTGAACTCCCAAAGCATGTTCACCATCTACAAGGTACAATTCAGGAGCGTGATGGAATACTCTTCACTTGCCTGGATGAGTGCAGGTCCAACAACACTCAAGAAACTCGGCACCATCCAGGACAATGCAGCACAATTGATTGGCACCTTATCCACAAATATTCACTCCCTCCACCACCAACGCACAGTAGTAGCAGAGCTTACCAATGTTCTTTAGACAGCAGCCTCTAAACCCATGACTGCTACCCTCTCGAGGGCAGTATGTGCATGAAAACAGCACCACCTGAAACGTCCCCTCCAAATCACACACCACCCTTACTCACCATTCCTTCCCTGTTGCTAGGTCAAAATCCTGGAACTCCCTCCCTAACAGCACTGTGGATATACCTGCTCAACTGCAGTGGTTCAAGAAGGTGGCTCATCACAACCTTCTCAAGGGCAATTAGGGATGGGCTATAAATTCTGGCCTAACCAATGATGCCCACATGCCTTGAATGATTTAAAAAAAACTAATATCTTGGCGCTTTAGCCAAGATTAGGAGAGCTGTCCTTCTGACCATTCAAGCAATAACCAGACATAGTCATACTCACAGAATCATACCTTGCAGATGATAAGACCATAAGACATAGGAGTGGAATTAAGGCCATTCGGCCCATCGAGTCCACTCCACCATTCAATCATGGCTGATTTCAACTCCATTTACCCGCTCTCTCTCCATAGCCCTTAATTCCTTGAGAAATCAAGAATTTATCAACTTCTGTCTTAAAGACACTCAACGTCCCGGCCTCCACCGCCCTCTGTGGCAATGAATTCCACAGACCCACCACTCTCTGGCTGAAGAGATTTCTCCTCATTTCTGTTCTAAAGTGACTCCCTTTTATTCTAAGGCAGTGCCCCCGGGTCCTAGCCTCCCCTGCTAATGGAAACAACATCCCTACATCCACCCTATCAAAGCCATTCATTATCTTGCAAGTTTCTATTAGATCTCCCCTCAACCTCCTAAACTCCAATGAATATAATCCCAGGATCCTCAGACGTTCATCGTATGTTAGGCCTACCATTCCTGGGATCATCCGTGTGAATCTCCGCTGGATCCGCTCCAGTGCCAGTATGTCCTTCCTGAGGTGTGGGGCCCAAAATTGCTCACAGTATTCTAAATGGGGCCTAACTAATGCTTTATAAAGCTTCAGAAGTACATCCCTGCTTTTATATTCCAAGCCTCTTGAGATGAATGACAACATTACATTTGCTTTCTTAATTACGGACTCAACCTGCAAGTTTACCTTTAGAGAATCCTGGACTAGGACTCCCAAGTCCCTTTGCACTTCAGCATTATGAATTTTGTCACCGTTTAGAAAATAGTCCATGCCTCTATTCTTTTTTCCAAAGTGCAAGACCTCGCACTTGCCCACGTTGAATTTCATCAGCCATTTCTTGGACCACTCTCCGAAACTGTCTAAATCTTTCTGCAGCCTCCCCACCTCCTCCATACTACCTGCCCCTCCACCTATCTTTGTATCATCGGCAAACTTAGCCAGAATGCCCCCAGTCCCGTCATCTAGATTGTTAATATATAAAGAGAACAGCTGTGGCCCCAACACTGAACCCTGCGGGACACCACTCGTCACCGGTTGCCATTCCGAAAAAGAACCTTTTATCCCAACTCTTTGCCTTCTGCCTGACAGCCAATTGTCAATCCATGTTAGTACCTTGCCTCGAATACCATGGGCCCTTATTATACTCAGCAGTCTCCCGTGAGGCACCTTATCAAAGGCCTTTTGGAAGTCAAGATAGATAACATCCATTGGCTCTCCTTGGTCTAATCTATTTGTTATCTCTTCAAAGAACTCTAACAGGTTTGTCAGGCACGACCTCCCCTTACTAAATCCATGCTGACTTGTCCTAATCCGACCCTGCACTTCCAAGAATTTAGAAATCTCATCCTTAACAATGGATTCTAGAATCTTGCCAACAACCGAGGTTAGGCTAATTGGCCTATAATTTTCCATCTTTTTCCTTGTTCCCTTCTTGAACAGGGGGGTTACAACAGCGATTTTCCAATCCTCTGGGACTTTCCCTGACTCCAGTGTCTTTTGAAAGATCATAACTAACACCTCCACTATTTCTTCAGCTATCTCCTTTAGAACTCTAGGATGTAGCCCATCTGGGCCCGGGGATTTATCAATTTTTAGACCTCTTAGTTTCTCTAGCACTTTCTCCTTTGTGATGGCTACCATATTCAACTCTGCCCCCTGACTCTCCGGAATTGTTGGGATATTACTCATGTCTTCTACTGTGAAGGCTGACGCAAAGTACTTATTCAATTCCTCAGCTATTTCCTTGTCTCCCATCACAAAATTACCAGCGTCATTTTGGAGCGGCCCAATGTCAACTTTTGCCTCCCGTTTGTTTTTAATGTATTTAAAGAAACTTTTACTATCATTCCTAATGTTACTGGCTAGCCTACCTTCAAATTTGATCCTCTCTTTCCTTATTTCTCTCTTTGTTATCCTCTGTTTGTTTTTGTAGCCTTCCCAATCTTCTGACTTCCCACTACTCTTTGCCACATTATAGGCTTTCTCTTTTGCTTTGATGCATTCCCTAACTTCCTTTGTCAGCCATGGCTGCCTAATCCCCCCCTCTGAAAACTTTCTTTTCTTTGGGATGAACCTCTGTACTGTGTCCTCAATTACTCCCAGAAACTCCTGCCATTGCTGTTCTACTGTCTTTCCCACTAGGCTCTGCTCCCAGTTGATTTTCGTCAGTTCCTCCCTCATGCCCCTGTAGTTACCTTTATTTAACTGTAACACCTTTACATCTGATTCTACCTTCTTTCTTTCAAATTGGAGATTGAATTCGACCATATTATGATCACTGCCTCCTAAGTGCTCCCTTACTTTAAGATCTTTAATCAAGTCTGGCTCATTACATAACACTAAGTCCAGAATGGCCTGTTCCCTCGTGGGCTCCATCACAAGCTGTTCCAAAAAGCCCTCCTGTAAGCATTCAATGAATTCCCTTTCCTTGGGTCCACTGGCAGCATTATTTACCCAGTCCACCTGCATATTGAAGTCCCCCATGATCACTGTGACCTTGCCTTTCTGACATGCACTTTCTATTTCGTGGTGCATTTTGTGCCCCCGGTCCTGACCACTGTTAGGAGGCCTGTACATAACTCCCATTATGGTTTTTTTGCCTTTGTGGTTCCTCAACTCTACCCACACAGACTCCACATCATCTGACCCTATGTCGTTTAGTGCTATTGATTTAATTTCATTCCTAATTAACAAGGCAACCCCGCCCCCTCTGTCCACCTCTCTGTCTTTTCGATAGGTTGTGAATCCCTGGATGTTTAAATGCCAGTCCTGAACCCCCTGCAACCATGTCTCTGTGATGCCTACCACATCATACCTGCCAGTCACAATCTGGGCCACAAGCTCATCTACCTTGTTCCGTACACTGCGCGCATTTAAATATAGCACCTTTAATTCTCTATTGACCGTCCCTTTTTGTTTTCTTAGTGTGGTGGACCTTGGTTTACTGAGCCTTTCCATACACTGTGTCATATTTTGTGGGATGGGGACAATCGTAACCACTCTTGAGTTTTGTCTGTTCGTGTTTTTTTGTATTCCTAAGCAGCTACGCTCCCCGCTGATTACTTCACCTCTTTGTTCCCTGACTTTCCCTTCCCCCCAAATCTTTAGTTTAAAGTCCTATTGACCACCCTATTTACTCTTTTCGCCAGAACACTGGTCCCAGCTCGGTTCAGGTGGAGACTATCCCATGTGATGTCCTGGACACCACCATTCCTGGGTATGTCTTGTTCCACCGACACAACAGACCCAACCGGGATGTTGGCAGAGGAATATCCAGTCAAGAAGGAGTTCCCTGGAGGATCTCAACAATGTCACTGGATCCCAGGAAGTTTCTTGGCATCAGGTCAAATATGGGCAAGGAATCCACCTGCTGGTTACCATCTAACCCACCCCCCACCCTCTCCTGCTGAGGAATTAGTACTCCTTCCTGTTGAACAATAGTTGGAAGAAGCACTGAGGGTGGCAAGGGCATAGAATGTATTCTGGTTGTGGGACTTCAATGTCCACCACCACGATTGGCTCAGTAGCATAATTACAGACTGAGCTGGCTGATATAAAGGATATAATTGCGTGACTGGGTCTGCAGCAAGTGGTGAGAGAACCAACAAGTGGGGAAAGTTTATTTGACCCCATCCTCACCAATCGATCTGTCATATATATATCTGGTAATAACAGATTCCCTACTCCAGCAAGTTCTGGCCCTTTATCACTATTATCTAACCATTGCTCAACATCCTTCTACACTCCTGACCGCAGTGAGGTCTAAGAAATGGAAGATTAAATCTGAATACTTCAATGAATTCCAACGCCAAAGAATTTTAAGCTGCAGGGTGCCTGGAAAAGTCTAACACATTGCAAGAAAAGACTCTTTCCTTAAGCAACACCTGGCATTGTGCTGTAATCCTGTCAGGGTGCTAAAAGGAAATGGCTTCTCAATGTTCAGAATGAATAATGTTGCAGCTCCTCCTTAGCTTAGATTATCTTTCTCATAAACAAACTACTTTTGTTTATGAGAAAAATAAACAAGATGGACTCAATTTTGAAACTTATGTTTCATGTAGAGATATGTCATGAAACTTGAGGTTAGCCCACATTGTGGTGCTAACCCTTACTGTTACACCATTGGTGCACCTGCTGCTTGAACAAGTGGGGCACATGAAAATGACGTTCCTCATTGATGTTTGGAGGGTTCTACATATCCACAGCAGTTTCAGCCCAATATGTTCAGAGCTCAGAGACTCCCAGTTGTCTACCATACCTGTGAATGCACTGTTGGTGCTCCAAGTTTCAAGGAGGTAATGTGCACAACCCATTTCACCCAGCTGCATGCACTACAACTTGCTAACCATGAATCTATTGAAACTAAACTTGCAGTAGGAACTGTATAGACTACTTTTCAGATCACAAAATTCTGAGAAATTTCATGAGCTGCTTATGTTATGTCGAGCTGATACAACAGGAATCCACAAAGCCACCTCTTTCCATATGCTTGAGTAGCAACATTGTAAGGGTGAACACCTACAAAACAACAATGTTTTGTTATTATTTGGCACTGAGTATATATTTTGGAAATGTTCTCTTTTTTCCTGTGGATAGTGACTCATCCTGAACTATGGTCTCCTTCCCAGTCGCAGCTTTTTGAAGCCTTATTTAATTTACCATTTTTCATATGTAGGCCTATGAATGTTGTCAATTTGATGATGAGGACATCATAGTGAACCCTAAAGCTGCCCCTAAGCGTCCACTTTCCAGTGAACTTATCTGCGTAGCATTAGAAGCAGGAACCTTTGGCAACTTCTCTCTTTCCTAGTTCCAACTGCAGCACCCCAGACGGTGGAAAGACCATCTCATCTATTAAGTCCTTTATATCCAGAAATAGTTTGCCTGACCCTGCCCTCTGATAACCCCATGCATCATACAGCATTTACCTCTCTCCCCATCCCCAGTAATGAAAACTCCTGGTGGGGAGTGGAATATGGGGTGGAGGGAACCATAAAACCAGCAAAAATACCCCAGACCAATTTAAGAAAATCTCTGGGACCACTAGAATAAACTCAAGCTCAAAGAGACTGTGATAAATATGAGTATTCCTGCTATTCCCAGCTACCCTGTTACCTACGTCATGGCTGAAAATATCCTCCTTTCTCCTAAAACTGAAGGAATTAGATACATTCTTCTATAATTTATTGCAGGTTGTAACGACACTGCGTGAAACTATTTCAACCTACTTCTTTGTTTGTGTATTTTATATGCGTGTCCCCTAGTTGGCCCATGCTTATTGAAATAGCATATCGAATTGACAGAATCTATTTTTTTCATCATTTAAAAAATCTAAAAATTATCTCTTCTAATACCTATACTTCCTGAATGAAAACAACACCATCTCCTCAAATGTATGTTGATAATTAGAGTTTGATCTGATTGGCCTGATACCGTGCCATATGGTGTATACATGCATTGAGCCACCAGAGGCAAGTGTGCCCAATTTGTGTCAATATCTATGTAAACGCCATGGCACATTTATGGTATAACAAGAACATCAGGCTTCACAAGTCTACACTTGCCACTAACTGAGGCAGGGCCGGAGATGCAGAATTTGATGTTTAATTTACAAAACACTTTTGTATCATGAATTATGATGTAAACACAATCTAGCAGTCAAGATTTATTTTTCAGTCTGCTTTCTGTCTTCTCTGAGTAAATTACAGCTACCACAAGAATGTGTATATCTCTGGATAACCTTGATAACAGATGTTTTGGTGGCATTCTGAACATGGCTATGGTATCTTGCTGCAGCAATTTCAACATACGTCATAAAATTAGATTTTTCTTTTATCTTCAGTTTAAATTTAGAATCATAGAATAATCAAGGCCGGGATTATCCATTGTGAGTCCGCCCCACTACCGCTCCCAGCGAGGATGGAGAATTTGGCGCTCAGCCAAATCTCCCATTCACTGCAGCTGGACCGGAGAATCCCGCTGCCGTGAATAGACAGAGAATCCCGCTGCCGTGAACGGACAGAGAATTCCGCTGCCGTGAATGGAAGGAGAATCCCGCAGCCGTGAACGGAAGGAGAATCCTGCTGCCGTGAACGGATGGAGAATCCAATCCCGCTGCCGTGAATGGGCGGAGAATCCCATTGTCATGAAAGGACGGAGAATCCCGCTGCCATGAATGGATGGAGAATCCCGCTGCCGTGAACGGAAGGAGAATCCTGCTGCCATGAACGGACAGAGAATCCAATCCCGCTGCTGTGAACGGATGGAGAATCCAATCCCGCTGCCGTGAATGGGCGGAGAATCCCATTGTCATGAACGGACGGAGAATCCCGCTGCCATGAATGGATGGAGAATCCCGCTGCCGTGAAGGGACAGAGAATCTCACGCAGAATGTTTGCCGCACAGAAGGAGGCTTTTTGGCCTTTTCTGTCTGTGCTGGGTCTCAGAGGGAGCAATGCACCTAGTGCCATCTCCTCATAGCCATACACATTCTTCTGATTCAGATAATAATCCAATCCCATCTTCAATGGCTCGATTGAACCTGCCTCCACCTCACTCTCCCAGACAGTGCATTCCAGATCCCAACGACTAGCTGTGTGAAAAAGCTTTCCCTCTTCCTTTTGTAATTAGCTTAAATCTGGGCCTCTGATTCCCGATCATTCCATCAATGGGAACAGTATCTCCCTGTCTACTCTGTCCAGACCCCTCATCTTTTTGAATACCTCCCTCAAATCTCCTCTCAGTCTCTCTTCCCCAAGAAAAATATTCCTAACTCCTCATAATTTATCCTCATAACTGAGGTTTCTCATCCCTGGAACCATTCTCGTGAATCTTTTCTGGACCCTCTCTAAGGCCTTCACATCTTTCCTAATATGTGGGTCCCAGAGCAGAACACAATATTCCAGTTGAGGCTTAGCCAATGTTTTATGCAGGTTTAACATAACTTCTTTGCTTTTGAAATTTATGACCCTATTACTAAAGCCCAAGATGCTGAATGCTTTCTTAAACACTCTTATCAATATGTCCAGCACCACGTTCTATGATCTATGCACATGTACACCCAGGTGTCTCTGCTTCTGCACCTGTTTTAGAATTCTAATCTTTATTTTATATTGTCTCTCCACATTCTATTGACTATAATTAATCCTTTCACACTTCTCTGCATTATTTTTCCTCTGTCACTTCGCCCCCTATCACTTTACCTTAAATGTTCCACCAGCCTGTCAATTTCCTTCTGAAGTTCAACACTATCCACCAACCTGTCTATGCCCTATTGAAGTTCAACACTGTCCTCTTCACAGTTCACAATGCTTCCAAGTTTTGTATTGTCTGCAAATTTTGAAGTCATGCCCTGTACACCAAGGTCCAAGTCATTAATATATATCAGGAAGAAGGCGGCATGTGGCACAATGGCTAGCATTGCCGCCTACGACGCTGAGGGCCCGGGTTCGAATCCCGGCCCTGGGTCACTGTCCGTGTGGAGTTTGCACATTCTCCCCGTGTCTGCATGGGTTTCACCCCCACGACCCAAAGTTGTACAGGGTAGGTGGATTGGCCACACTAAAATGCCCCTTAATTAGGAAAAAAAATAATTGGGTACTCTAAATTTTAAAAATATATATATATATATCAGGAAAAGAAAGGGTCTTAACACCAGCCCCTAGTGAACACCATGATAAACTTTCATTCAAATTTAAAAAGTCAGCATTAACCATTACTCTGTGTCTTCTGTCACTCAAGCCAATTTCATATCTATTCTGCTACTGTTCCTTTTATTCCATGAGCTATAACTTTGCTCACAATCCTTATGCATAACATTTTATTATATGTCATTTGGGGATCCATGTACACCATACCAACAGCATTATTCACATCAAAGCTCTATTTTACCTCATCAAAACACTCCAGCAAGTTAGTTAAACATGATTTGCCCTTAACAAATCCATGCTGGCTTTCCTTACAATGATAGTCAATGAGGAGTCCCGAAAAGGTAAATCCAAGAAGTTTAGTCCTTACTCACAGTAGTGAAGAGCACATCTAGTCCCAGCCGGGGCCATCCCAAAGATGCCGGCTCCCTTCTGGGCTGGCTTTTATTTTGGGGAATTAACGAGGCCCGCTGTTGGGCATCAGTCCCTCAATGGGGAAGCTCGTATTCCATGAGCTTCGTGAGGAGATCGATCGGGTCATCTTGTAGGTTTCTTGGGGGTTACAACATCCCTCCACCCCCAAAGTTCGCAAGTCCCTCTGCCATAGAGGGTGGAGGAGGAGGGGTCGGGGTCATGTAGTGTGATGGAGAATGTTGTTTTCACGCCAATTGTCTGGGGGAACACCATTGGCGACCATTCCCTGGCGAGGCTGTCGTCCAAAACCATGGGTGCTTGAGCCTCCATATTGGATTCTGAGTCCCCTCCGTGTCCAGGCTCCTGGGGGATGTTGCCTCCAGGCCCTTTCATGCCGGGCAGGTGGAACTGAAAGATGCATCGTCCAGTGGAGCTGCTCCTGATGCTGCCTCCCTCCCACGGAGGGGTTCCACATGCTTTCACACCATCCACTCCCCCGTTTACACCGCGTATGTCACCAGTCCTGTTCGTTCCACCACGATCCCTGGCATCTAACGTCACTATCTCCGAAGTTCCAGACGTATACCGTGTCTCCTAGTCAAAAACCTCTGTCCTGCGTCCATCTGCTTTGGTACAGCCTCTGGAGACCATGGGCAGGATTCTCCTAACCCTGCCAATCTTTGATTCCTGCTTATCTGGGTCGGAATTATCTCGCCTCATTGAAGTTGGCTTTCCACAGCTAATTGTTCTTACTTCAGATTATTCCTTATCCTTTTCCACAACCAACCTCAACCCCATTATACAATGTACGAAGTCTTACAACACCAGGTTAAAGTCCAACAGGTTTGTTTCGATGTCACTAGCTTTCGGAGCGCTGCTCCTTCCTCAGGTGAATGAAGAGGTCGGTTCCAGAAACACATTCAAATTTTTGTAGCAGATTTAATCACCTGCTAATGCTCGCATTCCAAGCATTGTTTGGCATCTTTGAATTTGTCTATATATGTGTTTCTGGAACAGACCTCTTCATTCACCTGAGGAAGGAGCAGCGCTCCGAAAGCTAGTGACATCGAAACAAACCTGTTGGACTTTAACCTGGTGTTGTAAGACTTCGTACTGTGCTCACCCCAGTCCAACGCCGGCATCTCCACATCATTATACAATGATCACTCTCCCATAAATGTTCTCCTACTGACACTTGATCCACTTGGTCCACCTTAGTCCCAAGAACCAGGTCTAGCAGCGCCTCCTTTCTCATTGGACTGGAAACATATTGCGTAGAAACATCTCCGGGTCACACTCTTGGAACTCCTACCCTTCTCCATGCATTACATTATTACTATCCAAGTCTATATTTGCATAATTTAAGTCCCATTTTGTAACTACTCTGTAATTCTTGGATCTCTCTTTAATTTCCTTGCAAATATATTCCTCTACATCTTCCCTGCTATTTAATGACCAATAGACTTATTTTTCAATGTGTGTATGGACATTTAGAAGACACTCGGCAAAGTGCCACATACTCCACTTACTAAGAAGATTGAAGTCCATGTATTATTGTGGAAGTGACTATGAATACAAAATTATCTCAATTGACTGGAAGCAAAGTTGGGTGGAATTTTTGGGGGTATGTGGAAGAAATGTTCCTCCTCCATTATAGATAAAACCTGACCATCAGGTGTTAAGCACCCTTGGTGTTGCTGTTAATGATTCAGTTCTGGTCAAAACCCCATTCCTGCACCATGGCAGTCACCCATCTTTCATTTTGCCTGGAGGTCAAAAATGGACTGTGCTTGCAAGGAAACAATGTAGATATCCAGACAAGAGGGGATGTGGGGTGGAGGGAAATGTGTCCAACAGGCCAGGATTTTATGCCCCCATTCTTTTCGGGCGACTGATGGGACCAGAAAATCTCGTGAGAGGCCCAAATCGTGTTTTGTGTCGAGGGGAAGTCTCGCCGTGATTGGTGGTGACCTACCAGGGCCTAGCTTTTAAGCCGGATTAAAATTGGCCATTTTAAATTGAAGAATTGGGCACTTTAAAACAAACCACAGTCACTCCAGCACACAGCCTCATGAGAATTCGAACTGGAAAAGTTTGAATACACTAAAGGTCAGACAGGCTGCCAAGACATGTCCGGACCTGCCCTGTCAATTGGCCGGCAAGAGATAATCGACCTGATTGATATGCACCGATCTATTGTTGCAAGCCCAGGCTGGGCCAAACTCTCGGGCGCCTACAGTTCCCACTGTCACCTTATTTGGTAAAGGTGTACGTGCGAATAATGCCACTGGAGATGAACACCTGGGTCGGGCCCAGGTGACCTGTCAATAGGGTATCATTCATATCATTGGACACTAAAACCCCCTTTCGATACCCCATTGGTAAAAGGCCATGGGAAGCGGGAAAAGGGCTCAAAGCCAAAAGGGGATAAAAGTAGACACTCCGGACCCCTCAGCAGCGAAGACTTGGGATGGGAGGTGACCTCGACCAGACCATAGAAGGAAGGAAGGAATTAAGAGTCTGCCAGTGAGAACCACCTTTGCGAAGATGGACCAAAGGAACACAGTGATCAAATCCATAGCCCTACCAAGCCATCTTTACGGGTAGTGTACACTGATCTTGGGTACCTCCAGTATATTTTACGGGTAATTTATGGGTTAATTGTGTGAAATAAATATTGTTGAATTTGAACTTGTGTTAGTGGTTTGTTCTCCTTGTTAAGAGACACCTTGGTAAAACCTTTGAGTATGTGAACTGATCGAAAGTATCTGAGGTTTTACAGATACAATAGATTGTTCCCAACTCCCGCCAGTGACATAACAGGAATCCTGACATTGAACTTTGGAAGCATCATTATGGAACATTTACATATCATTATCTGGCTTCTACACGTGAATCATCCCTCCCATAAGAATGTCCATTCACCATAGAATCCTAGAATTTACAAGAAGGAGGCCATTCGGCCCATCGGGTTGTCGGCGTGAGGGCAGACCGGCATGAATAATCGCTGGCCTCCAACGGCATTCAACTGCTGAGCAGACCACACAGAGGAGCTCAGGTGACTGCATGCTCGAGGGGAAGAGGGTCATGTTCAAGCACTGCCGGGACACCAACCTGGCACTCCTCCCTGGCACTACCCAGGCATTGCCAGGGGCAGTGCTGGGGGAAATGGGGTTTCTGGAGTGGGGCGGTGTGTGTGGGGGTTTTATGTTAATGTTTGTGCACTGGGCGGCCTTTCAAAAGGGTTAGAAATCATGTTGATTAAGGTGCACAAACTTGGGTTAAATGTTGCAAAGCCACCAGCAAAAATGGTACAAAAAGAGGTGAGAACATCACTTAGACCTTAGCACTTGCCAAGGGTTGCATTTGTCACAGGGCACATGCTGGGCACAGTTTTCAGGAGAGAGAGTCAGAAGTAGGTCGCTTGCAAGGAAATTAGTATTTGCATGGGAAATGTTAAATATCAATGTTTATTGCCCAATAAACCTTGTTAGTTTACATTCAAAATTAATGATCATCCTTTTTGTCAATATGGTTATTCCTTGGTGAGAATTTACTGACTCTGGGGTTTGGAATAAAGTACAAAAGTGACGCACTTTAGGAGGACTCATGTGGAAAGGCAGTGTACTATAAATGGCACAATTTTCAAAAGTATCAAAGTAGAGAGATATTGATGTCCATGTACTCAAATTGTTGCTTCACAGCGCCAGGGTCCCAGGTTTGATTCCTGGCTTGGGTCACTGTCTGTGCGGAGTCTGAACGTTCTCCCTGTGTCTGCGTGGGTTTCCTCCGGGTGCTTCAGTTTCCTCCACAAGTCCCGAAAGACGTGACGTTCTCCCCGTGTCTGTGTGGGTTTCCTCCGGGTGCTCCAGTTTCCTCCAACAAGTCCCGAAAGACGTGCTTGTTAGGTGAATTGGACGTTCTGAATTCTCCCTCTTTGTACCCCAACAGGCGCCGGAGTGTGGCAACTAGGGGTTTTTCGTAGTAACTTTATTGTAGTGTTAATGTAAGCCTGCTTGTGACAATAAAGATTATTACAAAGGTGTCACGGCAATATGTGAGGTGGTTAAAAAAGGCAAACGGGCTACTTGAATTTGTAAATGGAGGATTGGAATATAAAAGGTAAAGAGGTCATGGGCGGGATTCTCCGTTCCCCGATGCCTATTTCGTAATTGCCGATCGGGCGAAGAATCCCTTTTGACATCGAAATCGGGGGAGGTGGCGCCTGTTTGACGCAGGTTTTGGATGCTGCATCCCCTCTGAAACAGCGTCATCGTGTCGAGCGCCACATGCCGTGAGGATGGCCTCAGCATGTCACCTGAAGGCCCTCCCCTGATGCACCACCCCCGATGGACCGAGTTCCTGACCGCGCGGTTGACATGTAGCCTCAGCGGTCGGGAACCCGGCGTGGCGGCTGTGGACTGTGTCCAGCGCCACCACAGTCGGGTGGGAGCCGTGCTGCTGGCCGGACGGTGCTGGTGGGGGGTGGCCAGGGGGTGGACGAGGGACACTCCCTGGAGGTCGCCGCCGTGTGGGTGCGGCCACGGACCCAGCAATTCTCTGGTGATTTACATCATGGAAGCCGGGTGTTTTAAGTGGCGCAGCTGCTAGCTCCTCACCGGTTGTAAGATGGGTGAGGGAGCGGCGCTGATTATTTTCACATAAAACGCCATAGATCCTCCGCACTTAACCTCAGAAACAGAGAATCCAGCCCTATGTTTGAGCTGTATAAATCACCAGGTAGGCCTCTGCTGAAATATTGTGGATAATTCTGGGCATTGTCCTTCAGGAAAGATGTCAAGGACTTGTAAAGGATAATAGATGTTACCAAGGATGAATGATTTTAGTTATGAGAAGAGGTTGGAAAGGTTGAGACTGTTGTCTTTGGATTTGGGCTGTCCCCATACCTGATACAGGTTTTCCTAACAACAGTTTTTTTAATGAGACTGCCTTTTTGTTCTCAAGTGCTTTCTGGTTACATGGGCTGCCCGTTTTGCGTCTCTCCTGATTTTTATTTTCACTGCTTTCAAAATCAGCTGATTTTTCATATGAAGAATGTTCAATGGCAAGGTCTTTCCGTGGAGTTGGCAGACTCAGTGCCGTTTAGACATCTCATGCTTGAGTGAACATTGAATGGTGGCAGTCGGGACTTCCGCCCCTCACTCAGGAGGAAGACCTGCCTTAGATAGCTGCTGGCCAATCAAATTGGCAGGAAACTCTCCAGTCTTTGCAGTGAAGAACGGGGAATTGCATGACGCTGCCTTAGACTAAGTCCAACTACCAGAGGCCAAGGCAAGTTCAAGAGGTCCCAGGGCAGACTAGGTCCCTGAAGATTTCAGCCAAGGCAAAGGCACTGTTGGGGATAATGAAACGGTTGGCAGGGGTGGGGTGGACCCATGGCAGTTTGAGAAGCTTAGGGCGAAGGAGTTGTCGTATTTTTCGCACGTGCACTGGGTGTACACTCGGATTGATTTCTTTGTCATAGATAAGGCGCTGTTGGCTGGGGTAGTTCGATTGGAGTATTCGATGATTGTGGCGTCGGACCATGCGCCACAATGGGTGGACTTGCGGTTGGCGAAGGGGGATGCCTAGCGGCCGCAGTGGAGGTTGGATGTGGGGCTATTGGAGGATAAGGGGGTTTGTGAAAGGATGAAAGTGGCCATCCAGAACTATGTGGAGCAGAATAAGCCTGGGGAGATTTTCGCTTGCACGCTGTGGGAGGTGCTGAAGGTGGTGGTAAGGCAGGAGCATCTTGATTCGAGCACACAGGGAGAGAGTAGAGCAGGCTGAGGGATTGAGATTGGTGGAGATCATTCTGAGGGTGGAGCGGAAGTACTCGGCGGCACCTGAGGAGGTACTAAAGTAGAGACAGCGGCTTCAGATGGAGTTAGGGCTGGTGTCCACGGGAAAGGCAGTGGGGCAATTGCGTAGAGCCAGAGGGGCAGTATATGAGTACGTGGAGAAAGCCAGCAGGATACTTGCGCATTAGCTGAGGAAGCAGGCGGTGGTGAGGATGAGAGACGATAGGAGTACATTGGTATTGGAGCCAGACGGGGTGAACAAGGTTTTTTACCGGAAATTGTATAGCTCAGAGCCCCCTGCGCGGGATGAAGGGATGAGGCAGTTTTTGGATGTGCTGGAATTTCTGAGGGTGGAGGAGGCGAAGGTGCAGGGGCTAGGGGCCCTGATCGGGTTGGGGGAGATGACAGACTGCGAGGCGTCGATGCAGGCGGTAAGGCCCTGGATCTGGATGGGTTTCTAGTCAAGTTTGATAAGAGGTTTGGGTCGGAACTGGGGCCCCTGCTAGTTGAGATGTATAATGAGTCAATGGAGAGGGGAGAGTTTCCCCTCACACTGTCTCAGGATTCGATATTGCTTATTTTAAAGAAAGACAAGAACCCGGAGCAGCGTGGAGTGTACCGGCTGAGCTTGTTGTTGAATGTAGATGCAAAGTTTTTGGTGAAGGTGCTGGCGACGCGGATAGAGGATTGTGTGCCAGGGATGATAGGTGAGTACCAGATAGGATTTGTGAATGGGCTCCAGCTGTCGGCAAATGTATGGAGGTTACTTAATGTAATTGTGATGCCGTCGGAAAGTTGAGACGTTGAAGAGGTCGTGGCGATGGACGCGGAGAAAACATTTGATTGGGTGGAGTGGGTGTACTTATTCGAGGTGCTGGGTGGTTTTGGTTTGGTCAGGGATTTGTGGACTGGGTTCGGCTGCTGTATAAGGTGCCTAAGGCAAGTGTTCAGACTAAGAAGGTCAGCTGAGAGTACCTTGGGTTACATCGGGGGACAAGGCGGGGTGCCCGCTCTCCCCGTTGCTCTTTGCCTTGGTGATTGAGCCATTGGCAATGGCGCTTATGGGCTTGAGGGGGTGGGAGGGTATTGAGGGGTGGCAGGGTTGAGAACCGAGTTTCTTTGTATGCGGACGATCTCCTGCTGTACATTTCGGACCTGGACGGGAGCTTTGACAGGATCCTAGGGATTTTGGGGTAGTTTAGCCGCTTTTTGGGGAACATGGGGAAAAGTGACATAGACCCAATTAATGCCTGGGGACAGGAGAGGAGGTTTGGGGAACTGCCGCTCCGGTTGGTAGGGGTGAGTTTTCGTTACTTTGTAATACAGGTGCCAGTAAGTTGGGCCCAGCTGCATAAGAACAACGGGTGAGCAGGCACCCCAGTCTTGTCCCCCGGTGCACCCAAAGGTACTCTGAACTGACCTCGAAGTCCGAACACTCCAGCCGCTCGGGGGCTGGAGTATGGAGTGAAGTTTTGAGGAGGGTTAATATGTCTTTGTCATGTGCAATACTAAACCTCATCCAGGGCCCACATAACAGTGTCTAGGATGAGTACTGTTGGGGGTGGTAGATAGGTTCGGGCAGTGTGCAGGGGGTCCGGCGAATCATGTCCATATGTTTTGGGCATGACTGAGGTTGAGGAGATTTTGGATCAGATTTGCAGACGTAATGTCAAAGATTTTGGGGATAGAGATAGCCCCGAGTCTGGAGGTGCCAATATTTGGAGTGTTGGAGGATCCGGGATTACAAGTGGGGAGAAAGGCCGACGTGTTGGCCTTTGCCGCCCTGATAGCCTGGAGATGGATTCAGTTGTGCTGGCGGGACTCGGAGCCTCCGAGGGCAGGGGTATGAGTGAGCGATTTGGCGGAGTTTTGGTTTTGGAGGAGATTAGGTTTGCAATTCGAGGTACGGAGGAGGGATTCACCTTGAGGTGGAAATCATCAGTGGGGATTGGGGGGGGGGGGGGGGGGGGGGTGGTGGCTCACTATTTTTCCTGTTTGAGCTGAGGGGCTGTGGGTGCGAAACTAGAAAAGGGGCGGCGGGTGCCTGGGTGGCAGCAGGGAGAGTGGGGGGTGTTTGTTGGGGGGGGTGTCGGGAGGATGTGGTTATTTCCTGTTGCCGCGGTTGGCTTTTGTGTTTCTTTATTATGTATATATTTTAAAATGCCTTCAATGAAATGTTTTTAAAAAAGGAGGCAGTGGAGGGTAAGGAAGGCCTGCGGAGGTGCGAACAGAGTGACCAAGGTCCTGGGTGAGAGCGGGGGTAGGAGGCAGGGTGCTACAGCTGTCACCAGACATTATGTGGGGGGTGCCCAAAGCCAGAACGGGTCTTCTGATGGAGCCCCCCCCCACCCCCCGCTTCCCATCTGAGATCTAAGTCCGTTGATTTTGGACTTCCCCCACACTGAAGCTGGGCAGGAAACAACCCTTAAGTGGCCAATAGTTAGCCACTTAAGGGCCTGAACTGGGACAAGTTGGGCTTCCCGCCGTTGCCCACCCCAATGTAAAATCGTGTGTGGTCAGGAAAGCCAGAAACCCAGAGGAAATCCTGCTCCTTCAATTTCATTCCCACCCACCAACATCCCCCCCTACTAAACATCTTCCAGTTGGGGTGCATGAAGTTCTCATAAGTGCGGCCATGGAATAGTTGACAGAGTAAAAAACTCTTTGTACTTCTTTGAATACGTGCCATGGATTTACATTCACTTGAACAGGCTGACTCGATATGCCTTAAAAAACAAATGGTGTAAACATCATGAACATGACACTGAAGTTTCAATTTACATGATAGGCTCATAGGCTGCAGTGAACCTGAAGCCCATCCTATCCTAGCCACAAGTGAGAGCATAATCGCAGCCAATTTGACACAATACATGCATACAGGGACATATGCAAATAATAAACTAGTAGGTACAGACTATAAAATAGCATGAACATTTATTTCGGGAATCAAAAATAGCAATATGATCCATAATCCAATAGATTATTTCACCAAAGAACAAAGAAAAGTACAGCACGGGAACAGGCCCTTCGGCCCTCCAAGCCCGTGCCGACCATGCTGCCCGTCGAAACTAAAATCTTCTACACTTCCTGGGTCCGTATCCCTCTATTCCTATCCTATTCATGTATTTGTCAAGATGCCCCTTAAATGTCACTATCGTCCCTGCTTCCAACACCTCCTCCGGCAGCGAGTTCCAGGCACCCACTACCCTCTGTGTAAAAAACCTGCCTTGTACACCTCCTCTAAATCTTGCCCCTCGCACCTTAAACCTATGCCCCCTAGTAATTGACCCCCTACCCTGGGATAAAGCCTCTGAATATCCACTCTGTCAATGCCCCTCATAATTTTGTAGACCTCTATCAGGTCACCCCTACACCTCCATCATTCCAGTGAGAACAAACCGAGTTTATTCAACCGCTCTTCACAGCTAATGCCCTCCATACCAGGCAACATCCTGGTAAATCTCTTCTGCACCCTCCCTAATGCCTCCACATCCTTCTGGTAGTATGGGGACCAAAATTGAACATTATACTCCAAGTGTGGGCTAACTAAGGCCCTATACAGCTGCCACATGACTTGCCAATTCTTACACTCAATGCCCCGGCCAATGAAGGCAAGCATGCCATATGCCTTCTTGACTACCTTCTCCACCTGTGTTGCCCCTTTCAGTGACCTGTGAACCTGTACACCTAGATCTCTTTGACTTTCAATGATCTTGAGGGTTCTACCATTCACTGTATATTCCCTACCTGCATTAGAGCTTCCAAAATACATTACCTCACATTTGTCCAGATTAATCTCCATCTGCCATCTCTCTGCCCAAGTCTCCAAACAATCTAAATCCTGCTGTATCCTCTGACAGTCCTCATCGCTATCCGCAGTTCCACCAACCTTTGTGTCGTCTGCAAACTTACTAATCAGACCAGTTGCATTTTCCTCCAAATCATTTATATATACTATGAACAGCAAAGGTCCCAGCACTGATACCTGCGGAACACCACTAGTCACAGCCCTCCAATTAGAAAAGCACCCTTCCATTGCTACTCTCTGCCTTCTATGACCTAGCCAGTTCTGTATCCATCTTGCCAGCTCACCCCTGATCCCGTGTGACTTCACCTTTTGTACCAGTCGACCATGATGGACCTTGTCAAAGGCCTTATGAAGTCCATATAGACAACATCCACTGCCCTACCTGCATCAATCATCTTTGTGACCTCTTCGAAAAACTCTATCAAGTTAGTGAGACACAACCTCCCTTTACAAAACCATGCTGCCTGTCGCTAATTCGTCCATTTGCTTCCAAATGGGAGTAGATCCTGTCTCGAAGAATTCTCTCCAGTAATTTTCCTACCACTGACGTAAGGCTCACCGGCCTGTAATTCCCTGGATTATCCTTGCTACCCTTCTTAAACAAAGGAACAACATTGGCTATTCTCCAGTCCTCCGGGACATCACCTGAAGACAGTGAGGATCCAAAGATTTCTGTCAAGGCTCCAGCAATTTCCTCTCTAGCCTCCTTCAGTATTCTGGGGTAGATCCCATCAGGCCCTGGGGACTTATCTACCTTAATATTTTTCAAGACGCCCAACACCTCGTCTTTTTGGATCTCAATGTGACCCAGGCTATATACACACCCTTCTCCAGACTCAACATCTACCAATTCCTTCTCTTTGGTGAATACTGATGCAAAGTATTCATTTAGTACCTCGCCCATTTCCTCTGGCTCCACACATAGATTCCCTACCTATCCTACAGTGGGCCAACCCTTTCCCTGGCTACCCTCTTGCTTTTTATGTACGTGTAGAAAGCCTTGGGATTTTCCTTAACTCTATTTGCCAATGACTTTTCGTGACCCCTTCTAGCCCTCCTGACTCCTTGCTTAAGTTCCTTCCTACTTTCCTTATATTCCACACAGGCTTCGTCTGTTCCCAGCCTTCTAGCCCTGACAAATGCCTCCTTTTTCTTTTTGATGAGGCCTACAATATCTCTCGTTATCCAAGATTCCCGAAATTTGCCGTATTTATCCTTCCGCACTGGAACATGCCGGTCCTGAATTCCTTTCAACTGACATTTGAAAGCCTCCCACATGTCAGATGTTGATATACCCTCAAACATCCGCCCCCAATCTAGGTTCTTTAGTTCCCGCCTAATATTGTTATAATTAGCCTTCCCCCAATTTAGCACATTCACCCGAGGACCACTCTTACCCTTGTCCACCAGCACTTTAAAACTTACTGATTTGTGGTCACTGTTCCCGAAATGCTCCCCTACTGAAACTTCTACCACCTGGCCGGGCTCATTCCCCAATACCAGGTCCAGTACAGCCCCTTCCCTAGTTGGGCTATCTACATATTGTTTTAAGAAGCCCTCCTGGATGCTCCTTACAAACTCTGCCCTGTCTAAGCCCCTAGTACTAAGTGAGTCCCAGTAAATATTGGGGAAGTTGAAGTCTCCCATCACAACAACCCTGTTGTTTTTACTCTGTTTCCAAAATCTGTCTACCTATCTGCTCCTCTATCTCCCGCTGGCTGTTGGGAGGCCTATAGTAAACCCCCAGCATTGTGACTGCACCCTTCTTATTCCTGATCTCTACCCATATAGCCTCACTGCCCTCTGAGATGACCTCCTGTAGTACAGCTGTGATATTCTCCCTAACCAGTAGCGCAACTCCACCACCCCTTTTACATCCCCCTCTTCCCACCTGAAACATCTAAATCCTGGAACGTTTACCTGCCAATCCTGTCCTTCCCTCAACCAGGTCTCTGTAATGGCAACAACATCATAGTTCCAAGTACTAATCCAAGCTCTAAGTTCATCTGCCTTACCCGTAATACTTCTTGCATTAAAACATATGCACTTCAGGCCACCAGACCCGCTGTTTTCAGCAACACCTCCCTGTCTGCTCTTCCTCAGAGCCATACTGGCCCTATTCCCCAGTTCTCCCTCAATGCTCTCACCTTCTGACCTATTGATCCGGTATCCACCCCCCTGCCATACTAGTTTAAATCCTCCCGTGTGACACTAGCAAACCCCGCGGCCAGGATATTTATGCCTCTCCAGTTTAGATGCAACCCATCCTTCTTATACAGGTCACACCTGCCCCGGAAGAGCTCCCAGTGGTCCAGATAACGGAAACCCTCCCTCCTACACCAGCTGCTTAGCCACGTGTTTAGCTGCTCTATTGTCCTATTTCTATCCTCACTGGCACAGGGAGTAATCCCGAGATTACACCCCTAGAGGACCTGTCTTTTAACTTTCTGCCTAGCTCCCTGAACTCCTGCTGCAGGACGTCATGCCCCTTCTTGCCTATTTCATTAGGACCAATATGTACAACGACCTCTGCCTGTTTGCCCTCTCCCTTCCGGATGCCCGTTACCCGTTCGGAGACATCCTGGACCCTGGCACTAGGGAGGCAACATACCATCCTGGAGTCTCTTTCACGTCCACAGAAGCGCCTATCTGTGCCCCTGACTATAGAGTCCCCTATGACTATTGCTCTTCTGCGCTTTGACCCTCCCTGCTGAACATCAGAGCTAGCCGTGGTGCCACTGCTCAGGCTGCTGCTGTTTTCCCCTGATAGGCTATCCCCCCCGACAGTATCCAAAGGGGTATACCTGTTTGAGAGGGTGACAACCACAGGGGATTCCTGCACTGATTGCCTGCCTCTTCTGGTGGTCACCCATTTCTCTGCCTGCACCTTGGGTGTGACCACATTTATATAACTGCGATCTATGACGCTTTCCGTTACCTGCATGCTCCTAAGTGCATCCAACTGCTGCTCCAACTGAACCATGCGATTTGTGAGGAGCTCTAGTTGGGTGCACTTTCTGCAGATGAAGCCATCCGTGACGCTGGAAGCCTCCCGGACCTGCCACATCTCACAGTCAGAGCACTGCACCTGTCTTTTTTTTCTTTTTTTTTTAACAAACAAGGTATTTTAGGCATATAGAAAAAGTGACATTGTACAGTACAAAAAAAAGTCAAGACACAAATTAAACATAGTGCAAACCACGGCTCTGTTCACACAAGGACCTGCTTCAATATCCCCCTACTCTACTCTACTCTACCCGAGCCACCCCCCACACCCCCCTCCTGCTGACGCTTACTCCTCTGCGAAGAAGTCAATAAATGGCTGCCACCTTCGGGCGAACCCTAGTAGCGAACCTCTCCAGGTGAACTTGACTTTCCCTGGGCCAAGAACGTTCGCCATGTCCGATAGCGATACCTCAGTCCTCGGGGGCTTTGAGTCCCTCCATGCTAACAGTATTCGTCGACTGGCTACCAGGGAAGCAAAGGCCAGAACGTCAGCCTCTCTCTCTTCCTGGACTCCCGGGTCCTCCGAAACCCCAAAGATTGCCACCTCCGGGCTCATTACCACCCCAGTTTTCAATACCCGGGACATGACGTCTGCGAATCCCTGCCAATACCCCCCGAGTTTAGGGCACGACCAGAATATGTGTACACGGTTAGCCGGCCCTCTGGCGCATCTAGCACACCTGTCCTCCAGCCTGAAGAATCTGCTCATCCGGGCCACCGTCATGTGGGTCCGGTGCACGATCTTAAACTGGATCAGGCTGAGCCTGGCGCATGTTGCGGTCGTGTTTACTCTGCTTAGGGTTTCTGCCTAAATATCGTCCTCCAGCTCCCTCCCGAGCTCCTCCTCCCACTTAAGCTTCAGGTCCTCGGTCTGTGTATCCTCAGCTCCCATTAGTTCCTTGTAGATGTCTGAGACTCTACCCTCTCCTACCTCTCCCCTAGAAACTACCATGTCCTGCCTCCCCTTTGGCAGGAGACGTGGGAAGGACGGCACCAGTCTGCGTACAAAATCCCGCACCTGTACGTATCTAAAGTCGTTCCCTCTCATCAGCCCAAACTTCTCCTCCAGCGCCCTCATGCTCGGAAAGCTCCCTTCCAGGAACAGAACCCCCATCCTCACAGTCCCCGCCCTCCTCCACAGTCGATACCGCCTGTCCATGTTCCCCGGGACAAATCGGTGGTTGCCGCAGATTGGGGTCCACACCGATGCTCTTACCTCCCCTACATGCCTCCTCCACTGGCTCCAGATCCGAAGAGCCGCCACCACTATCGGGCTGGTGGAGTACCGTGCCGGCGGAAGCGGCAGAGGTGCCGTAACCAGGGCTGCTAAGCTAGTGGCCCTGCACGAAGCAGCCTCCATCCGCTCCCAAACCGACCCCGCACCCACCATCCATTTCCTTATCATCGCTATGTTGGCTGCCCAGTAATAGTTGCTGAAGTTCGGCAACACCAGCCCCCCTTCTCCTCTGTTCCTTTCAAGCATCACCCTCTTCATCCGCGGGGACTTCCCTGCCCATACAAATCCCACAATAATTTTATTCAGCCTCTTAAAGAAGGACCGCGGGATAAAGATGGGGAGACACTGAAAAACAAACAAGAACCGCGGGAGAATCGTCATCTTAACAGTCTGCACCCTCCCCGCCAATAACAGCTGGAGCGCATCCCACCTCCAAACCTCCTCCCTCACTCGTTCCACCAGTCGGGACAGGTTGAGCTTGTGCAACCTGCCCCAGTCCCGAGCCACATGAATCCCCAAATATCGGAAACTCTCCCCCACTAGCCTGAACGGCAACCCCTTCAGCCTACTCTCCTGCCCCCTCGCCTGAATTACAAACAGCTCGCTCTTAGCCATGTTCAGTTTGTATCTGGAGAACAGGCCAAATTCCCTCAGGGTTGCCATAATACCGTCCATCCCCACCATTGGGTCCGATACATATAACAGCAGATCGTCTGCGTATAACGAGACTCTATGTTCCACTCTCCCCCGGACCAGCCCCTTCCAGCCCCTAGAAGCTCTCAGTGCAATTGCCAGTGGCTCTATAGCCAGCGCAAACAGCAGTGGGGAGAGAGGGCAGCCCTCTCTTGTCCCACGGTGCAGTCTAAAGTAGTCCGATGTCGTCCTGTTCGTCCTTACACTCGCCTCCGGGGCCTGATACAATAGCCTAACCCAGTCGATGAACCCCGCCCCGAACCCGAACCGTCCTAGTACCTCCCACAGATAATCCCACTCGACCCGGTCAAAAGCCTTTTCAGCATCCATGGCTACCACTATCTCTACCTCCCTACTCTCCGGGGTCATCATAATCACGTTGAGCAGCCTTCTTAGGTTGGCCATCAGCTGTCTCCCCTTTACAAACCCGGTTTGGTCCTCCACAATTACATCCGGTACACAGTCCTCAATTCTAGTCGCCAAGATTTTGGCCAGTAACTTGGCGTCGACGTTGATCAAAGAGATCGGCCTGTATGACCCACAGGCCTCCAGGTCCTTATCCCGTTTCAGAATGAGCAAGGTGGTGGCCTGCGACATCGTTGGGGGTAAACTCCCTCTGTCTCTTGCCTAGTTAAAGACCCTGACCAGCACTGGCCCCACTATCCCGGCAAATGTTTTGTAAAACTCCACAGGATACCCGTCCGGCCCCGGGGCTTTACCCGACTGCATGACCTTCAGGCCCCCCCAATACCTCTTCGATCCTGACCAGGGCCCCCAGTCCGTCCACTAACCCCCTCCCCACTCTTGGGAAGGTCAGTCCGTCCAGGAATCGCCTCATCCCCCCCGGTCCCCCGGGGGATTCCGAAGTGTACAGCTTCCTATAAAAGTCCCTAAAGACCTTGTTCAGCCCTGCCGGGTCACCCACTAGATTACCCTCCCCATCCACTACCCTCCCGATTTCCCTAGCTGCTTCCCTCTTCCTTAGTTGCTGCGCAAGCATTCTACTGGCCTTCTCCCATGCTCATAAATCGTGCCTTTTTCCTTCCTAAGCTGCTCTACAGCCTTGCCTGTAGTCAGCATCCCAAATTCGGCCTGCAGCCTCTGTCGTTTCCTGAGTAACTCTGGCCTCGTGGATTCGGCGTAACTCCTGTCCGTCCGTAGAATTTCCTCAATCAGTCGGTCCGTCTCTGCCCTATCTGTCCTGTCCCTGTGCGCCCAGATTGAAATCAGCTCCCCTCTCACCACTGCCTTCAGCGCCTCCCAGAGCACTTCTGCCGAGACTTCTCCAGTATCGTTCACCTGCAGGTAATTCTGCATGCATTTCCTCAGCCTCTCGCACACCGCCTCGTCCGCGAGTAATCTAACTTCCAGCCTCCATAGTGGGCGCTGAAAGCTGTCCTTACAAAACTGCAGGTCTACCCAGTGCGGAGCATGGTCCGATATGGCAATTGCCGAATATTCTGCCCCCACCATTCTGGCCAGCAGGTCCCTACTCACAACAATGTAGTCAATTCGGGAATACACCTTGTGGACTTGGGAGTAGTACAAGAACTCCCTCGCCGTCAGCCAGCTAAATCTCCATGGATATGCTCCCCCCATTTGCTCCATGAACCCTCTCAGTTCCTTTGCCAATGCTGGCAACCTGCCCGTTCTTGAACATGACCGGTCCAGGCTCGGGTCCAGGACTGTATTAAATTCCCGCCCATGATCAGCTTATGCGAGTCCAAGTCGGGGATCTTCCCCAGCATCCTCCTAATAAAATCCACATCGTCCCAATTAGAGGCATACACACTGACCAGGACCACTCTCACCCCTTCGGCTTACCCCTCACCATAACAAACCTACCACCCCCATCCACGAGTGTGCCCTCTGCCTCAAATTGTACCCTTTTATTAATCAGGATCGCAACCCCCCCTTGTCTTAGAATCAAGCCCTGAATGAAAGACCTGACTGACCCAGCCCTTCCTTAACCTAACGTGGTCTGCCACTTTCAGGTGCGTCTCCTGCAGCATGACTATGTCTGCCTTCAGAACCCGCAGATGCGTAAACACACGCGCTCTCTTCACTGGCCCGTTTAACCCTCTAACATTCCAGGTGATCAGCCTGGTTGGAGGGCACTTCGCCCCCCCCCCCCCTTGCCGATCAGCCAACCCCTTTCATTGGCCAGCTCCCCAGCCATGTGTCGCGCTTCCTCTGGCCCGCCCCCTGGCCGGCTCCACCCATGACCTCCTCACTGTTACCACGCCCAGTTTCCATCTCCGTCAGCAGAACAACTCCCCCCCTCCCCCCCCTAGCAACGCCATCCTATCACCTAACCGCAGCTCTAATCTAACTATATTCACACACCCCACCTCGGCTTCCGTTGACTAGGCCCACTCAGCTAGCCTGGGGCTCCCAGCCTCGGCACCAGTGCGTCTCCCACCCATTGTTCCCAGTCACCCCTCCCCCGATCCATTCGTACCACTTCCGCAGATCAGCCCTACTTAAGCACACACTCTATACAAGTCATAAACAACCCCCACATTAGCACAATTCAAGTTAAACAAGAAAAAAAAGAGATAAGAAATAACAGGCACTCTCAGTCCTTCCCATACAGACACAGAAATAAATTGTACAAAGTTCCCCTGAAGCATCCATTTTAACCCAACCCTTTTAACTGTTTTCTTTATTATTTTCCCCCCAGCCAAACTCCAACTAAGCAAAGAGCCCAAACAGGAAACATCCAGGTAAACCACGCAAAAAGCACGCAAAAAAACCACATCCCTACCACCTTCCAACACACTAAAAAGGTTGAGAAAAAAAACGACAAAGCGGACCCAAACAGGCAATTTTCATAACGGGAGAGACACCACATATACTTAAAAGTTCTAACATGAGCCCAAACATCCTCAGCTCAGGGCCAACCTTTGCTTCTTAATGAACTGCATTGCCTCTTTGGGTTCCTCGAAATAGTGGTGCTGACCCACATGATCCGTACCGGAAAAAGCAGCCTGAATTTCACCTTGTTTTTATACAGTATCTCCTTCACCTGCCTATAGCCTCCCCTCCTCCTGGCCACCTCAGCGCTCAAATCTTCGTACACACGGAGGGTGGTATTGTCCCAAATACAGCTTTGCGTGCTCTTTGCCCATTGCAGCACCCGTTCCTTGTCCAGATACCTGTGAAAGCGTACCACCATCGCTTGTGGGGGACCCCCTTGTCGCGGCTGCCTCACCTGCACTCTGTGTGCCCTGTTCATCACCGGCGGGAGCGGGAACACCTCGTTCCCCAGCAACTTCTGGAACATACCCTCCACATACGCAGGAGCGTCCAACCCCTCTGCCCCCTCCGGGAAGCCCACAATTCTCACATTCTGCCGGCGAGATCTGTTGTCCAGGTCCTCCAGCCTTTCCAGAAGCACTTTTTGCTGGTCTCTCAACCTCCGAATCTCCACATCCGCCACCGTTTGAAAGTCAGCCTGCTCCTCCACTGACTTCTCCAACTGCTGGAGCTTCTCAACCTGATCATCCAGCCTTTTTTCCATCCGGTCAATTGACTTCTGTAGTGGCTCCAAGTTGTCACGCTTCAGAGCCAAAAAGCCCTCCTGCATAGTCTGCAGCAGCTGCTCCATTGTGGGCTGACTGTCGGCGCCTTGCCCTGAACATCAGCCATGCTGGTCCCTCTCACTGTGCCCTTACTCGACCACTTCTTCTGCTGTTTACAGTCCCTCCGGCTTCTTAGGTCCATACAACTCTGTATGGGTTCAGTGCCTGAGTACTATTGCTTTCCAGTTCCGTGCTCAAAAGCGCAAAAAAGTCGGGGGGAAAGGTCCAAAAGTCTGACCGAAACAGGAGCCACCAAATGTGCGACCTACTCCCTCATAGCCGCCACCGGAAGTCCGCACTGCACCCCTCTAATTGACATTGCGTTAATTAATTAGTAAATTAGACTTTTTTTAAAATTTAAAAATAAAAACAAAGTTACTGTTAACTATATGTTTCTTAGCACTAGATTTCTACTATAAATGTGAAAGCTAAATACAGTACTCTCCGATCTTTGGCTTAGATGCCCCTCTAAATTATAATTAAGTAATTATGTTTAATTAGTTTAACAATGTTTAATTTTTAAATTTAGTGTATATTCCCAACCAGCCAATCAGGTCACAACTTTACTGTGATGTCACTTCAGATTTCCCCCCCACACAATTTGAAAAGGTGATAAAAATAAAAATTAAAAATAAAAATCACTTACCTTCCCAGGATGCTCTCTGATTCTCTCCCTGCAGATTAAAAGTTACAGGCCAGAAGAAAGATCAAAACGGTAAGGAAAAAGCACCTTCTCCCACTCTGCACCAATTGGGTGCTTTTGAATCAGCACAACAAACCAGATGTATGAATATATACTCATTTAGCAAAACCACGCTTGTGATCTTACTGCAGGTTTTTAAATGGGGCACATTTATAAATGCTGACACATGAAATAATGCACAACAAAACATATTACAAGGTAGTAATCTAATTGACGACTTCATAAAATAGAAACAATGAGAGTAAAGCGCAAGTAGTTGAGAACTACTATTGAACCTCCCAGTTAGATTTCTGATTTAAAATCAAATTCTACTATTTGTTGCTTTTTAGTGCATGATATTTGAGTTTTGCATGCAGTTTTCTTCCATTTGCTGCCTTTCTGCACCAGCGACAATTGGAGCAGGTTCTGTGTCCTTGATTTCTTGATTTATCTAGGAGAATTAACAACCATTACTGGGAGTTTATTGAGGAATGATTTGCAGTTGATTACTGGGAAATGTTACGTCCACTGCTATAGCAAATAGCAGCAGTAAGGGTGATGTTGCTGTTAAGCTACTGTTCGAAGGTCACTGTTCTGGCCTTGACACTCGGGATTCTACCCATTGCACTTACATTGCAATGCAAGTATGGTGGTATTTTAATAAACGTGCCGTCTTTCTTGAATATGCACCACATTCTCAAGTTCCTGGTGTGCTGTGAAAGAGTTGAGAAACACTAATATTGCTGGGAAAGACACCGACATGCTGTGCTTCCGCATCAATCAGCGTTGCATTACGAGGAATGTGCAGGTTGCATTCTATTTCAGTGAACCAGTCATTCCAGTCGTAAACAGATGGCTCAATAAACAGACTGAACTGGCAAGGCCAATCTATTTTACACTCCAGACAATTTTTCTTTAATGGTCATTTGTAGCAGGCCCACCAGCATGCCACGGGTGAGCCATTTGGCGCATTTGATTTGCTCAGTGTTTCTCTCCCTCTCTGTTCAGGAGCCAGATCCTATTTTCCTCACTGGTTTCATGGCATCAGAATGCGTCTGCCGTGTGACCTTTCAGTTCAACTGGTTCTGGCACTGCTGAAGTCTCACTCTTAGAAATGAGCTCCATCTCACACATCTTTTCCAATCTGAGTTTGTGCTGCTCATCTTTTCTGCCAACAGCCGTACTGCATAGCACACAACACATCACAAATGCAGTGCTGTAACACCAGACATAATCGGATTTGTACGCTTGCTTCTATACCTCACGTCACATTCAACGATTGAAGATAATGGCCAGGAGCAAGGTCTATTTTTTTATCTTCCCTCTCATTATTTGATTCAAAGTTATCAGCCATATTACTGTAGACGTACAGAAATAACACGGGTTTCATGGTTGAAACCCCTGTTTCAATAGCTCAAAGTGGCAGCTCTGGGAGTTTCAATGAGTCAGTTCATAACTTTAGTGAGAATTCAATACCAATGTTGGTTTTGATTACAACAAACAAAACCTACTGAAACACTAAGGAAATAGTCTAAATTTTAATATCTGACCCATCAGAATTGACAAAATATTTATTTAATTATTATTATCTTTTCAATTTTCAGTGGGGGGCCGCCCCTGGTCCGGGGGAATGGAGTACGAGGGGGCACAGCACCTGCGGTCTACCATGCCACCCCCCGGACCGTGTATACCCATAACAGGGGCTGTTGCCTGTCTGTCCCACCAACCACTCCCATGACAGAGCCCCAACCGTGGTGAAGGTCACTTTAACCCCCACTTACCGTGACTACCACTGGCTGCTGGCCGCAAAGCTAAAGGCTATTGCTGATAGGTAATTGCCAATTCTAGTAATGAGGGCACTACTCCCTAATAATGAGGGCACAGCTCCCAAGTGAATTCCCGAGGGTAGGCATGCCATAAAGCAGGCGGTTGTTACTGCCTACCATCCCAATCAGGCCTGAACTCCGGAGGCGTCAAAACCACAGAGACAGCATGTGCCGCAGGAGGCTCCGCCTCAACAAGAGGATGGTGCGGCACCTGTGCCATTTCTTTGCAAACCTGGCACTATGTGTAGGAGGAGGATAACTGTTCCTGGTGGCCACAAAGGTCATCGCAACCCTGAACTTCTGTGCCTCATGATCATTGCAGGGACTTGTGCGGCATATCCTAGCCAACAACCCACAAGTGCAACCATGAAGTTACGGATGCCCTGTTTTCCCGGGCAGCTGACTACATGAACCTTGACCTGGACCAGGCCCAACAAAATGCCTGAGCAGCAGGATTCTCTGCCATCGCGAGGATGCCCCAGGTCAAGGTGGTAATAGATGGCACTCATGCTGCCTTGCACCCACTGTACGGTCCGGGAGAACCCTTCCTCAACGGGAAGGGGTTTCACCCACTGAACGCCCACTTGTGTGCGACCACCTCCTGAAAATCATACACATGTATGCACGCTTCCCAGGGTGTGTGCACGGCAGCTACATCCTGGGGCAGTCGGAGAACCCGGCATCTTCATGGGTCACTCCAGGGTGACCGGTTGGCTCTTGGGGGAATAAGGGGTACCTTAGTTTCTGGCTAATGATGCCAGTATGAAAGCTGGTGACCGATGCAGAGACCCGACATAAAGAGGCCCATATGGCCACACAGGCTGTCATTGAGCGGTGCATCAGACTGTTGAAAATGCACTTCCGATGTCTCGACCGCTGTGGTGGTGAACTGCATGTACACCCCCCGGCGGGCTGCCTGTTTTGTGGTGGTCTGCTGTGCCCTCCACAACCTGGCACAGCAGCGGACACCGTGCTGGAGGTAGAGGAGAAGGAACATGCGGCCACCTCTGAGGATCAGCCGGACCAGGAAGGACTGGAGGATGAGCTCAGGGAGGACCGGCGGGGCCAGTCGGAGGATGGAGGACAGGTGGTGGCGGCAAATGTCCGGCATGCTCAGGAGGGCGAAGGAGGCCCTCATCTTTGCCCTCTTCTCATAGGACGTGGCTTTGTCTGAGATCGCACCCGCTCTCCCATCCCACCCAATGTCACGTCAGATCTGTCCGTGCTCTGCAGTGCAGCTCCAATGTCCACCTGTATCTGGGACATGGTCTTCAGCAATCGAGGCATGCTCTTAAACACCTTGGTAATGCCCACCTGAGACTGGGACATGCTCCACAGTTCCTCGGAAACGTCCACCTGCATCAGGGGCACATCCCCCAGCAACCCGGACATACTGCCGAGGTGCTCAGCCACGGCCGTCACTGACTGAGTCACGCCTTGGAAACCTCCACTCATTGTGCTGACACCGTGCTCCAGGTTCTCCACCTAGTTGTGTTGGCCTTGGTGCCATGCATTGCCGGCACAATCTCCTGCGCCCTTAACCTCTGGGATTCCGCCAATCGGCTATGGACCCAGTGGAATGTTGTTGACATCCCCCTCGGAATCTCACGGCCGCACCCTATCGACTGCACCAGCTCCGGGATTGCCTGGCCCAGAGGCTCTGCATCTGACTGGGACTCAGCTGGGTCCTGGGATCCAGCAGATCTCCAACTGCTGCCTCCCCTGGATGTTCCTGCCTCACCTGATGTGCATTTGCAACTGTGTGGTGCTCACCTAGATTGTGCCCCAGAAGCCTCTCCACTACCTTCGCCCACTGAGTGTGTGTCTCTGCACTGGTAGAGGGTGGGGATGAAAGCTGTGATGCCCTGACAGTGGCATCCTTGGTGCTCTCTTGGGAGGCAAGGAGGGAAGCATCCCTGGATGGTGCAGCACCGCCAGCTGGACATGTGGTCAGTGAGAGGGAAAGATTATCATGCTGGCATGAACAACTCACGTGTGACAGCTCATCTGGGTGGGGTCCAGTGGATACTCACCTCTGCGGCGTAGGCCAAACTTGATGTCGGTGACCAATCTGTCCTCGGCCACCCCCACGACCTCTAGATCCAGTTCCTCACAGGGTGGGGCACTAGGGTGGTCTGGAAACCACCATTCAGCTGGGCCCTTTTCCACCGATTGTGTGGCAACCTCTCCTGCAGGGACACAGAGCAGGACATTGTGAGTCAAATGCTGCGTTCTTCGCAGTTGTTTGGAGGCATGGTGTTGGACAGGCGTGGGCATCACTGCTGGGAATGGGTGGGGTGTGCTGGTGGGTGCCAGCGTGTGCTGGGACATGGGCATGGCAATGTGCTGGGGGGGGGAGTGCCCAGTGCAGAGTCACCGGGGTGGGTGGGTGCCAAGCGCAGAGTCGCTGGGAGGGGGGGGGGTTGCTCGGTGCAGAGTTGCCGTGGTGGTGCCAGTGGCAGAGTTGCCGGGGTGGTGCCAGGCACAGAGTCATCGGGGGGGGTGGGGGGAGGTTGTGGTGCCAGGTGCAGAGTTGCCGGGGTGGTGCCAGTTGCCGGGGGGTGGTGCCAGGTGCAGAGTTGCCGGGGTGGTGCCAGGTGCAGAGTTGCCGGGGTGGTGCCAGTTGCCGGGGGGTGGTGCCAGGCGCAGAGTTGCCGGGGTGGTGCCAGGTGCCGGGTTGCCGGGGTGGTGCCAGGTGCAGAGTTGCCGGGGTGGTGCCAGGTGCAGAGTTGCCGTGGTGGTGCCAGGTGCAGAGTTGTTGGGGTGGTGCCAGGTGCAGAGTTGCCGGGGTGGTGCCAGGTGCAGAGTTGCCGGGGTGGTGCCAGGTGCCGGGTTGCCAGGGTGGTGCCAGGTGCAGAGTTGCCGGGGTGGTGCCAGGTACAGAGTTGTTGGGGTGGTGCCAGGTGCAGAGTTGCCGGGGTGGTGCCAGGTGCAGAGTTGCCGGGGTGGTGCCAGGTGCAGAGTTGTCGGGGTGATGCCAGCTGCGGAGTTGCCGGGGTGGTGCCAGGTGCAGAGTTGCCGGGGTGGTGCCAGGTACAGAGTTGTTGGGGTGGTGCCAGGTGCAGAGTTGCCGGGGTGGTGCCAGGTGCAGAGTTGCCGGGGTGGTGCCAGGTGCCGGGTTGCCAGGGTGGTGCCAGGTGCAGAGTTGCCGGGGTGGTGCCAGGTACAGAGTTGTTGGGGTGGTGCCAGGTGCAGAGTTGCCGGGGTGGTGCCAGGTGCAGAGTTGCCGGGGTGGTGCCAGGTGCAGAGTTGCCGGGGTGATGCCAGCTGCGGAGTTGCCGCGGTGGTGCCAGCTGCGGAGTTGCCAGAGTGGTGCCAGCTGCGGAGTTGTCGGGGTGGTGCCAGCTGCAGAGTTGCCTAGGGTGGTGCCAGCTATGGAATTGCCGGGGTGGTGCCAGGTGCCGGGTTGCCGGGGTGGTGCCAGGTGTCGGGTTGCCGGGGTGGTGCCAGGTGCAGAGTTGCCTGGGGGGGGGGGGGATGGCAGGCTGTACCAGTGTCAGGGGGCCATGCCAACTAACCCGTACGGCCCAGTGGAGGTCGTTGAGCTTCTTACGGCACTGGGTGGCAGTCCTCCTGGTCACACACCTGGTGCTGATGGCTGCTGCCACTGCCTCCCTGGTGGCATTGGCTGCCCTGTGGCTGATCCTCGAACAGACTCGACCGCGTCCATGAGCCTGGCTAGGTTGGCACCCCAAATCACGGTGCGGGTCTGTGTGGTGGCAAGTCTGCGTGCTGTCTGGGTTTTGCTCTGCGGGACCAGTTAAAGTGCTGCTCCCCCTCGTTAACGCGGAGCTGCTGGATGCGGGTCCGGTGAATGAGCTGGCTGGACAATCATTTGCAGCGTGAAGCCCATGGGGCATCATTAAGTGGCCTAATTATTGTTAGACACTGTTAACGGCCTTGCCAGGTCAGCTTTTGGGAAACACCTGGCCAATTCCGCTCATAACCACATTTAGAACGGATTCTGTTAGATCGTGCCCTCGATCTGACAGCTGAAAACCTAAATTATTCATTTGCAGGTCAGCGATCAGTCCAGATTCCGTACTATCAGCGCCTGTCGCCAGCTACACAGGGTAAAAGATGTACGGGTGTTACAAGCTGTCCCACTTTACAAATGCATGTTAAGTAAGGAAAGCCAGCATAGATTTTTAATGGGACAATCGGGTTTGACTAACTTGTGGGAGTTTTTTGAAGAGGTAACAAAGAGAGTTGATGAAGGTGATTCTGTTTATATGGTGTACCCTGCCAAAAAGTATTTAATACAGTGCTATACAACAGACTTGTGAGCAAAGTTATAACTCATGAAATAAACAGGTTGCAACATCTATATGAAATTGGCTGAGTGACAGAATCAGAGTAGTGGTTAATGGATGTTTTTGATGCTGGAGAAAGGTTTTTAATTGAGTTTCCCAGGAGTCAGTTCTGGGACCCTTGATTTTCCTGATACAATATCAATGATCTAGGCTTGTTGGGTCGGGAACAATTTCAAAATTTGCAGATGATACGAAACGTGGAAGCATTTTGAACTGTGAGAAAGATTGTGTAGAACTTTAAAAGGATAAAGCAGTTCTCAATGCTTCCATGGTATGGCAATTATCATGGGAGATTTTAATCTACATGTCGATTGATCAAACCAAGTCGGTCAGGGCAGCCTTGAGGAGGAGCTCATAGAATGTATCCGTGATAGTTTCCTTGAACAGTATGTAACGGAACCTGCAAGGGAGCAAGCTATCCCAGATCTGGTCCTGTGTAATGAGACAGGAACAATTAATGATCTCATAGTTGGGAATCCTCTCGGAAGGAGCGATCATAGTATGGTTGAATTTAAAATACAGATGCAGTGTGAGAACGTAAAATCTAATATCAGTGTCCTGTACTTAAACAAAGGAGATTACAATGGGATGAGGGAGGAGTTGGCTCGGGTAGATTGGGAGCAAAGACTTTGTGGTGGGATAATTCAGGAACAGTGGAGGACTTGCAAAGAGATTTTTCACAGTGCTCAGAAAACGTATTTACCAGTGAAAAAGAAGGACTGTAGGAAAATTAATAATCAGTCATGGATATCTGAGGATATAAAGGAGGGTATAAAACTGAAAGAAAAAGCATACAAAGTGGCAAAGATTAGTGGGAAACTAGAGGATTGGGAATTTTTTAAAGGTAAACAGAAAGCCATGAAAAAGCTATAAAGAAAAGTAAGATAGATTATGAGAGTAAACTCACTCTGAATATAAAAACAGAAATCAAAAATTTCTACAAATATATAAAATGTAAAAAAGTAGCTGAGGTAAACATTGATCCTTTAGAGGATGAGAAGGGGGATTTAATAATGGGAAATGGGGAAATGGCTGAAGTATTGAACAGATATTTTGTGTCGGTCTTCACAGTAGAAGATACAAATAGCATGCCAATAATTGATGGCAAGGGTGCTATGGCAGGTGAGGACCTAGAAACGATTGTTATCACTAAGGAGGTCGTGTTGGGCAAGCTAATGGGGCGAAAGGTATAAATGTCTCCTGGACCTGATGGAATGCATCCCAGATGGCTGGGAAATAGCAAATGGGCTCGTAGTAATTTACCAAATTCACTGGACTATGGGGTGGTTCCGGCAGATTGGAAAACAGCAAATGTGATGCCACTGTTTAAAAGAGGACGTAGATAAAAGGTGGGTAACTATCGACCGGTTAGCTTAACTTCTGTAGTGGGGAAAATGCTTGAATCTATCATTAAAGAAGAAATAGTGAGACACCTGGATAGAAATTGACCCATTGGGCAGACGCAACATGGGTTCACGAAAGGCAGGTCATGTTTGGCTAATTTAGTGGAATTCTTTGAGGACATTATGAGCTCAGTGGACGACGGGAAACAGGTAGATGTGGTGTATCTGGATTTCCAGAAGGCATTCGACAAGGTGCCGCACAAACAGCTGCTGCATAAGATAAAGATGCATGGCGTTCCAAGGAATGTATTAGTAGGATAGAGGATTGGTTAACTGAAAGAAAGCAAAGAGTGTGGATAGATGGATGTTTTTCTGGTTGGCTAGTAGTGTGCCTCAGGGATCAGTGTTGGGTCTACAATTGTTCACAATTAACATAGATGATCTGGACTTGGAGACCAAGTGCAATGTGTCAAAGTTCACAGATAATACTAAGATGAGTGGCAGAGCCAAATGTGCAGAGGACATGAAAGTCTGCAGAGGGATATAGATAGTTTAAGTGAGTGGGCAAGGGTCTGGCAGCTGGAATACAATGTTGACAAATGTGAGGTCATCCATTATGATAGGAATAACAGCATTTATTATTTAATGGACTATTATTTAAATGGTAAAAAATTGTAGCATGCTGTTGTGCAGAGGGACCTGGGTGTCCTTGTGCATGAATCGCAAAGGGTTTGTTTGCAGGTGCAGCAGGTAATTAAGAAGGCAAATGGAATTTAGTCCTTCATTGCTGGAAGGATGGAATTTAAAAACAGGAAGGTTATGTTGCAGCTGTATAGGGTGCTGGTGAGGCTACACCTGGAGTACTGTATACAGTTTTGGTCTCCTTACTTGAGAAATGATGTACCGGCACAGAGGAGATTTACTAGGCTGATTGCAGAGTTGAGAGGATTGGCTTATGAGGAAAGACTAAGTATACTGGAACTATACTCATTGGAATTTAGAAGAATGAAGGGGGGGGATCTTATAGAAAGAGACACAATTATGAAGGGAATAGATAGGATAGAAACAGGGAGGTTGTTTCCACTGGTGGGTGAAACTAGAACTAGGCGGCAGAGCCTCAAAATGAGGGGGTGCAGATTTAGGACTGAGTTGAGGAGGAATTTCTTCACCCAAAGGGTGATGAATCCATGGAATTCCCTGCCCATCGAAGCAGTTGAAGCTACTTTGTTATATATTTTTAAGGCAAAGGTAGATAGGTTTTTGAACAGTAAAGAAATTAATGTATATGGTGAGCGTGCTGGTAAGTGGAACTGAGTCCATAAAAAGATCAGCCATGCTCTTATTGAATGGCGGAGCAGGCTCAAGGGGCCATATGGCCTACTCCTGTTCCTAGTTCTCATGTTCTTTTGTTCTTACAACATTCAGTACTCACAGCTAGCAGGCTTTCTGGAGAGACACTTTAGTTCTTATCAAACTGGGCCTTCAGCTCGAGGTTCACATTCAGGCCTATACGTTTCTGGGGAGACATTTTATTTCACATCAAACCTTGCTTCCAGCTCGTGGTTTGACTTCAGGGGCGGGATTCTCCATTTTTGAGACTAACTGTTGACTTTGACGCAGAATCCATGGAGTTTCACGACACAAAATTGGTGCCCCACCTGGACCGATTCAGCTACTATTAAGGGGCCAGCACCTGCGCCACTTGGAACACCATTGATTCCAATGGGAAATGGTAACAGATTAGCCGGTTTAGCAATTGACACTCAGGAGGCTGACAATCTGCAGCCGCGTATACATGCTGCACTACCCACACACACCATCCTAGCCAACAAGATGGCAGCAAGACGCACAGCCCTACTTTTTGTGAACGCAGAGCTTGAGACACTCCTGGACACCCTGAAGGAGAGGCAGATAACCCTGTATCCCGGCCAGAAAAGTAGGCTGCAAGCCAGCGCCATTCGCCGTGCCTGGGCGCAGGTGGCAGAGGCCGTGAGCACTATGGGCAGCACTATCCAGAAGTGCTGAGAAAACTGCATGACCTCCTCAGGGCTTCAAGGGTAAGTAGGCAGCACTGTGCCCCTGGCACTAACCCCAATACCACACATCCATTACCCAACACCCCTCCCACCCAGAGGGCGGCTGAACCCCCACCCTGCACCATATGCGGGCATCCAAACCAGCCACTATGGCCGAGTGCCCTGGCCACTGAGGCCATCAGCTACCCATCCCCTGTGCTTCATGCGTCGGACTGTCTAACACTGTTGTTTTCTGTTTCCCCCACCCAGGAGAAGGCCGCCCGCAGTCGTTGGAAGCGGGAGAAGACAGGAGGGGGACCGCCGGACCTGCGGCCCCTAACCATGGCAGAGCAGAGGGTCCTGGACATGGCCAGTGGCCCGGAGGAAAGGGAGGTCGCCGGGGTGGAGTTTGGCCGTGGGTTAGGAAGTGAGATCCAGCTTAGTTGTGGTTCCCCATGACACGTGTGTCAACACCCCCCCCCCAACACTATCCCACACCACCCTCACCCCCACACCACATTCACCCCCACACCACGCCCCCACCAATACCCATACGCTCACCCCCACCACTCCCCAGTCTAGTCATGATGGAGCGGGTCTATCTGGCGTCCACCGCCCCCAGCCAATGCCACAGCCAGAGCTGTGCAGCGACGAGGAGAGCATCGCGGATGGCAGCCCTCCATCCGAGACTCAGGAGGCCCGGAGCTCGAGTGGGAGGATGACAATTACTTTCTGTCACAGCGGGCCATGGCTGGGACCATCAGCAGCATTGCCCAGGCGCTGGCCGATGTGGCACAGACACCGAGGGAGGTGGCCCAGTCCCAGAGGTAGATGGCGCAGTCACTGGCTGATGTGACACAAACCCAGAAGGTGGTGACACAATCAATGGGTGATGCGGCGCAGTCCCAGATAGGGATGGTCCACTCGCTGTGCTCCATGGCCACTCAGTTAAGTTGGCATGGGTGCAGGCCACAGTTTTGTTATAGGGCTAGGGCACAAATCTGAATAAACGTTGCCACATTAAACACCTGTTCACACTGTTACAACCTGCCTCGGTACTCTGTCAGATGGGTATGAGGGGTAGGCTGGTCTGGACTGGTTAGAGAGGGGTGCGGGGGGCAGGAATGGCTGGACGTTGTGGGTGGTATGGGCTCTCCACCCTTCCCCCCCCCCCCCCCAACTGTCCCCACCACAGTCGCCACAGGGGTTCGATGGGTCCATGTGATGGAATGGCCAGCTCGCACGCAGGGACCACCCAGGCGGCGGAAAGTGCTACCGTGGGCAGGAATCAGACCTCATATTACGATGTGGCGCACTGGAGCGGGTAGTCATCATCCTCCATCCGATGGTCCAGATTGCTGTTACTGTCAAACCAGGGCCCGCACCCCATAGTGCGGTAGGTATGTGTCACGGAGGGAGTTGCAGGCATGGGTGTGGCCGAGGGGAGTAGGGGTGGGATGCGGTGTCCGTGCACCTGCCAGGCCCTCCCCAGTTGGTGAATCTGCAGGCGATCAGAGCGCCCGTGCGCATTGGCGCTGGCACAAACATCCTCCCGTGCCTGCCTGGGCCCCATGTCCTCCCCATGCGCCACAACCTCATCAAGGGGAAAGCAGCAACAGCCAAATTCATTGCACCATGGTTGGTTCTGCTGCCGAGGGAAGGAATAAAAAGTGTGAGAATGGAACAGTTATAAGGGATTCAATGATAATGGAAAGGTATCCAGGGAATAGAGAGGCATTTCTGTGGCCACAAACAAGGCTCCTGGATGTATGTTGCCTCCCTAATGCCGGGGTCAAGGATATCTTGGAGCGGTTACAGGACATTCTGGAGCCGGAGGGTGAACAGCCAGTGATCGTGGTACACATTGATACAAACGACATCGGTAAAAAAAATGGGATGAGGTCCTAAACGAGGAACATAGGAAGAATGATGAGAAGTTGGACCTAAAAGGTAGAGATCTCAGGATTGCTACCAGTGCCATGTGCTAGTCAGAGTAGAAATAGCAGGATATATTGGATGAATCTGTAGCTGAAGAGATGGTGTAAGGGGGTGGTTTTCAGATTCCTGGGGCATTGGGACTGGTTCTGGGAGAGGTGGGACCTGTACATACTGGACAGGTTACACCTCGGCAGGACTGGGACTGATGTCCTAGGGGGAGTATTTGCTAAAGTGGTTGGGGAGGGTTTACACTAAAATCGTAGGGGGATGGGAACCTATGCAAGGAGTCAGAGGACAGGGAATCAAGGACAAAAACAAAAGGCAGAACGGGGACTAAGAAATGTGATAGGCTGAGAAACCAAATCCATGTTCAAATAGGGCCTGAGTGAAAACTAGTGGGAACGGGACAAGCAATGTTAAAAAGACGAATCTTAAGGCTTTATGCCTTTACACGCGGAACATTCGCAATAAAGTGGATGAATTAATTGCGCAAAGATATGTAAATGGTTATGATATAGTCTGGATTACGGAGACATGCTGCAGGGTGATCAGGGATGGGAATTGAACATTCAGGAGTATTCAGTATTTAGGAAGGACAGCCAAAAATGAAAAGGCGGTGAAGTGGCAGTACTGGTTAAAGAGGGAATTAACGCAATAGTGAGGAAGGATATTAGCTCTGACAATGCGGAATCTGTATGGGCAGAGCTGAGAAACATCAAGGGGTAAAAAACCTTAGTGGCGGATGTATACAGACACCCCAAAACTGTAGCGGTGATGTTGGGAATGGCATTAAACAGAGAATTAGAGATGCCGCAGTAAAGGACCATCTGTAATTATGGGTGACTTTAATCTGCGTATAGATTGGGCAAATCAAATTATTAACAATATTGCAGAGGATGAATTCCCGGAGTGTATACAGGATAGTTTTCTGGATCAATATGTTGAGGAACCAACTGGAGAACAGGATATGCTAGACTGGGTATTCTGTGAAGAGAAAGGAATTATTGGCAATCTGGTTTTGCGACCATATTGGAATTGTTCATCAAGTTGGAGAGTAACATAGTTGATTTTGAGACTGGGGTTCTGAATCTAAATAAAGGAAGCTATGATGATATGAGACATGAGGTGGCTATGATGGATTGGGGAATGTTTCTTCAAGGGATGACAGTGGATAGGCAATGGCAAACATTTAAAGAGCGCATGGGTGAACTGCAACAATTGTTCATTCCTGAATGGTGCAAAAGTAAAATGGGAAAGATGGCCAATCCATGGCTTACAAGGGAAGTTAGAGATAATATTACATCCAAGGAAGGAGCATACAAATTGGCCAAGAAAAACACACGAGGATTTGGAGTAGTTTAGAATTCATCAAACGAGGACTAAAGGATTGATGAAGAAGGAGAAAATAGAGTATGAACGTAAGCTTGCGGGGAACATAAAAACTGACTGTAAAAGCTTCTATATGCATGTGAAGAGAAAAAACGAAAAAAAACACTGGATGGGGTTTATTTGGACTTTCGACTAAGTCCTGACATAAGAGATTAGAGTGTAAAATTAAAGCACATGGGATTGGGGATAGTGTACTGAGATGGATAGACAACTGGTTAGCAGACAGGAAACGAAGAGCAGGAATAAACATTTTTTTCCAAATGGCAAGCAGTGACTAGGGGGGTACCGCAGGGATCGTGCTACCGAGAGAGAGGAGGTAGGACACAGAGAGGCGCGGCTGTGGGCTGCAGGGCTGGCTGGAGTGGGGAGGCCCTGCCAAGACCGGAGGGGTCAGGGTGTTGGGGGAACAGGCCGAGCAGCCGGGGTGACCCCCCACGGGACGGTGTCCAGGCATAGACCACCATTACCGCGACCTACAAGGCAGCCATCTTGCTGCGCAACGCACTGACCACCCACCTGCCCCTGTTTCTGCAGAGTGGCACTGGCCATATGTGTGTCGCAACCCCCGTACCCAACCCACTGCCATACCCCCCCCCCCAATCTGGCCATCAACCGCCAGCGGCCCATCCAGAGAAATGCCCACTGTAGCCCCTAGATGGTCACCGGGCAAGGGCCGAAGAGCATACCACTGGCAAGGGCAGTCCATCCGTCCATACCCCTGGCATCAGGGACAGGTGCCAGGGCCAGAGACCCCCACGGTGTCTGACACCGATGGGGCCAGGGGTGCGGAGATGGGGGGGTTGACATACGGGAGCATAGCCCGCAGTGCTAACCGGAGCCACCATGTAGCCCGTTGGACCAGGTTTCAAATGGGGGCATGCACCTTGTCGGCCTGTGACTCCCTGCAGACAATGGGTGTTGGAATTCAACCAGCAATGGTAGCCTTCCTTCTTGTCGCTGCAGCCCTGAGGGATGACCATTGGCTGAACGAGCTGGAGTTGCTCGAGGAGGAGGAACAGGAGGCAGCCGCCCAGGATGGAGAGCCAGCAGCCCAACAAGCTGAGGAGGAGGAGGTGCCAAGGAGGCGCAACATGAGGCCTCATGTGTACCAGCAACGCCTGTCATTCAAGGACATGCCGGACTGGGCATGCAGTGAGACAGTGCAACATATCTGCCAGAGGATCATGGTGCACCTGGCACCGGGGGGGGGGGGGGTATGGGCGAGGACACCCACTCCCGGTGGCTTTCAAGGTGACTGTCGCCCTGAACTTTTATGCCACAGGTCCTTCCAGGCGCTGAGTAGGGACCTGTCTGGGATCTCACAGACCTCGGTGCACAGGTGCATCCGTGCCTTCACGGAGGCCCTATATCCCCAGGTGGCTCAATACATCCATTTCAATATGGATCTGGGCACCCACCAGGTTGCCCCGGGTCCAGGAGGGGATCGGCGGGATGCATGTCCCCTTACGTGCATCTGCAGATGACAGGCCGCTCTACACAAAACAAAAGGGGTTTCACTCAATGAACGTGCAGCTGATAGGTGACCATCAGCTGCCCATCATACACGTTTGCACCAATACCCAGGCCGTGTGCACGATGCCTTCATCCTGCCACACTCGATGATTTTTGACATGTTTAAGATGCCCCTCCGGCTGGGGTGGTGGCTCCTGCGGTCGTGGCTGATGACACCTATCCGGAGGCCTCAGAACGACGCGGAGACCCGATACAACAAAGCCCAAACAGCAACCATAAGCGTGATTGAGCGGTGGTTTGGCCTCCTGAAGATGTGGTTCAGGTTCCTGGACAACTCTGGAGAGCCCTCCAGTATGCAAGATGCCTGCATTTTGGCGGCCTACTGTGTACTCCACCACATCGTGCAGCAGAGGGATGAAATGCTGGAGAAGAAGGGTGAATGGTAGGCCTCCTCCAATGAGGACGATGTAGGGAAGGGGGAAGGAGGGGCAGGACATGGAGCCCAGGCGAGGCCGCACGACGTGTGCCCCAGGGCAAATGTGCACGCGACGCTCTGATCACCTCCAGGTTCACCAACTGGGAGTGGGAAGGGCCTCTGGCTAGGGGCATGGACACCGCATCGCGTCCCCACATACCTCCCCACCACCCCCAGGCCACCCCCTTGCCTGCAGCCTGTAGAGGCTACTGTAGGCATTGCTCTGGGTGGGCCGCTGGAGGGTGCCTGCCAGGCGGGTGGGGGGAGGTGGCAGAGGGTGGGGTGCAGGGGTGGGGGTACCCATTTTGGCCGGTGTCTCTCTGCAGAACCAGGGCCCAAGGTGGGTGGTTAGTGGGTGCCCAGCAAGATGGCTGCCTTGCAGGCCGCGGTAATGGCACTCCGGGACTGCCATTACAGTGGGGGGATCACCCCGGCCACTCGGCCTGTTCTCCTATCACTCCCCCTTCCCCTGGCCCTGGCATGTCCCCCCCCTAACCCAGTCAGCTCGGCCAGTGTCCGGCCCACCAACCCGTAGGCGTGCCTCTTGGTGCCTTACCTCCTATCTCTCTCCCTTATCAGCCATGACACCAGTTTCACAAATTTTAAAAGCACAAGTGAACCACGCCATCGGGAACTCATCTCATCAGAGGAGGAGAATCATGGAGGCCCCGGAGAATACCAGGATGGGCCACACATGATATCCAATTGATGTTTACTGTCCGTGGTTCCGGACTTCATTGACGTCGCTGTCGAGGTGATGGAGAATTGCGATTTGGCGTCAAATTGGCACCCGCCACGATTTTGGCATCGGAACCTGTTCTCTGCTCAATCGCGTTTCCCGATTTCGGCGTCGGCCAACAGAGAATCCTGCCCATGGTTAGTGAGAGGGAAGGATCATTTTGCCTGACATGAACAACTCACTTGAGACAGGTCATCTGAAATGAATGAAAATTGCTTATTGTCACGAGTAGGCTTCAAATGAAGTCACTGTGAAAAGCCCCTAGTCGCCACATTCCGGCGCCTGTTTTCGAGAAGGCTGGTATGGGAAAGGCCAACGGGAAAGGCTGGGTGAAAGGCCACTGGATCCTCACCTCTGTGGCGCAGGCCAACCTCGCTTGCAGTGACTGCTCTCTCCCTGGTCAGCCCCGAGATCTCCAGGGCCTGTTCCTGAGAGGGGGTGAGGACTCAGATCTCTAATACTCCGCCCTCCCCGTCCTTGCCCTGACCCGCTCATTATAGAGTATCTTCTCCTGCGGGGACAAAGAGATGGGCTATGTGAGCTGCATGCTTTAAGGATCAGTGGGGTATAGCAGATTGTATATGTGGGCACCGCAACTGGGCATGAAAGGTGCTTTTGGATGCCAGGGGGTGCTGAGTAGCAAGCATGAAGGTCGGATGTGGGGAGGGTGCGAGGTGCCAGCCATTGATTTGTGGGGGGTGGGTGGGTTGGGAATTTGAAGGGTGGCAAGTGGAACTGATGCCAGGACAAAGGTGGTAACTTACCAGTGCAACTCAGTGGATGTCTTCTTCCTACATTGTATAGTGATGCTCCTGGTCATGCTGTCCGCAATGACATCCGTTGCCACTGCCTCCCAGGCAGTATTAGTGGCACTGCTGCTGGCCATCTGACCTCTTGGAGGGATAGGAGGTCCCGTCTCGCATCCACACAATCAAAAAGCCCTGTGAGGTCGGCATCCCCAAAGTGAGGAGCAGACCTGTGTGTTGCCATGCTTGTGTATTGACTGGAGTGAGTGGTGAGGGAGTGCTTAAAAGCAGCTCCTCTTTGTTAGTGGTGAGATGCTGAGGTGCAGGTCTGGCAAATCAGATAATGAGACAGCCTGTAATGGTGAGAAGTTTGTGGCGACTCATTTACGTTCATTAGAACGATGGAGGTTGGGCGGCACGTGGCACAGTGGTTAGCATTGCTGCCTACGGCGCTGAGGACCCGGGTTCGAATCCCGGCTCTGGGTCTGTCACTGTCTGTGTGGAGTTTGCACATTCTCCCCGTGTCTGCGTTGATTTCACTCCCACAACCCAAAAATGTGCCGATTAGGTGGATTGGCCGCGCTAAATTGCCCCTCAATTGAAGGAAAAAAAAAATTAGGTTCTCTAAATTTAAAAAAAAAAAGAAAAACGATGGAGGTTAAGGGGTGACCTGATAGAGGTCTACAAAATTATGAGATGCATGGATAGAGTGGATGGGTTGGCACTCTTTCCCAGGGTGGAGGAGTCAGTCACTAGGGGGCATAGGTTTAAGGTCCATGGGGCAACGTTTAGAGGAGATGTGCGAGGCAGGTTTTTTACACAGAGGGTGGTGAGTATCTGGAACGCGCTGCCAGGGGAGCGCGATACTGTGGAAGCAGATACATTAACGGCGTTCAAAATGCACCTTGAAAAATATATGGATACGATGGGTATAGAGTGATACAGCACTAGGAAGTGTTGAGGGTTTTGGCCAAGGGTGGTATCATGACCAGTACAGGCTTGGAGGACCGAAGGACCTGTTCCTGTGCTGTATTGTTCTTTATTCTTGTTCTTGTTCTAAATACAGACCGTGATTTCGTCTACGCGGCAGTTGAGAAACTCCCGCCAATTGCGCCAAAATGACATATTTTGGTTAAATCGTGCCCGTTAACTCTGTTTCACAGATATTGCCACACCTTCTGAGTTCATCCAGTAATTTCAGCATTTTACCTGATTAGTTTAGGCATTTAGCACCATTGGCTGCCCCAACTTCCACTAGACTGTCTAATGAAAACACCCATAAATATATATAAATGTGTATTCTTCAAATACAGCTGGAATTATGCTGAAAACACCTGTAGCCAGCTGGGATGGCCACTTTCAACTAGGTACAGAGAAACTCGCAAAGCCTAGCGGGTAAAATGGACAAGCCAAGATTCAGGCAGGCTCAGAGCCTGAAATGCATATTCGTAAGCCAGAAGTCCAGACGGTATCGAAGCTCCATCCAATTAGCATTGCAATGGGGCCGATTAGCATTTGATGGCCCATCTTCACCAAAACAAAGGACTGGTACTCAAGCAACCGGGACAGCCCCAGACATTTCGCCGCCACTCCCTGTTCAAGGGAAACGCAAATAACAGGGTCAGTGACCGCTTGGGACACGCCCAGCCATCCAGATCCCCGCCCACATATTGGCTATAGAATTGAACGGAGTGATTAGGGATCATCCAATTAGTAAGGCCCAAATTAAAGGACCGCCCAAAAGAGCGCGAAAACCCCCCGAGTATAAGAAGAAGGGTTCGCCATATGTTCGCTCTCTCTTGGCCTTGGTACCCCGGTCACCGCCATCTCCAATTGCAGCAACACCAGAAGCGAGTCCAAGTTCAACGCTCGCTACCAGACGGATGAGCCCAGCTGAGCTGCAGTTACTCCGTCAAACCCGAGAGATCCAGAATTGAACAACGGCCACTGTTTCCTGACCTAAGCCGGGTGCCCGAAGTTAAGTATAGGTTGTCTTAGTTGATAGGTGTACTTAACTAGTAGTGTTTATGTTGCATGACTAATTGTGTGTAAATAAAGTACCCTTGACCTTGAACTAACTAACTGGTGTTTGGCTCTTTGATCGATAGCCGGTTGAAACTTGTGGTGGTATCATTCGAGACCTGGCGACTCTAAGCATTCAGACATAGATGACATAAAAAGAAGGGCAAACTCACTGACCGCCATAATTGGAACAGAGCCACAGAAAAGACAGACTAAAAGAAACTCGGAACAGTTATTGGCGACTCCGCTGGGACTCGACCCAGAAGTGACTGTGTCACTCTGAGAGAACCCACAAAAGCATTTGAATTAGAAGTCCAAATTGGCAAAGTAAAAGAAACCACAAGCGAAACCAGTATCGATCAAACCTCCAGAATTCGGAAGTGTGTGATTTGCATGCGTACTAACAAAGGGATATTAGGTAAACTCGATAGATTTTGTTGTGTGAAACTTTCGGGAGTTGCGTTAACCGGAAAATAGCTTGAGCCGTACCCGTGTTTGCACCACCACTTTATTCCCCCTTGTTCCAAATTTCTGAGAGTCAGAAGTATTTGTAGGGATGGCCATGAAGGCAATGGAATGCCTTATGCATCCACAAGAGCCCGAGGACGCAGCGACCAATAGATCAGAACAGTGTCCCGTATAGGAGGAAGAGATTAGGAGATACCTAATGGGGAAAGGATGGCCGCTATGGTCTGAGTTTAGCGCAAATAAGGAGACAGGACCTGGCAGCATAGGACAGACTTGGTGGGACAGCCTGACCGAGATCCATAAAAGGAGTTTGACTAAGGTTCGTAAGCCGATGGCAATCGTATCCTGTCTGGCGCAATTGCGAGGCTCAGAGGAGGTCGTGAAGATGCTCGGCAAGCAGCTAGAGGAGAAGGAGAAAAGTAGAGAGGGACATTTAAGTGAAAGGGAGAGATTAAATGTACAGCTCTGGGAGCAGTTAGCAGCGAAGGACAAGGAAATGGATGATGTCAAGAGGGCACATCAATCATGTTTCGCTTGCCTTAGCAGCTTCCGAATCCAATACGATAAGGCCTACCAGGACACACAACATGCTGTAATGGTAAGAGAAGAGACAGAGAATCAGGTACAGAGTTAAAGAAACAGTGCGATGATCTAAAAGCAGCCCTCCGAGCACTCCACAGTTCCCCAACGGAACAGAGGCAGAGTTCGGTGGACCATGCCAAATGCAGGCAGCAAATTGCAAAGTTGCAATCCCTGCTATCAGTTCAAAATGGGTTTAGAAACACCTTTGGCCCACAGCTAGACCAGGAAGACGGCCCTGATTGGCAGGAACTCAGTGAAACGGTCCAACGGTGCGTACGTGAGACCGAGAATCAAAATAGAGCCCCTCAGGCCCCGAAAAGAAAAGTACCCGCACCACCGACTGCACAGGCAGCACCCAACCCAATGAATCCCATCACCACACAGCACAGGGTGACCACGGAAGACCAATCCGATTTCGTGCACACCACCCCATTATCTATCACGCAGTTACGAGACGCCCGCGAGAAGATAGATACTTTCCACCCCACATCGGGCCCACATCACTTTTTCGAGTTAGTGAAACAACAAACCCTCATGTATGGTTTAGACGAGCCGGAGCAGGTTAAGCTCATAGTTATGTGCTTAGACCTCTCAGTTAGTTTAGGCCTTCCCAACCCACAAAATGTAGGAGGAGGTAGCCTCCAAGAAATGAAAACAGCCATTTTAGACGCCATAGGATATAACAGAAGAGATCCGGTAGACGGACTCAACCGGTGCAGGCAGAAAAAGGGAGAGCATCCAACAGCATTTGCTGGACGCCTTTGGATCCATTTTATTGCTGTATTTGGTGAGTTAGCCCGCGCCCACTTATCAGCAGACAATACGGCCAAATGGGCCCGTACATTGGTATCCCATGCCACAGAGGCAGGACAGAAGGCTTGCGCCAGTTATGACCCCTCAGACCCAGCACACAATGAAGTGTGGGTTCTGAAACGATTGTCCAGAGCTTGGGAACAGTCTGTACAGAAAAAGACAGAGCATGAGAGAGTAGACGCCACAATGAATCCAGTAAGGGCACACCTAGACGCCGCATGGGTAAATGAAGGCAGAGGTACAGCGCATCACCCCAAGACACAGGAATGCTATAATTGTGGACAGAAAGGACATTACGCCCGAGAATGTCAAGCCCCCCCCCCCCCCCCGAAGCAGCAAAGAAATTAGCACCCAAACGCCCCCCCCCAGAAACAATACCCGACCCATTCACAACGTTAGCGCCCGACCAAATAATTTGGCATGAGTGGCACCGATTGACGGTGTTCGGGCTCCCCAACTTGGTGTTGTGAATTTCTTTTACTCTGTCTTTTCTGTGGCTCTGATCCAATTATGGCAATCAGTGAGTTTGCCCTTCTTTTTATGTCATCTATGTCTGAATGGATTTCGGCGTGAGCGGTGTGCAAAGGCCTTCTAGGAGGTAAGTTTTTACTTCAAAAACACTTACCTTTGCAGGAGCAGGCCTTTGGATTTCGGCGGGAGCGGTGCGCAAGGGCCTTCTGGGAGGTACGTTTTTTACTTTAAAAACACTTACCTTTGCAGGAGCAGGCCTTTGGATTTCGGCGGGAGCGGTGCGCAAGGGCCTTCTGGGAGGTAAGTTTTTACTTCAAAAACACTTACCTTTGCAGGAGCAGGCCTTTGGATTTCGGCGGGAGCGGTGCGCAAGGGCCTTCTGGGAGGTAAGTTTTTACTTCAAAAACACTTAGCTTTGCAGGAGCAGGCCTTTGGATTTCGGCGGGAGCGGTGTGCAAGGGCCTTCTGGGAGGTAAGTTTTTACTTCAAAAACACTTACCTGGTCCCGTTTCTGTTCTTCTTTTCTGTTTTATTTTTTATTTTTTTTTAATATAAGGCGGGAACCGGAAGTTTGACCCGCGGACTTTTGGGAAGGCCCCCGCCCCAACCAATAAATTCTGGTGGAGAGGAAACCCGAGACACTACACGTGTAGTGTCTCCCACCCACCCTCCTCCTCTAACCTAATAATAAGACCCATTGGTGTGAGGTAAGTGCCATATTATATTATTATTATATTTTTAAATTTAATTATTTATTTATTTATTAACCAGATCTTGGTTAGAAGTTAGAGGGATGGCAGGGAAGGGAGTGCAATGTTCCTCCTGCAGGATGTTTGAGGTGAGGGATGCCGTTAGTGTCCCTGCTGATTTTACCTCCAGGAAGTGCAGCCATCTCCAGCTCCTCCAAGACCGAGTTAGGGAACTGGAGCTGGAGTTGGATGAACTTCGGATCATTCGGGAGGCAGAGGGGTCATAGATAGCAGCTTCAGGGAATTAGTTACACCAAAGATTGGGGATAGATGGGTAACTGTAAGAGGGACTGGGAAGAAGCAGTCAGTGCAGGGATCCCCTGCGGTTGTTCCCCTGAGTAACAAGTATACCGCTTTGGATACTTGTGGGGGGGGGGGACTTATCAGGGGTAAGCCATGGGGTACGGGCCTCTGGCACGGAGTCTGTCCCTGTTGCTCAGAAGGGAAGGGGGGAGAGGAGCAGAGCATGAGTAATTGGGGACTCGATAGTCAGGGGCACAGATAGGAGATTTTGTGGGAGCGAGAGAGACTCACGTTTGGTATGTTGCCTCCCAGGTGCAAGGGTACGTGATGTCTCGGATCGTGTTTTCCGGGTCCTTAAGGGGGAGGGGGAGCAGCCCCAAGTCGTGGTCCACATTGGCACTAACGACATAGGTAGGAAAGGGGACAAGGATGTCAGGCAGGCTTTCATGGAGCTAGGATGGAAGCTCAGAACGAGAACAAACAGAGTTGTTATCTCTGGGTTGTTGCCCGTGCCACGTGATAATGAGATAAGGAATAGGGAGAGAGAGCAATTAAACACGTGGCTACAGGGATGGTGCAGGCAGGAGGGATTCAGAATTCTGGATAACTGGGGCTCTTTCTGGGGAAGGTGGGACCTCTACAGACAGGATGGTCTACATCTGAACCAGAGGAGCACAAATATCCTGGGGGGGAGATTTGCTAATATTCTTTGGGGGGGTTTAAACTAATGCTGCAGGGGCATGGGAACCTGGATTGTAGTTTTAGGGTACGTGAGATTGAGAGTATAGAGGTCAGGAGCACAGAATTGACTTCGCAGGAGGGGGCCAGGGTTCAGGTAGGTGGTTTGAAGTGTGTCTACTTCAATGCCAGGAGTATACGAAATAAGGTAGGGGAACTGGCAGCATGGGTTGGTACCTGCGACTTCGATGTTGTGCCCATTTCGGAGACATGGATAGAGCAGGGACAGGAATGGTTGTTGCAGGTTCCGGGGTTTAGGTGTTTTAGTAAGCTCAGAGAAGGAGGCAAAAGAGGGGGAGATGTGGCGCTGCTAGTCAAAAACAGTATTACGGTGGCGGAGAGGATGCTAGATGGGGACTCTTCTTCCGAGGTAGTATGGGCTGAGGTTAGAAACAGGAAAGGAGAGGTCACCCTGTTGGGAGTTTTCTATAGGCCTCCAAATAGTTCTAGGGATGTAGAGGAAAGGATGGCGAAGATGATTCTGGATAAGAGCGAAAGTAACAGGGTAGTTATTATGGGAGACTTTAACTTCCCAAATAATGACTGGAAAAGATATAGTTTGAGTACATTTGATGGGTCGTTTTTGTACAATGTGTGCAGGAGGGTTTCCTGACACAATATGTTGACAGGCCAACAAGAGGAGAGGCCACATTGGATTTGGTTTTGGGTAATGAACCAGGCCAGGTGTTAGATTTGGAGGTAGGTGAGCACTTTGGGGACAGTGACCACAATTCGGTGACGTTTACGTTAGTGATGGAAAGGGATAAGTATACCCCGCAGGGCAAGAGTTATAGCTGAGGGAAGGGCAATTATGATGCCATTAGACATGACTTGGGGGGGATAGGTTGGAGAAGTAGGCTGCAAGTGTTGGGCACACTGGATATGTGGAGCTTGTTTAAGGAGCAGCTACTGCGTGTTCTTGATAAGCACGTACCGGTCAGGCAGGGAGGAAGGCGTCGAGCGAGGGAACCGTGGTTTACCAAAGAAGTGGAATCTCTTGTTAAGAGGAAGAAGGAGGCCTATGTGAAGATGAGGAGTGAAGTTTCAGTTCGGGCGCTTGATAGTTACAAGGTAGCAAGGAAGGATCTAAAGAGAGAGCTAAGACGAGCAAGGAGGGGACATGAGAAGTATTTGGCAGGTAGGATCAAGGAAAACCCAAAAGCTTTCTATAGGTATCAGGAATAAAAGAATGACTAGGGTAAGAGTAGGGCCAGTCAAGGACAGGGATGGGAAGTTGTGTGTGGAGATTGAAGAGATAGGCGAGATACTAAATGAATATTTTTCGTCAGTATTCACTCAGGAAAAAGATAATGTTGTGGAGGAGAATGCTGAGACCCAGGCTATTAGAATAGATGGCATTGAGGTACGTAGGGAGGAGGTGTTGGCAATTCTGGACAGGCTGAAAATAGATAAGTCCCCGGGGCCTGATGGGATTTATCCTAGGATTCTCTGGGAAGCCAGGGAAGAGATTGCTGGGCCTTTGGCTTTGATTTTTACATCATCATTGGCTACAGAAATAGTGCCAGAGGACTGGAGGATAGCAAATGTGGTCCCTTTGTTCAAGAAGGGGAGTAGAGACAACCCCGGCAACTATAGACCGGTGAGCCTCACGTCTGTTGTGGGTAAAGTCTTGGAGGGGATTATAAGAGACAAGATTTATAATCATCTAGATAGGAATAATATGATTAGGGATAGTCAGCATGGCTTTGTGAAGGGTAGGTCATGCCTCACAAATCTTATCGAGTTCTTTGAGAAGGTGACTGAACTGGTAGACGAGGGTAGAGCAGTTGATGTATATGGATTTCAGTAAAGCGTTTGATAAGGTTCCCCACGGTCGGCTATTGCAGAAAATACGGAGGCTGGGGATTGAGGGTGATTTAGAGATGTGGATCAGAAATTGGCTAGCTGAAAGAAGACAGAGGGTGGTGGTTGATGGGAAATGTTCAGAATGGAGTTCAGTTACAAGTGGCGTACCACAAGGATCTGTTCTGGGGCCGTTGCTGTTTGTCATTTTTATCAATGACCTAGAGGAGGGCGCAGAAGGGTGGGTGAGTAAATTTGAAAATGACACTAAAGTCGGTGGTGTTGTCGACAGTGCGGAAGGATGTAGCAGGTTACAGAGGGACATAGATAAGCTGCAGAGCTGGGCTGAGAGGTGGCAAATGGAGTTTAATGTAGAGAAGTGTGAGGTGATTCACTTTGGAAGGAATAACAGGAATGCGGAATATTTGGCTAATGGTAAAGTTCTTGGAAGTGTGGATGAGCAGAGGGATCTAGGTGTCCATGTACATAGATCCCTGAAAGTTGCCACCCAGGTTGATAGGGTTGTGAACAAGGCCTATGGAGCGTTGGCCTTTATTGGTAGAGGGATTGAGTTCCGGAGTCATGAGGTCATGTTGCAGCTGTACAAAACTCTGGTACGGCCGCATTTGGAGTATTGCGTACAGTTCTGGTCACCGCATTACTGGAAGGACGTGGAAGCTTTGGAGCGGGTGCAGAGGAGATTTACCAGGATGTTGCCTAGTATGGAGGGAAAATCTTATGAGGAAAGGCTGATGGACTTGAGGTTGTTTTCGTTAGAGAGAAGAACGTTAAGAGGAGACTTAATAGAGGCATACAAAATGATCAGGGGGTTAGATAGGTTGGGCAGTGAGAGCCTTCTCCCGCGGATGGAAATGGCTAGCACGAGGGGACATAGCCTTAAACTGAGGGGTAATAGATATAGGACAGAGGTCAGAGGTAGGTTCTTTACGCAAAGAGTGGTGAGGTCGTGGAATGCCCTACCTGTAACAGTAGTGAACTCGCCAACATTGAGGCCATTTAAAAGTTTATTGGATAAGCATATGGATGATAATGGCATAGTGTAGGTTAGATGGCTTTTGTTTTTTGACTTCCCATGTCGGTGCAACATCATGGGCCGAAGGGCCTGTACTGCGATGTATCGTTCTATGAATGCTTAGAGTCGCCAGGTATCGAATGATACCACCACAAGTTTCAACCGGCTATCGATCAAAGAGCCAAACACCAGTTAGTTAGTTCAAGGACAAGGGTACTTTATTTACACTAAATTAGTCATGCACCATAAACACTACTAGTTAAGTACACCTATCAACTAAGACAACCTGTACTTAACTTTGGGCACCCGGCTTAGGTCAGAAAACAGTGGCCGCTGTTCAATTCTGGATCTCTCGGGTTCAAAGGAGTAACTGCAGCTCAGCTGGGCTCATCCGTCTGGTAGCGAGCGTTGAACTTGGACTTGCTTCTGGTGTTGCTGCAATTGGCGATGACCATGACCGGGGTACCAAGGCCAAGAGAGAGCGAACATATGGCAAACTTATACTCTTATACTCGGGGGGGGGTTTTGCGCTGTTTTGGGTGGTCCTTCGATTTGGGCCTTACTAATTGGGTGATCCCTGATCACTCCGTTCGATTCCTTAGCCAATAAGTGGGCGGGGATCTGGATGGCTGGGCGTGTCCCAAGCGGTCACTGACCCCGTTGTTTGCGTTTCCCTTGAACAGAGAGTGGCGCCGAAATGTCTGGGACTGTCCGGGTTGCTTGAGTAACAGTCCTTTGTTTTGCTGAACATGGGCCATCAAATGCTAATCGGCCCCATTACAATGCTAATTGGACGGAGTTTCGATACCGTCTGGACTTCTGGCTTACGAATATGCATTTCAGGCTCTGAGCCTGCCTGAGTCTTGGCTTGTCCATTTTGCCCGCTAGGCTTTGCGGGTTTCTCTGTACCCAGTTGGAAGTGGCCATCGCAGATGGCTACAAACCTGATAACATGAAATCCAAACCCAAAGGTTGAAAATGCAAAATAAAATGGACGTGACTGTACGAGGATAGATTTTCACCTGAATAGGTACCAAAAGGATATGATTGCAGATAAACCTATTTACATACCGCTTTCCCGGTTTTCCACAGTAGTTAGGAATTGGCCAATGTTCATGCAGCACTGTTGGCGTCGTGTTTACATTAGCACCATGAGAAAAGTAGGTATTCTTTGCCAAGGTCTCTTCCCAGCACAAATGTTGTTTGAATGTGTGGCTGCACTGGAACTAAATTGTATTCAATGCAGGTCCATTTCAAAAAAAGACAATGGCTTGGATCTTCCACTGCACGACATCATCAGATTGCTGCTCTGCGTGAGCAGAGCCCAACTTGAGGCTGCTCCGCATATCATCTGCGATGTTCTGAGCCTGGCTTAATGCATTGGAAGCAGTTCAGAGAGGTTTACCAAACTAATACCTGGAATGGGTGGGTTGTCTTATGAGGAAAAGTTAAATAGGTTAGGTTTCTTTCCGCTGGAGTTTAGAAGAGTGAGAGACAACTTGATTGAAACATAGATGAGGAGCATTAACAGGGTGGATGTGGAGAGGGAACTTAATATTTGGGGATATTTGATATTTTGGAAGGACAGGAGAGAAGGAAAAAGTGGTTGGGTGGCTTTCTTAATAAGAGTTGAAATGAGGACAGTTGTGAGAGATGATCTAGACGTGGATGATGTAGAGTCCATTTTGGTGGATGTAAAAAACAGCAAGGGAAAGAAGACATTGGTATGAGTAGTGGATAGACCCCCAAACGATAGCTACCCTTTGGAAAGGGTATAAAACAACAAATAATAGGAGTATGTAAAAAGAATAGAGCAATAATTATGGGTGATTTTAATATTCATGTTGATTGGGTTCATCAAGTTGGAAAGGGTGGGTACGACAATGAATTCATAGAGTGCATGAGGGATAGTTTCCCAGACAAATATGTCATGGAGCCAACCAGGAAACAGGCTATCTTGGATCTGGTAATGAGTAATGAGGCAGGTTTAATAAATGACCTCAGAGTAAAAGATTCTCTGGGAAGTAGCGATCATAACATGATAGAGTTTAATATTCAGTTTGAGAGTGAGAAACTTGGGTTTAACTTAAATAACAACTGTGTTTAACTTAAATAAATAAAGGGAATTACAATGAAATGAGTCTAGAATCATAGAATCTCTACAGTGCAGAAGGAGGCCATTCGGCCCATCGAGTCTGCATCGGCCCTTGGAAAGAGCACCCGACTTAAGCCCACACCTCCACCCTATCCCCATAACCCCACCTAACCTTTTTGACACTAAGTGACAATTTTATCATGGCCATCCACCTAACCTGCACATCTTTGGACTATGGAAGGAAACCGGAGCACACGGAGGAAAGCCACGCAGATACGGCGAGAAAGTGCAAACTCCACACAGACAGTCACCCGAAGGTGGAATTGAAACCTGGGACCCAGGAGCTGTGAGATATCAGTGCTAACCACTGTGCCACCATACCTCCCCATAAACCCCACATCATTCCAGTTTGGGGCAGACATGCCAGCCCACACCATCGACTTCCTAAAGTGCCATTAACTATAACGTATCTTCCCCCCTGATCGACCACTACCTGCTCCATCTGAAACCTAACCCTCTTGCTCACCTATATTGCTGCCCACGCCAGGCCCTGCTGTTAAAGCCTGAGTGGAACACCTGACTCACCCAACCCTTGCAAAGCAGTATCTGATCCTTCATCCTCAGATGCATCTACTGCAGCAGCATCACATTGGTTTCAAGCTCAAATGCGAAAGAACTCTTGCCTCTTCACCGGACCACCCAATCCCCCCACATTCTACGTCACAATTCAGATACCGCCACAACCAGGTCCACAGCAGTCGCCATCTCCCTGGCCCTACACTCATCCCTGCAGCATCTCGACAACAAGGACTCCTATGTCAGACTTTTATTCGTTGACTACAGCTCCGCCTTCAACACCATAATCCTAGACAAGCTCAACTCAAAGCAACTCCTCCCTTTGCAACTGGATCCTCAACCTCCTGACCCTTAGACCACAATTAGTAAGGTTAAACAACAACGTGCTCCTCCACGATAGTCCTCAATACTGGGGTCCTGCAAGGCTGCGCACTTAGCCCCCTACTATACTTCCTATACACACGCAACTACATGGCAATATTTTTGTTTTCTTTTTAAAAAATAAATTTAGAGTACCCAATTCATTTTTTCCAATTAAGGGGCAATTTAGTGTGGCCAATCCACCTAGCCTGCACATCTTTGGAAAGTGGGTGCGAAACCTACGCAAACACGGGGAGAATGTGCAAACTCCACACAGACAGTGACCCAGAGCCGGGATCGAACCTGGGACTCGGCGCCGTGAGGCTGCAGGGCTAACCCACTGCGCCACCGTGCTGCCCTCACGTGGCAAAATTTGACTCCAACTCCATCTACAAGTTTGCTGATGACACAACCGTAATGGATCGGATATCTAACAACGATGAGTCAGAGTACAGGAGGGAGATAGAGAACCTAGTGGAGTGGTGTAACAAGAACAATCTCTCCATCAATATCAGCAAAACTAAAGAGCTGGCCATTGACTACCATACACACCTCTGTCTGTGTCAACAGTGCCGAGGTGGAGATGGTTGACAGCTTCAAATTCCTAGGTGTGCACATCACCAAAAATCTGTCCTAGTCCACCCACGTTGACGTTACGACCAAGAAAGCACAACAGTGCCTGTAATTCTTCAGGAAACTAAGGGAATTTGGCATGTCCACATTGACTCTTATCAATTTTTACAAATGTACCATAGAAAGCATCCTATCTGGCTGCATCACAGCCTGGTATGGCAACTGCTCGGTCCAAGACCGTAAGAAAGTACAAAGAGTTGTGAACACCGCCCAGTCCATCACGCGAACCCGCCTCCCATCCATTGATTCTGTCTAGACCTCCCACTGCCTTGGGAAAGCGGGCAACATAATCAAAGATCCCTCCCACTGGGTTATTCTCTCTACCAACCTCTTCCATCGGGTAGGAGATACAAAAGTCTGAGAACACGCACTAACAGGTTCAAAGACAGCTTCTTCCCCGCTTTTACCTTACTCCTGAATGACTCTCTTATGGACTGATCTGATCTCTTCACACATCTTCTGTACTGAGTAGTTCTACACTCCATATGCTTCTCCCGATGCCTGTGTCTATGTATTTACATTGCGTATTTATATATGTCAATGTTTTTTTTTCATGTATGGAATGGTCAGTCTGGACTGTACGCAGAACAATACTTTTCACTGTATCTCAGTGCACGTGACAATAAAACAAATCTAAATCCAAATTATTCGGACTGGGGGTCTCTCACCCCCCCTACTCTATCAGCCATATCCACATCACAGGGTATTTTTGTCCGCCCCCCCCCAACCGACATCATAGGTTAGCCATCCACTCAAGATGGCCCCCAGCCCCAACCCCCCGGGTGTGACCTAACCCTGTCCCCAGCCTTCTCCTTCGCCCGATAGCTGCTAAAGCAGACTATTCCTGGCCTTGGTGGTTCATTCGTCCTTGGCTTCGGCCGAAGCGACCGATTGGCTCTATCCAGTTTGAAGGGGGTAGCATATCTGACCCAAAAGCTTTGCAAACATTCCCGCAAAGTACTCCATCAGTCTCTGGCCCTTCAGCCCCCCCTACAATCTGAATATTGTGTCGTTATGACCTATTCTCCAGGTCCTCCACCTTTGCCCTCAGGTCTTTATTGTTATCCTCCACCCTCGACAGCTCTGCTTCCAGTGAGGCAAGCTGGTCGCTATGCCACAATAGTGCTTCCTCCACCCCGTTCAGCACCTGACCATGCTCACAAACCGTCTCGGTTGTCTTGTCAAGAGCCTCCTTTATTGGGACAAGTGCATCCTCCACCGACTGTTTAAGCTCCTTCCCATGCCACTCTAAGTGCTTGGTAAATTGCCACTCGAATTCTGCTTCCATCATTTCTGCCAAGGTATCCACCATGATGGGCGCAGCCCCATCCGATGAACTTGCATCTGCCATCTTTCCTCCCTCAGAACTCCGACCATTGCTCAAGATCACTGGCTGAATACCTCTCGTTTCCTTATTTCCCATTATTTTACATTGGAATTTCAATATCCTCTGCAATCCACAACCTTATTAAAAAAAATTTTCATCCAAGTTCCCTCGAAAAACTGGATGAAAAGGTCTAAAACAGAGAATTCTAAGCAGGAGCCACCCAACGTGCGACCTCCACCAGCATGTTTTTTCAGCAAGTCTCAAGCAGAACAGGACGAGGACCCGGGTTCAATCCCGACCCCGGGTAACCGTCCATGTGGAGTTTGTACATTCTCCCTGTATCTGCATGGGTCTGACCCCCACAACCCAAAAAGATGTGAAGGATAGGTGGATTGGCCATGCTAAATTGTCCCTTAATTGGAAAAAAAAGATTATTGAGTACTCTAATTTTTGTTTTTTAATTCTCAACCAGAATGGCTGGAGGGGAATCAATAGATGTGTTGTATTTGGACTTCCAGAAGACATTTAACAAGATACCTCACAAGAGGTTAAGTATTAAGATAAGAGCCCTTGATGTTGGAGGTAGTCTCTTGGCATTATTCGAGAATTGGCTAAGGTTAAACAGGTTGGGACTCAACTCATTTAGAAGAATGAGAGGTGATCTCATTGAAGCATACAGGATTCTTTTTAAAAAAATAAATTTAAGAGTACCCAATTCATTTTTTCCAATTAAGGGGCAATTTAGCGTGGCCAATCCACCTACCCTGCACATCTTTGGGTTGTGGGGGTGAAACCTATGCAAACACGGGGAGAATGTGCAAACTCCACACGGACAGTGACCCAGAGCCAGGATCGAACCTGGGACCTTGGCGCCGTGAGGCAGGCAGTGCTAACCGCTGCACCACCGTGTTGCCTGACATACAGGATTCTTAAGGGGCTTAACCGGGTAAATGCTGAAAGGATGTGGCAAGTTGGCAGGGCGATACCCATGAAGGTCAACGTGTCAGTTCTTCCACATGGTCCTGACAATCCTGAGACTGGAAGCTCATATCAAAGCTCCAAAACCTAGGACTTGGCTCCCCACTCTGCAACTGGATCCTCGATTTTCTGACCAATAGACCACAATCAGTAAGAATGAACAACAACACCTCCTCCACAATAGTCCTCAACACCGGCGCCCCGCAAGTCTGCGTACTTAGCCCCCTACTCTACTCCCTGTACACACACGACTGCGTGGCAAAACTTGGTTCCAACTCCATCTACAAGTTTGCTGACGATACGACCATAGTGGGCCGGATCTCGAATAACGACGAGTCCGAATACAGGAGGGAGATAGAGAACCTAGTGGAGTGGTACAGCAACAACAATCTCTCCCTCAATGCCAGCTAAACTAAAGAGTTGGTAATTGACTTCAGGAAGCAAAGTACTGTACACACCCCTGTCAGCATCAACAGGGCCGAGGTGGAGATGGTTAGCAGTTTCAAATTCCTAGGGGTGTACATCTCCAAATATCTGTCCTGGTCCACCCACGTCGACCCGACCACCAAGAAAGCACAACAGCGCCTATACTTCCTCAGGAAACTAAGGAAATTCGGCATGTCCACATTAACCCTTACCAACTTTTACAGATGCACCATAGAAAGCATCCTATCGGGCTGCATCACAGCCTGGTATGGCAACTGCTCGGCCCAGGACCACAAGAAATTTCAGAGAGTCGTGAACACCGCCCAGTCCATCACACGAACCTGCCTCCCATCCATTGACTCCATCTACACCTCCCGCTGCCTGGGGAAAGCGGGCAGCATAATCAAAGATCCCTCCCACCTGGCTTACTCTTCCAACTTCTTCCATCGGGCAAGAGATACAGAAGTCCGAGAACACGCACGAACAGACTCAAAAACAGCTTCTTCCCCACTGTCACCAGAATCCTAAATGAACCTCTTATGGACTGACTTTATTAACACTACACCCTGTATGCTTCATCCAATGCCAGTGCTTATGTAGTTACATTGTATATGTTGTGTTGCCCTATTATGTATTTTCTTTTATTCCCTTTTCTTCTCATGTACTTAATGATCTGTTGAGCTGCTCGCAGAAAAATACTTTTCACTGTACCTCGGTACACGTGACAATAAACAAATCCAATCCAATCCAATCCAATTTGGGCCTAAATTCCAAAATAGCCAGAATTTGACACTCACAGAAAAGTATCACCCTCAAACCACCAGGGATGCAAAAATCAGTTTGTTTCCAAATGCACAAAGACATTGCTGATGGTTGAAGTCAATGGAGTACGTTTGTTGCATAATGCAGTAAAGTCAATCTCTACATTTGTTCATTATATTGTGGTATGGCCATTGACAAAGTGAGGTTTTGTTATATATTTTCTGTTGAAATGTTAATCTCTGTGGGGCAACAGTTTTACACTTTAAACTTAATTGTGCGATTGGGTTTCCTCTGTTGCTGTAGGGGTGTGGCTATGATCATATGCTGACGTGTTTGAGCAAGTTCTTTGTGCAAAAGCAATAACATTATCTCAGCACCTGACTTGCAAATCACTTGGCAGACAAAAAAACCCTGTGGGCATTATTAAATTATCAGCTTCACCAGATAGTAAAAAAGGTATCAGATAGTATGAGCCTAATGGAAAACAATTGTCACACATTCTAATCTTCCTGTTTACAGATTTACACTCTCAGCAGAGCTTTATCCACTGCGGGCACAAATTAGGAATTTAGTGCTTCCATGAATTTCAGGGAGTGTAAAATTGTCTCCAATGTATATCTTTAATTTTCTGTCCAATGGGAGGTGGGTACATGGGGCGACAATTCAATGGGGAAGGTGACATTTTCACCAATGGCTCTGCAGCGTACAGATCAGGAAATCCCTGCTCAATCCCTCGTATTAGTTTACATTTTAGCATCGGTGTCCAGGGTAAAGAAGAGGTAATCAGCCATGCGGGGGGAATTTTATGACTCCTCAGGTATATTGTCACGTAAAATAGAATGGGTGGCTAGTCCACTGCCTTCCCGCCACCCCAGCCCCCTCCCCAAGCTTTCCGCAGTAATGCAGCGTGCAGGTAAGGCATGAGCCTGCCTGCCTGCCCTTAGGCCTATTGAGGCTCTAAGTGGTGCGGTAATGCTCAGTTAAGGGCCTCATTCTATCTCCACTGGCATAATAAGGTCAATAGGGGAAGATGGAATAAAAGAGGTCAGACTTTGCATTCACAACCTCGGTCGAAAAGGGGGGAAGGAATTGGGGTCTCTATTTTTGTAGGGTGCCCTGTGCCCAGACGGAACAACCCCACAAAGGTGGTACCCCCACCATGTGGGCGCGATTCTCCACTCCCACGCCGGTTGGGAGAATCGCTTGGGCCGCCAACATTTCCGGGGACGCCGGTCTGATGCCCTCCCGCGATTCTCCCAAGCGGCGGGAACGGCCCGGTCGAGTTTCACGGGCCGCAGGCCGGAGAATCGCCGGAGATACCGGAAATGGCGATTCTCTGGCACCCCCGCTATTCTGAGGCCCGGATGGGCCGAGCGGCCAGGCCAAAACGGCGGGTTCCCCCCAGCGCCGTCCACACCTGGTCGCTGCAGTCGTGGGCAGTGCGTGAACGCTGGGGGGGCGGCCTGTAGGGGGGCGAGGGGGGATCCTGCACCGGGCTTCACCTGGAATGTGGGGTGGCCCGCGATCGGTGCCCACCGATCGTCGGGCCATCCTCTCTGAAGGAGGACATCCTTCCTTCCGCGGCCCCGCAAGATCCGTCCCCCATCTTCTTGCGGGGCGGACTTAGAGAGGACGGCAACCACGCATGCGTGGATGACGTCCGTTATGCGGCGCCGGCCGCGTCATCTATGCAGCGCCGCTTTTACGCGGGCGACAAGGTCTGGCGCGTGTAGATAATGCAGCCCCGATACTGGCCCATTGTCAGGGCCTGAATCGGTCGGGGCCGGGGCCGTTCCGCGCCTTCGTGAACCTCGACGGCGTTCACGACGGCGCGGCCACTTCAGCGTGGGAGTGGAGAATCCCGCCCTGTGCCTCCGCACCACCTCCCCTCTCCCCCAGGCCTCCAGAGTTTGACATGCCACATTCCACCACCGCCACCATCCCAGCCCCCACCTACCCCCTGGTTACCTCAATCCCTCCCTAACCAAAAGCCCCAGATTTAATTGCCTAGTTGCAGCTTCTAGTGCAGTTCACAGTGCTCTAATGGGGGTATGGGGGTGACAATCTATTGGACTGGCCAATTCAATGGTGTCACTTTGACCTTTCTAGCCAACCAATTACCGTTGAACCACTCTGGCAGGCCACACATTGGTGTTAATGTCTTTTCACACCAACAGAGAAAACGGTATCTGTTAAACATATTAGTTTGCTTGTCACAGATTTAAGAACATTTATGTTGCCATTACTGCAGGTTTTTAAGACAAATATTCAATTGTGGATGTAATTGGAAATGATAGTTATCTGTTATCAGTTAACAATCCATACGATAGTCACATTCCTATTTTGATAAACTCTGACAACGGCCACAGAATAAATATGTTTACTAATCTGTGCTGCTACTTTTATTTCCCTCTGTGCGAGGACATCTGTACATCACGCCTCAAGCATTTGCGAAAATAAAGCTGTAACCTACCTACTGGTGTGATATCCTACAATGTGTCTCACTTTCTTTTTTCTTCTTTAACTTAAGGTTCTATTTCTCTAATTCTCCATTCCTCATAAGATTTTTTTTCTTTTAAAATGCTTTTCTCTGATAATTTTCTCTGATTCTGTCTGCTGCATGGGGGCACAGCTCCATAGATTCCAGTTGACACCTGAACCAATTGACCTTTATTCATAGCTGAGACTTCAGAAAAGGTGTGGCTATTGGGCAGTGGGGCATCTGAGCCAGTCTATTCTCTCCCAGACTGCCAAAAGGAGTCACTGGAGAGCAATTGGAAGTTGGAATGCCAGCTGAGATTTGCATTCTCCAACTCAGGGACATTGACAGAGTCACAAAGTGAAAATTCTAATGTCCTGACTCAGATCAGCATAGACCAGAGGCTAAAATCTCGCTCAATGAATCACAGGAAAAAAAACAATAGGCCAAGAGAAAAGCCTTTCCTTACTTTCTAATTTAATCTTTGAATCATGTGCTTCCTATATTTCCCCTATATTTTCTGTTTAGTCTTTTTATTCCTTCAGTGGTCATGTAACATGTTGTCTTTATTTTCCGTCCAAAAGTTAGTTTACAATGAACATAAATAAAGAAAAACTTTCATTTATGTAGCATTGTTTGTGCCTTCAGGAAGTCCCAAAGTGTTTTATAGCCAATGAAGTACTTCTAAAGTGTAGCAGCGTGTACCATCTACAAGATGCACTGTAGGAACTCACCAAGACTCCTTCGACAGCACCTTCCAAACCCGCGACCACTGCTGTCTAGAAGGACTTGGGCAACAGGCATGTGGGAGCACCATCACTTTCAACTTCCCCTTCAAGCGACACTATCCCGACTTGAAGTTATATCACTTGATCAAAATCCTGGAACTCTCCCCTTCCAACAATGGGGATGTACCTACATCAAAATTACAGCGGTTCAAGAAGGCAGCTCACCATCACCTTCTCAAAGGCAATTAGGAGTGGGCAGCAAATGCTGACCTTTTCAGCGATGCTCACATGACAGCCATTTTGAACATGACAAGCTGCCACAAACAACAATGTGACAATTACTACTAGGTCATCTGTTTCAGTCAAAAACGTTGAGGGATAAATATTGGCTAGCACAGATGGGGTGTGAGACAAGAGTGAGCCTGAGTGTATGTGCTTGTAGATGAAGAGCATACATGATGTCAGGGAATATCAATGTATTGGAGGTAGGGGGCTTCTCATCACCGTGGTGATGCCAAGGAGGAAGAGGTCATAAGACATTGGATGTGTCACAGGTGGCAACCTGTTGTTAAGGGTGAAGTATGTGTGGTAGCAATGGTATTAAGAAACTCAAATACTTACCTTCTTTAGTTTGTATGTTGGGAATTCCAGATCCTGATGAACCTTGGGCTTCCTAGCATTCATTGGCTGGGAAATGGCCGCATATGCACAGTGCTACCTTTTTCTCACTCTTCAGGCTGGGGATCGGCCTTGTGCACCTGTGCAGAAGAAAATAAACAGAACGGTGTTAAAATGCACCTGATATGGGCCATCATTTTTCTGTAGGTGCCCCAGGGAGCAAACCATGGAACGGGGACAAGGGGAAGATCCCACACCAGGAAGGAGACCAGGGAGAGATCTCAAAAGGTAGTCCAAGGTAAGGGAGGAATATAGAGGACAGGAATAGGTCAGTTTAAGTAACGTTGAAGAGAGGAGCAGAGAAATATGCTCCAAATTCAAGAAAGAGCTGCAGGGAGCAGATTTGAAGTGATGTGGGCATGAGAGGAGCCTTGAAGATCTGAGAAGGCAACTGAACTTTGGTTACCCTTTGCTGTGGGCCATTGGGTGTCCTGCTTGACATGGCCAAAGATCTGAAATTGTGCTTGGAAGGTGAAGCTTGAGTATACACAGAGAACGGGGAAGAAGAGTCTTGGAAGGTGAGATTGAAACCCTGTGAGGTGGGTGTTGTTAAAACTGGCCAAGTAGGAGCAACTTCGGAGAAAAATTGGAAGGTGAGAAATTCAAATGTGTTGATTGGACACGCTCGTGAGGAAGGCAAAGTTTCACTGAAATTGGTTGGCTCACAATGTGACAAGTGTCTGGTTGAGCTGTTGAGAAATCCCTGGAATGGGGATTTGGTCACATCTGTCATCTATTGTGTAGTTTGGTGTGTCTGGTCACAGTGCGCCTGTTAATTCACATATTCACTTTTACCTCATACTTATTCTGAATGTTAGAATATAAGATGGATATTGTAACTTGGTTTATCTTTCTGAAATTTATAGTAAAGTTTTTTTATGTTTGCTCAAAAATCATGGAATCGGGTGGTTTTATTTACTTCGTAAGCTTCTGGAATCTAAAACATTATCGACTTAAAAACAATTGTATTGGTCCCCAACCAGATCACCCCCCATGTCCCATAGTCTGGCGAGGATCATAATAATGGCGAGCAAAGAAAGCAATGGTTGTGCCCATCATTTCCTCGACCATATAAATAAAATAATCTTTTTATTGTCACAAGTAGGCTTACATTAACACTGCAATGAAGTTACTGTGAAAGGTCCCGAGTCGCCACATTCTGTCACCTGTTCAGGTATACAGAGGGAGAATTCAGAATTCTCAGCTGGTACAAGAATTGAACCCACGCTGCTGGCCTTGTTCTGCATCACAAACCAGCTGTCTAGCTTACTGAGCTATAAGCTTCATGAAAATATCTGCTCTCTCTGTCTGACTGCTCTGATCTGTTGTGAACTTGATATATTGGCCAGCCTGTTTATACATGGCATCTGTGAATTCCTTTCTGCAGCAATGGGTTGCTGCTGAGAGATGCCACATAGATCTCCAGACAATCCCTGAAACTAATTACAGGTGAAAAAGTCAATGCCAATTTTGACGCTACAGCCTTTGGGTGTCTGTCACTTCCCATTGGCATCAATTCCTGCTCTAGCATATCACACAGCTTCTTGCCTGAAGAGATGCAGTATCTGTAAACATTGGTGTTTGGACGTCTCCATGAAATTGACCCTCTGATGGTACAGCCATCAGAGCTGGGTGGTGCCTTCTGCGAACATGAGGCTGTCCTCTTGCCTACATGCGCCCTCCTTGCCCATATCAATCTGCTGGAGCTCTGTTGGCTGCTGCACAGCTGCCCCATATCGTTGTATCATCACCTCTGTGTGAGGAGTCAAATTCTGGAACATGGAGCCTTTCAAAACCTTGTCCTGTGTCCCGTGGCTGCTGTAGTCCTGGAAGACATCTTTCGACTGACAGCACTGCCCCACCCTCTGCAGTGTCTCGAAACCTGATAGCATTGCATTTTGAAGGCATGGCTTGCAGACAGCTCACAGTATGCCTGCCAGTCCTCTCTACAATTCAGCTGTTGCACAGATCTTGCCTTGTTTCCGGAGGTAGGTCTCTGAGCCCCCATGCATCCTGTGTGATGTTGATAAAATCAGGAAGAGGTTGGAAAATAGAAACATAGAACATAGAAAATAGGTGCTGGAGTCGGCCATTCGAGCACCACTGCACCACCATTCAATATGATCATGGCTGACCATTTGCTGTTTAACAGTCTTCATTGCCTGCCCTGTGTCATTGTGTCTGCCATTGATCCATCCCACCACCTGCATCTCATAAAATATTGGTTGGAGGCAGAAACATGTCAGGGAGCCAGTCCGATGTGGGTCAGACAATTTTAGAGCACACCCCTCACTTCCATCCTTGCCCCCCTGTGGGGAAGCTGAAATCTTGCCCAACATGTCAGCCTAGATCTTACGCTCAAGTTTCTGGAATGAACGTACATTATTCTCACACAGGCAAGAGTGCTACCACTTAGCAACAACTAACAAATCTCTGAAGGACTAAGATAAGAAGTCCAACTATCGAGGAAGTAGCAATTAAATCTGGCCAATTAAGGGTGATTATTTCATGTTTGATATAACAAGGTGGATTTGGAGGGCAGAGCTAAGATAATGGGGTCAGCTTCATAATAGTTCCATCCTGTGGTATTATAGGTATTACGGTACCTGATAGGCTGGAGCACCATTCGTGGAAACTGTATGCTTTCTATTGGTTAGGATGTATGGTAGCTCCGCCCTGCTAGGCAGGGTATAAGAGCCCGTGCCACCCTAGCAGCCTTCATTCTGTACCTAAGTTGCTAGGGGAAACATCTAGCTTATTAAAGCCTTCAGTTGGACTACAACCTCGCTTTAGTGGTCATTGATCGTGCATCAATTTAATAAGCTAGATTTTTTTAAGACGAAAGGATGGAGCTCCGAATCAAGCCAGAGTGTCTGCAACTCAGCCCCCATGCAGCGAACTCAATGGCAATCTTCAAGCACTGGCTGGCGTGCTTTAAAGGGTATCTCGGGACGGCCGAAAACACACACACGGGAGAGCAGAAACTGCAAGTCCTGCACTCAAGGGTGAGCCCGGAGATTTACACCCTCATCGAGGAAGCGGAAGACTTCGATGCAGCAATAGAGCTGCTAAAAGGACACTATATTCGCCCGGTAAACCAGGTCTACACCCGGCACCTGCTTGCAACAAGGCGACAAACCCCTGGGGAATCGCTGGAAGAATTCTACCGTGCATTCCTGGTGTTGGGGAGAAGCTGCAGCTGCCCACAAGTTTCGGCGAGCGAACACACTGAACTCTTAGTCTGGGACGCTTTCGTGGCAGGTATGCTATCCTCACAAATCCGCCAGCGACTGTTAGAAAAAGACACTCTGGATCTCAGGGAGGCACGGGCCCTTGCAGGCTCCCTGGACGTGGCCTCCAGGAATGCCCGTGCTTATGTTCCCGACCGCGCGGCAGCCCCCGAGACTTCCCCCATGAGCAGCGTGGAACCCCTCCGCGGCCGACCCCGAGACTTCCCCCATCCCCCCACAGGCCTGCGCTGCAAGGCAGCCTGGCAACCCCGGGGGGCCCCGCTGCTACTTTTGCGGGCAGGCCAAGCACACCCGCCAGCGCTGCCCGGCCCGCGCATCCACCTGCAAGGGATGTGGCAGAAAGGGCCATTTTGTGGGGGTATGTCAGGCCCGTGCGGTTGCCGCGGTCTCCCGTGGCGAATACGGACCGCAACCATAAACTTCTCCACGAACCCCGTGCGGCCAGCAGTCGCCGATATCTTCCTATTCCAGGGCCACGTGCAGACCCCGGGGGCCGCCATCTTGTTCCGCGGCCGCCACGTTGGAGGGATGGGTGCTGCCATTTTGTGCACTCCCAGCCATGTGCAACCAATGGGAGCCGCCATCTTGGATGAACCCCCAGGACCCCAGCTCGGCTGACCACGCACTGCCCGAAGAGAACTCTCAACTGCTGCGATTAGCCTCGGTGACCCTGGATCAGTCCCGTCCTCGAACACTCTCAACTGCTACAACGACCGTATTCATCAACGGGCACGAGACGTCCTGCCTAATCGAGTCTGGGAGCACGGAGAGCTTCATACACCCCGACACGGTAAGGCGCTGTTCTCTCCTCATCCACCCCGTTAATCAAAAAATCTCCCTGGCCTCCAGTTCGCACTCAGTGGAGATAAAGGGGTTTTGTGAAGCAAACCTCACAATCCAGGGAAGGGAGTTCAAAAATTTCCATCTCTACGTCCTTCCCCACGTCTGCGTGGCCACACTCCTGGCTTTACACTTCCAGTGTAACCTCCAAAGTCTGACCTTCAAATTCGGCGGCCCTATACCCCCCCTTACTGTCTGCGGCCTCGTGACCCTTAAGGTCGACCTGCCTTCCCTGTTTGCGAACCTCAGCCCGGATTGCAAACCTGTCGCCACCAGGAGCAGACGGTACAGTGCCCAGGACCGGATCTTTATTAGGTCAGAGGTCCAAAGGCTACTGAGGGAAGGGGTCATTGAAGCCAGTAACAGTCCCTGGAGAGCTCAAGTAGTGGTGGTAAAGACCGGGGAGAAGCATAGGATGGTCATCGATTACAGTCAGACCATCAACAGGTTTACGCAGCTGGACGCGTACCCTCTCCCCCCATATCCGACCTGGTAAACAGGATCGCGCATTATAAGGTCTTCTCCACGGTGGATCTCAAGTCCGCCTACCACCAGCTCCCCATCCGCACTAGTGACCGCAAGTACACTGCCTTCGAGGCAACTGGGCGGCTCTACCACTTTTTAAGGGTTTCCTTCGGTGTCACCAATGGGGTCTCGGTCTTCCAGCGCAAGATGGACCAAATGGTTGATCGGTACGGTTTACGGTCAACATTCCCGTATCTCGATAATGTCATCATCTGTGGCCACGACCAGCAGGACCACGACACCAACCTCCGAAAATTCCTCCAGACCGCAAAAGTCCTTAACCTTACATACAACAAGGATAAATGCATGTTTAGCACCGACCGCCTAGCCACCCTCGGCAACGTAGTGCGAAATGGAGTTATAGGCCTCGACCCTGAACGCATGCGCCCCCTTATGGAGTTCCCCTCCCTCACTGCTCCAAGGCCCTGAAGCGTTGCCTAGGGTTATTCAGCTACTACGCCCAGTGTGTCCCCAACTATGCGGACAAGGCACGTCCCCTGATCCATTCCACAGCTTTTCCCCTGTCGACAGAGGCCCGCCAGGCCTTCAGCCGTATCAAAGCAAACATTGCGAAGGCCACGATGCACGCCATCGACGAGTCCCTCCCCTTCTAGGTTGAGAGCGATGCGTCCGACATAGTTCTGGAGGCCACCCTCAACCAAGCGGGCAGGCCGGTGGCCTTCTTCTCTCGTACCTTCCGGGGTAACGGACAGGTAGAGAGGGAAAATGGAACGGTCTGGAAGACCGTCCTACGGTCCAGGAACCTCCCAGTCTCCCGCTGGCAGGATGTCCTCCCGGACGCTCCCCGCAGGCGCTCCCTTCCCAGGTCAACCGTTTTCCTCACCAGCGCCGTCTAGGGGTGCCGAAGCTGCCATGGAGATCGAAGACACGCTCCCGGAGTCACAGACGCCCGCGCCTCCACCGGAGTCACCGCCGAAGCTCCGACGATCACAGAGGACGACCAGGGCCCCCGATCGACTGATTGCTCCATTTTGAATTGTAAACTGTAAACTGTAAATGTGAATCATCAAATGTACATAGCTATCAGAATTGTAAATAGTTACAAAACACTGTACGGAGGTACTACGATACCTCCATAACTAATTCTACCACGTTGCCATGTTTGTAGTATCAGGCCACCCCGCCCCGCCGGACTCTTTTTTAACAGGGGTAAATGTGGTATTATAGGTATTACGGTACCTGATAGGCTGGAGCACCATTGGTGGAAACTGTACGCTTTCTATTGGTTAGGATGTATGGTAGCTCCGCCCTGCTAGGCGGGGTATAAGAGCCCGTGCCGCCCCAGCAGTCTTCATTGTGTTCCTGAGCTGCTGGGGGAAACGTCTAGCTTATTAAAGCCTTCAGTTGGACTACAACCTCGCTTTAGTGGTCATTGATCGTGCATCACATCTGTATGGAACAAGGTAGGAAAAGTGGAGATAGTGCCTTAAACTTCAGAATGTAGAATAGACATGACCGGGCGAGAAGAGAGAATGGCTGCACAGGGACATTTGGCATTTGCTCATATAATTTCTGCAAATATTTGCAGCCAAGAGCCACAACAAAATAGGTAATGCAGAATGAAGTGAAACAACCTGAAACAAACAAAGTGGAATCATTATAAACAATGAAACACTGAAAAACCATTATTAGACCTGTCAAACAAATTTTATTCCATACAATTGATTGGTATTTGGAACACCAAGTAGGAAAAAAGCTAACATCATCAAAAAATGGCAGCTCCCAGCCTCCTCCCTCCTCCATTGCTTGTAAAGTCTCTAATCTAGGGCAGCACCGTAGCACAAGTGGATAGCACTGTAGCTTCGCAGCGCCAGAGTCCTAGGTTCAATTCCTCACTGGGTCACTGTCTGTGTGGAGACTGCATGTTCTCCCTGTGTCTGTGTGGGTTTTCTCCGGGTGCTCCAGTTTCCTCCCACAGTCCAAAGGTTAGGTGGATTGGCCAAGTTAAATGCCCTTCGTGACCAAAAGAGTTATTGGGTTACAGGGATAGGGTGGAAGTGAGGGCTTAAGTTTATGTGGATAAGTTTATGTCAAAACATATTTTGACATAATTTTGTTTTGTTACCATTAAGAATGCTGATGTGCGGCGACACTTCAAAATCAATCTTGATTTTTGCTACTTAGCCTGCAAAAATAGAAAAGATTCTTCACTGGGAAGCATGGCCTTAAGCAGTAGTGGTGATGTCTGAAGTATTTTTTAATATGTTCATGAGTGTGGATATCACTGGCAGACCAGCATTTATTGGCCATCCCTAATTGCACTTGAGAAGGTGGGGTAACCTGCCTTTTTGAACTGCTGTAGTCTATATGGGGTATGTCCACCCACTGTGCAATTAGGGAGGGAGTTCCTCGATTTTGACCCAGCGACAGTGAAGGAACAACAATATATTTCCAAGCCATGGTGGTGAGTGATTTGGAGGGGAATTTCCATGTGGTGGTATTCCCATGAGTCTGCTGGCCTTGTTCTTCGAGATGATAGTGGTCATGAGTTTGGAAGGTGCCGTCTAAGGAACCTTGATGAGTTAGAACAAAGAACAAAGAAAAGTACAGCATAGGAACAGGCCCTTTGTCCCCTAAGCCTGTGCCGACCATGCTGCCCATCTAAACTAAAATCTTCTACACTTCCTGGGTCTGTATCCCTCTATTCCCATCCTATTCATGTATTTGTCAAGATGCCCTTAAATGTCACTATCGTCCCTGCTTCCACCACCTCCTCCGGCAGCGAGTTCCAGACACCCACTACCCACTGTGTAAAAAACTTGCCTCGTACATCTCCTCTAAACCTTGCCCGTCGCACCTTAAACCTATGCCGCCTAGTAACTGACCCCTCTACGCTGGGAAAAAGCCTCTGACTATCCACTCTATCTATGCCCCTCATAATTTTGTAGACCTCTATCAGGTCACCCCTCAACCTCCATCGTTCCAGTGAGAACAAACCGAGTTTATTCAACCGCTCCTCATAGCTAATGCCCTCCATACCAGGCAACATCCTGGTAAATCTCTTCTACACCCTCTCTGAAGCCTCCACATCCTTCTGGTAGTGTGGCGACCAGAATTGAACACTATACTCCAAGTGTGGCCTAACTAAGGTTCTATACAGCTGCAACATGACTTGACAATTCTTATACTCAATGCCCCGGCCAATGAAGGCAAGCATGCCGTATGCCTTCTTGACTACCTTCTCCACCTGTGTTGCCCCTTTCAGTGACCTGTGGACCTGTACACCTGGATCTCTCTGACTTTCAATACTCTTGAGGGTTCTACCATTCACTGTATATTCCCTACCTGCATTAGACCTTCCAAAATGCATTGCCTCACATTTGTCCGGATTAAACTCCATCTGCCATCTCTCCGCCCAAGTCTCCAAACAATCTAAATCCTGCTGTATCCTCTGACAGTCCTCATCGCTATCCGCAATTCCACCAACCTTTGTGTCGTCTGCAAACTTACTAATCAGACCAGTTGCATTTTCCTCCAAATCATTTATATATACAGTCCCAGCACTGATCCCTGCGGAACACCACTAGTCACAGCCCTCCAATTAGAAAAGCACCCTTCCATTGCTACTCTCTGCCTTCTATGACCTAGCCAGTACTGTATCCATCTTGCCAGCTCACACCTGATCCCGTGTGACTTCACCTTTTGTACCAGTCTGCCATGAGGGACCTTGTCAAAGGCCTTACTGAAGTCCATGTAGACAACATCCACTGCCCTACCTGCATCAATCATCTTTGTGACCTCTTCAAAAAACTCTATCAAGGTAGTGAGACATGACCTCCCCTTCACAAAACCATGCTGCCTGTCGCTAATACGTCCATTTGCTTCCAAATGGGAGTAGATCCTGTCTCGAAGAATTCTCTCCAGTAATTTCCCTACCACTGACGTAAGGTTCACCGGCTTGTAGTTCCATGGATTATCCTTGCTACCCTTCTTAAACAAAGGAACAACATCACTTGAAGACAGTGATGATCCAAAGATTTCTGTCAAGGTCTCAGCAATTTCCTCTCTAGCCTTCTTCAGTATTCTGGGGTAGATCCCATCAGGCCCTGGGGACTTATCTACCTTCGTATTTTTCAAGACGCCCAGCACCTTGTCTTTTTAGATCTCAATGTGACCCAGGCTATCTACACACCCTTCTCCAGACTCAACATTCGCCAATTCCTTCTTTTTGGTGAATACTGATGCAAAGTATTCATTTAGTACCTTGCCCATTTCCTCTGGCTCCACACATAGATTCCCTTGCCTAACCTTCAGTGGGCCAATCCTTTCCCTGGCTACCCTCTTGCTTTTAATGTACGCGTAGAAAGCCTTGGGATTTTCCATAAACCTATTTGCCAATGACTTTTTGTGACCCCTTCTAGCCCTCCTGACTCCTTGTTTAAGTTCCTTCCTATTTTCTTTATATTCCACACAGGCTTCATCTGTTCCCAGCCTTCTAGCCCTGACAAATGCCTCCTTTTTCTAATTGACGAGTCCTACAATATCCAAGGTTCCCAATATTTGCCGTATTTATCCTTCTTCCGCACAGGAACATGCCGGTCCTGAATTCCTTTCAACTGACATTTGAAAGCCTCCCACGTGTCAGATGTTGATTTACCCTCAAACATCCATCCCCAATCTAGGTTCTTTAGTTCCCGCCTAATATTGTTGTAATTAGCCTTCCCCCAATTTAGCACATTCACCCTAGGACCACTGTTATCCTTGTCCACCAGCACTTTAAAACTTACTGAATTGTGGTCACTATTCCCGAAATTCTCCCCTACTGAAACTTCTACCACCTGGCCAGGCTCATTTCCCAATGCCAGGTCCAGTACAGCCCCTTCCCTAGTTGGACTATCTACATATTGTTTTAAGAAGCCCTCCTGGATGCTCCTTACAAACTCTGCCCCGTCTAAGCCCCTAGCACTAAGTGTGTCCCAGTCAATATTGGGGAAGTTGAAGTTTCCCATCACAACAACCCTGTTGTTTTTACTCGTTTCCAAAATCTGTCTACCTATCTGCTCCTCTATCTCCCACTGGCTGTTGGGAGGCCTGTAGTAAACCCCCAACATTGTGACTGCACTCTTCTTATTCCTGATCTCTACCCACATAGCCTCGCTGCCCTCTGAGGTGTCCTCCCGTACTACAGCTGTGATATTCTCCCTAACCAGTAGTGCAACTCCGCCACCCCTTTTGCATCCTGCTCTATCCCGCCTGAAACATCTAAATCCTGGAATGTTTAGCTGCCAATCCTGTCCTTCCCTCAACCAGGTCTTTGTAATGGCAACAACATCATAGTTCCAAGTACTAATCCAAGCTCTAAATTCATCTGCCTTACCCGTAATACTACTTGCATTAAAACATTTGCACTTCAGGCCACTAGACCCGCTGTTTTCAGCAACATCTCCCTTTCTGCTCTTCCTCAGAGCCATACTGGCCCTATTCCCTAGTTCTCCCTCAATGCTTTCACCTTCTGACCTATTGCTCTGGTACCCACTCCCCTGTCATACTAGTTTAAACCCTCCCGTGTGACACTAGCAAACCTCGCGGCCAGGATATTGATGCCTCTCCAGATTAGATGCAACCCGTCCTTCTTGGAAGGGCTCCCAGTGGTCCAGATAACGGAAACCCTCCCTCCTACACCAGCTGTTTAGCCACGTGTTTAGCTGTTTTATCTTCCTATTTTAGCCTCACTGGCACGTGGTGCAGGGAATAATCCCGAGATTAGAACCCTAGAGATCCTGTCTTTTCACTTTCTGCCTAGCTCCCTGAACTCCTGCTGCAGGACCTCATGCCCCTTCCTGCCTATGTTGTTAGTACCAATATGTACAATGACCTCTGCCTGTTTGCCCTTCCCCTTCAGGATGCCCGCTACCTGTTCTGAGACATCCTGGACCCTGGCACCAGGGAGGCAACATACCATCCTGGAGTCTCGTTCACATCCATAGAAGTGCCTGTCTGTGCCCTGACTATAGAATCCTCTATGACTATTGCTCTTCTGCGCTTTGACCCTCCCTGCTGAACATGACAGCCAGCTGTGTTGCCACTGCTCTGGCTGCTGCTGTTTGCCCCTGATAGGCTATCAACCCTCGACAGTATCCAAAAGGGTATACCTGTTCGAGAGGGGCCAACAACAGGGGATTCCTGCACTGACTGCCTGCCCTTTCTGGTGGTCACCCATTTCTCTGCCTGCACCTTGGGTGTGACCACATTTATATAACTGCGATCTATGACGCTTTCCGTTACCTGCATGCTCCTAAGTGCATCCAATTGCTGCTCCAACCGAACCATGCGGTCTGTGAGGAGCTCTAGTTGGGTGCACTTTCTGCAAATGAAGCCATCCGGGACGCTGGAAGCCTCCCGGACCTGTCACATCTCACAGTCAGAGCACTGCACCCCTCTAATTGACATTAAGTTCCTGTAGTGCATCTTATAGATGGTACACACGGCTACCACTGTTTGTTGGTGGTGGAGGGAGTGAATGTTTGTGGATAAGGTACTAATCAAGTGAACTGCAGAATCCTGAATTCTGTTGATCTTCTTGAGTGTTGTTGGAGTTGCACTCGCCCAGGCAAGTGTGGAGCCTCCATCACACTACTGACTGGTACCTTGTAAGTGGGGGACAGGCTTTGGAGAGTCAGGAGGTGAGTCATTTGTCGCACGATTCCTACCCTTTGACCTGCTCTAGTAGCCACAGTTTTTTATGGCTAGTCCAGTTCAGTTCCTTTTGAAAAAACATTTAGAGTACCCAATTATTTACTTTTTTCCAATTAAGGGCAATTTAGTGAGGCCAATCCACCTAAATTGCATATCTTTGGGTTGTGGGGGTGAAACCCACGCAGACACGGGGAGAATGTGCAGACTCCACACGGACAGTGACCCAGGGCCGGGATTTGAACCTGGGTCCTTAGCGCCATAGGCAGCAATGCTAGCCACTGTGCCACATGTCACCCCAGTTCAGTTTCTGGTCAATGATAACCCCCAGGATGTTGATCATCGAAGATTCAGTTATGATAATGCCATTGAATGTCAAGGGGTGATCATTAGATTTGCCCTCGTTGGAGATGGTCACTGCCCTGCACGTGTGTGGTGCGAATGTTACTTGGGAATGTCACCTTAAGCCAAGATATTGTCCAGGTCTTTTTGTATTTGTGAAGTAACTCTCTATTTTGTTCTACTTTAAATGTAATACGAACTGATATGACTACAAACTTGTTATTACCATAGATATAAGAGGCTAAAAGTTCTGACAGGCATGGGGTTGGATCTCAGACTTTGGGAACAATGGGGTCCCATGTCATCAATCCATGTCCAACTATCAGGGAGAAGGTCTTCTAATTGGTGACCTGTATGCTTGCCATCCTATTAAGAAGAGAAAACAGGTTCCCAAGGTTGGAAGTCCAATCAAGAAGATTCACAGTGATATTAGGCTAGCAGCCCCACCAGAATAGGCGGGCAATGTTGTGGCAGGTTTAGGGATTCCCAAGTTTATACCATGCTTTCGCTGTGCAAGTCCTTTTTTTGTTATGCTAGCTTCTGCAATACTTCAACCTTTGCTTTTAAACAAAGACACCACCCTGATTTAATGTGATATTTGGTCTGGTCCAAGGACACCCCCAGTGCGTGTGCTAATTAGTTTGGTCCAGTGATGACATATTGTGATGGACTTGGCTGGCAGCCAATCGGCTACTTTCATTTCATGGGACTTGGCAGATTCTTGATGCAGATTGGTCTGGATTGTTCCGGAAGGCTCCTTGTAATGTGACTCTGTCGGCTTGGGTGTCAGTTTGATCTGAACTCAGGAGCTGAGCAGTACTCTGTTAAATATCTCTCCCAGAAAATGTGGACCTCTCTCGGATATCTCAGCTAGAGCTCCCTCCAGGTAAACAGAGCAGCCAGTGTTTTCTCTCTACCCAACTAGTGAGTATTTAAAGCCTGAAGACCGAGTTGGGCGAGGTGGGAACTTTCTGGGTTCCTCACCCTGTAAAGTTACCAGCTCTCTTGAAGGCATTGTAAAATGGGAAGCACGGTAGCACAGTGGATAGCACTGTTGTTTCACAGCGCCAGGGTCCCAGGTTCAATTCCCGGCTTGGGTCACTGTCTGTGCAGAGTCTACATGTTATCCCTGTGTCTGTGTGGGTTTCCTCTGGGTGCTCTGATTTCCTCCCACAAGTCCCGAAAGACGTGCTGTTAAGTAATTTGGACATTCTGAATTCGCCCTCTGTGTACCCAAACAGGTGCCAGAATGTGATGACTAGGGGCTTTTCACAGTAACTTCATTTCAGTGTTAATGTCAGCCTACTTGTGATAATAAAGATTTATTATTATTTTATTTTGTTTTGTTTTGTTTTTACTGCTCTGTTACTCTGTTTTACTGAAACAAGCTGGTGGCCAGACTGCTGAAGTTGACAACAGATAAGAAACTGAACAAACCTGAAGTGCATCTTCTGTGGTAAGGCTCAGGTCCACGCAAGTTGAAGTGCCACCCAAGAGGGGATCCCACAGCTTGAAAATCAGGCATGAATGTTCCAGCTAGAAGATCCGAACCAGTTGGTGGTTTCAACACTCTGCGTCACGAGGAGATAGCCGACTACAAAGACTATAATCTCAGCAGCAAAGATATTCATCTCACACCCTTTTAATCTGCATTATTTTGACCCTTCCCCTTCCCATGGTGTGTCTGTCTTGTGTGCGTGTGGGTAGAGGGTCGGGCGGTGAGGGGGAATAATTAGATTAGTAGACTGTTATTCTATTATCACAATTACGGTTATCTCTTCTCTTGTTCAAAATAAACTGTTTTTTTGTGTTTACGTACAAATCTGGTGCCTGCATGTCATTGGAGCAGTCGAGGGCCAAAGATCTCAAAAACTTCATACAAATTATTGGCCAATTCACTTGTGTTGTGACTCTGGGGCCTGTGGAGCTGGAATTGACCGCACATTTGCCCAGGGTGTCATAATGCAGGCAGGCCTTTGTTGTCTGCTGAGACTTTATAAATGCAAGAGGTCTGAAGATGGTAGGGTTATTGGAGAGGAACAGAAACCCTGAAATAGGCATATTTATGATGAGGACTGTGGACCTTCTTCCCATGGCCCTGGTTTTGGATGGCTTGATGGCTTGCTGGTTGGAAGGCGCTTCCAATGATGCGAGCCTTCACACCCAGAAGTGGGGCAGGGGATGTTGTTCGCTGCGATGGTGGGAAACTATTGCATCATCACAAAATGGTTCCTAAGTGGGGCCTTAATTGCCCTAACTAGCTGTATTGAATAGGTAGCCACCTTTGTCCCACCCAGCCCCTGAGAAACTTCCCAGGAGGTTATCCTGTCATGGCCGCACCCTGTTTTCTTGCCCCCACCCCACCTACCAACCTCCAAACACATCTCCACGTGACTGGGAAATTTGGCCAAAAACTGAAGTTTGTGTTCAAGGAGTTTGGTTGTGAGATTTAATCATAGATAGAATTTACAGTGCAGAAGGAGGCCATTCGGCCCATCGAGTCTGCACCGGCTCTTGGAAAGAGCACCCTACCCAAGGTCAACACTGCCACCCTATCCCCATAACCCAGCAACCCCACCCAACACTAAGGGCAATTTTAGACACGAAGGGCAATTTATCATGGCCAATCCACCTAACCTGCACATCTTTGGACTGTGGGAGGAAACCGGAGCACCCGGAGGAAACCCACGCACACACGGGGAGGATGTGCAGACTCCGCACAGACAGTGACCCAAGCTGGAATCGAACCTGGGACCCTGGAGCTGTGAAGCAATTGTGCTATCCACAAGGCTACCGTGCTGCCCCTTAAATTAAAAAATCATTTAAGCTAATTTTGCTGAGTTTTGCTTTCATTGTTTATAGTGTTGTCCCACAGACCGCTGAATTCAAGCAGACCACTTCTCCAAAGAGAGGCATAACGTTGAGTGAATAGAACTTCACCGTATGGAGCTGCCAGCATTTCATACATGCTCACGTAATCCCATAAAACTTGAACCTTCTTTGTTTTCCCAGTTTTAGTCAATCGTCTTGGGTGAGCCACATACTCTTTGTGTGTTTGTGTATGGGTATGTGTGTGTGAGTGTATGTGTGTTGTGAATGTGTGCGAGAGAGAGAAAGGATTTTCCCTGCTCTGGACAAGAGGGAAATACCTCAATAGCAGTTTACATAGCATTATTTATCTCCCGTGTTGAAGATAGTTACAGTTGTTGCATTCCTGAAGCCCTGCAGACGGAAAGGTGTGGTGGTGGTGGTGGTGGTGGTGGTGGTGGTGGTGGTGGTGGTGGTGGTGGTGGTGGTGGTGGTGGTGGTCGGGTGAGTGGGATGGGAGAAGTTATTTTTCCTCCCAAATCTATGGGATGAGTGCATGGAGTCTGGATGTGAGTAAAAGTCTACCAACATTGAAGAGCTCAGCTGGAATACCACTGAGGCTGCACACTTTGTTTCTTTTATCTGTTTGGATTGTCACGTGCACCAAGGTACAGTGAAAAGTATTTTTCTGCGAGAAGCTCAAACAGATCATTTAGTACATGAAAACAATAGAAAATTAAAGAAAATACATAATAGGGCAACACAAGGTGCACAATGTAAATACATATACACTGGCATCGGGTGAAGCATTCAGGAGTGGAGTGTTAATCAGGTCAGTCCATGATTGCTGTTTCAGATCGCCCATCACAGTCTCTGAAATGCCAATTTCTCGTGGCTGAAGAATCTTCCCAGAAACACAATGTGACTTCCAGAAGAACCTCTGGTCTTTGTTGGCAGGCAAATCCAGGAAAAATGTCAAGAACACTAGGAACTCTTCATTGCATTCATCAGCCAGACCAAAGTATTTGACTCAGTAAATCGTGAAGTTGTGTGGATCACGCTCCAAAGATTTAAATGTCTTAAAAACTTCATCACAATCATTCATGATGATATGGCTGCAACTGTCTAGAGTAGGAGATCTGAAACAGACATCTTCAAAATATGACCAGGATCATGCAAGTCTCTGTAATAATTCCCATAGTCTTTACAATTTACTTGGCAGGAGATCAAAGATCAGCTCTCTCAGGTGTCAGTGTTAAATACAGTCTAGACAGAAAATTATTTAGCTTCAGCTGCCTCTACTGTCCACCATATATACATGATTAATAGTTTGCGGATGACTGCAGTGTTGTTGCACATTCTGCACCCAATTTGTAAGCTACTCTTGATCGCTTCAATTCTGCATGCAAGAAATTCAGCCTGTACTTGAATCTTGCCAGAATTAAATTAATTTATTCAACCCACACCTGGTCATCCAAATATTCCATATATGTTGAAAGAGAGGCTCTAGATTATGTTGAGTGCTTCCAATATCTTGGCAGCCACCTTTCTCTAAAGACCACTATTGACGAAGAGATCCAACACTGGATTAGATACATCAGCTCAACCTACAAATTACGGCGATGAGTGTTTGACAACATTGACCTCCATAAATCAACAAAACTCTGAGTGTATAGAGCAGCTGTTGTCACTACACTCCTGTACTGCAGAGAAACCTGGACTGTATATCAGTGACACATAAGAGCAGTTCTGAAATCTATTAGCAATGCCTCCACCACATACTCTGGATGCACTGGGAGGACTCCTTTTGAAGCCAGCTCCACAAGTACTCAGGCAAAACTCCTGCAAAATCAGCTTCAATTGGCTGGACAGTGCATCCAGATGTCCAAAAGCTGTCTCACTTGACATGTCCTGGTATCTCAACTTTCGAATCGCCTGTCTTCCAGGTGGACAAAGAAAATGTTTAAAAGACACTGAAGCTCTCGCTGAAGCATTCACATTAATGACTGGGAGGAGATTTCTCCAAATTGTTCAAAGTGGTCCCCTGAAGAGCCGGTGAACTCTGCAGCATGTCACTTCCTTGTAGAAACTAATGCACTTTTGTTCCTTCACACTACACCGTTTTCTGTCTCCACAAGATAGAATTGTGGATGTAGGGAACATGGCCTTGATGAGCTTGATCACAATCACACTGACTTCAGGCTGGAGATCTGGCAGTTGGTGTGCTCTGGTGATTTTTGTAGTTCTCCGTTTGATCAAATCTGCTGCTGTCAGACAAGCAGTAAGTGAATAGCAATTTCTTCAGTCCTCAGCCTCTTTCCCATTCAAAGCTCACCCAAAACCAGACATTCTGGAATGGGGCCAGATAATAATTTAGCAATTCCAGATTAATGTCATTGTTCTTTTTAAATAAAGCCTTTATCATTTGGACTCCCCATTAGCTTTCAGGTGTATTGACCAGCTCGTTGTGTGGACAAACCGGGAAGTCCCTCAAGTATTCATTCGCAAACAATGGGTTATGGACTTCCGGTGGTGGCCATTGAGGAGGAGGTCGCACATTGATAGCTCCTGCCTGTGACGGACGTTTGGACCTTTTTCTCCCGTTTTTCTCCGGATTTTATTGGATGAATCGGTGGAGAGTGAGACGGTGAGGAGAAGTCCCCCTCTAGTGCATGACAAAGTTTTACAAGAAAGACGCGAGCAGAGCTGGCAACGCGGGAAGACATGGCGGAGAAGAAGACAGGGCCGCGGGGAAATGGCACAGTAGTTGACGGAGCAGCTGGTGAAGATTTTTGAAGAATGCTTCGCCAAGCTTAAGAAGGACACGCTGGACCCGATCAAGGTTTTGATTGATCAGGTGGTGCAGAATAGATGTTGATGAATGACCGCCAGAAAAGAATGCAGAAGAAGCTGGAGGACTTGGAGAACAGATTCAGGAGGCAGAATCTGATAATCGTGGCCTCCCTGAGGGACCGGATGCGAGGGATCGGATGCGAGGGCCCATGTGACGAACATGTTGGAGAAGTTGATGGGGGCTGAGGCGTTCCCTCGGCCCCTGGAAATGGATAGAGCGCACAGAGCCCTCGTGAAGAAGCCCTGAGCGAACAAGCCACTGAGGGCGATGGTGGTACGTATGCATCGGTTCCTGGACACTGAACACCTTCTGCGGTGAGCCAAAAAAGAGCGGACAGCAGGTGGGAGAACTGCGAGCTGCACATTTAACAAGACCTGGGTACGGAGTTGGCCAAGAGACGAGCCAGGTTTAATCGGGCAAAATCGGCCCTCTTTAAGAAGGGGGTGAAGTTCGGGATGCTGTATCCAGCGCGTCTGTGGGCCACATATGAGGACCGGGAATTCTACTTTGAAACACCGGACTATGCATTGACTTTCATCAAGGAAAAAAGACTGGAGGTGAACTAAAGACACTGGAGCCTTGGGGAGAGTATTGTAATGACGAATGTTGATAGTCACTTTTGTGCTGGTTTGAATAAGTAATGTTATGTGCAATATGGGGCTGTTTTGAGGTCTTAAGCTAACTTTGTTTTACTGGAAGCTGGATGGAGTGTGGGGGGTTTCTGTGGTTGATTTTCCACTGTTCTTTCTACTGTTTATTTACTGAGGAATGTGATGCTTTGAATATGTATGTTCAAGTTGGGGGGGGGGGCGCGGGGAAGAGAGGAGAGAGAACAATGGGGAGACAGTTAGTTTGGTGCCATGGGTGGGTGCTATCAGGTCAGCTGGCTCACCGAAGCACAGTGGGGGGTGAGCAGGTGATGAGCTGGAGCTTGATATAGGGGGTTGGGTTTCTGGTGCTGTTACCAGGGGGGAAGGGAGTGGGGGGGGGGGAGCTGCTAGTGGGGGACAAATGGGAGGCCGGGGATGGCGGATGCCCAAGGGCGGGCCCGAGGATGCCGGGGACGCGAACTGGCAGCTGGCCTAAAAAGGGTGATGGCTAGTCGGCAGTGGGGAGGAGGGCGTCGATTCCCTCAACCAGGCTGATTACATGGAACGTTAGAGGGCTGAATGGGCCGGTCAAGAGGGCTTGTGTGTTAACTCATCTGAGGGGGCTGAAGGCGGACGTGGCAATGTTACAAGAGACAAATCCTAAAGGTTACAGACCAGATTGAGGAACGGGTGGCTTGGCCAAGTATTCCACTCAGGGCGGGACTCAAAGACCAGGGGGGTAGCGATCCTTATTAATAAACAGGTGGCGTTTGAGGTAGGGAGAATCATGTCAGACACGGGGGGGCAGATACATAATGGTGTGTGGGAAGCTGGAGGGGGTGCGGGTGGTACTCATGAATGTATATGCTCCGAACTGGGACGATGTGGAACTTAAGAGTCACATAAATTGATCATGGGGGGAAATTGTAACACAGTCATTGATCCGGAACTGGACAGGTCAAAATCCTTGACAGGGAGGGTGCCAGCCACGGCAAAGGAATTGAAGGGGTTCATGGAGTACTTGGAGGCCCCGGACGCGGGGCTACTGAGGGAGCGGCAGAGGTTGCAGCTGGAATTTGGGCTGTTGACTACAGGGAAGGTGGTGGAACAGCTGAGGAAGGCAAGGGGGGCGATCTATGAGTATGTGGAAAAGGCAAGCAGGATGTCAGCGCACCAGCTCAGAAAAAGGGAGGCGGCCAGGGAGATTGGGAGAGTAAAGAGCAGAGGTGGGATCATGGTCCTGGACCCAGCGGTGGTGAATGAGGTGTTCAATGACTTTTATAGCAAATTATACGAGTCGGAACCCCCGGCTGGGGTGGAGGGGATGAGGCAGTTCTTGGGTCAGTTGAGGTTCCCGAGGGTGGATGAGGATCTGGTGGAAGGGCTGGAAGCTCCAATTAAAATTGAAGAAATAATGGAGGGGTTTAAGGGCATGCAAGCTGGCAAGGCCCTGGGGCCGGAAGGCTACCCGATAAGAAGTTTTTGGAGATATTGAGCCCATTGCTGGTGAGGGCATTTAATGAAGCAAGAGAGAAGGGAGTCCTCCCCCCAACAATTTTGCAGGCCTCGATTTCATTGATCCTGAAACTGGAGAAGGATCCGGAGCAAGGCAGGTCATACAGTCCAATTTCACTACTGAATGTGAACGTCAAACTGCTGGCTAAGATACTGGCCACAAAGATAATGGATTGTGTCCCGGGGGTGATAGGGGAAGACCAGACGGAGTTTGAAAAGGGCAGGCAACTCACGGCCAATGTTTGAAAGCTTTTAAATGTTATTATGATGCCCTCAGAAGGAGGGGAGATGGAGCTGGTTGTCACGATGGATGCGGAGACGGCTTTTGATCAGATGGAATGGGATTACCTGTGGGAGGTGCTGGGAAGGTTTGGGTTTGATGAGGGCTTCATTGACTGTGTGCGGTTGCGTGCGGTTGCTCTATCAGGCACCAGTAGCTAGTGTGCATACGAACCGGTTGAGGTCGGGTTATTTTAAACTACACTGAGGGATGAGGCAAGGGTGTCCCCGCTACTGTTTATGCTGGCCGTAAGAGCCACTAGCCATGGCGTTAAGAGCCTCTAGGTACTGGAAAGGGCTGGTTCAGGGGGGGTGCGGTTGGTGGAGCACCGGGTTTCACTTTACATAGATGACTTGCTCTTGTATATCTCAGACCCGTTGGAGGGATGGGGAAGTTATGCGGATCTTAGAGAAATTTGGTAATTTTTCGGGATATAAATTGAACATGGGGGAAAAGCGAGATGTTCATGATCCAGGCGAGGGAGCAGGAGAGGAGACTGCGAGAGCTGTCGTTTAGAATGGTAGGAAGGAGCTTTCGCTATCTGGGAATCCAGGTGGCACGGGAATGGGAAGCACTGCACAAGCTAAACCTGCCCCGGCTAGTGGAACAAATAAAGGAGGACTTTAAGAGATGGGACATGCTCCCGCTGTCACTGGCCGGGAGGGTACAGATCGTGAAAATGACGGTCTTCCCCAGATTTCTGTTTGTCTTTCAGTGCCTCCCCATCTTCATCCCAAAGGCCTTTTTCAAGCGGGTGAATAAGGTTATTTTGGGCTTTGTGTGGGCGGGTAAAACCCCGCGGGTGAAGAAAGTGTTGCTGGAGCGCAGTCGGGGGGGAAGGTGGGTTGGCGCTGACGAGATTTTGTAATTATTACTGGGCGGCAAATATAGCCATGATTAGGAAGTGGGGTAATAGGGGAAGGGTCTGTGTGGGAGCGGATGGATGCGACGTCATGTAAAGACACAAGTTCGGGAGCACTGATAACGGCACCTCTTCCGTTCTCGCTGGCCCGATACTCCACAAGTCCGGTGGTGGTGGCGGCTGTGAGAATCTGGGGGTAGTGGAGGAAATATAAGAGAGTTGGAGGGAGCATCGGTTTGGACCACGATTTATAATAACCATCGGTTTGTACCAGGTAGGCTGGATGGTGGGTTCTGGAGATGGCAGAGGGCAGGAATTAGGAGGATGGGGAATCTATTTATAGACGGGAGCTTCCCAACTTGACAGCTTGGGAGGATAAATTTGAATTACCAGCAGGGAATGGGTTTAGATATGTGCAGGTACGAGACATTTTGAGAATGCATGTCCTGGCATTCCCACTGCTGCCGCCATGGAGGATTACAGGACAGAGTAGTCTCCAGTACATGGGTGGGAGAGGGGAAGGTGTCGGACATCGACCAAGAACTTATGGAATCGGAGGAAACTCCGGTGGAGGAGCTAAAGGGCAAGTGGGAAGACGAGCTGGGGGGAGAGATAGAGGCGGGTCTGTGGGTGGATGCCCTAAACAAGATTAACACATCCTCATCATGTGCCAGGCTTAGCCTGATACAATTCAAGGTAGTCCACCGGGCACACATGACGGTGGCCCGGATGAGCAAGTTTTTCGGGGTAAAGGACAGGTGTGAGATGCGCGCGGAAAGTCCAGCAAATCATGTCCACGTGTTTTGGGCATGCCCCGAGCTCAGAGGATTTTGGCAGGGTTTCGCTAAGGCGATGCCCACGGTACTCAAAATACAGGTGGTGCCGAGTCCAGAGGTGACGATCTTTGGCGTGTCGGAAGAGCCGGGAGTTCAGGGGGCGAAAGAGGCCGACGTTTTGGCCTTTGCCTCCCTGGTAGCCCGGAGACAAATCTTATTAATGTGGAGGGACTCGAAGCCCCCGAGTGTAGAGACCTGGGTTAGTGACATAGCTGGGTTTCTTAGTCTCGAGAAAATAAAGTTTGCTTTAAGAGGTTCAATGCTAGGGTTCACCCGGAGGTGGCAGCCGTTCGTCGACTTTTGTGGGGAAAATTAAAATGTCAGCAGAAGCAGAATTCGAAAAGGGGGGGGGGGCAAAACTGTTGTTTTATTGTTGGGGGGTGTAAAGATTGTGATGGGGGTGGAAATGTTTATTGTGCCATGTTTATGTCGCTGTTATTGATATTATAAAAAATTGCAAATACCCTAATAAAAATATTTAAAAAAAATAAACAATGGGTTATTCTTCGAAATGATGAGGTACGGCAAAAATATCTTTCAATGGGACACTGACAGCCTCAGACGTATGACCATGTACACATTTACCTCTATCCACATTGAACAGCAGTCAACTACTATCAAAAAAAAGGTTTCCCTCTGAGCTCTAAAAGATCCGTCCCAAAACAATCCCATGGGCTGAATGGAAATGAGGATGCTATCAATAGTTCCATCTGCTCCCACTGATGGATAGTGCGCATGATGCGATGGATATCATCCCTTTGGATGATTTGAGGAGCCCGGCCCACAGTCAGAATTTCTGACTCTGGCACAATGCTTTGTGATAGCCAAGTGATCTTGCTGTAAACTCTGAAATTTATTGAGTCGCAGGACTCTCGGTACTCCTCAATCAGCAAATCATCTATGACACTGAGGTGTCTTCTGTGCTCAAAACATGGCCTCAGAATAGGATTTTGTGGTGAACATCCTGGCAAACCCCTAATGCAATACTCACAGATTTGAGCACATTCTTCACCCGACATTTATGTATTCCTGATCTCATTGTTACGAGCATGTGAGGAGTGGTTTAATCATTCCCCTATTCTTCCACTTCAGGTTTGAAAGTAATATTAATGTTTGGGAGTTTATAGAGGATGTGCTTTGCAAATTAAGAAAAAAATAATTCATGGGATGTGCCCGTCGCTGGCTATGCCAGCGTTTATTGCCCAACCCTAATTGTCCTTGCGAAGGTGGTGGTGAGCTGCCTTCTTCAATTGCTTCAATCTGTAAAAGTTACTCTGAAAGAGTTCCACTATTTATTCTTTTAGGTTGTAAAGATTTATTGAGACAGGTTTTCTTAAGTTAAACAAAGAACAAGATAAGTTTACTGAAAATTTCCCGAGCTGAAAAAAAACTAGGTAAATGCAACCACCATTCATGAGGTCACATACACATCACTACAGATGGCAGACTAAGGCAATAGGCTTATAGGATTTTATTTACAGCTCGTGAAGAAGATAAACCAAAAGAGTACTGTTGCTAACTTTGTCTTAGTTCAATTGCTCTGTTTTATTACCTTTGCTCTCGAGTCGCCAGGTATCTTTATGATACCGCCACGAGGTTCAAGTCCGAGTAATCATCAATAATCCAATACACCGATTAGTAAGATTTAAATCAAAGCTCATTTATTATACACAGTAATTGCTACTCATGCACAAATTCTACGTCTAAGCTACTTCTACAACTAACAGGCCTATACTTAACTTTGAACTGGCCCACCAGGTCAGGGAAACAAATGGCCTTTCGTTCGGGTTCTGAGCCTGCGGGATTCGAAGTTGGTATGGATTAGTAGCTAGGAGCGCCTATCTCGTAGCGAGCGTTGAATTAAGACTTACGATTTCGATCTTCACTGCTCCGGTCACAGTCAATGTTGGTTCGTTGTTGCTGGGTGACCCGGGCAGGAAGAAGAGCGTGAAGAGAGCGAGGAGGTGGAGAAGAGAAGAGAGTGATTTGAACTTGGGGCTCAATTCTTATAGTCCCCAGGGCTTCCCGACTTTCGGGGCGGCACCTGTACCTGGTCCCAAGTGATTGGACTTTGTCCCAATCACTTGGTTCGATTTTGTCCAATTCTGGAGCGGTTCCCTGATCGATGGGCGGTCTTGAGGTGCTCGTTCACCTCCTTTTGTGTAGGCTTCTGCTGGCGCCGAAGAGTCTGGTTTTGCTTTGTGTGTCTACATGTTGCTTATTGTTCCCAGGGATTGCTCATTAGTATGCAGATGGCTGTTGTTTTGTTATGCTGATGGTTGCTGGTATCGATAGTGTCTGGCCTTTCCAGAGGTAAATACACAGCCAACCTGCAGCTGCTCGTTTGTGTCTTGTTGGTTGACTTTCCCATCAGCCTTTGCTGTTCGCCATTTTGAATCGGGAGTTGGCCATTTTAAATGGCTACAGTACATAGGTAACTGTTCTTTGACTAATTTCGATGCAGTGGTTCCACATCGTGGCCACTTTGTTCAGCTATCTTCCTGGGTGTAGTTGTGCAGAGCAAATTCTTTGTGAAAAGATCTCTCTCGTTGCAGGATAGTTATTTTGCAAATCAGGCGCAGCAATTCCAAGACAGAGAGACCGAGAGGGAGCACAGTTATAATCGGCTTGTTCAGTACAGTACTGTCTTTTGTTCTCTTTCCTGCTTGATAATTGAAACGCCTCAGGATGCTGTGAATTAACAAGGGAAGGGGTCGTTCATGGTCCCCAGGGGGTGAGTGTCTACCTTCATTTATTTTGTGGTATGTGAAATTATGTATTGCTACAGTTTGGGTAGATTTTCCATTGTCTATAGGGGGTCTAGTTTTTAAAAAATACAACCTGGAAAAGAAATTTAGAAACTGCATCTTCAAAAAGCACATCCTTGAAACATAATTGAAGCGTAGTGTTGTGGTTGGTAAATATTTGGTCATTTGGGGTATAAATGTCTCCAGGTCTTCAACAAAATTGATATCCATTTTTTCTGTCCTTGCAATAGGAACATGCGACATGCAGAAGCTGTAGTCTGTTTCTTTCCTTGCACATACTCAGTTGTAGTGTCAAATCTCACCAATCTTATACAAAATCTTTTCACCCTTGACAGCATCTTTGCTAATTCCTCTGCATCCAATAGAGTAACCAAAGGTATGTGGTCAGTCTCAATTGTGAATTGAAACCCCACGCACGAAATAGTCTGCAAACTCCTCGCAAGCCTAGATAACAGCTAAAATTTATATTTCAATAATTGCATCCTTTTGTTTTGTGAGACGTGTAGAACACCGGCTTACGTTTACCTTCTCTGAGTCAGGAAATGTACAATCCCCAATCCAGTCAATAATCAATAATGCATCTGCGGCAACAATCGTCGGCAGTTCTGGATCATAGTGAGTCATTATGTCCGGTGATCTTAACATTTTCGTGGCCCTTTCAACTCTTGGGCTTCTTCCTAGCACCTAGCCTGGTCCTGTCTTAGCAGTGGACTTAATGCTTCATTCACATTTGCTAAATAGCTGGAGTTCTGCGACATTTCAAGGATGTGGAAATTGTTTGATCATTCTAGTTTTCTGAGAATCTGGACTGACCCCTGACAATATGCCCTAGGGATTTAATAGTTGGTACACTCTATCACAAACATGTAGTTAGGATATTACAGGTTTAAGGACAACTGTTCTAAAGGTTCATTTCTGTTTACCAAACCTTTAAATTGAGTTTTTCAAAATAGAATTGTGGACAGACAACCTGGCACCCTTCTGTGTTTGTTAATAATAATCTTTATTAGTGTCACAAGTAGGCTTACATTAACACTGCAATGAAGTTACTGTGAAAATCCCCTGGTCGCCACATTCCGGCGTCTGTTGGGTACACAAAGGGAGAATTCAGAATGTCCTATTTACCTAGGAAGGCAGCTGAACCAAGCTGAACCCTTTACATTACATTTCGGTGAGTGGCTTCAGTGGCTTAGGCAACAGGGCCTCTTGGCCCACAAAGTGTGTGCACTGAGCCTGGCCTCATCGTACTGCCGCTGCTGACTTTTCCGATGACGCCTACCTGCCCATGGCAAAACGTGCAGCAAGTTGAATCCTCGCTTTCCAGCCTCATTAACATATTTAAAAGTGCTAACTCATCTCCTGGGAATTGGCTGCCCCAGACTCTTCCACCCTCCCTCCCCCCTGCTCCCCCTACTTTGTGCTGCCTCAGTAAAAACCAAAGGTCATGGATTGATAATGCTTCTATTTTCTGGCCATTTAACTCCCACCTGCACCTAATCCAATTCCCAGGATAAAGCTCCACTCCAAGTTTCAAATCAATGGTCCTTGTCAAAATTGTACCAACAAACCTGCTTGACCAAACTTGCATTCATAAAGCACCTTACACATCTCTCAGAGATATTGCAAAATGCTGAACACTCAGAGCTGTAGTCATGATGTTAGAAAGGTAATCACATCAGCCAGTTTTTCGTGTACAACATCTCCAAACTCTAGAGTAGGGAGGTTATGTTTCAGTTATACAGGTCATTGGTGGGGCTACATCTGCAGTACTCTATACAGTTTTGGTCTCCTTTTTGAAGGAAGGATGTAAATTAATTGGAAGCAATTAAGAGAAGGTTTACCAGACTAGTTTCAACTTGTGATGGGCAATTGTCCTTCTCGCGGGATCCTTCGCCTCTAACATAGAGTCAGAGACTTTGACTAGTTAAACGGTACTTGCCTGAATAGTTTTTAGAGTGCTCAATTAATTTTTTTCTAATTAAGGGACAATTTAGCATGGTCAATCCACCTAGCCTGCACACATTTGGGTCGTGGGAGCGAAACCCACGCAAACACAGGGAGAATGTGCAAACTCCACACGGACAGTGACCCAGAGCCGGGATTGAACCTGGGACCTTGGCGCCGTGAGGCAGCAGTGCTATCCACTGTGCCACTGTGCTGCCTTGCCTGAATAGTTACCCAGGAACTGTTAGCTAGATTAAGACCTAGTCTAAAACCTGGGTAACTTTTTTAAAAATTCAATTACGGTATATGGGTGTCGCTGGTTAGGCCAACATTTATTGCCGATCCCTAATTGCCCTTCAGAAGGTGGTGGTGAGTTGCCTTCTTGAACAGCTGCAGTTCTTCTGGTGTAGATATACCCACTGTGCTGTTAGGGAGGGTGTTCCAGGATTTTGTCCCAACGACAGTAAAGGAATGGCGATATATTTCCAAGTCCGGGTGGTGACCTCAACCAAACCTCAAACATCTCCCCCAACACACACCCGAAATCACCCGACTAATCACTTGACTAACTCCACACCCGACTACCCCCCAACCCAACTATCCACCAACCACTGAACACCACACTATGCCCCACCCCAACCAGCCAACTACCATACAACTCACTACATACTGACCTGACCCGAATCTCTACCTACCACCCGAGTGCCCCCCAAAAATCCAACTACACCCAGACCTTCTTATTCATCTGCCACCTCATCCACCTTCAGCTCGACCCACTTACCTACCATATCCACCCACCACCTCACCCACAGATACCCCTGCCAACATATCTCACTCACCCACCCACCTTCTCACCACTTGCCACCAAGGGCAGCACGGTTGCATTGTGGATAGCACAATTGCTTCACAGCTCCAGGGTTCCAGGTTCAATTCCGGCTTGGGTCACTGTCTGTGCAGAGTCTGCACATCCTCCCCGTGTGTGCGTGGGTTTCCTCCGGGTGCTCCGGTTTCCTCCCACAGTCCAAAGATGTGCAGGTTAGATGGATTGGCCATGATAAATTGCCCTTAGTGTCCAAAATTGGGTTGTGGGGATGGGGTGGAGGTGTTGGCCTTGGGTGGGGTGCTCTTTCCAGGAGCCGGTGCGGACGCGATGGGCCGGGTGGCCTCCTTCTGCACTGTAAATTCTATGAGATTCCTACCCACTTATTTACCTCACCTACCTACCCATTTACTCATTCACCCATCCAGTCACTCATCCGTTAACGTTAATTCACTAAGATTCAAACTGGACATTTCATCTAACCATACTGCAGCTGGTGCCTTAAAATGGAAGGGAGGGAGTGTCTTGTCTTCCCCTAACTCTACTCCACTTTGAAGGAGTTCCCTGATGGACATTGCACTGCGCATTTCTGTGGAAGACGGCTCGGAAGGTCCTGGTAGAGTTTGGGGAATTTTTGATCGTAGCAGTAATCTGATGATCAGAGGATCTGAGCCCCATGGATACATAACATTCACCCGAACAAATGGAACAGGCAGCAAGGTTTTCAGTTTAACATCTCATTTGAAGGACACCACCTCTGACAATGCAACATTTCCTGAATGACATTGGCATTATAGATTTACTATAGATTTAGTCCTGAAGCCCTGAAGTAGAGCTTGAACTCATAGGCCGGGATTCTCCAATCCCGCAGCCAAGTTCTGACGCCAGCGTGAAAACGGGCGCCAACCACTCCGGCGTCAACGGTCCCCGATATTGAGGAATGCTCCCGTTCCTATGGGGCTAGGTCGGCACTGGAGTGGTCGCAGCTCCAGCCAGCATGGAACAGCCGGCGCGGGTTTGCGCATGCACGGAACGGCCGGCGTGATTCCGTGCATGCATGGAACGGCCGGCGGGATTCCGCGCATACGCGGGGGTCCCCATCTCCGCGTCAGCACCCGGGCAATATGGCGGAGCCCTACAGGGGCAGAGGACCATAGGCCCCCATGGAACCAGCCTGCCCACCGATCGGTAGGCTCCGATCGCGGGCCAGGCCACCGTGGGGGACCCTCCCCGGGGTCGGATCCTCCCGCCCCCTCCCCCCTCCAGGACGGCCCCCGTAGACACACCTTCCAGGTCCCGCCGTGTGGGACCTGAGTAACCCACGCCGGCGGGACACGGCCGAACTCGGCGGCCACTCGGCCCATCGGGGCCCGGAGAATCACTGGGGGGGGGGCGCTTTCAACGGCCCCCGACCGGCACGGTGGCGATCCCATGGGCGCCTGAGAATAGGCACCGGAGAATAGGTAAGCTGGCGTCGGGGCGCAATTCTCGCGTCCCCGTCCCCCCCGAGGATTCTCTGACCCCGCACCGTGTGGCCATAGTCTTCAGTCTTCAGCGTCAAAGAAGAGTGGAACAGTGGTTGTTAGCACTGCTGCCTCACAGAGCTAGGGACACGGGTCCTATTCTGGCCTTGGGTGACTGTGTGGAGTTTGTACGTCCTCCCCATGTCTGCATGGCTTTCCTCTGGGTGCTCCAGTGCCCTCCCACAGTCCAAAATTTGCAGGTTAGGTGGACTGACCATGTTAAAATTGCCCTTTTGTGTCCAAAGATGTGCAGGTTAAGTGGGGTTACAGTGATAGGGTGGGGTAGTGGGCCTGGGTAGAGTGCTCTTTCAAAGGGTGGTTGAGACTTGATGGGCTGAATGGCCTCTTTCTGCACAGTGTGGAATCTGTAGGGAATCTATAGAATCTTGGAAAGAGCATGGCTAAGGGGGTAATGCACTACATATATAAGATTAAAGTATGTTCTGACGTTTGCCCCAGAACACTTTGTCCTGGTTGTCAAAGACACAAGAGAGAAGACTTTAACGTTTGTCTTACGGTGGAAATGCGATATTGTGGGAGAGTCTCAATTGCCAATGTGTCATGTAATCGTTACATAATGTTCTCATTGTCAATATGCTACGTTCCTTGGAATATTCCACTCAGGTGGTTGCCTGAAGCTGTACACAGCAAATTTAGGGATCTAAGTCGGGTCCTATAATGTCAACAGATATCCAATTCCAATTTAGTATTCAACTGAGCAAAGTAGGCACCATGCATGCATCTCTCAGTCAGGTAGATATTCCCTCCATGCAATTTATGGCGGGTTGGATGGTGAAATGCACCGACTGGTCACCCAATAATATTGATGAGAACGGTGTCCATTTTGTGAGACAGGCCTCAATAATGTAGGGACACCCGACTGTAGGAAAAAAGGTGAATGTCACAGGGCAGTTGTCGACTTCGGATTTACATAATATCGAGCAGTCCGGCCGACCTCTGGCCCTGTAAAATGGTCGGTTGGGGTGGGGAATTTGGGAAGGATCCATTCTTGGGAAGGGACAGGCTGGTGTGCCAGTGGGCTAGGTAATTTTTGTAGAGCTGGAGGAATGCAGCTCTTCTTGGCATTTCAAAACTAAATAGAAATGAAACGTTTTGCTCCTCCTTTGGCTGGACTGTTCACGGATACCACAGAATCATAGAATCTTTACCTTGTAGACATGGACTATGTATCCTATTGGTACTATCAGGCTGCCTATGAGCCACTTAAAAACCACAAGAAAGAAAAATGTATTACTTTGATTCCAAGAAACATGTAAACTTGATCATTTTGATCATGTCCCTGACATCAGCTTCCAAGCAAGTTGTTTTCATGCTGAAAAGTTTAATTTCTAGAATACTGCAAACACAAATAACAGAAGTTATAACTTCTAAGGGCTGATGTGGTTTGAGGTATATATGATCAAAAATGTCCCATTTCTTTACATTATTAAAATTATTAACTGAAGAAATTTAAATGTAATGTATCATCCACACTCAGATCAGAATTTGAAGTCGAGTTATTCTGCGTAGTACCGCAAGGTAAATTTGACGTTGTCGTGGATTAGATTATTACATCTGATGATGTAATTTTTTGTGCACTATTTTATTCCTATATGCAGCCATGAAGTTTAATTAACCTGACATAAGCATTAGCAATTTCTATCATGAGTCACTCCAGCTCAGAGCACCACATTGAGCTTTTACTTCCCATGTTACCATGACAATACGGCTCCCATGTGCACAGAACAATGGATAACCAGATTACCTAAACATCACAAAAGTTCTTCAGCTCTCTATTACACTCCAAAACATAAATATAACTCCAATTTTAAAACATCAAAAATAAAAACGCTTATCAGGCAGATAATCAACATACCCACTAGACTCCTGCTGGAAATGCCATTTTTCCAGTATACCTGGCATCAAAACACATTTGGCACTTTGCTACTCATGTTGTTCATCGCCTTGTTCCTCACGTCCACCTGCTGGATTTATGCAATATTCTAAATGTCCCTGATCATTAAAATGGGGTGAAGAAATAACCCTAACCCTAACACCCATAAAACATCTTAAGAAATGACGCAAAATGGTTCACATACGAAAAATGACATAGAAGTGTGGTGACATTATATAGGCAAACATGAGCTCCATTTCATTATAGATGGATGTATACGTACATGGATCAATAAAATGATCAAATGATGTAGAGAGCGACAAACAAATTCATAGATATCTAGATTGAGTCATAAAATAACAGATCGGGTAGAAATATGTCCTTGTATAATTGTAGAATTATAGAAAGTCTCTGCACAGGAGGACGCCATTCTGTTCAGTGTGTCTGTACAAATTACTTGCAAATGTCGAGAATCGCATTCCTCAATTTTCCACGTCCCTCGTGGCCGATGTCACGAGATTAATGCCCATAAAGGACATGAACCTTATTTTAATACATTTACATTGATTTAAATATTTTTAGCAACCCTCCTCCACATTATCCCCCTTCACCAGATACTCGTGACTCGCCAATGTGATGTCACATCAGTGAGGTTTACAACGGGTTTGGTCAGGCGTAAGGCAGTCACTGGGATCCGTACAGGGGCGCAGAGGGAAGGATAGCCCCGCAGGGTTGAGGGACATGCCCGGCATTGCCCCATTGGCATTGCCATATTGGCTCTGTGCCAACATGGCAGTACCAACCTGGGCCAGGAGGCAAAGCTGGGGCGGGTGCTAATGGGAGCCCCATTGATTCCAGTGTTTGTCGGGGGGGGGGGGGGTTAAATTCCGTCTGTGGATGGGGGGGGTTGGGGGATAAGAATTCTAGAGAGGATTGTCGGAGTGGGGGAGGTGGGGGAGCCCCCGGTACCACCGTGATGGGGGCCATTAGGCAACCCTTCAAAGGGCACCCTGACCCCTTCAGAGGCAGTTGCCAGATCTATGAAGCCTTGTCCCACCAGAGTGACGACATAAACCACGCCCACACATTCTTTTATCTAAGAGGCTCAAGATTGATGAGGAGACTGGTCTCTACAGCTGGAGAGTTACACACCAGTTTTTTGTCTGAGCTTGACGCTTTGCCAAACTCTGGTAAGATTCTGTCCCATGACTCCATATGTTCCTGATTGTAACAATACGTTGCACTAAAAAACATTCACATCTTATTTCTTGTTATTTTGCCAGTTATCTTAAATCTATGTCCTCTGATTATTGGCCCCTTTTCCATTGGAAAGTCTTTCCTTATTTTCTGTATCAAAACCTCTTTTAAATTTCCTCTGAACCTTCTCTGTTCTATGGCCCCAACCCTGCCAAGTAGAATATTGTGGATAAAAGGACAAAGTATGTTTTGCACCGCAAGGAAGCCTGAAATACACCCAATCTCATATTGGCCTTGGACAATATTCAGGAACCCTATGGTCACATTAACTAGGCCTAGGCCGTTCAAAAAGCCTAAAGTCTGTTTAAGGATGTTTGAAGAAATTTGTCAGTACTCAGTGGAAGTATTGGGCCTGCTTACCCAGGCTTTCAGGAGTTTGCTGCAATAGCAGCCAACAAAAAGTTAGTTAATTTGTTAAATTTACTATTGACTTACTCTTCTACCCTTGCTCCCCCTGGCTCTTGCAGCACCATTGGTCTGAATTTGGAATATGTCGCACCCCCCCCCCCCCCCCCCCCCCCCCTCCTCCACCCCCCAACCCCCTCCTGCAATTTTCCCCTTCCCACTTCCTTTGGAGAAATGTATTTGGAATTTCTATAATGGGAGGCCCAATTTCACAAACTGCAATTATGTTTCATTTACAAACTTATCATTATTTCTTCACTTTTGTCATCAATGGTTCCGATTTATAAAATGGAGTGGTAAATAATAAAGCAAATAGCTCTTGAAATATGCCTCCTTTGTGCCACAAAGGTCCCATTGGAGAATGCCGCTGGTGGTGCATTGTTGACTTGCTCCAGGTTCTTGAAGCATGTGGCACACTTCAGGCATGGCCTTCCTGCTGAGCCTTGGGGCCACCTAATGCACTTCTGTTTCAGCAAGCACAAGCCTCAATTGCTGCCTCAGTTGCGGTAATTTCGCTAGCTTGGAGATGTGTGCTGAATGTCATACATTTTCTAATTCCTCCATGCTCTTCCCCCTCTCACTGTACATTGAAGCAACAGCCTTTAGGCCGACCTTCTTGGACAGGCAACACTTTGCTATTCGATTATAGTTACAATGACGTTCTGAAATCTTCCCTTTCACTAAAGTGAGGATGATATTCATTTTTCAGATTATTTTCCACAGCTCTATATTTCTGTATTTTCATCACTGAATCTTAACAAAGTCTAACAAATAACGATCTACTGATCGCATCGCGACCGAACGGGAGTGTGATGCGGCAGGGAGATGCAGGGAGAAGCCACATGTGAGCTTCCAGGCTGCCAGTACGTGTTGCAAGATCTACCCTGACCTCGCGAGGCGGCGCAATCAGGATCCGGTCTACAATGGACATAACAAGCCGCGCACGCCTAAGTAGTTTTAAACCTACTAAGCATATACCTGGGATCTACTGGCCTCCCGGCATCTAATGGCCCCCGAGGGTCTCCCCAGCTGGGCACTGTTCAGTACTTATCCACACAAACGTGGACCAACTGGACTGGCACCCGGGGGTCTCCCAGGCCATCAGAGGCCCCTGGGTGGTCAAGGACAGTGCAGGGTGGCACCCTGGCCCTCCCCTGGAACTTGGGCACCATAACACTGCCACCCTGATGCTTCAAAAGTGTCTGGGTGGCACTGCAAAGCTGGCAAGAGCACTGCCAGGATGGCAGGTTATCAGTGCCACGGTGTCCGGGTGCCCGATGGCACTGCTAAGGGTCAGGACCTGAGGGGGCCATGCCCTTGAAAAGAGGGAAGAAGAGGTGTATGAAAGGTTTGGGGGTGGGGGGGTGCAGGCTGAGTGTGAGGGGGCCTCTGGAACGTTGAGGTTCCTGGAAGTGGGGTGGTGAAGGTTGGGGTTTGGAAGGAGGGGGTCCTGGAAGTGGGGGGCGGGAAGGGGGGGGGCGGCGGCGGGGTGCTGAAAGTGGAGTGGAAAGGCCTGAGAAGGGAGGCCCTTAGTGACCCCATTGCAGGGTGTCATCGCTTGGGGGTGGGGGGAGGGGTAATGCCCATCTGTGTGGGGGTGACATTATCCATGGGTGGGAGAGGAGTGGGGACCTTCAAGCTCACTGAGAGATCAGGGCACTCTTTCAAAATGGCGGCCTGATCTCTTGAGGAGTTGGCCTGGCCTATGTGTTCAGCTCCCCAGCGATGAAAATAATTCTAAGTGTGGGCTAAACCGGTGAAAAACAGGTCTTTCCCCAGGGCTCCAAAAAATGACTAAGGATGCGATTCTCTGGAAAGATTTCAAAGTGAGAAGCGAGCGGGAACTGCCGCAAGCTTCCCGCCGTTTGGCCCGGCAAGGCCGGCAAAACCTTTCAACATTAATTGGTCCACTTAATAAGGCCCCATGGGCTTCTCACGCAAATGAAGGTTCGCCGGCCGATTCGCCAGGACCGCGTTCGCCAACCCCTGCTAACAAATTTGCGCAGCACTTAAACAACACTTGTACAGCCAACCACATTCAGCCCACAGCCATGGTGCCAAGACGACCGGTCTCCCGATTCGGGGTTGCAGATCTGAGAAGGCTCCTAGATGCGGTGGAGGCCAGGAGGGATGTCCTGTTCCCCGAGGGTCCCGGAGGGTGAGCCACAGGGCCGCCAGTGCCACCTGGGATGAATTGGCAGTGGACCTAAGCCCGGGCAACGTGACCAGAGTGACTGTCCTCCAGTGTCGCAAGAAGGTCAATGACTTACTCCGAGCAGGACGGGGAGCTGACATCAGCCTCCCAGAGCCTTCCTACACCTCAACACGACAAGAACCCCCTCACTGCCTACAACCCTCAATCTGCCCCCCCCCAACCCTCCCATAACCCCAACTCTCCCATCACAGCCCCCCTCTTCCCCCCACACTGTGACCCACGCATGTGACTAAGGATGCCTTTTCAGGAGAAGCTCTCCCACAATCGCTGGGAGAGGGCCCAGACTGACGGAGAGGTGCCGTACATTAGAATCCACACCACTTTCGAAGAACGGGCCCTGGAGGTGCCAAGGGTGGCCGAGGACAAAGCGGTCACTAATTCAGAGGCTGGTGCATGCTGCAGAGGTGAGGATCCACTGGCCCCACCTGGATGAACTTTCACTTGTGAGTTGTTATTGCCATACAGACTGACCCATCCCTCCCACTGACCACATGTTCATTCTCCTGCAGGAATTCCAACCGATGGTGTTGGCCCATCCAGGGTGGTACAACCACCCCCCACCTCCCATGAGACCACCCCAGAGAGAGCTCCAAGGATGCAACAGTCGATGCGTCACAACTGTCATCCCCGCCCTCCACCAGTGCACACACCTCGGTGGGCAACGTTAGTGGACAGGCTTCGGGGGCACAATCAGGTGAGCACCACACAGTTGCTGATGCACATCAGGAGGAGGCAGGAACTCCCAGGCTAGACAGCAGTTGGAGGGCTGCTGGATCCCAGAACCCAGCTGGGTCCCAGTCAGGCGCTGAGCCTCTGGAACAGGGTTATCCGGAGATGATGGAGATGTTAGGAAGCGGCCGGGACATTTAGAGGGGGATGTCAGCAACATTCCAGCAGGTCCATAGCCGATTGGAGGAGTCCCAGAGGCAATGGGTGCAGGAGATGTTGCCGGCAATACATGGCACCGAGGCCAACACTGCGAGGGTGGTGACCGCAGTGGGGCGCCTGGGTGCACGACGTCGTCACCATACGTGAAGGTGTGCAAGGTGTGGGACAGTCGATGATGGCCATGGCTCAGGGCCTTGGTAGATTGTCCGATTCAATGGGGGACGTGACCCAGTACCAGGCTGACCTTGATGGGATTCTGCGGGACATGTCCCGCTCTTAGATAGGAATGGCCGAGGCACTGTGAAGCTTGTCACAGTCGAAGGTGGACATTACCGAGTCACTGCAGAGCATGTCCCAGTCACTGAGGAGCATCACTGAGGGTGTCAACACCATGGTGCAGACATTGGGGAGCCGCCAGGGCTGGGGGAGCCAGATGATGCCGGGGCAGAAATAGCTGCTCCTCCGTCCTGACATAAACCCCAGGGCCCAATGGGCACCGACTGGGAGGAGGGGGCGCTGGGTGGCAACTCGGAACCAACCTATGGACTGGCAACAGTGGCTACCAGCTCCTTCCGGTTCCATCCCTCTGCTGCGTCTCGCAGCCAGGACCCGGAACAGGGCAACACAGCTGTCCATGTGCCGCCCACAAGTGCCCTGGGACCTTCTAGCCTCAGAGTTCCCAGATGACGTCCGGCAGGGGCATCAAAGGCCACGGGACGAGATAAGCGGCTGGCTGCCTCCAACTCTGATGTGCATCCTGGGGACACACCACACATAGAGCTAGGAGGGCCAAGCACACCGAGGATCACTGAGTGCACTGAGGGGGGAAGTGCAGGTGGGGAGTAAGGAGTAGAGTGTGCATTGGGAGGGAGGGGGCATTGAGGGTGATTTATGGGGTAGGGAGGGTGCGGATAGTGGGGCGGCACCATCAAGATAGTGGGGCACTACTTGTATGAGGAACATTAAAAATACCCTCAACACAATCATTATGACATCTTTGGCACTTTGTTCCACGATGTTGGCCGACCACCGATCCATGCTCCATCTCCCCAGACATGGTTTCCACCCCTCCCACCCACCCAACACGTCCTGCCCATGCACACGCGGGCGTGGACATGTGCCCAGGCTGGGGACCCATCCACTGGGTGTTCGGAGTTTGGCTGTTGCGTCTGCGGTACTGCATCCAACAGTGTTAAAGCACAGTGTCCATGCATCAAGGTGGGTTTGGGATGCTACGCAATGAGCTGCACATGAAATATTTTGCCCACCCACCCACGGGGATCCACTTGGGATGTGTGAAGTGCTCACTGAATCTCGATTGCCAATGCCCTGTTAGCAAAAACCTTCAGCCGCATGGCCAGAGGCCTCCATGGTCAATGGGAGTTATGGGTGGTTAGTGGGGCAGACAGACAGGGGCTAGAGTTGCCCCCGCTACAGGAACACACGGTACAGGGGTTGGCATGGTGGATCCACGCACGTCCACACCCCTTACCTCACCACCCCGCTGAGCCCTAGCCCCCCCCTACGGTGGCCCACCCCCAACCGGGGCTACACCCCCACCCCCCGGTTGCCCCCCACCCAAGCACAAGGGCAGCATGCCCAGTGCCCCCGGGCTCATTGCCTGTGAGTGAAGATGACTGCTCACCTCCATGGTTCCCCGTAACAGCCCATCCGCCAGGCGTTTTTCAAAAGCAGTACTAATCTGCACCAACCTGACCACTTTCTGGGGAGGTTGCTGAATCACAGGAGGCCGTTGAATGTGGGGTGGCTCCCATTAATTTTATGGAAATAGGGCTTAAGTGGGATAATTGGTTTCTCGTCATGCTATGGTGAGATCCCGATTTCGCCTTTGGGAGTAGGCTGGTTGCATTGCGAACTGTTTGGCGCCTGGCACGGTTCTCATTTTCCACCCCTCCCGCTACTCACCGACTTTGTCTCGCACGAGCGAGTTGCAATGAGGCCGGAAAATCACGCTCTTAGTGTGTTTAGATAGTGGTGGGGAACTCGTTGACAGAGCCAACGAGAAACTCCCAGCAAAACCCGTCACAAATGACACTTAGAAATGTTTCCGTTAGGTCGTGCCCGATATTTTAAATCAATTTTGTTTCCTTTCACTGATTCATTTTGGGAAGGATATGGTTCCGATTTAAGTGTTAAACATGGGTGAACCGCTTGTTAGTAAGTGGAAATTATACTATGCCTCTTTCTATTTATGTGAACTTTGAAGCTAAATTTAATAACAAACAAGCTCCATAGCGGTCAACCTTGTTCCACGATCCTTAAAAGTCAAATTCTGCTTATAACCCAAGTGTTCAACCGTATTTGAATTCCCAAAGTAGGCAGCTTACACACTGGTGACTGGTGTCCACATCAGATTTAATGTACATTGGTCAGAAGTTCATTGAATTCATTTTTGGCTGCACATTTCTGGGCAAAACAGTAAGTCTGCTAACAACCAGATGCACCGATATTGGGCCAGATTTTCAAAGCAGGATTCGGAACCCAACACCTTGAAGGAATCCGGTCTTGAACCTATGCCTGAGCTATGCTGAAAACGCAGGGTTATTTTAAAATTTCAATGGATAATTTGACAGGAGGTGAACTCAGCACCCAATTAGATGTGCCAAGCGCCTCCAGGAGGTAGGGACTGCCTGCCTGGCAACAGAGGCAAAGGCAGATGGAAGCCATGATGGAGACTACCATTGACTTGCTGATTAGAGAAGGTATTATGTATTCAAGTAACACTATTGGCTGGAGAAATGTCACGTGATACGCAGTGATGTAAACGGAGCGTCTGAACAAGCTTTGGGGAGTTCAATATCTTACTCTGTAGAAGCAACATCGCTTAGTAAGTCCAGCACTATATTTTTACGAACTTAAAACATGGCACTTCTACATCTTTTTCTCTTTACGGCAACAACAAATATACATCAAGAGCAAACTGGCGACGAGGATTTGAGCCATAAACAACAATCAACGAAGACTTGGGACTGGAAAAAAATAACCGTGAGATTCAGGCTATAAACAACCATCGGCCAAGATTTGGAGGTCTGAAGAAAACCATCATCGACACTTGGGTGAAAATCGACGACTTTGTGGCAAGTTTAAAAAAAAAAGTTCAGATCATAGAAAGACAATGGTGAGTCAATGGATCGATAGCGATGGCTGCTAATGCAAATTAAGTGTTTCAAAAATTAATTGGGACACAAGTGTGAGCTACTGGAGCATATCTTTTAAACAAATGAATTGAAGTTCAGGTGTACTTACTGCTTGTAGCGGGTAGAAGATGCAGAGACTGCGCACATGCCACTGTAAACAGGCTGCGGAAATGGGAACTTAGAAGGCCGCGGACTAGAGAAGATGTGTGAAGAGATCATAAGAGGGTCGTTTAGGAGTCTGGTAACAGCGGGTTAGAAGCTGTTTTAAATCTGTTCGTGCGTGTTCTCAGACTTTTGTATCTTCTGCCTGATGGAAGAAGTTGGAAGAATGACTAAGCCGGATGGGAGGGGTCTTTTATTATGCTGCCCACTTTCCCCAGGCAGCGGGAGGTGTAGATGGAGTCAATGGATGGGAGACGGGTTCGTGTGATGGACTGGGTGGTGTTCACGATTCTCTATAGTTTCTTATGATGTTGGGCTGAGCAGTTGCCAAGCCAGGCTATGATGCAGCCAGATAAGATGTTTTCTATGTTGCACCTGTAAAAATTGGTAAGAGTCTGTGTGGACATGAGCGAGAGCACGATGCGGTTGTTAGATTGCGGGACTGGCGAAAATCAAGAACTGCGCCAATCGGTTTGCAATCTAACCGGCCTGCTCTCATTGGCGAAATCAGGACCCTGCTGTGGCCTGGTGAGAAACCAATAATCACCACTTAAAGCCAATCTCTAATCAATTAATGAGAGCGACCCCTACCTAACGGCCTTCCGTGATCTAATTGGGCAGAGAGGAACCCAAAGTGGGAGGCTGGCGACAGCCCAGGGTGTGCAGGCGTCGCTGGTCTTTCGAACATATGTGTGCCGCAGGAGGTTCCACCTCAAGAAGGGGATGGTGCGGCGCCTGTGCCATGTCCTCGCAGACTTGGCACTCCGTGGAGGAGGAGGATACCTGCTCCCCCTGGCCGTCAAGGTCACCAGAGCTCTGAACCTCTATTCCTTGGGATTATTCCAGGACTCAAATGGGGACTTGTGTGGCATTTCTCCAGCTACAGTCACGGATGCCCTGTTTGACTGGGCAGCGAACTATATAAGCTTTGACATGGACCAGGCCCAACAAGGTTTCCGGGCAGCAGGATTCTCTGCCATCGACAGGATGCTCCAGGTCCAGATGTTAATAGATGGCACGCATGTCACCTTGTGCACACCGGACCAACAGGGAGGGCCCTACATCAACAGGAAAGGGTTCCACTCCCTGAACGCCCAACTCGTGTGCGACCACCACGTCAATATCATGCATGTGTGTGCACGCTTCCCAGGGAGCTACATCCTGGGCAGTCGGACATCGCCGGCCTCTTTGAGGATCACCCCACATAGCCAATTGGCTCAAGGGGGATAAGCGGTAGCCACTGAGGACCTGGCAAATGTCTCTAGTATGCAGGCTGGTGACTGATGCGCAGACCCGATACAATGAGGCCAATGCGACCACTGGGGTTGTCGTTGAGCAGTGCATCGGACTACTGGACATAAGTGGGCCACTGCATGGTATGGTGCTGTGCAGGGGTGGTGCCAGGTGCATGGTCGTCAGTGGGGGGGGGGGGGGGGGGGAGCGGGAAGTGTTGGGGGTGGGGGCAGGTGCCAACCCACCCCTGTGGCATGGCCTCCAGGTGGCGCTCCCTGAGTTGACAGCAGCTGCCACTTTCTCCCAGGCGACACTGACTGCCCTGTGGCCGGCCCCCCGAGCCAAAGAGACTGTCTTGTTCATAGAAACATGTCTCAATAACATGATGATGTAATGTAATAAATATTGTGTTGGATATGTTAGTTAAGTATTTATAAGACAAGTCATTGGCACTAAAGCAGTAAAGGGGGAGGGGCATTATGTATTCGAGTAACACTATTTGCTGATGAAATGTCACGTTATAAGCAGTGACATCAGTGGAGCATTTGTGTGGGCTTTGGGGAGCTCACCATCTTATCCTGTAGAAGCAACATCTCTGAATAAACCCTGTACTATGTTTTTATGAACTTAATACGTGGTATGCCTACTTATTTTTCTCTTTGGAGCAACACCAAATATATAACCGAAGACAGTCTAAGGCAGTCGAAACACATGTCAAGAGGAAGAAGGAGGCTTATGTAAAGATGAGACATGAAGGTTCAGTAAGGGCGCTCAAGAGTTACAAGTTAGCTAGGAAGGACCTAAAGAGAGAGCTAAGAAGAGCCAGGAGGGGACATGAGAAGTCTTTGGCAGGTAGGATCAAGGATAACCCTAAAGCGTTCTATAGATATGTCAGGAATAAACAAATGACTAGGGTAAGAGTAGGGCCAGTCAAGGACAGTAGTGGGAATTTGTGCTTGGAGTCCGAGGAGATAGGAGAGGTGCTAAATGAATATTTTTCATCAGTATTCACACAGGAAAAAAACACTGTTGTCGAGGAGAATACTGAGATTCAGGCTACTAGACTAGAAGGGCTTGAGGTTCATAAGGAGGAGGTGTTAACAATTCTGGAAAGGGTGAAAATAGATAAGTCTCCTGGGCCGGATGGGAATTATCCTAGGATTCTCTGGGAAGCTAGGGAGATTGCTGAGCCTTTGGCTTTGATCTTTAAGTCATCTGTGTCAACAGGAATAGTGCCAGAAGACTGGAGGATCACAAATGTTGTCCCCTTGTTCAAGAAGGGGAGTAGAGACAACCCCGGTAACTATAGACCAGTGAGCCTTACTTCAGTTGTGGGCAAAACCTTGGAGAGGTTTATAAGAGATAGGGTGTATAATCATCTGGAAAGAAATAATTTGATTAGACATAGTCAACACGGTTTCGTGAAGGGTAGGTCGTGCCTCACAAACCTTATTGAGTTCTTTGAGAAGGTGACCAAACAGGTGGATGAGGGTAAAGCAGTTGATGTGGTGTATATGGATTTCAGTAAAGCGTTTGATAAGGTTCCCCACGGTAGGCTACTGCAGAAAATACAGAAGCATGGGATTCAGGGAGATTTAGCAGTTTGGATCAGCAATTGGCTAGCTGGAAGAAGACAAAGGGTGGTGGTTGATGGGAAGTGTTCAGACTGGAGTCCAGTTACTAGTGGTGTACCACACAGATCTGTTTTGGGGCCATTGCTGTTTGTCATTTTTATAAATGACCTGGAGGAGGATGTAGAAGGATGGGTGAGTAAATTTGCAGATGACACTAAAGTCGGTGGAGTTGTGGACAGTGCGGAAGGATGTTACAAGTTACAGAGGGACATAGATAAGCTGCAGTGCTGGGCTGAGAGGTGGAAAATGGAGTTTAATGCAGAAAATTGTGAGGTGATTCATTTTGGAAGGAATAACAGGACGACAGAATACTGGGCTAATGGTAAGATTCTTGGCAGTGTGGATGAGCAGAGAGATCTCGGTGTCCATGTACATAGATCCCTGAAAGTTGCCACCCAGGTTGAGAGGGTTGTTAAGGCGTACGGTGTGTTAGCTTTTATTGGTAGAGGGATTGAGTTTCGGAGCCATGAGGTCATGTTGCAGCTGTATAAAACTCTGGTGCGGCCGCATTTGGAGTATTGCGTGCAATTTTGGTCGCCGCATTATAGGAAGGATGTGGAAGCATTGGAAAGGGTGCAGAGGAGATTTAACAGAATGTTGCCTGGTATGGAGGGAAGAATCTTATGAGGAAAGGCTGAGGGACTTGAGGTTGTTTTCATTAGAGAGAAGAAGGTTAAGAGGTGACTTAATTGAGGCATACAAGATGATCAGAGGATTGAATAGGGTGGACAGTGAGAGCCTTTTTCCTCGGATGGTGATGTCTAGCACGAGGTGACATAGCTTGAAATTGAGGGGTGATAGATATAAGACAGATGTCAGAGGTAGGTTCTTTACTCAGAGAGTAGTAAGGGTGTGGAATGCCCTGCCTGCAACAGTAGTGGACTCGCCAACACTAAGGGTATTCAAATGGTCATTGGATAGACATATGGACGAGAATGGAATAGTGTAGATGGGCTTTAGAGTGGTTTCACAGGTCGGCGCAACATCGAGGGCCGAAGGGCCTGTACTGCGCTGTAATGTTCTATGTTCTATGAAGACAACTCCTCAGAAGGTCAGGAGCTATAAAATGGAGGAAAGTGACCATTCAAACAACTTTAGATATAGCACTGAATTAATGCCAGTTGACCCATCATTTTTAAGCCATGATGTGGAGATGCCGGCGTTGGACTGGGGTGAGCACAGTAAGAAGTCTTACAGCACCAGGTTAAAGTACAACAGGTTTGTTTCAAACACCAGCTTTCGGAGCACTGCTCCTTCCTCAGGTGAAGGAGCAGTGCTCCGAAAGCTGGTGTTTGAAACAAACCTGTCGGGCTTTAACCTATCATTTTTAACAAAATGAAATAAAATTCCAAAAGTCCTTGCCATGAACCAGACAGCTGGGCACTAATGTACACTCAATTGGTAGAGTTTGTCGAAAAAAAGATTGAAATCATGTTTCCCGCTCTACAGGACCACGATTTTAATGGGTTATTAATTGGTGGCAAGTGGGTTGTCCATTTCCTTCCGTTTGTAAACTTGAAACTGTCCCAGTGGGAACTGTCCCTGAGGCATTGGGATCATAAGACGATCTTTTAAACATTGATTTTGAAATCTTGTCCACATCAGGGGCGAGATTCTCCGACCCTCCGCTGGGTCGGAGAATCGCCGGGGGCTGGCGTGAATCCCGCCCCCGCCGGTTGCCGAATTCCCCGGCACCGGAGATTCGACGAGGGCGGGAATCGTGCCGGTTGGCGGGCCCCCCCCTCCCGCGATTCTCCGGCCCGGATGGACCGAAGTCCCGCTGCTAGGATGCCTGTCCCGCCGGCGTGGATTAAACCACCTTTCTTACCGACGGGACAAGGCGGCGCGGGCAGGCTCCGGGGTCCTGGGGGGGGCGCGGGGTGATCTGGCCCCGGGGGGTGCCCCCACGGTGGCCTGGCCCGCGGTCGGTGCCCACCGATCCGCGGGCGGACCTGTGCCGTGGGGCACTCTTTTCCTTCCGCCTTCGCCACGGTCTCCACCATGGCGGAGGCAGAAGAGACTCCCTCCACAGCACATGCGCGGGGATGCCGTGAGCGGCTGCTAACACTCCCGCGCATGCGCCGCCCGGAGATGTCATTTCCGCGCCAGCTGGCGGGGCACCAAAGGCCTTTTCCGCCAGCTGGCGGGGCGGAAATCACTCCGGCGCGGGCCTAGCCCCTCAAGGTTAGGGCTGGGCCCCCCACGATGCGGAGGATTCCGCATCTTTGGGGCGGCGCGATGCCCGACTGATTTGCGACTTTTTGGCGCCGGTCGGCGGACATCGCGCCGATACCGGAGAATTATGCCCCTGGTCTGCCCCATGAAATCATCCCACTTCATAATGTAGCACAGTGGTTAGCACTGTTGCTTCACAGCTCCGGGTCCCAGGTTGGATTCCCGGCTTGGGTCACTGTCTATGCGGAGCCTGCACGTTCTCCCCGTGTTTGCGTGGGTTTCCTCCGGGTGCTCCGGTTTCCTCCCACAAGTCCCAAAAGACGTGCTGTTAGGTGAATTGGACATTCTGAATTCTCCCTCTTTGTACCCGAACAGGCGCCGGAGTGTGGCGACTCAGGACGTTTCACAGTGACTTCATTGCAGTGTTAATGTAAGCCCACTTGTGACACTAATAAACATTATTATTATTATTAATCACAGCCACAGAAATTTCAATCTTGGGAATGTTCCTTGTCATGACCTTACTGAGGACAGAGATTCTCAACCAACGGTCCTCTTGAGCGTCCAAAACAACACTTCGAGGGATCCATTATCGCTGCCCAGCAACCTCTTCCAACACCTTTTCCCCCTGTTCAGCTTTGTTCAGTGGCCAACACAATGAACAACATATCAGTCATGTGACCTGCTTGACCCCCTCACCTCTTATGGTCAGCATTTCATTTACAAAGTTTGACATTATCACTAAACTACTGTTGATATATTTAATGTATTTATCGCTGTTTTGATTGAACAAATTCTATTATGTGATTGTGATATTTGGTTTATGACATATCCCAGCCTCTCTCTTGTTTGAATTATTTTGGGCAAAGGCAAAGGTGAAAGGTGTCTATGGCTGTTGAAACAATGAAGCAACAAATCCAGAGCTTGTAGCTGAATGAAATGTTTGGATTGGAACTATTTGAACACCGAGGCTAGAATACTCCGACCGTTGGGATTCTCTTTTCTCGCTGGCAGTTCACCCCCACCCGTGGGTTTCCAAGCGGCGTGAGTTGGCTTCAATTGGAAAGCCCATTGACAAGCAGCGGGAAAAGAGAATCCTGCCACCAGTGAACAGCGTGTTGCCAAGAAACACGTGGCTGGGGTCTGGAGAATCCCGTCCCTAGTCGGTGGTAGGGTGACCCGGAGAGAGGAAAGCAGGTGGTGGGAAGTACCTGTAGAATGCATCACACATGAGAGAAAAACCTGGCAAAAAAGGGGATCGGGGTTATGGGGAGAAGGCAGGGGAATGGGGATGAGAAAGGCATCAGCCATGATTGAATGGCGGAGCAGACTCAATGGGCCTAATTCTGCTCCTATGTCTTATGGTCAGAAACACAAAGGTGACTGGAAGCTATAAGTAGGAGAGAGTTCCAACATAGAATTTACAGTGCAGAAGGAGGCCATTCGGCCCATCAAATCTGCACCGGCCCCTGGAAAGAGCACCCCAATTAAGCCCACACCTGCAACCTATCCCTGTAACCCAGTAACCCCACTTAAGTGTTTTGGGCACTAAGGGCAATTTTTCATGGCACAGTAGCACAGTGGTTAGCACATCTGCTTCGCCGCTCCAGGGTCCCAGGTTCGATTCCCGGCTTGGGTCACTGTCTGTGTGGAGTCTGCACGTTCTCCCCGTGTCTGCGTGGGTTTCCTCCGGCTGCTCTGATTTCCTCCCACAGTCCACAGATGTGTGGGTTAGGTGGATTGACTATGCTAAATTGCCCTTCGTGTCCAAAAAGGTTAAGTGGGGTTACTGGGTTACGGGGATAGGGTGGAGGCGTGAGCTTGAGTAGGGTGCTAATTCCAAGGGCCGGTGCAGATTCGATGGGCCGAATGGCCTTCTTCAGCACTGTAAATCCTATGATACCTCTGCCATGCAATGTTAACTTAATGTTATTGCAATTACACAGCTCTTCCTGAAAGTTGTTCCCTGTCTGATTGATGCTCCATAAACACATAGCTGAAAAAAAAATCCTTTTATTAAGACCTTCCATTTCACTGAGGAGGTTTCAGGCCTGTCCACATTCAGCAATGTGCTCTGAAAACTCTGCTCATACTTTGGTTCATGCCCACATAGGGTAGGAACCACATTTAAATGAATGATAACAAATTTCAATATTATTAACAGGCCACCCTGCCACACGTTCCTCCCTCTGTAAATATTCATATTTTGCCGAGGTTTACAACAGCTTTTTAAAAATGTGAATCAGTCGAGGGGATACCTCCAGGAGTGCTAAGGTGAGTACAGCCCCTTGGGGGAGAGAGGCATTCCCTGGCACAGCCTCCTGGTACAGGTTGGAACTGCTGGGTTGTGCCAACCTGGCCGTGCCAACCTATGCCAGGGGACAGTGCCAGGGGAGGGCCCTCGTGGGACCCATGGCTTCTGCTTTCCATTCATGTGTGGTGGGGGGGTGGTGAGGGGGGAATCTTGCGGGCACGAGGGGGGATTGGTCACTGAAAGGGGGGGGGAGGAGTGCCGGCGATTCCTCCTGGTGGGGAACCCCCAATGATAATCCGGGCGGGGGTGGTTGGGCGATGGACGGTGGGGCCCCTGATGATATTTCGCAGGGGCGAGAGGGTTCCCCAATGCCTCCGCGGTGGGGAGGAGCGGATTAACACTTCTGTTCTGATCGGCATGCCCTTTAAAGATGGCTTCCCAATCGCTCTGGAGCTGTGTTGTGGCTCTATCAGGCCACGCTTCACCAGAATGACAGCATAAACCATGCCCACGTGTTTATTTTCTTTAAAGAATTTCAAAACATCGAGATAAAACTGGTCTGTGCAACTGGCGAGCTACACTCCAGTTTCAGTCTGAGTCTGACACTTTGAAAAAAATATTGTCCGGAATTCTCCCATTGTTGGTATTCACTTTTCTTTCCTATTGGCACCACACTCCTGCCACTGGGTTTCGCGGTAGCATGGGGCGGTTTCAATAGGAAATTAATTGAACCCCGGTGCCATCGAGTGGCGCACTGCCAAGAAACATGTGGCTGGGGGACCGGAGAATGCCGCCCTTCGTAAGATGCCATCTATATTGTTTAAAGACAAACAGACTAACAAACAAGGGCAAAACATTACCTCTAGCAACCTTTATTGACAGAAGTTATTAATTTATATGCCGAATTCTATAATTAATTTCTATACAGAAAACGGGTACGATTCAGCTGATTTGAAACTAGTTCCAGTTTTGGGCACATTTGGCAGGATGTTTATTGGCAACTACAGTGCTCGGATTCATCTCGCTATTCACCAACACTGCTGGTTTTGTGGGCTTTGGAAGTTTCGCCCCTCCGAGATCATATTTTAGTCCCTGATCTGCACTGGCAAGCTGAGCTCGCTAGCAGGAATGGCTCCTCGCAGATCGGGGGGCCATTTTGACTGGCAGCCCTGGTCTCAGCAGCCCCCCCCTTTCAGACCTCCTCCACTGCCCCCCCCCCCCCCCCCCCCCCCCCGGCTTTCAGGTTCCCCCCTTCAGTCCCCAACCTTCCAGTGGCGCTTGGAACCTGCCCTCTAATGGGCAAGGCTTGCCCAGGCCCAACCCATGGCAGTCCCAACCTGGCACTTGGGCACCTTAACACTTCCAGCCTGGCATCCTGTCAGTGTCATGGTGCCTAGGTGGCACTGCTAGGGTCCCGGGATGGCAGAACGATGGTGCCCTGCCGTGTCCCCGACCACCCGGGGGTCTTTAATGGCCTGCGAGAGCTCCAGAGATACCGTCACGCTTGGTCCACGTTTGTGGAAACCAGTGTCAAGCAGTGCACTGTCACAGTCTCGCAGGCATGACCGTTGACTCCCAGGTGCCGGGTGAAAATGGCTCATTTAAATATGCCGATTTGGATCACGCCCAGCGAGAGCAAGATCCAGATTGCACTGGGCGGAGCGAGTAGGGTGACTTGCCCAGCGCCCATGTGGAGCCCGATTTGGGGCTCTTGCGGGATTCACACGCTGTGCTCGGCTCCGGGTGCAGTGTGGTGGCTGAATCACTTTCAAGATACTCATAATGTTACAGAAAGTTGTTGTAATTCTTATGACAAGGAGGCCTTAGAAGCAAAAATGTCTAAACTCCCTCATCTTTGACGCTTGAGCTCCTCTGTATAAATGTGCTGTATGGCTCTATCTTGCTGGAATACCATCACTGATGGTTTAGTATGTGGGTGAATTCAATCTACCACCTTTTAGTAGATCAAATTCCGAGGGGAAGACAACATTAGGACCTGTTGCTACCCTCTGAGGAAATCCATTTAACCATTTCTGCAGGGCAGTATTTTGGCTTTATTAGGGCCTTCCCCATTTCCTGTCCTATCTGTTGCTGTCCAATCCAATTAGGGTGGCAGTCTGCTCGAGGTCCTGAAGAAATTTAGTGTTTCTATCGGAATATCACATAAAATTTCAATTGTCTGTCTTACATTCACCCTACTGTAATAGATTGATGGATATGCCTCTTCTTTAATGTACTGCATAATTGTTGCACTGTGGTTTTATGTATGTTTATTTATGGATTTTGTCTTCAGGAAATTGTTAAAAATTAATATCTGTTTTCCAATTAATTTGAACTCCTCAAACGTAACAGACCATTTATTTGTTATCAAGTAGAACACTGTAGCAGTATAGGACAACTCTGTCCTGTTATAGCCTACAGGATTTTAACCTACTTTTAAAAATTCAGCTTGTGTGATTGAGTAATTAAATATTAAATAGAAAAAAAAAATCAGTAATCCAATAGGCTGTTTAAAATTTTTTAACTCTTCCTGTTAGAGTTAATGGTAGGAATTTTCTCTTGACACAAATGTATATAGCAGCGAGGACGATGGATCTGTTTTTTTAATAATAATAATCGCTTATTGTCACAAGTAGGCTTCAATTAAGTTATTGTGAGAAGCCCCTAGTCGGCACATTCTGGTGCCTGTTCGGGGAGGCCGGTACGGGAATTGAACCCGCGGTGTTCTGCATTACAAGCCAGCTGTTTAGCCCACTGTGCTGAACCAGCTAAATCATCAGAACAAAATGAAATGAAAAGATATGCAGCAGGAGTAGTTGTGTCAGTGGGCTTTGCTGTGGCATTCTAACTCTGGCTTTGCTGAGTAATTATAGAGTGTGATCATGGTGGCGACCTGCGGTTTGTGAATGAAGGCTTTCAATTCAAAGGGACCCCTAATGGGTCAGAACGGCTGCAGAAAACATAGTTTGTGAAGGTGAGTGGGGGCACGGACATAGATGGAAGATGTGGGAAGGCTGCCTCCCATTTTTCCACCTCTTCTCTTGAGAAGGTGGCGTCAAAAGGGACAGATCTTATTCTTCCAGATAGAAGCGTCCAGCCCAACCAAACAAGCGTGGCTGAAAGTAATGGCGGCTGTAGGTAGCAGTTACATGGCTGCCAGGACCTCGATACAAATCAAATGTGATTTTATGTGATTAGGAGGCTGAAACTGATGGTAAAGTTCATTTTATTCTGCACCATGTAAAACATTGTCAGTGGTGAGATGTCAAGGTCAATTTCAATTTGAAACTGGATCAAATCCAGCCTCTGGAATCATAAGTTGATCAATTTAAGTATTTGAAATTGCTCTTGGCACAAACCAGAGATAGGTTTCATGCTGATTTGAACACCAGTATGAAGTGAAATGTGATTCTCAGTCTGGTTGCAACTGGCTGCTGTCACATTGCTTGCCACATTCCAATAGGAGGCCTTCCAGCTTGAAATCAGCAGCAGGACGCCATGGCTTCAAAATGGAGGTGGCCTCTCTCTAATCTTTTCAAACTTAAAATAACAAATGGCCTTTGTAACTAGGTCACTATTTTGGGGGTTGGGTTGAGAGGTGGGGCAGTGGACACCCGTTCATAGTGTGGCCTGTGTCTGCTGCTGAACCCAGGCAGAAGGAAGGCCTCGAAACGTACCTGGAGTACATTTTCTTGCCAGTGGGTACCTGGAGGTCGAATTGGAAATCCCAGTTGGCCTCCGACGATGGACCTCAACAGGCCCTTAATTACTACAATCGGCTACCCACCATCTGTCCCCACCCCACCCTCCCACCCCCCACCTGTCAGGCTCTGGAAAAATGGTCAGGGAGCGGGATGGAACTAGGGAAGTGGCACATCGATCAATGATGCTCAAGAGCTTGCCCACCTCCCAGTTCCAAGTTCTGTGGGGGATAAAAATCCTGCCCCTAGTTACAGTCATGCCAACAGTAGATACACTACAGGGGATTCAATAAAAATGCTTCAGCACTTGGATGCTAATAGGGGTGGGGGCATTATTAACTACGTCTCCTGCTTGACCCTGATAGAAAGTGTGAAAGTGATGAAAAGATTGGGCTCAGATGATAATAGAAGTGACCTGCACTATGTAGTTATATATGAAGATTTATCAAAAATGTAAGATGACGCAGCACTAACGGGACTGCCGTTTAAAAAAGTTCAACACAAATTCCACTACCTGGGGATCCAAATAGCCCATGACTGGAAAGGGATCCACAAATGGAACATCACCAGTCTGACGGAGGAAGTAAAAAAGGACCTGCAAAGATGGAACACATTCCCACTCTCCCTCGCGGGGAGAGTCCAGACGATCAAAATGAACGTACTGCCCAGGTACCTCTTCCTACTTAGATCCGTTCCGATCTACATCCCCAAGGCCTTCTTCAAAGCGCTGGACAAACTAATCATGGCGTTCGTATGGGGGGGGGAAAAATGCTAGGATCCCAAAGAAGGTCCTACAAAAAACAAAATCCAGGGGAGGGCTAGCCCTCCCAAACCTACAATTCTACCACTGGGCGGCTACGGGCGAGTAAATAAGGGGATGGATCAAGGAGCCAGAAGCCAAGTGGGTGCACGCGGAAGAGGCCTCCTGCATGGGGACCTCCCTCCGGGCTCTCGCCATGGCGGCACTCCCATCCCCACCCAAAAAACACTCCAGCAGCCCGGTGGTGATAGCAACCCTCCAGTCCTGGAACCAACTACGGCAGCAATTTGGCCTGACCAAAATGTCGGACAAAGCTCCCATCTACAACAACCATAGGTTCACACCAGCACTGACTGATGCCACCTTCAAAAGGTGGGGGCAGGACGGAGGGACACTGACAGTCAAGGACCTATACATGGGCGGCAGGATCGCAACACTGGACGAACTGACAGAGGAATTCCAGCTAGCCAGGGGGAACGAGCTAAGGTATCTGCAGCTCAAAAACTTCCTACGAAAGGAGACAAGGACGTACCCACAACTGCCATGACAGACACTACTGGAAGAACTACTGGACGCAAGCATACTAGACAAAGGAAACTGTAGTGACATGTATGACTGACTGGTAGAAGGGGCCGACACCGTACTGGATGCAACAAGAAAGAAATGGGAGGAGGACCTGGGGATTGAAATAGGGTGGGGACTCTGGAGCGAAGAACTGCATAGGGTGAATTCCACCTCCACGTGCGCAAGGCTCAGCCTGACGCAGCTAAAAGTGGTACATAGAACCCACTTAACAAGAACCCGTATGAGTAGGTTCTTCCCGGAGGTGGAGGATAGATTTGAATGGTGCCAAGGAGACCCGGCCAACCACGCCCACATGTTCTGGTCTTGCCCCAGACTTGCGGGGTACTGGACAGCCTTCTTCGAGGCAATGTCCAAAGTGGTGGGTATGAGGGTGGAGCCAAGAGGAGGTGACCAAGCATGTGGATGAAGGTAAAGCAGTGGATGTAGTGTACATGGATTTTAGTAAGGCATTTGATAAGGTTCCCCATGGTAGGCTTCTGCAGAAAGTAAGGAGGCATGGGATAGTGGGAAATTTGGCCAGTTGGATAACGAACTGGCTAACCGATAGAAGTCAGAGAGTGGTGGTGGATGGCAAATATTCAGCCTGGATCCCAGTTACCAGTGGCGTACCGCAGGGATCAGTTCTGGGTCCTCTGCTGTTTGTGATTTTCATTAATGACTTGGATGAGGGAGTTGAAGGGTGGGTCAGTAAATTTGCAGACGATACGAAGATTGGTGGAGTTGTGGATAGTGAGGAGGGCTATTGTCGGCTGCAAAGAGACATAGATAGGATGCAGAGCTGGGCTGAGAAGTGGCAGATGGAGTTTAACCCTGAAAAGTGTGAGGTTGTCCATTTTGGAAGGACAAATATGAATGCGGAATACAGGGTTAAGGTAGAGTTTTTGGCAATGTGGAGGAGCAGAGAGATCTTGGGGTCTATGTTCATACATCTTTGAAAGTTGCCACTCAAGTGGATAGAGCTGTGAAGAAGGCCTATGGTGTGCTGGCGTTCATTAACAGAGGGATTGAATTTAAGAGCCGTGAGGTGATGATGCAGCTGGACAAAACTTTGGTAAGGCCACATTTGGAGTACTGTGTACAGTTCTGGTCGCCTCATTTTAGGAAGGATGTGGAAGCTTTGGAAAAGGTGCAAAGGAGATTTACCAGGATGTTGCCTGGAATGGAAGTAGGTCTTACGAGGAAAGGTTGAGGGTGCTAGGCCTTTTCTCATTAGAACAGAGAAGGATGAGGGGCGACTTGATAGAGGTTTATAAGATGATCAGGGGAATAGATAGAGTAGACAGTCAGAGACTTTTTCCCCGGGTGGAACAAACCATTACAAGGGGACATAAATTTAAGGTGAATGGTGGAAGATATAAGGAGAATGTCAGAGGTAGGTTCTTTACCCAGAGAGTAGTGGGGGCATGGAATGCACTGCCTGTGGAAGTAGTTGAGTCAGAAACATTAGGGACCTTCAAGCAGCTATTGGATAGGTACATGGATTACGGTAAAATGATATAGTGTAGATTTATTTGTTCTTGAGGGCAGCACGGTAGCATTGTGGGTAGCACAATTGCTTCACAGCTCCAGGGTCCCAGGTTCGATTCCGGCTTGGGTCACTGTCTGTGCGGAGTCTGCACATCCTCCCCGTGTCTGCGTGGGCTTCCTCCGGGTGCTACGGTTTCCTCCCACAGTCCAAAGATGTGCAGGTTAGGTGGATTGGCCATGATAAATTGTCCTTAGTGTCCAAAATTGCCCTTAGTGTTGGGTGGAGGTGTTGACTTTGGGTAGGGTGCCCTTTCCAAGAGGCGGTGCAGACTCAATGGCCGAATGGCCTCCTTCTGCACTGTAAATTCTATGATAATCTAGGACAAAGGTTCGGCACAACATCGTGGGCCGAAGGGCCTGTTCTGTGCTGTATTTTTCTATGTTCTAAGCTCGAAAATGGCGGTCTTCGGGGTTTTGGACCAGCCAGATCTATTCCTGGGGAGGAGGGCGGACGCCCTTGCCTTTGCCTCCCTGACCGCCCGCTGTAGAATCCTGTTCGGCGGGCGGTCAGCAGCACCACCCAAAGCAGCAGACTGGCTGTCCGACCTCTCGGAATCTCTCCAAATGGAGAAAATCAAATTTGCCATCCGAGGGTCAGACAACGGCTTCCACAGAACGTGGGAGCCATTCACCCAATTGTTCCGGGACCTGTTTGTGGCCAACGAACAATAGGAAGAATAGCCAGGTAGCCAAGAATCAGGGGAAAGTAGCCAAAGCATGAAAGGGAGAGATAGACTGGGAGGGGGGTGGGGGGGGGGGGGGGGTGGGGGGGGGGGGGGGGAACAGCCAAACCTACGAGGAAAGAAAGGCGAACCACGGGAGGGGGAGGGGAGAGATAGGGAACAAGAGAGGAGAACCAGGGAGATGGGGGGGAGGCAGGGAAATGAGAACCGGAAGGAAGGCACGGGATACAATAATGAACTTGGCATCTCCAGGAGTAGCGAACGAGGAGAATGAAGATGAAAGACGGGAGGAACGGTAGAAGCGGCGGTGAGCGCGATACGGCAGCGAGATCCGTCCAGGAGAAGCAAGCGACAACAACACCAAACCCATTCGAGTATTGCCTACTGTAATGTAATTGTCTCTCCGGCACCCAAATGTATATTTACCTACCCGGTCTCAACCCCGCCCCCCCCAACACTACTTTATTTTCTTTGGTATGTTTGGGTGCGCCCTTCTCTTCTATATATGTATATACATATGTTTCTTATCCTGTGTACATAACGGTAAATATACTTTGTTCAAAAACCCAATAAAAAAGATTTATTTAAAAAAATGTAAGATGGCTACAAGCACTCGTGAAACCATATCCAAGTGTGAGTCACTTCTTTCAAGAGCAGTAAGAGATAAAATTGGAAGGTTTATTCCTGAATAAGCGCTTCTAATGAACAATAATGAAGCATTTTTCACTTTGCACACAAAACTGAGCAGTAAATGGGTACATGTGAAAAACACGTCTAAAAAACCAATTGACCTGCTCTGGCATTGCTCTATCAGTTGGTCTTTGACATTCCTCTGCAGCTGCTATCAAATGGTTCCCATTGCATCATGGGTTTGAAATAAAATGCTTGCCTTCTCTGCTTCCTTTCTCTCTCTCCCAACCTCTCCTCTCTTTGCCTCTCTCAGTTTCATGCTATCGTTTTAGTTCATTATTTCTCCATTGTGCAGCTGTCCATCTTCACCCGGGTTGTTCCATTTCACTTCTTCAACCACTCTGTAGTTTAAAAAAAAAAATTCAGGAACTTATCGAGAGCTGTAAGAGGCTCCCGACTTTATTCAATTATTTTTCTCCTGTGAGCTGCTGTGTGGATTCAATTATTTTTTGTCAATGCACTTACCCATTATGCAAGAAAACAAAGATCATGCTGCAAAATCATTTCAAATAGCTGGGACGGTTTGGTAAGGTTAAACATCGGGGCTGTACACCTGTTTCTTTCGACACATGCTAAAGTCAGATTTCTGCTAGGAGGGTAGATGAGACCGTAGAGTATTGACAATAACAACTCGTATTTATATAGTACCTTTAAGCTAATGAAACATCGCAAGGTGCTTCACAGGAACATTATGAAGCAAAATATGATACCATGCCACATCAGGGACAGAATTTTATGGTGGATTTGTGAGAGGGTTTTCAGGCAGGTGAACGGTGAGGGGCGGGGTAGGAGGCATAAATTTTCACTTGTGCTCTTCCTACCGTCAACCTGCCCACCCCCTCGATCGGTTGCAGTTTAATGGCTGATGGATGAGGTCACAGGAAGCCCAGCCTCCCTCTTGCCAATTGAGTCCCACCCACAATCTTTTGGCCGTCAGAGGTGTTTGGTGACAGATGGGAAGCCCAGCAAGTAGGCCTGCTTGAGCTTGAGCCTCAAGTGTCAAGAGGTGGTGCCTTCATCATGGGCCCTCTTTTCCGATTGGAGGCTCCCAAAGTTCAGTCCACCCCTCCCCCCATTGCACCCTCATCACTGGGTGTCACCTACCTTTGGCCTATGAACCCCAGCCTCTATCCCCCTCTCACTTCCCCGGGTTTCCTATCCTACCCCCACTGAGAAGCACCCCAACTTACCTGTCCATCCAGCTTCAGGCTCTTCCATGAGGCCTGGGCTCAGTCCCAGCAGTAGCTACTGCTCTCCGTAGCATGCGTAGGATGAGAGAGCTGCTGGCCAATCATATTCGCCCGCAGCTGTTGGAGGTGGGAGTTTCTATGCGGATGGAGGTGGAAGGCCTCTCTCAAACCACTTAACACGTCTCAGAGCGTGATATGGATATGGGGCAGCTTCCCAGGAGCAAGGCTACGTTTTGCTGCAACATATTGGAGTGGGAAACACTGCCACCTGCAAAATCCTGCCCGAGGGAATATTAGGCCAGATGACAGAAAGGTTGGTGAAAGAGGTTGGCTTTAAGATGTGTCTTAGGGGTGGTGGGTGGGTAAGAATGCGATAATGGACCAGGCTACGTCCTAGGTGAATTGGGCCACTATGAGGGCCTCCCTTGCCCTCTGGGCTAGCCAGGCCCTCGCCGCTGTCGCCTGTCCTGCAGTTTCCGGCTGGGCCTTCGGTTCTTCCTCAACCTCGTCCTCCAGCCCTTGCTGGTCCGGCGCCTCATCATCATCCTCGTCCCCATCCCCCTCCTCAGAGGTGGCCACATGTTCCTTGTCACCAACCTCCAGCTCGATGCCCCGCTGCTGTGCGAGGCTGTGGAGGACACATCAGACCACAACAAAGCGGACGTCCCTCCGGGCGGTGTATTGGGGTTCACCGCGGGAGCGACCGAGGCATCGGAACCGCATCTTGAGGAATCCGATGCACCGCTCAATCACAGCCCAGGTGGCCGCATGGGCCTTTTTGTACCGGGTCTCCGCTTCGGTCTCCGACCTCCGCACTGGTGTCATGAGCCAGCCGCCCATCCTGAGGTGTTCCTCGAAGAGGACCGGGATGACCGACTGCCCTAGATGTAGCTGTCTTGGACGCTTCCCGTGAAGCGGGCACACATGTGCATTAACTTCATCTGGTGGTCACAGACGAGTTGAATGTTGAGGGAGTTAACATAGGGCACCGCCAGATGGCCCAGTGAGCGCATGGCAACCTGTGTGGCATCTATTACCCCCTGGACCTGGGGCATCCTGGCGATGGCGGGGAAGCCTGCTGCCCGGGCATCTTGCTGAGCTTAGTCCATGTCAAAAACGATGTAGTCTTCCGCCCGTGCATACAAGGCATTTGTGACCTGCTGGAGGCACCCGTGGGCTGCAGCCTGCAAGATGCCACACAGGTCCTTGCTCGAGCCCTGGAATCATCCTGAGGCATAAAGGTTCAGGGCTGCGGTGATCTTGATGGCCTCTGGGAGTGGGTATCCTCCTCCTCCACATGGTGCCAAGTCGGTGAGCATATGGCACAGATGCCTCACCATCTCCTTGTTGAGGTGGCGCCTCCTGTGGCACGCGCCGACGGTCATCTGTTCGAATGACCAGCAGCGCCTGTACTCCCTGGCCGTCGCGGGACTCCCCCTCTGGGTCACTCCTCAGCCTGATGGGTGGCTGGGTCTTAGGGTATGGGGCGGGGTATGGCACATGGGCTGCTGCCTCGAGCGTCTGCAAATGCACCAGCATCACTAGGGAAACTTCGGTGTCCAACATTCCTGCCCTAGCATTCAATATCTGTAAAGAAGTGGGAGAGGGTGTTAGACTGAGAAACAGCAGTGGCTCCCTCCCTGGGACCCTCCAATTCCCCCATGATTCCCTCCCCCTCACCCCTGCCCGGAATGCTCTGCCCACGCACACCCGGCCGCAGTGGGCCCCCCTCACCGGGCCCCAGATCCTGTACCCCGGACACCCACTTACAATGTTAACCAGACCGGGTGCTGGCCCCTTCCCCGTGACACTCACCCACACTCCAACCGTGGACGTATCCCCTGGAGCTATGTCCCATCCCCTGGATGTTCGGATGTTGGCTTCTGCGTGTGTGGTGTTGCCTCTCGCAGTGTTCTGGCACACTGTTCAGGCATCAACGTGCGATTTGAATGCTAGCCAATGACTCCCACATGCTACATGGTCCGCCCACCCATGGGATTCACTTGGGATGTGTGAAGTGCTCACTCAACCACGATTGCCAATTCCCTATTAGCAATAGCCTTCAGCCACACAGTCAGAGGCCTCGGCAGGCGGTAGGGGTTGTGGGTGGTTGGTGATGTGTTGGGTTCTGGATCTGTGGAAAACATACAGGCCACCAACACTTAAAATAGTGCAACACTATTTTATTAAGTTAGAAACTGTTGAACATACTTTCACTGTGGGTTAACACGATGTTAGATTAAACTAAAGACCTTTGCCTGTCCGAACCAGTCTATGCACTCAGCACATGGTGAGGATCTGTGCTGAAAGCTGTAAGCTCTGTCCTTGTAGGATGCTGCATCCCGAATGAGCGGGAACTCTGATGCCCTCTGTCTATATAGTGAGTGTGCTCTAACTGGTGATTGGCTGCGGTGTTGCGTGTGTTGATTGGTCTTGCTGTGTGTCCATCAGTGTGTGTGTATCTGCACCATGATATACTGGTGTATATTATGACAGTCGGTGGGGCAGACAGGCAGAGACAAGAGTTCCCCCAGGAACGGGTACACATGATCCAGGGGTTGGCATAATGGTGCAGCGAGCGGTTGCCTCCCGTTTGCCTCCCCCAGCACCCTCCCCACCCTCCCGTGGTGGCCCACCCCTGCGGAGCATCTCCCCACCCCCAGCCGAGGGTCCGTCATCCCCGACGAGCACAGGCAGGAAGCCCAGCGCCCTCGGACTCTTTGCCTGCAAGGTAGGATGGCTACTCACCTCGACTCCCCGCAGAAACCCGCCCGCCAGGTTCTCGTTTTTAAAAAGGAGTGGTAATCGGCACCAGCGTGAGCACTTGCTGGGGAGGACGATGAATGACCGGAGGCCATTGGATAATGGGTAGCTCTTGTTAATTGTATGGAAATGGGACTTAAGTAGTGATAATTGATTGCTCACAACGCTAGGGCGAGATCCCGATTTCGGCGACAGGGGTGGGCCGGTTGCGTCGCAAACTGTTTGGCGCCTCGCATGGATCACGTTTATGGCCTCTCCCGCTATTCACTGGCCTCGTTTTGTTTGAGCGCGAGTGTAATGAGGCCCTACATCTCCAACAATGCAACACTCTCTCAGCATTGCACTTGAGCGTCAGCCTTGAGGTTTCTGCTCAAGTCCTGGAGTAAGGTTCAAACTCAGAACCTTATAATTCAGAGGAGAGAGTGGTACAAACTGAGCCACGGCTGACACCTTTAGGTTCATAATGACTACACCTCAGTTTCACTATTCATAGTCACGAAGTGAAGAGCTAAGTGAATTCTAAGGAGGAGGAACAGTATTTGAGTCACAAAACTTTGCAACTGATGCTTCCATTATACTGAGGGCAACTTACAATGAAATCAAAGACATACCTTTAAAAAACATTTTTTTTATTTAAGGGGCAAATTAGTGTGGCCAGTCCACCTACCCTGCATATCTTTGGGCTGTGGGGGTGAGACCCACGCAGACACGGGGAGAATGTGCAAACTCCACACGGACAGTGACCTGGGGCCAGGCTCGAACCCAGGTCTTCGACGCCGTGTGAAAGCAGTGCTAACCACTGCACTACCATGCCGCCCCAAATAAAAGACATAACTGTTGCCAGTGTGAGCTCTGATTGGGGCAAGTGATCTAATTTGAAAACTGCTGCTTCAAGAAACTTGAAGAGAAATTGATGGTAACAGACAGTGTTTGCTAATTTGCACTTGGATTGTGCTGGACTTACATCTGATAACCTAAAAGCTGAGGGCCTCTGAGGACACCGGGAAAGCTTTAGCCCCACCCCCAGTCAGAGGCTCGGAGTACCATCTATGGAATTTTCAACAGGCATTTCATTGTATACAAGACATGGGGCGGGATTCCCCGCCTCCGCCATGTCGGAGAATCGCCGGGGGGCGGCGTGAATCCCGCCCCCGCCGGCCGCCGGATTTTCCGGCACCTAAAATTCGGCGGAGGCGGGAATCGCGCTGCGCCGGTCGGCGGGCCCACCCCGATGATTCTCCGGCCCGCGATGGGCCGAAGTCCCGCTGCTGTCATGCCAGTCCTGCCGGTGTGAATCAAACCACCTCCCTTACTGGCGGGACTTGCGGCGCGGGCGGGATCCGGGGTCCTGGGGGGAGCGCGGGGCGATCTGGCCCCGGGGGGTGTCCCCACGGTGGCCTGGCCCGCGATTGGGGCCCACCGAAACCGCGGGCAGGCCTGTGCCATGGGGGCACTCTTTTCCTTCCGCCTCGGCCATAGCCTCCGCGATAGCCGATGCGGAAGTGACGCCCCCCCGCGCATGCGCGGGGATGACGTCAGCAGGCGCTAACGCTCCCGCGCATGCGCGGACTTCTGCTGGCCTGCGGAGTCCCTTCCGCCCCGGCTGGCGTGGCGCCAAAGGCCTTTCCCGCCAGCCGGTGGCGAGCCAACCACTCCGGCGTGGGCCTAGCCCCTCAAGGTGAGGGCTTGGCCCCTCAGGGGCTAGTTTAGCACACTGGGCTAAATCGCTGGCTTTTAAAGCAGACCAAGCAGGCCAGCAGCACGGTTCAATTCCAGTACCAGCCTCCCCGAACAGGCGCCGGAATGTGGCGACTAGGGGCTTTTCACAGTAACTTCATTGAAACCTACTTGTGACAATAAGCGATTTTCATTTCATTTCATTTCATTTTGGGGCGGCCCGACGCCGGAGCGGTTCCCGCCACTCCATCCCGCCGGGACCACCCGCCCCGCCGGGTAGGGGAGAATCCCGGCCATGATCAGTGCAGGACAGATGAAAAGAGTTGAAGTCAACATTTAAGGAGTCAGCAGCCGGGATTTTCCCACATATTGGCAAAGGGTGTGGGGGGGGGGCCTGGCAAGCACCATTCAAGCTGCCGACGCCTTTGATGGCTTTCTCTGCCATGTAGCCTGAGACTTGGGAAAAAAACTTCAAGTGACGGGTTCCATGACTTATCGCTGATGGGGCGTACTCTGATTCGCCCGGCCTGCCAGCAACTTAGAAACTCGATGATCCAGGGTACCATATTTTAAGGCCACTTCAGCACACAACGAGCAAACTAATTCACTCAGGCATCATCCCGGCACTACCTGGGCATCCCTGGCACCACCAGGGCACTACCTGGGCAATCCAGCACATATCTGGGCACTGCCTGGGCAATACCAAGGTAGTGTCAGGATGGCATGCTGGCACAGTGGTTAGTACTGCTGCCTCACAGAGCCAGGGCCCGGGTTTGATTCCGACCTCAGGTGATTGTCTGTGTGGAGTTTCCACTTTCTCTCCGTGTTTGGTCTCCTCCGGGTGCTCCGGTTTCCTCCCACAGTCCAAAGAGGTACAGGTTAGGTGGACTTATGGGAATAGGGAACACTATTTCACCATCCCGGGAGAAGCAGAAGAGTTTATCCGCAAGATGGACTGGGAATATCGTAATGGACCATTGATAATAATAGTGTTTCTTTGTTTCCTAACAACTGCTTGTCCTGCAGGGTTGGGGGAGAATGCAAGGGGGCACCAAAACGAGGTGGGAAGGGGGGGGGGGAAAGGAACATGATGGGTGGAGGACTAGAAGAGTCATACCCAGTGGGGGGAAGCCACGCCACTGGCTGACATGCTGGTACAGGAACTAAGAGGAGCGGGGGGTGGCGTGGTGCAGTTCCTGAAAGGGAAGGAGCACCTCGCAGAAGAGGGCGGCATGACATTAGTTCGGGGGGGGGGGGGCGGAATGACAAGGTGGGCGGAGGTAAGGGGTGAACCCACAGGGGACGGGGAAGGGCAGAGGGGCTTGTGGGGTGGGGGGGGGAGGAATCAGAGATTGGGTGAGGGGAGGTGGGGGAGGGTAGAATGCTGGCTACAAGTCGCACATGGGGACAGCTGGAACAAAGAAGTCAACAGCAGCCATCTTAGATGGCCCCCAAGCAAAGAGAAACTCCAGGGTGCAGAGGCATGTCCACGTGGTGAGTGTGACTGACCCTGCAGCAGCTTGGGCAGGGGGGGGGGGGGGGGGGAGGGTACACAGAAACCCTCCATCACGATAGTCACCTGGACTGTCAGTGAAAAGATCCAGCGGCTTTGCCCATCTGAAAAGTCAGATGGCCGACATTGTCTTCCTCCAGCAGACACACCTGAGGGAGACGGACTGACTGAGTGTAAGAAAGAATTGGATAGGACAGAGCTACCAAGCGTGCTTCGGGATGAGGGCTAGGGGGAGTGGCCATACTGTTCAGTAAGAGGATGACATTTACCGCATCGAATACAGTGACGGACCCGGGGGGTAGTGTGTAATGGTCAGTGGTGTCCTGGAAGGGGTTCCAGTGGTGCTGGTGAATATATACGCCCCGAACTGGCGTATATCAAACTTTATCAAAAAGACTATGACAGAAATCCCCGACCTAGACTCCCACCAACTCATCATGGGGGTGAAATCAACTGTGCACAGAACCCATGGACAGACAAATTCAGCCCCAAAGTGGGGAAGCAATCAGCGGGAGAACCTTTCTAGAGCAGATTGGGGGTTAGACCCATGGAGGTTCACACACCCGAGGGAGAAGGTGTTCTCCTTCTTCTCCCAGGTCCACACAGTTTACACTAGTGGGAAATCGGTGTGTGGAGCGGAATGCTCTGCAATAGTCATCTCCAACCATGCTCCACACTACCTGGATGTGAGGTTGGAGACTGGCCGGGCCCAGCGCACCCCCCATGGAGACTGGACACAGCTCTCCTTGCCGGCAAGGCATTCTGTGAAAGCATGTCACAAGCCATCGATGGTTACTTATCCTGCAGCCAGAATGGGGAGTTCTCATCTTCCTTATTCTGGGAGGCACTGAAGGCAGTGATAAGGTGGAAATAATAACGTATAGGGCATGCAGGGACAGGAAGGAGAGGGCGGCTAGGCAGCAGCTAGTTGACTCCATATTGGAGGTGGATTGGTGGTACTCCACGGCCCCGACTGTGGATCTACTGACAGAGAGGAAAAAATTACAAATATAATTTGAGCTACTGTCTATCGAGAAAGCAGTGAACCAGCTCCGCTAGACATGGGGGACCGTTTATGAGCATGGAGACAAGACCAGCCGCTGCTGGCTCATCAGCTGAGAAAGCAGGCAGCCATTTGGGAAATAGCACAGGTGAAGGACGGGAAAAGCAAGCTAGTCACAGCGCCATGAGACCGATGAGGCCTTTGTGACTTACTGCTGAGAGCTGTAAAGAGGGACCTGCGGAGCTGGGATTCGTTCCTACTTTCCCTGGCGGGGAGAATGTAGACAATCAAAATGAATGTGCTGCCTAGGTTCCTCTTCCTGTTCAGATCCCTCCCGATCTTCATCCCCAAGGCCTCCTTCACTAGGATAGGTAAATCTATCATGCTGTTTGTGTGTGTGTGTGTGTGTGTGTGTGTGTGGGGTGGGTGGGGGGGGGTTGAAGAACGCATGGATCAAAAAAATGTATTACAAAGAAGGGGGAACATGGGGCCTGGCCCTTCCAAACATCCTATCCTACCACTGGGCAGCTACCACAGAAAGAGTACGGGGATGGGTCAAGGAGCCGGGGACAGAATGGGTTAAAATGGAGTTCCACCATGGGGTCATCCCTTTGAGCGCTGGCCACGGCCACACTCTCATTACCCCCAGCCAGATATTCAAGAAGTGCAGTGATAGTAGCCAATCTGAGAACATGGAATCAACTGAGACACCACTTTGGTCTAACCATGATGTTCACCATGGCCCCCATCTGCAAGAACCATAAGTTCCCCCCTGCGACTATTGTTGCCTCCTTTAAAAGTGGAGACAGGATGCATACATAGATGGCAGAGCAGTAATCCTGGAGGAACTCATGGACAAGCTTCAGCTCGCGAAAGGGAACAAACTACGATATATACAAATAAGGAACTTCCTCCGATAGGAAACAGCAATGTGCTCCCAGCTACCAGGACACTCCCTTTTGGACAGATTTCGGAACGCGGCCGAACTAGGGGACGGTAACTGCGTGGACATGCACAGATGGCTCCCAGAGCAGGTATGGTCATCACTGGACAGGATGTGGGGAAAGTGGGTGGAAGAGTTAGGCATAGAGATAAGGGGAGGACTCTGGATCAAAACACCGTATAGGGTGAACTCCACCTCCTCATGCGCAAGGCTGAGCCTTACGCAACTAAAGGTGGTGCACAGGGTTCACTTGGCCTGAACACGAATGAGTGGGTTCTTCCCAGAGGTGGAGGACAAATGTGAACAGTATCAGGGTGGCCCCGCCAACCACAGCTACATGTTCTGGCCTTGCCCCAGACCTTTCCGAGGCCATATCCAAGGTTGTGGGGGTGAGGATGGAGCCATGCCTGCTAGTGGTGGTCTTCGCAGTTTCAGAGCAGCCAGAGCTCTTTATGGGGAGAGGGGCAGATGCTCTAACTTTCTCCTCCCTTAGTGCCAACCCAAGAGTCCTGCTCAGCTGACGGCCAACAGTGCCAACCAAGGCCGCAGACTGGGTGTCCGACTTGGCAGTTTCTCAAATTGGAAAAAATAAAATACACCATTCAGGGATATAAGGGAGGCTTCCACAGCACGGAGCTATTCACCAGCCTGTTCCAAGACCTGTTCATGACCAGCAACCAATAAGTAAAGGGGGGAGGGGGTGGGGGGGCTGAATCGGACAGTGGATGGAGAGATGAAAGGGAGGGGGAGGGGGTGAGCCAGGGGAAGTGAGGTGGGAGAGGAAAGGGAGAGGGTCTGAAGTGGGGGTGAATACACCAAGGCAAATACAGGTCTAGCAGGGCAGGTGAGCCAGAAGAGACAAAGGGTGAGTGCACGCATGGGGGTGACCACAGTGACGACAGCAGCAACGCCGAAGCACGCCCGGTGGCCACCAAACATGCCCCCTCCTGGTATGTTCTAGCACCAGGGGGCAGCAGGGACACAAATAAAACAGTACGGTTTTGGCAGCCGACTTGTGGGGTCACAAAAGCAGGGGCCCCAGTTCCTGTACATGGATTCCTTTTCTTGAATGTATAAAGGTTTTTTTATCCTTCATTATTTCCTTTTGTATCCCCATTTTGGAGCTTCCCGTTTTTTCTTCTTTTTCTTTTTCTCATTGTGTGCTATCCACAGCAAATGTTACTGTAAATAATTGGAAAACGAGTAAAAGCATTTTTTTAAAAATGTGGCATTGTCATTAAATACAGTCAATCAAACAGCAAATAGAATCCTTGATTTTATATTTAGACATGTAAAATACAAATGTAAGAATTAGAAGGAAGGTTAGGAAAAAAATCCTTCCACAAGGTATTTTGAATTTGAAATTCTCTGCCATAAACTGTGGTTGGAACAGAGCCCATAAGTTTTTTTTTAGTATATTAGATATTTGTTTGAAATAGAACACTATTAAAGTGCACTGGAAATGAGAGATGCCAAGATAGTTCATGTGGAGTAAAGAAAAAAAAACACTGCAAGATCTTTATAGGCCAACCAGCTCGTATTTGTGCTGTAACATTCTATGCTTCTTATGATTTTAAAGTTGCAATGCACTCTATTTATCAAGTGTGAAATCTACTTGGCTTTGTGAAGCATCTGTTGCATTGATATTTACGTCTGAACATTAAGTTTTCTTTACTTGGTTGAGGCACGATCAATTGAACAAAGTCTAGGGTTGGATACAACTGAGGCTTTATTTCTCTAAGATGGGTGGCCTCCCACAGCAGCTGGCAAAATGGCTGCTGAATGGAGGACACGCAAATTTATACTCCGCCTACTGGGCGGAGCCAGCAGGCAGGGACTATCGGCGAACCTGTTGTACAGGTCCTACCTTACATCACCTAATACAGGTGCAACAGTGGTTTACCATATTCACCCCCTGCTAAAATTGAGTCCGGCGGGAGTGGTGGAGAACTATATACAGCAATGAATTTATATTTACTGTATTTGATCAGAAAAAAAAAAGTCTTTTGAAGTCCAGTGCCAGTTAGAGATTTAACCGGTCCGGGGCCTTGATGTTCCACTGGGAGCGACGTAGCGGTGGCGGCGATGTTGATGCTGGCCTGATGTTCAGTGACTCCGGGAGCGTAAGATAGTGTTTAGAGCATTGATGACAGTGGCAGATGTCATGTCAGGGCATGGGATGGCGAAGGGGAACCTGGAGTACTCATCGACCACACTGAGAATATACGTGTTTCGGTCAGTGGAGGGGAGGGGGCCTTTGAAATCCACGCTGAGGCGTTCAAAGAAGCGGGAGGCCTTCACCAGGCGCGCACGGTCCGGCCGGTAGAAGTGCGGTTTGCACTTCGCACAGACCTGGCAGTCCCAGGTGATTGTCCGTACTTCCTCGACGGAGTAGGGCAGGTTGCGGGCCTTTATGAAATGTTACAACCGTGTGACTCCCAGGTGACAAAGGCTGTCGTGCAGGGTCCGGTGTCGGTCTACTTGTGCGCTGGCACATGTACCTCGGGATAGGGCATCTGGGGGCTCGTTGAGTTTGCCGGGGCGATACAAAATCTTGTAATTATAGGTCGAGAGCTCGATTCTCCACCGCAAGATTTTATCGTTTTTGATCTTGCCCCGCTGTGTGTTATTGAACATGAAGGTTACCGACCGTTGGTCAGTGAGGAGAGTGAATCTCCTGCCGGCCAGGTAATGCCTCCAATGCCGCATGGCTTCAACGATAGCTTAGGCCTCTTTTTCGACGGATGAGTGCTGAATTTCTAAGGCATGAAGGGTGCGGGAAAAGGATGCCACGGGTCTGCCTGCCTGATTGAGGGTGGCGGCTAGGGCGACGTCCGATGCGTCGCTCTCGACTTGAAAGGGCAGTGTCTCGTCTACTGCGTGCATCCCGGCCTTGGCGATATCGGCTCTGATACGGGCGAAGGCCTGCTGTGCCTCGGCTGTCAGGGGAAAATGGGTGGACTGAATGAGTGGGCGGGCCTTGTCTGCATAGTATGGGGCCCACTGGGCATGGTACACGAAGAACCCCAGGCAGCGTTTGAGGGCCTTGGGGCAGTGGGGGAGGGGAAGCTCCAAGAGGCGCATGCAGTCAGGATCGGGCCCCAGAACTCCGTTCTGGACCACATAGCCGAGTATGGCTAAGCGGGTCGTGCTAAACATGCACTTCTCCTTGAGGTTGAGGAGAGTGGCGGTGTGGAGAAATTTGGCAAGGTTGGCATCGTGGTCCTGCTGGTCATGGCCGCAGATGGTGACATTGTCTAGGTACGGGAAGGTGGCCCGCAAACCGTACCGGTCGACCATTTGGTCCATCTCCCTTTGGAAGACCGAGACCCCGTTAGTGACGCCGAAGGGGACCCTGAGGAAGTGATAGAGACGACCGTCTGCCTCGAAAGCAGTGTATGGACGGTCTGATTTACGAATGGGGAGCTGGTGGTTGGCGGATTGTAGGTTAATTGTTGAGAAGACCCGGTACTGCGCAATCTGATTGACCATATCAGATATGCGTGGGAGGGGGTACGCATCGAGCTGCGTGTACCTATTGATGGTCTGGCTGTAGTCCACGACCATTCTGTGTTTCTCCCCAGTTTTAACCACTACCACTTGGGCTCTCCAGGGGCTGTTGCTGGCCTCGATGATGCCTTCCCGGAACAGCCGCTGGACCTCGGAGCTGATGAAGGTCCTGTCCTGGGTGCTGTACCGTCTGCTCCTGGTGGCAATGGGTTTGCAATCTGGGGTTAGATTGGCGAAGAGGGAATGCGGATCGACCTTTAGGGTCGCGAGGCCGCACACAGTGAGGGGTGGTAGGGGCCCGCCGAATTTCAGGGTTAGACTCTGGAGGTTACACTGGAAGTCCAGGCCGAGTAGTAGGGCAGCGCAGAGGTTAGAGAGGACGTAGAGGCGGAAGCCGCTGAATTCTACGCCCTGGACCGTGAGTGTGACCGTACAGAACCCCCGGATCGCCACGGAATGGGATCCGGAGGCCAGGGAAATTCTTTGGTTGGCGGGGTGTACCATGAGGGAGCAGCGCCTTACCGTATCCGGGTGTATGAAGCTTTCGGCGCTCCCAGAGTCCAGCAGGCAAGAGGTCACGTGGCCGTTGATTTTCACACTGGTCGATGCAGTGGCCAGGTTGTGCGGACGAGACTGGTCGATCGTCACTGAGGCGAGTCGTGGTCGGTCGTCGCTGAAGTCGGATGAGGAGGAGCCTGGGGGGCCCACGTCCTGGAATGCTGTCGGTGTCCATGTCCCGTAGGGGAGACAATATGGCGGCGCCTGAAAATCCTCCGGGGGAAAAAATGGCGGCGCCCATGGGCCGCACGTTGCGGAATTTGGACAAGATGGTGGGGCCCATGGGCCGCATGTGGACTGAGTGGGAGACGATGCTGGCGGCCACTGGCCGCGCGTGGCCCCGGGAGGTGAAGATGGCGGCGCCCACTGGCCGCGCGTGGTCCGGGGAGATGAAGATGGCGGCGCCCATTGTGTGTAGGATAGGGGGGTGGGGGTGATAGCGGCGGCTGCACGGGCCTGGTACACGGCGGCGAAGTGCCCCTTTTTGCCGCAAGCCTTGCAAAGGGCAGCGCGGGCCGGGCAGCCTTGGCGAGGGTGCTTATGCTGGCCGCAGAAGTAACATCGGGGATCCCTGGGCTGACGTGTGGCGCAGGCGTACAGGCTGGGTAAGGCCCCCGCTGGGGCGGCAGTCTGTGGGGTCCACAAGGGGTAGGAGGGGTGGGTCGCGCGGCTGGTGGGGTAGGCCTGAATGTTACGTGAGGCAACCGTCATGGAGAGCGCTAGCTTCTTTGTTTCAGCTAGGTCGAGCGTGTCCCCTTCTAACAGTCTTTGGCGTATGAGGTCCGACCCAATCCCCATTACGAACGCGTCACGCATAAAAAGGTTGGAATGTTCGGTGGCCGTAACGGCCTGACAGTCACATTCCCGGACGAATGGGATTAGGGCCTGCCAGAAGTCTTCCATGGACTCACCAGTGAGTTGAGAGCGAGTGGCGACTACGTGCCTGGCGAAGAGCGTGTTCATTTTCTGTGCGTAGTTTTCTTTGAGAAGCGCAATGGCTTCGGCGTAGTTCGCGGCGTCCTGGATTAGCGGAACCACGTTGGAGCTCAACCTTGAGTACAGGATCTGTATCTCCTGAGCCTCCGGAACAGGGGTGGTCGCTGAGTTGATGTACGCCTCGAAGCAAGCTCGCCAGTGATTAAAGTCCTTTTTGGCGTTGCTTGATTGCGGATCCAGCTGCAGGTGATCTGGTTTGATTCGGAGGTCCATCTTTCAGAAAATCTTAGAGCAATAAATTGAGGCACGATCAATTGAACAAAGACTAGAGTTGGATACAACTGAGGCTTTATTTCTCTAAGATGTGTGGCCTCCCACAGCAGCTGGCGAAATGGCTGCTGAATGGAGGGCACGCATATTTATACTCCGCCTACTGGGTGGAGCCAACAGGCAGGGACGACCAGCGAACCTGTAGTACAGGTTCTACCTTACATCACCTAATACAGGTGCAACAGTGGTTTACCACATTGGTTGTGAAATATCTTCATTTATTCACAGACATTCATAAATTAGGCTGGGACATTGACTGTTCGTCAGCCATTGTCAATATTATTCTACAAATGTGTTACTATACAAGTGTGATGGTTGACAGGAATTTCTTCCCTCTTCCGACAATGGATTGCAATACCTTTATATGGAGCTTCATCGAGCAGCTCTTTTCAGAATTGCTGTTATTGACCAAATTGAATGAAGTGAAATGACTGGTAGGAGGTCAAAGATTTCAAACTTATGGCCGGGTCATTGAGACTTTAACACACCCACCATTCATGGCACTAAACTGGACAAGCTCTGTGACCTTTGGAACATAATCCCCTTCACTGCGTAATTTCAAAGTTCACAAAATGAATTCTAATGGTGAACTGTTTCTTCTCTGAAAGTATAAATTCAGTGTGTGACTAAATACATATGGGTGGTTAAGTATAGCTTCAATTGACTGAAGTGGAATTGGCAGAGAATTGAGAACAGATCATCTGTCTATTCTCTTGGTTGAGAATTGGTTGTGAATTATAAGTGATATTTACTTGCTGACAAGTTGAAAGGTCCTTATGCTGGTCAGAATAACCTGCATTTGTGGAATTTGCAGCACTGCAGATTTAGTTAAAAGTGCCACAATGATGCAATGCGTAACGTTTTTCAATGAGGTGGATTGCTATTTCAGGAACTGATGGGAACCTGCACATTGTAGGTTTCAACGAGGAAAAAGGCCCAGAAAAGATAAATTTTAAATTGTTTTGGTGCACCTTGGAGGAACAGGAATGAACCTTTGAGGCCCACAGAAATAATCTTGGCCACTGCCACTCTGACATTCCCACTCTCCACGATTGCAAACCCCCTACTGATCGGCACTACTTCCTTCTTGGCGGCAGCTCTGGCTCAATTTCCATGACCAAATCTGGCGAGTGCATTGGGACATCTGTTTGTTGCCCTGCAGCTCACCTGCCGAATACAAATTAGGTTGGAGCCTCAGTTTATTGGTGGGGGGGCGGGGGGGGGGGGGGGGGCGGCGTGCTGGGGGCGCTTTGCTGGCGGAGTCGGCAACCGACCAGCATTTTGCCCACCAGCCTACCACCCAAAAGTCACAGTGGACCCGCTTATTTTCAGTTCAGTTCTCTCTGGTGCTGTGTGAAGTTTGCTTCACTTCTAAGGTCAGCACCCCACACTTCCTGCTGAAGTTGCTTTTGCAATGTCTCACATTAATGTGATACTTTTCTAATAAGCCTTGATGACAGCTGAGCCTTTCCTGTGCACAGCTTGTGACAGGTTTGGTGTTGTTCACTTCCTGTTCTGCAGAAATTACAACACACTTACAGAATGGGACCAAAAATACTGAAATGAAAGGACAGAAAATATAGTGAAAAACATAGGGAATAAAAGAAAAAGGAAATAGAGAGAAAAATGCTCGATCACGGATTCAAGAGGGAATAAAATTGTATAATTTGGACACATTGAATGAAATTAAATCACATGTAGCTGTTACATTCATTATTCTTTATCTTTCACTTTTCCTTAATTACTTTCTTTTTGTCTTTTTTTCAATTTGTTCGCGTTAACCTGAACCTTGACCAGTATATCTGGAGATCAATGCTACCGTCATTGTCCTTTAATCTGTCAATTCAATAAGGGGTTTGATTGTGTCAAAGGGTTTAAATAACCAACAGTTAAAGGATTATGAACTGTTAGATTTAAAAGCAGAATACCTGATATGTATTACTACTGAGACAATCCAGCTGTGCATGCTATTGACGGAATACTATGGAACAATAAAACCATAGATGTTTGTAACCCTGTCGGGTGTTATTCAATCATGTCTGTGCAAGCTTTTTGTTAGGACAATCCAAAATCACTCTGGCAAGCGGGAGATCAGGGGCTGGATTCTCCGCTGTCGGGATTCTCCGTTGCACCGGCATCCCAGTGATTTCGACGTCGGGGGGCTACCCACATTGGCCGGCTGGCGAGACGGAAAATCCCGGGAGCGCGCTGCACATCTGGTGCAGCAGGACGGAGAATCCCACCCCAGAGCTTTGGTTTCCAGCAGGGTACTCAAGCCCAAGTGGTCACCAGCCCTCTCTCCCCACCCCCCCCCCCCCCCCACCTTCACCAGCCTCTCATCCCATGACATCTTGTTGCTCTCTTTGGTTGGCTCTGAATATGGCGGTCAATATTGTCGCCTTCCTTAATCCCAATTACGTTTGCTCTAGAGTCGCCAGGCATCTTTCGATACCACCACGAGGATTAAAACTGAATACTGATCAAAGACTCGGTACACCAGTTAGTTAGTTCAAAGTCAATGCTTATTTATTTACACACAGTTAAATCTATTCATGCACGAAAACTCTACAGACTAAACTATCACTACTGCTAAAGCCTATAATTAGCTTCGGGCGCCCACTCAGTCAGAGGAACAATGGGCGTTGTTCGGTTCTGTTCTGAAGCTGCTGGGGCCGAACTGGTACAGGCGAACAGCTAAGGTCGTCTGTCTGGTAGCATGCGTTAACCTTGGACTTACTTGCTTCTGGTGCAGCTGGTGGACGGGTCTCTCCTCGGTGAGAGCCAAGTCCAAGAGAGTGATTCTCTCTTGGGGGCTCCTTCTTATACCCAAAGGGGCTTCGCGCTCTTTTGGACGGGCCTTGAACTTGGCCCCAATCAATTGGGCCGTTTCTCGATCATTCCTATTGATTTCATCCAATAAAGGGGTGGGTGCCCTGATGGCTCGGCGTGTCTGCCTTAGTATCGGTTACTCAAATGTTACTCTTTTGTTCCCGGAGATGGGCCATTAGTATGCTAATGGGCCTATAGTTTTGGTCTTGTCTGGGAGCTGTGGCTCCAATATACAGACAAGCTCTGAACCTGCTTGTTTTCTCAGCATTGTCCATTTTCCCTGCAATCTTTGCAAAGTGTCCATTTGTAATCGGGATGTGGCCATCCCAGATGGCTACAATCTTACCTGCCTATGCCTTTTATTGATCCTCCTGGTAAGGCAGTTAGGAGTTAGGTTAATGACCTGTCCATATGGGAAAAGGTCTTCATTAGAATAACAACTTGAAGCATGATCTGTTGTGTGTAAAGCATTAAAAGGAAGCAAAAGAAGAAGAATCCAAAATGGATTCCAGTTCCATCTCCTCATCGTCTTCAATCTTCCTTTTACTTCAAATAATCTATCCATTTCCCCCTTAAAAGATGCCGTCAACTTTTCTGTTGCAAAACATTCCACATTGCAACAACCCTCTGCATAGACATTTCGCTCAAATATAAAATGATGACTTCTTTTCACTTGCATTCTGAACTGAGGAAAGTCTCTCTCCCTAATAAATAGCCTTCATGATTTCCAAGTCTCCATGATATCTCGTCTCTGCCTTTTCGACTCAGTTGGAATATACTGTTGCAGATTTTACACAATCTGTGTTGTTTATCTAAGTCAGAAAGCTTATATTCAACCCAGAGTTGAATATAAAACCCCACATCCTACCTACCTTTGGTGGCAGAATATACAACTGCCTCAGCTCTAACTGTTTGGGGCACCCTCCTGAAACACTTCTGTCTCTCTGCTTCTCTTATTTCCTTTAAAATAAATCATAACTTCAGCTGAGATTTTAGATTTCACCTTAACTTTCAACATGCTATTTGGCAGAATTTTAAAAAATAATTTCAATCTATCAAATGCCAGGAGACACTTTTCTATGTGAATGACCAAAGATGAATGCAATGTTGCTGTAATGATTGTGAGGTTAGCAACTTCCTGCTCTTAAAATTTTACTCTGTTACACAATAGGCTGGTCGCCCCAGCAGAAAGGTAAAATAACTACAGATAAATCATGGATGAATGGTGAAACATTTCTACTTGCACGTACCAGAAGATGGGGGAGATGGTGGCATAATGGTAATTCACTAGAGTAATTATCCGGATGCCCAGGGTAATGGTGCAATTTTAAAAAAAAAATATTTTTATTGAAGTATTTGCAACATTTTTATAACAATAACACATGCAATAATAATAACATAAACATCAACATGGTTAAAAAAATACATTACCCACCCAACCCCTTATATACATCCCTGAACCATATTGCACCAACCCGCCCCCATCCCCCTTTGAAATGCTGCTTCTGCCGACATTTTAATTTTCCCCGAGAAAGTCGACGAACGGCTGCCACCTCCGAGAGAACTCCAGCATTGACCCTCTCAAGGCAAACTTTATTTTCTCCAGCCTGAGAAACCCAGCCATGTCACTGACCATGTCTCCACACTCGGAGGCTTCGAGTCCCTCCACATTAAAAGGATCCGTCTCCGGGCTACCAGGGAGGCAAAGGCCAAAACATCAACCTCTTTCACTCCCTGAACTGTAATGGTGCAACTTAAATGCAATTAATACATCTGGAGGGCGGCACGGTGGCACACTGGTTAGCATTGGTGCCTCACAGTGCCAGGGACCTGGGTTCGATTCTGGCCTTGGGTCACTGTCTGTGTGGAGTTTTCAGTTTCTCCCCGTGTCTGCATGGGTTTCCTCCAGGTGCTCTGGTTTCCTCCCACAGTCCAAAGATGTGCAGGTTAAGTGGATTGACTATGCTAAAATTGCCCCATGGTGTCCAAAAGATTAGGTGGGGTTACGAGAATAGGGTAGGGTGTGGTCTGAGGTAGGGAGTTCTTTCAGAGGATGGTGCAGACTTGATGGGCCGAATGGTCTCCTTCTGCACTGTAGGGATTCTATTCTGTGACATAAGGCTAGTAATTCTGACCATGAAACTATCTCAATTGTTGTAAAACTCATCTGGTTCACTGCCACCCTTGCCTGGTCTGGCCTACATGTGACTCCAGGTCCACAGCAATGTGATTGATTATTGACGGTCATCTGAAAAGTTTAGCCCAAGGGCAATTAGGGCTGGACAACAATGGCAAGCTTTTCCAGTGATGTCCACATCCCATCAAAGAAAGGAGAGCAGCAGTTTCCAAAAATGTCAAATTGTGCAATTGTAAAGTCAAACAGGAAGCAACTTATTTGCTTCTGTACATTTGGTTTTCATGAGTATTTGAGATTTGGTCGCACAGCTATAATTATCTTATCTTAATTTGCATTCCGCATAAAGTTGAATGATTTTTTAAGTAAGTTCCTGTCGGCAAATCTATTTCTTTGGTGCCCCAATGCTGATCTTGGCATGATAACAGTGGATCAATTGAAGAAATGACACCTCTCAATGGAGCTTGTCTGCTTCTCGTTTTCCTGGAAGGACTACTTGCTTGATACCTTTTTTTAAAAATTGTCTTTTAATTTCTCTTCTTGTGACTATCTTGTGAGCTACCAATTCTGGTGAGTGTCGAGAGTGGGAAATTGTAATAATATCGACGCTTCACATTGTACCGCAATTTAAATAAAATAAATTTAGAGTACCCAATTCTTTTTTTCCAATTAAGGGGCAATTTAGCATGGTCAAATAACCTACCCATCAAATCTTTGGGTTGTGAGGGTGAGACCCATGCAGACACAGGAAGAACGTGCAAACTCCACACAAACAGTGACCCTGGGCCGGGATCGAACTCGGGTCAGCATCATAAGGCAGCAGTGCTAACCACTGCACCACCGTGCCGCCCCACATTATAATGCAATTAAAGATATTTCTCAAGTCATATGTCAATTACACTGTCACTAATGTCATAAAACTGAATATCCGAAAATCTTATCTAGGCCCAGGAGTCAAATACTTTGTTTGGGGAGGGCTGAAAAATGTCATGTTGCTGTAGAATGTAAAGGGCAGGAAAATGTTTGATCATCATTGTCCTTTCTGTTCAGGGAAAGAAGGTCCAAGGTTGCAAAATGGCAGCAGGGTCTGCAGGAGGGAAATTCCCTCCCCCACCCCACCATACTCCCTGACACACCACGATAATCAGCTCAATCTCCCTTAGTAGCCACAATTTCCAAATAACTTCTTATTTTATGACTAATTCACTTTGTGAAAGCTTTTGTGACTTCATAGGCTTTTGCCTATATGCTTCAGGCATTTGCTATAGCCAATAGCAACAACTTACGTTCACACAGCATCTTTGACATAGCCAACATTTCCCAATATACTTCACAGGAGGGTTAGGAAACAAAATCAGACATATCCAGTGAGAACAGCACATTTCCACTTTCTTCGTCAATGCTGTCCATCAAATCATACCAAGAAAATGTGGTGAGCACAATTGCATTAAGTTTTGGTTGCAGCTGTTCAGTTTAAACATCTTTGTCCCATTTATACTGGTTTGGCTATAGTTCAAAGTCCCCCAAAAATTATTTACGTTGTTCCTTTGTTTCAAAGCATGATCTGAAAATTTGGTTGAAGTAAATTGTCATCCACCAAATTGTGGTCTGAGTGAATTGTACCTCGCTTATTGGACTTGCTACTGGTTTGGCTTCTGCAGCAGTTTGACAGGTACATTAGCACAGCCTCTCCTTTTCCTCTGTGTATTGATGATGCTTCATCTTTTTGTCTCATTGAAACGTTCCTTTGTGGCCTTTTGCAGATATGCAAATGTGGTTCTTGGAAATAACAAGATTCTCACCTTGGAACCTGGGACTTTTACCTGCCAGTCTAATTGGATTTGTTGATTAATGTTCCTCAGTTTCAACTGGTTCCCAGGCATCTCTAATGTTTGACATTATGTCATAATGTTATGTGGAAGTCAAATTGCTTTTGAAGATGGTTTTGCGTAGACAACTCCACACAAGCAATGAAGAACCAGAGCATGCCGGAAGTTATAGATTTATCCAATAGAACTTGGAATGCAGTGAGTCCTGCTACATCAGCCACAGTTTAGAGACTGTGGGCGGGATTCTAGTGAGGGGAACAATGTCCCAGGTGAAGCTGAAGCAGTCGATGAAGGGATTCCAAGCAGTTTGAGTGTTCAATCTGTTTCTTTTTCAATGCTTGATAACCTTGACATCTGCTCGGAGGTAACTGATGCGGAAATTGCTTTCTTTCCAAAAGATTTAGAAACAGAGGATGTAAGTGAAGATGTGCCAGAACCATAAATTCCCAAAGTTAAAGCAATAAATTCTTCGTTACTTCAGCAGTGACCGCGTGAATTGTCTGATGAACTTTATGCACTGGAAAGGAATGTCTGAAGGTTGATGACGTTTGATATCCATCAAAGGAAATCACCAAATTCTTCAGAGCATAAATGTTCTCATGAAATTTAAGCATTTTTCTTTTTTTTCTAAGGTGCTATGCTGGAATTTTTAAAATGCCATATAAAGTTTAGGCAACAAATATTGTTGTGCCTTGCTTTGTGTTGCATTGTGTTATAAAGAAACTCCTGTTTTATTGTGAGCTATGAGGTTGTTTTGAGACGTTGCAAGCAACGAGTTCGTATGTACATCAAGTGAATGTTTTGATCACTGGCTGTTAGTTTTGGGCTATCATTCGGATACAACAATAGAAGTTGTTTTTTTGGTCTGCAAGATCTGACATTATGGACAGGATTTTCATCCTCAAGACGGATAGTGGGAACCAGGAAAATTCTTGGTTTGGCCGTCTCACCTTGGGAGAAAGTGCTTGCAAGGACGGGATTTTCATTGAGGGGGTGCGGGTGGGGGCTGAAGTTGGGCCATCCAACCCAGGAAGAGTTTGGTGTAAATGTGCGCTGTTTAAAAGGCCCCACTCATTGCTCAGGGACTTCATCATAATTATGGTAAACCGAAAGTCCCTCCAGTCCTCACCCCCGCACACTCCCTATACTCCCAATGCCAAGGCTATGCCCTACTATACAGCCCCTATGGCCTTCCCATGCACCCCCATGCTATTTCCATGCACATTAACTCACCATACACTGTATAGAAGTGACTATAGCATGTGCAAAAAAAAAGGTTTTTCAAAATAAACAGTCCATCTGATAACCTTCTACTTTCTTCAAAACTCCTTTTACTACAGCTAAAAGTATCAATCATCTGGATCATTTAAAGTACCATCCTGTGTAAATAAACAATGTGAAATTGATAACATTGATCAAAATGGCAGAGCTGTCAACCAAGCAATGTTTTTTCCATGGCACAGCAGTGGGGATTCTCCCACCCCCGCCGGGTCGGAGAATCCCCTGGGGGCGGCGCGAATCCCACCCCACCGCCCTGGCGCCAGCTGCCATATTCTCCGGCGCCATTTTTCAGTGAGGTTCACGCAACCCCGGTCGGGGGCCATTGGCAGCGGCCCCCCTGGCAATTCTCCGGGCCCCGATGAGCGAGCAGCCGTCCGTTTCTGGCCAGTCCCGCCGGCGTGGATTAGACATGGTCCCACACGGCGGAACCTGGCAGTTAAGTCGGCTGGGGCGGTCCTCGGGGAGATCCGACCCTGGGGGGTGCCCCCACGGTGGCCTGGCCCGCGATCATGGCCCACTGATCAGCGGGCGGGCCTATGCCGTGGGGGCACTTGCGCAGTCCCTTCGCCACCGGCTGGCGCGGCGCCAACCCCTCCGGCGTCCACCTAGCCCCCGGAAGTGCAGAGAATTCCGCACTTTCGGGGGTTGTTGATGCTGGAGTGGTTCGCGCCGGTTTTCCCGCCGGCATAGGGTCTTAGTCCCCGGAAAGGAGAATCCCGCCCCTGTATTTCAACAGACTAGTTGATTTCTGGGCTCTCAGCCAAACCTCAATATGTTTTTTTTATTCGGCCATGGATGTCGCTGGCTGGGCCAGCATTTATTGCCCATCCCTAAGGGTATTTAAAAGTCAACCACGTTGCTGTGGATCTGAAGTTACATGTGGGCCAGAACAGGGAAGGACAACAGATTTCCTTCCCTAAAGGACATTAGTGACCCAGATGGGTTTTTACGACAATTGACAATGGGTTCATCCTCATTATGTATTCTAGGCTAAAAGCTCAGACATCCTTTAGAGTACTAAATTGGGTCCTAGCTGCCATATTAAAGGACTCTAGAGTCATGGTGAAAATCCAGACCTAGGCCTGCTTTCCCAATAATCATTAGTTATTCAGACACAGGACCTAAGTGGTAAGTCCTTCATCATAGATTATCATAGAATTTACAGTGCAGAAGGAGGCCATTCAGCCCATCGAGTCTGCCCGGCTCTTGGTAAGAGCACCCTACCCAAGGTCAACACCTCCACCCTATCCCCATAACCCAGTAACCCCACCCAACACTCAGGGCAATTTTGGACACTAAGGGCATTTATCATGGCCAATCCACCTAACCTGCACATCTTTGGACTGTGGGAGGAAACCGGAGCTCTTCTTTCTCTGGATGACAGCTGATATTATCCTTTTAGTCAGTCCCATTTTATATCTGTATCTGTTGGTGTTGGATATAGGACCAAGACTTCCACAAACCTGCAAAGGTGATTTAGCTTGCGGAAGCCCCCCCCTCCCCTCCCCCAAGGCTCAGACACCCTTAAACAAGTCTTGTCGTGCTCCTCAGAAGATCATGATAACACTGGACAGCCATACACCATTGGCACCCCTGCTCCTCAGTATGGCACCGGGATAGGTTAACAAACAGCTCAGAGGAGCACGAAGGGATAGGCACAGGCAGTGAAAAGAAGTATTGGTTGTCAATATATATGCGAACAGAAAAACCAGCACAAAATACCAGTCTTCCAAGATGTTGCTGCCCTTTGGCCTCTGTATTTGAGAGCTAGTTTGCAAGTTAGTTTGCAATGAGACACTCAGTTCCTTCTGTGTCTCCTTCATCAACCATTGCCTCCTGAAGCAGACGTCTTCTGATACATTTTCAGGAAATTTGTGTGGTGTGTGGGGTCTGGTGGAAGATTATCTCTAAGTTGGTCTACTTTTCTTCTTGCATAACTTTTGTAAGGCCGTGAAGGAGTCCACACCGAGTAATTCAATGAAATTTAGTTTATTGACTCTAACTATTCTATACATCACACGGTAGATCCGAACTGGTTCTGCCTTTCTGGTGCCTAACTGGTCGGCTTTATATACCAAGGAACTATACATTGTTTAGAGGCCCCCCCCCCACCCCCATTTAAAGGGGGAGCTGGTATTTTACAAGGTTCACGGGAAAGTTAATTTTTCCCACCCTGTAATATACTTGTGGGTTGTAACATCCCTTCTTCCGCTCAGGTCCAAAGAATCCTCCGACATCTGTGGGGAAGGAGGGCGCCGGACTGTCTTTGCGCCTGGTTGGACATTGCACACCCGAGGTCCCGGATCTGGCAGATGAACCTGGAAGACGAACGCCACTTCCGTTTCGAATCATAGAATCCTTCAGTGCAGAAGGAGGCAATTTGGCACATCGAGTCTGCACTGACCCTTCGAATGAGCACTCCAACCATGCCCACTCGCCCTTCCCTCGCAACCCCATAATCTAACCTGCACATCCCTGGACATTAAGGACAATTTATCATGGCCAATCCACCTACCCCGTACATCTTTGGACTGTGGGAGGAAACTGGAGCACCCGGAGGAAACCCACGTGGACGCTGGGAGAACGTACAAACTCCACGCAGACAGTGACCCAAGACCAGAATTGAACCCAGGTCCCTGACACTGTGAGGCAGCATGCTAACCACTGTACCACCGTGCCGCCCCAAATTTCGCGGCGGTTGCTCCGCTAGTGGCTGCCGAACTATCGACTCCTCATCGGAGATTTCCAAATCTTGAGTTTCCATTTCTGAAACAGTGTCCACTACCTCAGTCATCTTGGTGTCTTGACCCCTTGTGGTCCTGTTACGGGCTCCTTCAGCATCAGAGGCATGTTCACGGGGAAGCTTTCGAAGATGTGGCGGCCTGGAACAAATGTAATCAAGGTGCTTTCACATGATCCGACCTTGGACTTGTACTTGTTAGGAAACTGGCCCTGTCTGGCTGGGCACTGTCTGCAAATTTTCAAATATACACTGAATCACCTGGTACAAAGTGTTGAGCTGGTCGATGCCGAAAGGGTCAATGTTCTCTGTCGATTGTTCTTTTGTCTACTATGTACGTACCGTGGACACTCTCTTGGCCACAGAAAAATACTTTTCACTGTACTTCGGTACCTGTGACAATAAATATCAATCAATCGATCAATCAGTCAATCAACACCCTTGCAGCTCCTGGTTGTGAGGCACTTTCGCACCTATGTCTGGGAAACTTATACGGGTTTGAAGCCTACACCCCATCAGCACTGCAGCCGAGGCCACCCTGATCACGGAGTGCGGAGTGGTCTTGCAGAAATGACCTGGCCTACTGTCCATCAAACCTAAGGACTGCTTCTTGAAGCTTCTTTTGAACGTCAGTACCACCCCCTCTGCTAAACCATTAGAAACCGGGTGGTATGGGGCAGTACGAATATACCGTCCCCATTCGCTTTCAAAGGCCCCGGGAACTCCTTACACGTGAATGGGGTCCCGTGGTCTGTAATAAGCACTTTGTGTATGCAAAACGACAATTACAACTTTTCGATGGTTGTTCGGAAAGTGGTTGATGTCATCTTGTGGACCTCCAGCCATTTTGAATAGGTATCAATTAAGAGGAGGAACGTTTAACCCTGAAATATCCTGTCAAAGTCAGCATTCAATCGTGCCCATGGCCGTCCTGGCCATTCCCAAGGCAGCCAATGGGAGTTTCTGGTGCTCTTGACAGATGGAGATTTGTTGGGCCACCTTCTCAATATCCGCATCCATGTCTGGCTACTAGATGTATCTGCGTGCCAACATCTCCATTTTGGACACCTCTGGATGTCAATTGTGGAGGTTCTTCAATATCAACTCCTGGCCTTTGTCAGGAATGACAACACATGTACTCCATAGCAGTATACCATCCCCCACAATAAATTCAGGCAGTTTGGACGAAAAAGCCCGTAACTCGCCTGGTAGCTGTCGATGCTGACCCCCACATGACACAATGTATCGAACCTTTGCAAGAACCGGGTCTGCCTGAGGCCATTCATGGACCTGAGATGCTGTGACAGGCAAAGAATTGTTTGTCCTGGGAGGTGATCTGGGGCTAGTTGACAAAGGTAACGACTCAGTGTGTCGGCTTTCACCACCTGGGTTCCCGGCCAATGCTTGAAAGAATATTCGTAGGTGGCCCACAGCAGGGCCCAGCTTCGGACACCCATGGAGGCAATGGGCGGGATAGTAGTGTGTCAGTAACCCGTAAGACTATAACTGTTTTTGGACCTGCAGAAAAGCCATTTCCTGCGGTTTCCTCCATGCTCATTCTTGATTCTTCTTCAAAAGGAAGTATAAAGGGGCCAATATGGTCCGAACGTTCGGAATGAACTTGCCGTAATGGTTAACAAGTCCTAAATAGTAACAAAGCTTTGAAGCGTCTGTCGGGGTGGGGGCCTGCTACCTCTTATCCTAAGCATATGACCTCTTGATATAGAATGCCCCACAAAAGGAAGCATCAGCTCCACGACTACTTTATCCAGACCTTTTAACATCTTGTATACCTCAATTAGATCTCCCCTCATTCTTCTAAACTCTCGAGAATATAGGCCTAAACTGTCCAATCTCTCCTCATACGACAAAACCCTCATCTCTGGAATCAACCTAGTGAACCTCCTCTGAACTGCCTCCAATGCCATTACATCTGAGGAAGGAGCAGCGCTCCGAAAGCTAGTGACATCGAAACAAACCTGTTGGACTTTAACCTGGTGTTATAAAACTTCTTACTATCTTTTCTCAAATAAGACAACCAAAACTGTGCACAATACTCCAGGTGCGGTCTCACCAATGCCTTGAACAGTTGCAACAACACTTCCTTGCATTTATACTCAATTCCTTTTGCTATAAATGCCAACATTCCATTTGCTTTCCTTATTACCTGCTGCACCTGCATGCTTGTTTTTTGTGACTCATGCACGAGGACACACAGAACCCTCTGCACGGAACATCCCGAAGTCTCTCCCCATTTAGATAATAAAACGCATTTCCATTTTTTTCGACCAAAATGGATGACCACACACTTATCCACGTTAAACTCCATCTGCCACATTTTGGCCCACTCTCCTAACTTATTTTATATAACAAAGAACAAAGAACAAAGAAATGTACAGCACAGGAACAGGCCCTTCGGCCCTCCAAGCCCGTGCCGACCATGCTGCCCGACTAAATTACAATCTTCTACACTTCCTGGGTCCGTATCCTTCTATTCCCATCCTATTCATGTATTTGTCAAGATGCCCCTTAAATGTCACTATCGTCCCTGCTTCCACCACCTCCTCCGGTAGCGAGTTCCAGGCACCCACTACCCTCTGCGTAAAAAACTTGCCTCGTACATCTACTCTAAACCTTGCCCCTCTCACCTTAAACCTATGCCCCCTAGTAATTGACCCCTCTACCCTGGGGAAAAGCCTCTGACTATCCACTCTGTCTGTGCCCCTCATAATTTTGTAGACCTCTATCAGGTCTCCCCTCAACCTCCTTCGTTCCAGTGAGAACAAACCGAGTTTATTCAACCGCTCCTCATAGCTAATGCCCTCCATACCAGGCAACATTCTGGTAAATCTCTTCTGCACCCTCTCTAAAGCCTCCACATCCTTCTGGTAGTGTGGCGACCAGAATTGAACACTATACTCCAAGTGTGGCCTAACTAAGGTTCTATACAGCTGCAACATGACTTGCCAATTCTTCTCCTCAATGCCCCGGCCAATGAAGGCAAGCATGCTGTATGCCTTCTTGACTACCTTCTCCACCTGTGTTGCCCCTTTCAATAACCTGTGGACCTGTACTCCTAGATCTCTTTGACTTTCAATACTCTTGAGGGTTCTACCATTCACTGTATATTCCCTACCTGCATTAGACCTTCCAAAATGCATTACCTCACATTTGTCCGGATTAAACTCCATCTGCCATCTCTCCGCCCAAGTCTCCAAACAATCTAAATCCTGCTGTATCCTCCGACAGTCCTCATCGCTATCCTTTGTGTCGTCTGCAAACTTACTAATCAGACCAGTTACATTTTCCTCCAAATCATTTATATATACTACAAAGAGCAAAGGTCCCAGCACTGATCCCTGTGGAACACCACTGGTCACAGCCCTCCAATTAGAAAAGCATCCTTCCATTGCTACTCTCTGCCTTCTATGGCCTAGCCAGTTCTGTATCCACCTTGCCAGCTCACCCCTGATCCCGTGTGACTTCACCTTTTGTACTAGTCTACCATGAGGGACCTTGTCAAAGGCCTTACTGAAGTCCATATAGACAACATCCACTGCCCTACCTGCATCAATCATCTTAGTGACCTCCTCGAAAAACTCTATCAAGTTAGTGAGACACGACCTTCCCTTCACAAAACCGTGCTGCCTCTCACTAATACGTCCATTTGCTTCCAAATGGGAGTAGATCCTGTCTCGAAGAATTCTCTCCAGTAATTTCCCTACCACTGAAGTAAGGCTCACCGGCCTGTAATTCCCGGGATTATCCTTGCTACCCTTCTTAAACAGAGGAACAACATTGGCTATTCTCCAGTCCTCCGGGACATCCCCTGAAGACAGCGAGGATCCAAAGATTTCTGTCAAGGCCTCAGCAATTTCCTCTCCAGCCTCCTTCAGTATTCTGGGGTAGATCCCATCAGGCCCTGGGAACTTATCTACCTTAATATTTTTTAAGACACCCAACACCTCGCCTTTTTGGATCTCAATGTGACCCAGGCTATCTGCACACCCTTCTCCAGACTCAACATCTACCAATTTCTTCTCTTTGGTGAATACTGATGCAAAGTATTCATTTAGTACCTCGCCCATTTCCTCTGGCTCCACACATAGATTCCCTTGCCTATCCTTCAGTGGGCCAACCCTTTCCCTGGCTACCCTCTTGCTTTTTATGTACGTGTAAAAAGCCTTGGGATTTTCCTTAACCCTATTTGCCAATGACTTTTCGTGACCCCTTCTAGCCCTCCTGACTCCTTGCTTAAGTTCCTTCCTACTTTCCTTATATTCCACGCAGGCTTCGTCTGTTCCCAGCCTTTTAGCCCTGACAAATGCCTCCTTTTTCTTTTTGACGAGGCCTACAATATCTCTCGTCATCCAAGGTTCCCGAAAATTGCCGTATTTATCCTTCTTCCTCACAGGAACATGCCGGTCCTGAATTCCTTTCAACTGACACTTGAAAGCCTCCCACATGTCAGATGTTGATTTGCCCTCAAACATCCGCCCCCAATCTATGTTCTTCAGTTCCCACCTAATATTGTTATAATTAGCCTTCCCCCAATTTAGCACATTCATCCTAGGACCACTCTTATCCTTGTCCACCAGTACTTTAAAACTTACTGAATTGTGGTCACTGTTACCGAAATGCTGCCCTACTGAAACATCTACCACCTGGCCGGGCTCATTCCCCAATACCAGGTCCAGTACCGCCCCTTCCCTAGTTGGACTGTCTACATATTGTTTTAAGAAGCCCTCCTGGATGCTCCTTACAAACTCCGCCCCGTCTAAGCCCCTGGCACTAAGTGAGTCCCAGTCAATATTGGGGAAGTTGAAGTCTCCCATCACCACAACCCTGTTGTTTTTACTCTTTTCCAAAATCTGTCTACCTATCTGCTCCTCTATCTCCCGTTGGCTGTTGGGAGGCCTGTAGTAAACCCCCAACATTGTGACTGCGCCCTTCTTATTCCTGATCTCTACCCATATAGCCTCACTGCCCTCTGAGGTGTCCTCCCGAAGTACAGCTGTGATATTCTCCCGAACCAGTAGCGCAACTCCAACTCCCCTTTTACATCCCCCTCTATCCCGCCTGAAACATCTAAATCCTGGAACGTTTAGCTGCCAATCCTGCCCTTCCCTCAACCAGGTCTCTGTAATGGCAACAACATCATAGTTCCAAGTACTAATCCAAGCTCTAAGTTCATCTGCCTTACCCGTCATACTTCTTGCATTAAAACATATGCACTTCAGGCCACCAGACCCGCTGTGTTCAGCAACTTATCCCTGTCTGCTCTGCCTCAGAGCCACACTGTCCCTATTCCCTAGTTCTCCCTCAATGCTCTCACCTTCTGACCTATTGCTCCCATGCCCACCCCCCTGCCATACTAGTTTAAACCCTCCTGTGTGACACTAGCAAACCTCGCGGCCAGGATATTTATGCCTCTCCGGTTTAGATGCAACCCGTCCTTCTTATACAGGTCGCACCTGCCCCGGAAGAGCTCCCAGTGGTCCAGATAACGGAAACCCTCCCTCCTACACCAGCTGTTTAGCCACGTGTTTAGCTGCTCTATCTTCCTATTTCTAGCCTCACTGGCACGTGGCACAGGGAGTAATCCCGAGATTACAACCCTCGAGGTCCTGTCTTTTAACTTTCTGCCTAGCTCCCTGAACTCCTGCTGCAGGACCTCATGCCCCTTCCTGCCTATGTCGTTAGTACCAATATGTACAATGACCTCTGCCTGTTTGCCCTCCCACTTCAGGATGCCCTCTACCCGTTCGGAGACACCCTGGACCCTGGCACCAGGGAGGCAACATACCATCCTGGAGTCTCTTTCACGTCCACAGAAGCGCCTATCTGTGCCCCTGACTATAGAGTCCCCTATTACTATTACTCTTCTGCGCTTTGACCCTCCCTTCTGAACATCAGAGCCAGCCGTGGTGCCACTGCTCTGGCTGCTGCTGTTTTCCCCTGATAGGCTAGCCCCCCCGACAGTATCCAAAGGGGTATACCTGTTCGAGAGGGGGACAACCACAGGGGATTCCCGCACTGACTGCCTGCCCTTTCTGGTGGTCACCCATTTCTCTGCCTGCACCTTGGGTGTGACCACATTTACATAACTGCGATCTATGACGCTTTCCGCCACCTGCATGCTCCTAAGTGCATCCAATTGCTGCTCCAACCGAACCATGCGGTCTGTGAGGAGCTCCAGTTGGGTGCACTTTCTGCAGATGAAGCCATCCGGGACGCTGGAAGCCTCCCGGACCTGCCACATCTCACAGTCAGAGCACTGCACCCCTCTAACTGACATTGCGTCAATTAATTAAAATTTAAATTTAAATTATTATTTTTTAAAAAATATATTTTTTTAAATTTCAAAGTTACTGTTAACTATCTGTTTCCTAGCACTAGATTTCTAACAGAAATGCGAAAGCTAAATATAGTACTCTCCGATCTCTGGCTTAGATATCCCTCTAAATTATAATTAAGTAATTATGTTCAATTAGTTACCAAAGCTTAATTTTTTTAATTTAGTGTAGATTCCCAACCAGCCACTCAGGCCACAGCTTTTCTGTGATGTCACTTCAGTTTCCCCCCGACACACACAATTTGAAAAAGGTATAAAAGTAAAAATGAGTAAAAATCACTTACTTACCTTCTTACCTTCTGAGTGTCTTAGATGTTCTCAGGTTCTCTCCCTGACAGAGACTGCTCCTCCTCCTCCGAACGGCTCCCGAAACTAGCATATATAATAACCTTATATAAAGGGGTGGGACCCATGTAGACGCGGGGAGAATGTGCAACCTCCACACGGACAGAGACCTGGAGCTGGTTTCGAACCCGGGTCCTTGGTGCTGTGAAGAAGCAGTGCTAACCAATGGGCCACCGTGCAGCTCTAATGGCTCACTAATGTAGGTGGCCAACCTAGCCTTGGTATTGGTCAGGTCTGAGTCCTATATGCCCTGTCTAATGCGGTTGAACATCTTCTGTCCCATGACGGAAAATGCCACGCCGTGTCCAGTTCCATGTCCAGCTGAATGCCCGTTTACCTGCACCGTGATCCTTATGGGGACCACCAGGGGCACTGCCATGCAATTTAACTACTTGCAGTCATCTTGGTCAGGTTCTTTCAAGTGGAAAGTACGGGCAGTTGGCTGATGCCTACCTCTACCCGGGCGCCTGGATCTCTGGTTGGTCTGCGGTCTGCATTTTCACTTGGGTCCGTGATAACACGCCCCACAATGACCCGGCTCACCCTTATAGATTCCGGGGAATTTTCTCGAAGGGGCAACTCATCCTTTGCCCAATGGGCTAGGCCTTTACGACATTCAGTCCAGGGCAGGGTAGCCGACTGGGGTCGGGCCCTGTGCTGGGAGGGGACACGCCCCAAGAGTAAATAGGGTGGTAAATAGGACTTTAAACTAAAGATTGGGGGGGAAGAGAAAGGCAGGGAACCAAGAGGTGAAGTAATCAGTGGGAAGCGTAGCTGCTTAGGAATACAAAAAAGCACGAAAAGACAGAACTCAGGAGAGGTTACAATAGTCCCCATCCCACATAATATGACACAGTGTATGGAAAGGCTCAGTAAACCAAGGTTCACCACACTAAGAAAACAAAAAGGGACGGTCAATAGAAAATTAAAGGTGCTATATTTAAATACGCGCAGTGTACGGAACAAGGTAGATGAGCTTGTGGCCCAGATTGTGACTGGCAGGTATGATGTGGTAGGCATCACAGAGACATGGTTGCAGGGGGTTCATAACTGGCATTTAAACATCCAGGGATTCACAACCTATCGAAAAGACAGAGAGGTGGGCAGAGGGGGCGGGGTTGCCTTGTTAATTAGGAATTAAATTAAATCAATAGCACTAAATGACATAGGGTCAGATGATGTGGAGTCTGTGTGGGTAGAGTTGAGGAACCACAAAGGCAAAAAAACCATAATGGGAGTTATGTACAGGCCTCCTAACAGTGGTCAGGACCAGGGGCACAAGATGCACCACGAAATAGAAAGTGCATGTCAGAAAGGCAAGGTCACAGTGATCATGGGGGACTTTAATATGCAGGTGGACTGGGTAAATAATACTGCCAGTGGACCCAAGGAAAGGGAATTCATTGAATGTTTACAGGAGGGCTTTTTGGAACAGCCCACGAGGGAACAGGCCATTCTGGACTTAGTGTTATGTAATGAGCCAGACTTGATTAAAGATCTTAAAGTAAGGGAGCACTTAGGAGGCAGTGATCATAATATGGTCAAATTCAATCTCCAATTTGAAAGAAAGAAGGTAGAATCAGATGTAAAGGTGTTACAGTTAAATAAAGGTAACTACAGGGGCATGAGGGAGGAACTGACGAAAATCGACTGGGAGCTGACCCTAGTGGGAAAGACAGTAGAACAGCAATGGCAGGAGTTTCTGGGTGTAATTGAGGACACCGTACAGAGGTTCATCCCAAAGAAAAGAAAGGTTATCAGAGGGGGGATTAGGCAGCCATGGCTGACAAAGGAAGTTAGGGAATGCATCAAAGCAAAAGAGAAAGCCTATAATGTGGCAAAGAGTAGTGGGAAGTCAGAAGATTGGGAAGGCTACAAAAACAAACAGAGGATAACAAAGAGAGAGATAAGGAAAGAGAGGATCAAATTTGAAGGTAGGCTAGCCAGTAACATTAGGAATGATAGTCAAAGTTTCTTTAAATACATTAAAAACAAACGGGAGGCAAAAGTTGACATTGGGCCGCTCCAAAATGACGCTGGTAATTTTGTGATGGGAGACATGGAAATAGCCGAGGAACTGAATAAGTACTTTGCGTCAGTCTTCACAGTAGAAGACATGAGTAATATCCCAACAATTCCAGAGAGTCAGGGGACAGAGTTGAAAATGATAGCCATCATAAAGGAGAAAGTGCTAGAGAAACTAAGAGGTCTAAAAATTGACAAATCTCCAGGCCCAGATGGGCTACATCCTAGAGTTCAAAAGGAGATAGCTGAAGAAATAGTGGAGGCGTTGGTGATGATGTTTCAACAGTCACTGGAGTCAGGGAAAGTACCAGAGGATTGGAAAATCGCTGTTGTAACCCCACTATTCAAGAAGGGAACAAGGAAAAAGATGGAAAATTATAGGCCAGTTAGCCTGACCTCGGTTGTTGGCAAGATTCTAGAATCCATTGTTAAGGATGAGACTTCTAAATTCTTGGAAGTGCAGGGTCAGATTAGGACAAGTCAGCATGGATTTAGTAAGGGGAGGTCGTGCCTGACAAACCTGTTAGAGTTCTTTGAAGAGATAACAAATAGGTTAGACCAAGGAGAGCCAATGGATGTTATCTATCTTGACTTCCAAAAGGCCTTTGATAAGGTGCCTCACGGGAGACTGCTGAGTAAAATAAGGGCCCATGGTATTCGAGGCAAGGTACTAACATGGATTGATGATTGGCTGTCAGGCAGAAGGCAGAGAGTTGGGATAAAAGGTTCTTTTTCGGAATGGCAACCGGTGACGAGTGGTGTCCCGCAGGGTTCAGTGTTGGGGCCACAGCTGTTCTCTTTATATATTAACGATCTAGATGACGGGACTGGGGGCATTCTGGCTAAGTATGCCGATGATACAAAGATAGGTGGAGGGGCAGGTAGTATGGAGGAGATGGGGAGGCTGCAGAAAGATTTAGACAGTTTAGGAGAGTGGTCCAAGAAATGGCTGATGAAATTCAACGTGGGCAAGTGCGAGGTCTTGCACTTTGGAAAAAAGAATAGAGGCATGGACTATTTTCTAAACGGTGACAAAATTCATAATGCTGAAGTGCAAAGGGACTTGGGAGTCCTAGTCCAGGATTCTCTAAAGGTAAACTTGCAGGTTGAGTCCGTAATTAAGAAAGCAAATGCAATGTTGTTATTCATCTCAAGAGGCTTGGAATATAAAAGCAGGGATGTACTTCTGAAGCTTTATAAAGCATTAGTTAGGCCCCATTTAGAATACTGTGAGCAATTTTGGGCCCCACACCTCAGGAAGGACATACTGGCACTGGAGCGGGTCCAGCGGAGATTCACACGGATGATCCCAGGAATGGTAGGCCTAACATACGATGAACGTCTGAGGATCCTGGGATTATATTCATTGGAGTTTAGGAGGTTGAGGGGAGATCTAATAGAAACTTACAAGATAATGAATGGCTTAGATAGGGTGGATGTAGGGAAGTTGTTTCCATTAGCAGGGGAGACTAGGACGCGGGGGCACAGCCTTAGAATAAAAGGGAGTCACTTTAGAACAGAGATGAGGAGACATTTCTTCAGCCAGAGAGTGGTGGGTCTGTGGAATTCATTGCCACAGAGGGCGGTGGAGGCCGGGACGTTGAGTGTCTTTAAGACAGAAGTTGATAAATTCTTGATTTCTCGAGGAATTAAGGGCTATGGAGAGAGAGCGGGTAAATGGAGTTGAAATCAGCCATGATTGAATGGCGGAGTGGACTCGATGGGCCGAATGGCCTTACTTCCGCTCCTATGTCTTATGGTCTTATGGTCTAAGGCGTTTACTTCCATGCCTTGAATCTCCTCCACACCTTGCTCTGCGCATTTCTGGGACACCAACATTTGTATGGCTGGCTATTGATTCAGCGAAAGTTCAACCAATAGCTTTTTTTGGGTGGCGGGATTGTTAACGCTGCATCCTAAACGGTCTCGCAGCACTTCCTGCAGGGCAGTGCCGCATTTGCAAAACTTTGCAACCTTTTGCAACAAATGTGAGGTAATGCATTTTGGAAGGTCTAATGCAGGGAGGGAATATACAGTGAATGGTAGAACCCTCAAGAGTATTGAAAGTCAGAGAGATCTAGGTGTACAGGTCCACAGGTCACTGAAAGGGGCAACACAGGTGGAGAAGGTAGTCAAGAAGGCATACGGCATGCTTGCCTTCATTGGCCGGGGCATTGAGGAGAAGAATTAGCAAGTCATGTTGCAGCTGTATAGAACCTTAGTTAGACCACACTTGGAGTATAGTGTTCAATTCTGGTCGCCACGCTACCAGAGGGATTTGGAGGCTTTAGAGAGGGAGCAGAAGAGATTCACCAGAATGTTGCCTGGTATGGAGGGCATTAGCTATGAGGAGCGGTTGAATAAACTCGGTTTGTTCTCACTGGAACGACGGAGGTTGAGGGGCGACCTGTTAGAGGTCTACAAAATTATGAGGGGCATAGACAGAGTGGATAGTCAGAGGCTTTTCCCTGGGGTAGAGGGGTCAATTACTAGGGGGCATAGGTTTAAGGTGAGAGGGGCAAGGTTTAGAGTAGATGTACGAGGCAAGTTTTTTACACAGAGGGTAGTGGGTGCCTGGAACTCGCTACTGGAGGAGGTGGTGGAAGCAGGGACGATAGTGACATTTAAGGCGCATCTTGCCAAATACATGAATAGGATGGGAATAGAGGGATATGGACCCAGGAAGTGTAGAAGATTGTAGTTTAGTCGGGCAGCATGGTCGGCACGGGCTTGGAGGGCCAAAGGGCCTGTTCCTCTGCTTTACTTTTCTTTGTTCTTTGTTCTTTGTTCTTTGCTCTCATGACAAATACTCGGTGATGGACACACCTGCGGTTGGTCTGCGGTATTAACACGATACCGCTGTACCATATGGATGTAATTGGGTTAAAGTGCTGCCCCACTAGAGTGACTAGTTGGTCAAAGGTTTGCATGTCGGGTGCCGCTGGGTAGTTAAGGCTCCATATCACTCCAAACGTATGCGAATCTCAGCAGTCAACAAGATGACTGTCAACAAGATGGCGGTCATTCTCTGTGATATGGTTCGCCCTGAAAAAGTAGCATATTCGCTCTGCATGCTGATTCCAATCTTCCAGGCTGATGTCAAAGACATCTAACCATCCGATCACAGGCAGAATGAAAAGAAAAAATCATACCTGTATCCAAGAGGAATCGGGAAGAGGCCTATCCGATGGTGTAGCAGCATTGGTAGCTATCCAGTTTAACCTTCACTGCCTGTTTTATAAGACCATGAAAAAATCCACACTGAGTAGTTCAATGAAACTTAGTTTATTTATAATAACTTTTATATACATCACGCGGTACATCCCAACTGTGTCTGCCTTGCCCGTGCTAACTGGCCAGCTTTATATACCATACAACTAAACATTGTTTAGAGATCCCCCACCTCCTTAATGGGGGAGCACATATTCTGCAAGGCTCACGGATTGTTAATTTTTCCCACCCCTAAAATACTTCCGGGTCATAAAATTAACCTTACCCTATTAGTCTCATTCATTTCTTCTTCCTTTTATTCCTCTTTTTCCTGAGACGTACTGGGGAATACCAGTGAACCCCATTGTAAGGGTTTCATGACAAAATGGCGTTGCAAAGAAAAGGACACACCTGCCTGACGCAATATAGTTTAACAACATAGCTGGGAAAATATTTTTCTAATCACTTCTGGTCAAAGCTGATGATTCAGATAAAGCCTGTTATCCAACCAGTTTGTGGTTTGACAAGGTACAAAGATGACTGACTTTTCTATTGGCTTAAAGAAGGAAGGAAAAAAAGAAAAAGATTTGCATATATATCGTATTTTTCACAACTTCAAGATGTTTTGTTGGGAACCTTTGGACAGTTGTCATAGATGTTAAAATAGGGAATTAGACTTGCGCACGCAATGCAGGCACAAACAGCAAGATGATAATGAGAAATCTGTTTTAGTGATGTTGGCTGAGGGGAAAAGTATACATCGGTACATCCAAAGTAACTCCTCTGATGTTCTTCAAAATTGTGCCATAAGATCTTTTACATGCACCTGACAGATCAGGCAGGGCCTCAATTTAATATCTCACCTGAAAGGCAATGGATGGGGTGGGGGGATATTTTCTGTGGGCGCAAATCCATCCATGGTCGCTAACTCTTGCAAGAGGGACATAGGGGGATTTGCACTGGGGAGATCACCCCCCCCCCCCTTCCCCCCCATCGCCCCCCACCGGTGACATAATCAGTCATGTGCCGTTTAGGAATATTTAACTGCATGGTAGTGGGTGGTAATCCGGTTCACACCCCCGCTGGACATGAATCTGATTACGTTGCCGACAGCGGGGTGGGGGGAGGGGAGTGACGTTATGGCCCTCTTGCTGGTTGGAAATACTAGTGCTCTCCAGCTGTCAAGATGACCATGCGGGGCAGCGGAGGACATTGTAGTGTGGTCAGCGACATGGCAGGGCAGTGCACCCTGGCAGTGCCAACCTTGTACAATGTCTCAATGTAGCAATCTAGTGTCAGCGTAGACCTTTGTGCTCATGTCTCTGGATTGGGACCTGAACCTACAACCTCACCTCTCAGAGTTGAGAGTATCATAAAAACTGAGCCAGAGTTAAAGGACTCTAAAATCAGGATGTGAAGAGGTTCCGTACCTTAAAATGCCCACTGGGAAATGCTAGAATTGGCAGGGTCCTGGCAAAACTGAACTTTTTTGAACTAGCTATAAGGGTCACCTGCTGGAGTAATGGCAGGCACTTGACAGAGCACTGAGGAAATGCCAGAAATGCACCTTTTCTCTTTTTTTTCATCAACGTTTTGATATTTTTCCACAGTTTTGCTTCTGCATTTCTCCTTTCGGGTATTTAATACGAAATACGTGTATTTTTAAATAAAATTCCAAATAAGGGGCAATTTAGCATTGCCAATCCACCCACCCTCCACATCTTTGGGTTGTGGGGTGAGACCCATGCACACATGAGGAGAATGTGCAGACTCCAGAAATAAGTACGTTATGCAAGAACTCATAGACCTGTGCTGGGAATTAATACTTCCCTACACAATAGTCAAGAAATTCTGTGTAAAATGAAAGTGGAAATTTTTAAAAAAGCAAAAAAAAACCAAGCACAAAATTCAGTACAGAAAATTACAAAAGGAAACAGACGGCAATGGCAAGAAAAAAATGTGTTAAAAGGGGCAAACCTGAGAAAAAGCAGCAGAAAATAACCTGGAATAATGAACAAGACCTCCTCCCAATCTTATTATACAGTCAAATCAACACTGATCCGCTTTTTAACGATAATTGTTGTTTTGACACTCAACACATTTAAATTTCCTGGAATAGTTCAGTTCAGAGCAGCTGTTAGCCCTTAACTCCATTTTTCACATCTCAAGCCCTGCTCTCCAGTACATTCAGGACTCCCATATGCTGAGTGACTGTTAACCTCAGAGCTATTTCCGTTAGTTAATAAAATTGATTGAATATTAACTTGCCGTGTATTGTTTCATATCAGGCTTTTGCCTCACAAGGTTGTAGCCTTCATCCCACACATTGATTGGCCTTCAAAATAACTTAATTGTGTGAATAATAATAAAATGCGTATTGTTTTAAATCAGACAATCTCGGAAATAAGGCCACAGAGTCTATTGTCCTCTCCTTTTATACTCTTGTAACAGAAAATTCTGTTTCCATTTTTCTTGTATTATTCAGTTTGATCTGTTTGACAATCTCCCAGTAACAATTGCAACCTGTGAGCCTCATTAGAAACAATTTTTTTCAGGTTTTATCATCTTCATTCAACACATGAAAATCATTAAGGTGGGATGTTGTCAAACAAAATCTGTAGGTATGACAGCATTCAAGCTTTTCCCCAAACTCTGCATTTACTTATTTATAGGGCTGGATTCTCCGATTTTGCGGCTATGTCCGGAGCATGGGCGGGATTCTCCCCTACCCGGCGGGGCGGGGGTTCCCGACGGGACGGAGTGGCGTGAACCACTCCGGCGTCGGGCCGCCCCAAAGGTGCAGAATCCTCCGCGCCTTCAGGGGCTAGGCCCGCCCCGGAGTGGTTGGCGCCGCGGCGGCCGGCGGGAAAGGCCTTTGGCGCCTTGCCAGCTGGGGCCGAAGGGACTCCGCCGGCCGGCGGACGTCCGCGCATGCGCGGGAGCGTCAGCGGCTGCTGTCGCCATCCCCGCGCATGCGCAGGGGGGTCTCCTGCGCGTCGGCCATGGTGGAGGCTGATGGCCGACACAGAGGGGAAAGAGTGCCCCCACGGCACAGGCCCGCCTGCGGATCAGTGGGCCCCGATCGTGGGCCAGGCACCCACCCGGGGCCAGATCACCCCGCGCCTCCCCCCAGGACCCCGGAGCCCGCCTGCGCCGCCTGGTCCCACCGGTAAATACCTGGTTTAATTCACACCGGCGGGACCGGCATAACAGCAGCGGGACTTCGGCCCATCGCGGGCTGGAGAATCGCCTGGGGGGCCTGTCGACCGGCGCGGCGCGATTCCCGCCCCTGCCGAATATCCGGTGCCGGAGAATCTGGCTGCCGGCGGGGACGGGATTCACGGCAGCCCCCTGCGATTCTCCAACCCAGCGGAGGGTCGGAGAATCCCGCCCCATGTGTCTAGTCTTATGACCAAAACGTCAGCGACAGCCCTACACTGATGCGCCGCCCGGTGGGGGCTAGCAGCCGTGCCACGTAAAACCCCTGGCTTCACCTGCAGGTACAAATGGGGAATTGCCGCATCTGTTGCCACGCATGCGCACGACGGCGACCTGCGGCGGCCATCTGTACAAGATGGCGCGTGTGGACCCGGCCTGTCAGATAGTGCCCCCCTGTAACCTCCTCACCACCCCCGGACCACACCCCAGCAGTGTTGCCAGCTCCTGCCAAAGCCCCCTGGCCAGCACAACTGCTCCCGCTCCCCGACACAGTCCGCAGCCGCCACGCAACGTCCCCGAAAACTGTGAGCACAAGCGACCGACACCGTTGGGAAGTCGGCCCATCGGGTGCGGAGCATCAGGGAGGGCCACTGGTGACGTCCTGGTGCGGAGCATTTGAAAGACAGCAACGCCACCGAATTTTGGCGTAAAAATGGATTCTCCGGCCAATCGCCGAACAAGATTTTGCTGTCGGCAATCGGGGAATCCAGCCCATAGTCTATCTATTTCAATTATTCCTAACTTGTTGGTGTTTTATAATTATTGGATAGTCCATGAAATTTAGCACACATAGGTCTCTGGGGAATTCTCATTCCTGAAATTCTTGTCTCATTGGCAGCACGTTAGAAGAAGAACTTTAAGGATAAGATGCTTAATTTGAGCGAGGAACGGGTTTCGGCTGGGGGTCGGTCAGGGCTAGGGGTTAGCTCTTTGTGGTAGAAGGCGGCTATAATTTTCTTTCCATAAATTTAGAGTACCCAATTTATTTTTCTAATTAAGGGGCAATTTAGCATGGCCAATCCACCTACCCTGCACATCTTTGGACTGTGGGGGCGAAACCCACGCAAACACCGGGAGAATGTGCAAACTCCACACGGACACTGACCCAGAGCCGCGATCGAACCTGGGACCTCGGCGCCTTGAGGCTGCAGGGCTACCCATTGCCCCACCGTGCTGCCCTGGGGCCGGCTACAATTTAACTGCTGATCCCATTTACACCTGATTGTGATTGGCAGCCCACAAACACCAGCGGGCTTCCAGGGAAAGTGCGAGTGTAAATGCTGTTTTTCTCAGAAACATAGAATGAAATAGAGCAGAAGGAGTTAATTTGATCCATCATGCCTTTTTAAAAGTGCTGTCCAATTAATTCCACTTCCCTGCAAATTTTTCCCCTGTGCAAATTTTTAACCGATCTCTTGGAAATCCTCCCCGCCCCCAGCCCCCCCCCCCCCCCCCCCCCCCCTACCCCCACCCCCCATCCCCGATTGCTTTGGTTTAACATCTCATTTGAAGGGCGGCATCTCCAACAGTGCACTCCCCCACTATTGCACTGGAGTGCCAGCCTGGATTATGTGCTCAAGTCTCTGGAGTGGGACTCATATCTTTCTGACTCAGAGGCGAGAATGCTACCAACTGAGCTACAGCTGACACCCAACGGAGCTACAGCTGACAAAGCTCTTAAAGGAAGGTTGAATTCAGTTCTTGGAGTTTGCTCTGTCATATTGCTATAATACAGTGATTGTGTGAAATGAGTCAGAAGCCGGCCTCCATTCACCTGGAGAAGTTTTATGAGTTTCAGAGTAGCGGTTTTCACAGTCTAATAGATGCATAGAGGCCAACCTCAAAAGCACACTTGTCCTGGGATCCATTACCTGACTAGCACTATTCACTCTGTACTGACACTGACCAGGAGCATCCTATGCTCAAAAACAGTGAGCTGTAAGGATGGCCCTGTGTATGGCCGTGTGATAGTGGCAACAGGCTTGCTTCCTTAAGGCACACTCCAATGCCTGCACACTAGAGACATCTGCCCAGCAGCCGTTCACTGCAAGAAAATTGCTGCCAGAAGGCATAATATCTGGAGCAACTGGTGGAGGTATAAGCTGCAGTCTGCATTTGATGTTGGAAAAACATGAACTCAAACCTTTTTACTCAGCCAGCGGTTAAAACCAGGAATGCACTGCCTGAATGGGTGGTGGAGGCAGCTTAAATAGTGGCTTTCAAATGGAAATTGATAAGCATGGTTAAATGGGCAAAATGAGCCATTCTGCCTATTGCGCCTGCTCTATCATTCAATTCATGACTGATCTTCTACCTCAACACCAATTTCCTGCATTATCTCCATGTCCCTTCATGTTTTTACTATTTAGAAATCTATCCATCTCTATCTTGATCATTCTCAATATCTCCCCAACATTCTGTGGCAGAATCCCAAAGATTCGCCATCCTCTGAGTGAAGAAATTCCTCCTCATCTTAACGGGTGGCCTATCTTTATTCTCAGACTGTGTTCACTAATTCTAGTTCTAGTCCTCTGCCAGGGGAATAAACTTCCGGGCATCTGGTTGTCGAGCCCTGTAATAATGTTGCATGTTTCAGTGGTGTTGTGTTCTGTGATCCCACCATTGCAATGATGTACACAGAACATTTAGTTGTTTAACTATAAAGATGATTTATTAGCAAACACGTGGAAAGATAACTAACAGATTGCTCTACAGACAAAGTTACTAAATGAGTTTGGTGAACTCTTCTGGAGCTACTCTAAGTGTGACTGTCCTGTTGTACATCTTACTACCAACTAGCGGGTATCTCAAGTCACGTGACGGATGTCTGATGCCACCAGCTGGTTGGAGGTCGCATTACTAACTATATACAAAACTGTGCACCGACATATCACCACGAATCGGATCACCTCTCATTCTTCTGAATTCTAGAGAATACAGGCCCAGCCACCTTCATCTCTGGTGAACATTCATTATATGAATCATCTATGGCAAGTATATCTTTCCTTAAATAAGGAGACGAAAACCAGGCACAATACTCCCGGTGTGGTCTCACCAAGGCTCTGTACGATTGCAAGATATCTTTACTCCTGTACTCAAATCATCTTGCAATAAATATGTTACAATATGTATAACATAGCATTTGCCTTCCTAATTGCTTCCTGCACCTGCATTTTAGCTTTCAGTGACTTATTAACAAGGACACCCAGGACCCTGTGAATATCAACATTTGCAATTTGCTCACGATTTAAGAAATACGCCACATTTCTGTCTTTCCTTGGTGGATAACAATGCATTTTTGAAGAACTTCCCATCGGAATGGAAAAAAAATGCAGATGGGGAAAGACCATGTGAGCACGTGAGTGGAACCAGCTAAATTGCTTGCCGTGGGTTTGATAGCTGAAATTCTCCTTCTGTGCTCTAAGCATTCTATGATTTGTTTTGGAAAAGTGCAGGCTTCTGAGACCTTGATAAGCAGAGAAGTCTAGGTAAGACCAACCATCTGAAAACTTAAATAAGAGAACAAAAGTCTTCTATGATGCCTAATTTCCAAGAGCCTCCAATCTATCCTTTGCCATATTTTCTTTCTTGAATATCCTGGTTAATATTTATCCCTTAATTAACATCAAAAAACAGATCTGGTTATTGTCATATTGTTGTTTGTGTGGAAACTTGCTGTGTGCAAATTGGCTGCTGCATTTCCTACTTTACAATAGTGACAACACTTGAAAATATACTCCATTGGCTGCAAATGGCTTCTGGACATTCAATGGTTGTGAAAGGTGCTATGTAAATGAAAATCTTTCTATCTCTTACTTCTTTTCTCTTTGAAATACAGGAGTAGAAGGGTTCTCAATGGAAAATCCAAGTCAAAATAACACTTTATGCCGAGTTAAACCTAAACAAGATCAAACAGCTTAAATTAAAGATGACAAAAATAACACCCCCCTTAGCTGTCACAGACAAAATGGCCACCGATGTAGTATATGCCTCAGGGATTGCTGTTCATTGTGCCACATGTACAGTGACAATATTAATTCTTTGCATCAGAAAATAAGTTGGGATGATGGCCATTCCCACTTAGCCCTATTTAATTGTGATGAGGCAGTCTCCAAGTGGCTGCTAAGGACAATGGAATACTTTAAGAACAATTGGGCGCAACCTTTTACCAGTGGCTAACCTTACTGCCTCATTTTAGGTTAATGCCCAAAGCTGCAGGAAGTGCCTTTGACTTGGTAAAATATTGATGATTATGATGGGTGCGATCTACCCGAATAGGAACAGAGTCCCATAATGAGCATGTTTAGCTGGGTGTTTCCCACCGCTCGGAGTGCCGAGAAACCCCATGCTATCAAACATGACTCTGTTCTCATTCGCTTAGATTCGGGGCCTCAGCGGGTAACTCCCTGATGAAGCCGTACTTCGTCATGTTTTCAACACTGAGGAGCTGCTCGCGCCAGAACTCCTCAGTGCAGAAGGCGATTGGGAATAAGTGGCATCCCAAATCCTTAACTCACCTCAGGCCCCCCTGCACCTGTGCAGGGCACCCCCAGGCCCAATCCCTGTTTGGGGAAAATACCAGCTTGGCACTGCCAGCCTGGCACCCTGGTAATGCCCATGCCAGTTGTATGTGCCACCTGGGCACCTTGGCAGTACCGGTCGTGCAGTGCTAAGGTGCTTAAGTAGCACCAGCAGTGCCAGGGTACCACACTGCCCAGAGGGCAACCACCTGGGGGCCTCCAGCCTCTCGGAGACACCCACAAGTGCCGTTCTGTCTCGTCTCCTTTTGTGGGGACCAGCACTGAATGGCACTCACCCACTGCAAGGCAAATGGTTTTTTTCCCAATGCCTTGGCTAGATCGTGGGAGTGCATGTTAGAGTGAGAGTAGCTGTCTCACTCTAATATGCAGATTTGCTAAAACGTGATCTGCCCACAATGGGCGGGATTCACATTGTGACCTCTCATGAGATCACGTTAGAATCGCACATTTATTCAAACACAGAGCCCGCGGTGCCCATATCAACAGCTCACAAATGGCCTATGTACTGACTGCTGATGGCATGATTGCATATCGTCATATATATTATGATATAACATCGTTGAAGCAGTTCAGAGAAGGTTCACTCAAATGATTCCTGAGATGAGGGGTGTATTCTATGAAGAAATATTGGACAGTCTGAGCTTTTATCCGTTGAACATAGAACATAGAATTTACAGTGCAGAAGGAGGCCATTCGGCCCATCGAGTCTGCACCAGCCTTTGGAAAGAGCATCCCATTTAAGCCCACACCTCCTACCTATCCCTGTAACCCAGTAACCCCAACTAACCTTTTTGGCACTAAGGGCAATTTAGCATGGCCAATCCACCTAACCTGCACATCTTTGGACTGTGGGAGGAAACCGGAGCACCCAGAGGAAACCCAATTAAACACTGGGAGAACGTGCAGACTCCGCACAGACAGTGACCCAAGCCGGGAATCGAACCTGGGACTTTGGAGCTGTGAAGCAACTGTGCTAACCACTGTGCTACCATGCTGCCCATTGGAGCGTAGAAGGATGAGAGGGGATCTTATTGAAACATGTCAGATCCTGAGGGGGTTTGACAAAGTGGACGCTGGAAGGCTATTTCCCCTTGCGGAAGGGACCAGAACTCGGGGGCATAATTTATAAATAGTAAGATGGAGATGAGAATTCTTTCTCTCAGAAAATCATGGGCAGGATTCTCCGTTCCCAACGCCGGATTCGTAATCGGCAATCGGGGGTAGAATCCCTTTTTATGATGGAATCAGGGGCGGTGCCTGTTTTCACACGCTCCAAAACAGCGTCATCGAGGAGCGCGCCGCACGCCGTTGGGACAGCCTCAGGATGTCACCTGAAGGTCTCCCCCGAAGCTCCGCCCTCAATGGGCCGAGTTCCCGACCGCGCGGGGCCCGTGTGGTCTCAGCGGTCGGGAACCCGGCGTGGTGGCTATGGACTGTGTCCAGCACCATCACAGTCGTGCTGCTGGCTGGGGAGCTTCGGTGAGGGCTGGGAGGACTGGTGGGGGTTGGCCAGGGGGTCACTATCTAGAAGGTTGGGTCCACGCACAGCTGGTGGCATGTTGTACAGCTGCAGGTCTTCACCGTGCGCACATGCGTACATGGACCCGGCTATTCTGTGGCCATGTTTTGACATAAAACGCCACGGATCCTTCGGACATCGCCTGAAAATCGGAGAATCCAGCCCCATGAGTCTGTAGAACTCTCTTCCCCAAAGGCTGGTGGAAGCAAAGGGTGGTAGAGGCAGGTTAATTGAATATTTTTAATGCAAAGGCAGGTAGATTCTTGACTAAAAAGGGAATCAAAGGGTCTTGGGGTAAGAAGACTGCTGCCATTGAGGCCACAATCAGATCAGCCATGATCTTATTGAATTGCAGAATAGGTTCGAGGGGCTGAGTGGCCTACTTCTGCTCCGACTTTGTGTGTTTGTAAGCATCAGAATTTTCTCATTCAGGATACTGATCCATTTTTGACATCTACATGGTAAAGATCGACATATTGTTTTATCAAAACGGTTTACCTTTAATCTTTTTATTAGCAAATTTCTACAACTATTGGTGAAAGTAAATACAAGCAGGATATACAACAAAATACCACCCACAGTCCTTAACTTGGCCAGGATGTAATGGCATCAGTAAAGAACAGCACCTGCTCATGCTGTATAAACAGCTAGTGTTTAACATGTTTTCTTGTACAATTTGCAGTAATATGACATTATGTCCTTCCTCAATCAGCTCTAGAGAGTATAGGTGCCTTTAATTTGTTTCTGCATCAAAGTGTACCATTACGTAGAACACTTGTTACACTCCATTGTCAATGGCTATTGGGTTAGTTTAATGATTTAATGCTTCGATTGAGAATGGAAAATTGAGCAGTGAATGCCTGAATTCAAATATGCATCTCAGTCACTTGAGCACAAAGTCATCAAACTTACCATGCACATTTATTGAAATTTGCAAGTTCTTTGTAAGTGACTCAACCCTGGATTTCATTCTCTTGGATGTGTTTATCAGAGACATAAATATGAACAAATTGGTGAGCAACCCCATTAGAAAGTGGAAAAGCATTTTCGGTTTTTACTGCAACTAAAAGATTTGTTCTCATTCTAAAATGTGCTAAGGGAAATAAATCACAAATTAGAGAATTTCACACACACTCAGTAGGCCAGTTAGCTTCCACTGAAAGAAGAGACGAGACAATAATAATATGGATGTGGACTCGATTTCTTTAAAACCCCCAAATAAGAGATGGATGGGCATTTTAATACTAAACTTACACAAACGCATAAGATCAAGATCTAGCCCAGTGAGTTCACATGCTGCGCCTTAAATGGGGGATAAATTGATGCCCGATCAGAACCACAGTAATGACCTTTATTATTGTCACAAGTAGGCTTACATTAACACTGCAACAAAGTTACTGTGTAAATAGAGGAAACTCAGAAGTTCGGTCTTCGGCATAGATGGAGCAGAGTTACATCAATGAACTACATGGTCTTTCCGCTCATGTAATTGGAAAGTGACAAAATCATGCACAGTAAAGTTCTGAAGGAAATGCAGCCCAAGTCACTTATAAATGGTCCCCCTGAAATTCCGAACTTTTACATTGTTTTATGAGGAGATTCTGGGCCATGGTCTACTTTTGCAATAATTCATGATTACTTGAAAAAGCTTCAAGCCCACCTATAAGACCCACTTCCACTTGACTGCTCTCTTTTCCTTTGCAGTTACTAACGGGAGATGAACGGCCAGAAGGTTATAGCCTCAGTTTGTTTATGACTTCAACTGTCGAGGCAAGGAAATGATTGGTCCTGTCGTTTGGTGTGAGGTATACCCTATCAGCAGTCACACAGCCCTGGTTCTTGGACTTTGTGGTTGCCTAATATCCTCTTGTGGCTGGGTGCCTTGGCTCTCGCGCTTTCAGCACACACACCATTAGACAATTAAACTTGACAGTCACCATTTGTCTTGAGGCCAGCTTTTCACAATTACATGATCAATGGTTGTACCACTCTGGATCCCCGTTCTGACGCTAGATAATTAATTAAGTTTAGGAAGGAAGTTAATGTATTTGTTCTCACCAAAGGAAGTCCGACCAGCTGACATAGGGCAGGCCTTTCGTGAGAGAAGGATCCTTATACCCAAGTGATGTGAGACAGGCCAAGAATGAACACACTCATCAATGCCCATAAAATCCACACTTATGATTGATTAGTTTAAATGAACAAAGCACATATTTCAAGTCCCTCTTCAATCCAGATCTCAAATTGAACCTGCTGCTAGACAATGGCATTAAAGAATCATACGCAGGTCTTTACCATGGCACATCGCAATTGGGTACCCCACATTTGACCCAGTTGCAATAATTTGCCTGTTGTATTTTTGTGTTTCTTATGTATATTTTTCTCAGGTCCAGCATTTCAGAACTCTCCTGCAAATGGGCGCTCAATGGGTCAGATTAACAGCTGAAAATGTGGGGGCCCCAAAAAGTAAGGTTAGGGGTCAGGGCCCCCAACATGCCAACGCTGGGTGACACATCAGTTGCAGGACACTCTTCCAGTTACATTTTGGAGGAGACAATTTTGGGGCCTAATAAGGACTTTGGTGGTGGAAGAGCAGCAGTTAGATTCATTAAGGGACTTGTTAAAGGTGGGTTTAGGATAAATCCTACTATGCCTCCACTTTCTTGCGCTTTCCTGACATAATAGTGGGGGAGGGGTGGGGGGGTTGGGGTGACAGACCAACTGCCTGGAGGCCGGCAGTCAGTGTCAGGCTAGGGTGCCAGTGCTCCTGGCAGACCTACAGGTCCTCTCTGTCTGCCTGGTGGGGGTATAACCAATAACTGCCCTGTAGAGGGGCTTCCCCCCTACTCACATCCTCCTCCCCATCCCCAATGATGGTGTGATAGTTTTTCTGTATTTATATTACATTTTTAACAAGTGGCAGAGAGAGCACCTTCTTATTGAGGCATCCACCCAGTCAGTTGCCTTGTATAGCAGCTGGCTATTTCTCAGATTCTCAGGCTGCACATCATGCTCTGGAGGTGCATTTCTGGCCCCAAAACAAATCCAGCTCCTGGGCTGGATTCTCCGCCCCGCCACATTTCTGTTTCACCCCGCCGGCGGGATGCTCCGTTACGCCTACTGGCCACTGGGCCTTCCCATTGTGGGGCAGCCTCATGCCGTCGGGAAACCCCCAGGCTGCCGGCAAAATGGAGAATCCCGCTGGTGGAGAATCTAGCCCAGTCGTTTCCCACCCTTGTGGCAGGAAACCATATATACATCTATAGGGCGAGATTCTCCGACCCCCCGCCGGGTCGGAGAATCGCCGGGGACTGGCGTGAATCCCGCCCCCGCCGGTTGCCGAAGTTTCCGGCACCAGAGATTCGGCAGGGGCGGGAATCGCGCCGCGCCGGTTGGCGGGCCCCCCCGCTCAATTCTCCGGCCCGGATGGGCCGAAGTCCCGCCGCTAAAATGCCTGTCCCTCCGGCGTAAATTAAACCACCTACCTTACCTGCGGGACAAGGTGGCGCGGGTGGGCTCCGGGGTACTGGGGGGGGCGCGGGGCGATCTGGCCCCGGGGGGTGCCCCCACGGTGGCCTGGCCCGCGATCAGGGCCCACCGATCCGCGGGCAGGCCTGTGCCGTGGGGGCACTGTTTCCCTTCCGCCTCTGCCACGGTCTCACCATGGCAGAGGCAGAAGAGACTCCCTCCACTGCGCATGCGCGGGAATGCCGTCAGCGGCCGCTGACACTCCCACGCATGCGCCGCCCGGAGATGTCATTTCCGCGCCAGCTGGCGGGGCACAAAAGGCCTTTTCCGCCAGCTGGCTGGGCGGAAATTCATCCGGCGCCGACCTAGCCCCTCAAGATTGGGGCTCGGCCCCCAAAGATGCGGAGCATTCCGCACCTTTGGGGCGGCGCGATGCCCGTCTGATTTGCGCCGTTTTGGGCGCCAGTCGGCGGACATCGCGCCGTTTCCGGAGAATTTCGCCCATAGTTTCCCTAAGAAAATTGTACTGCACCTTAAGCAATTATTTATAGAAGGCATCTGAGGGCAGTAAGATTGAATTGCATAGTGTGGGACTGGAGTCACATGTGAGTCAGATCAGGGAGGAGTTCACAGGTTACATTCCTTAAAGCACATCTGTCAACCCACAAATCCTTGTATGAATAGTGGCAGGATTGGCTCCCCGAAAATGCTCAGGAATTGTTATTTAATATGAGGAGGGTGCGGAATAGCCACTATTGCGGCAAAAGGCACAAAGCAGTATGGATATTCATTGCAGACCTTTGATTAGGCTAGAGATTCGGCTCTCTCTATTTGGCTGAATCATCACTACCCGGCCCGATAAACTCTCTGCCTGGGATTTTGTCAACAGCATGTCATTCCCTACAATGTAACTGGAACTATGCACCACTTCTGCGTTCTCTCTTTTTGTCATTTCCCACGCATTTATAACTAAAATTCGAAGTGCCAGTGGCCAGCATGGAAAACGCCAGTGATTTAGTAATGGGAGAATCTTTTCTTTGGTGAAACATGCTGTCAGCTGACAATACTGCATGTATAAGTGCCCTATCAAAGAGTCTAAAAACAGAAAATGCTGGAAAAACACAGCAGGCCTGGCAGCATCTATGAAGAGTCTCGCTCCACAGACTTTACCAGACGGGCTGAATTTGTCCATCATTTATGTTTTTATTTTGGATTTCCAGCAGCTGCAGTAATTTCCTTTTATTCCAACTGTTCTCCTGTTCCAACTTGGAGGCTCTGCATCACCACCAGGATGCTCCACTGATTGAAAGGGCCATATTCTTTGGAAAAATATCTGACCGCTGAAACAAACCAGCCCAATGGTTCAGCCATGCCTCCCTGCACATTCTTTTCACGACTGTGAGGGAAAGGCGGAAGGTGCTCTTTCCTGAAGATGTCATCAGAAGGCCCTGCTGCCATCCTGCCAGACAGCCTGGGTGGAGCCGGCAGAAACCGTGAGCAACCATGGCGGCATATGCCAAACCTGGGTCCAGTGCAGGAAATGGGTCAACAACCTGTTTCAATTTGCAAGGGTAAGTGCAAGTGTCGCATCTGTAACAGGAGTCGCTCTTATGACCATGAGGGGGTGATGATAGTATGGTTATAACTGGACTAGTAAACCTGAGCCCCGGTTTAAATTTTAAAAATAAATAAATAATCTAAATGGTGAGAGCTTGCTCTGAATGCAGAGGGATCTGTGTCCTCATACATTAATCATAAAATGCAACTCTGCAGGTCCAGAAAGTAATTAGAAAAGCTAATAGAGCTGCACGGTTGCACAATGGTTAGCGCTGCTGCCTCACAGCGCCAGGGACCCGGGTTCAATTCCAGCCTTGGGTCACTGTCTGTGTGGAGTTTGCACATTCTCCCCGTGTCTGCGCGGGTCTCCTCCGGGTGCTGTAGTTTCCTCCCAAAGATGTGTAGATTAGGTGGATTGGTGGTTGGGGGGACGGTGGGGGTTGGACTTAGGTAGAGTGCTTTTTCAGTGCGTCAGTACAGACTTGATGGGCTGAATATCCTCCTTCTGCACTGTAGGGATAATTTGAAATGTTATTGTTTATTCCAAGGGACTTGAATACGGAAGTAGGGAGGTTATGCTTCAGTTATACAGGGCATTGATGAGGCCACATCTGGAGTAGCGTGTACATTATTGGTCTCCTTATTTAAGGAAGGATGTAAATGCATTGGAAGCAGTTCAGAGAAGGATTACCAGACTGATACCTGAATTGGGTAGGTTGTGTTATGATGAAAGGTTAGACAGGCTAGGCTTGTATCCACTGGAGTTTATAAGAACAAGAGGCAACTAGAACTAGGAGCCACTGTTTAAGGACTCATTTAGGACAGGGATGAGGAGAATGTTTTCCCCTCCGTTTGTTGCGAGTCTTTGGAAATCTCTTCTCAAAAGGCGATGGAATATTTTAAAGGCTGAGTTAGATAAGCAAGGGGGTTAAACGTTATCGGGTAGACATGAATGTGAAGTTGAGGTTACAATCAGATCAACCATTATCCCACAGTTCAAAGATGTGCAGCATAGGTTGATTGGCCATGTTAATATTGCCCAAAGGTTAGGGGGGTAACGGGGATAGGGAAATTGTTTGGGACTAGATAGGGTGCTCTATCAGAGCAAGGGCCGGTGCAGACTCAATGGGCTGAATGGTCTCCTGCACTGTAGGATTCTATGATTCTATGAATTGTGGAGCAGGCATGAAGGGTTGAGTGGCCTACTTGTTCTCCTAATTTTTCTGTTCTGCGGACATGGGTTCAAAACCCACCACAGCAGCTGGTGGAATTTAAATTCAATTAATACTTTGGAATTGAAAAGCTAATATCCTTAATGTTAAAGGTGAAATAATGTTGATTATCATAAAAACCCATCTGGTTCACTCGTGTCCTAACTTAACTGTCCTCTAAAATGGTGTGGCAAGCTACTCAGTTCAAGGACAGTTAGGGATGGGCAACAAATGCCGGTCTTGACAGCAATGCCCACATCCCACAAAACAATTTTTAAAATGTATATGTGTGAGTGGGCAGCTATGCCAGAGGGGTAAATGTGTGATCAGCTCTCATGCCACAGCGAAATTGAGGCCAAATTGTATGGACGTTTTCCTTTTGTGTGCACTTGGATGCAATGTGTGAATGACAGGACTGTATGTGTGACGGAGACGAATGCAGAAAAGGGGCTTGGGTGTCATTTGACATGCATTAACACTGCACTTTGTTATATAGTACGAAGTCTTACAACACCAGGTTAAAGTCCAACAGGTTTGTTTCGATGTCACTAGCTTTCGGAGCGCTGCTCCTTCCTCAGGTGAATGAAGAGGTCTGTTCCAGAAACACATATATAGACAAATTCAAAGATGCCAAACAATGCTTGGAGAAACTTAATGTCAGAGCAAACTGCCGGCTCAAAGCGGAGAGGATCTCCAGGAAGATCGTGCATATAGACACTGACATTAAGATTCTCCAAGCATTGTTTGGCATCTTTGAATTTGTCTATATATGTGTTTCTGGAACAGACCTCTTCATTCACCTGAGGAAGGAGCAGCGCTCCGAAAGCTAGTGACATCAAAACAAACCTGTTGGACTTTAACCTGGTGTTGTAAGACTTCGTACTGTGCTCACCCCAGTCCAACGCCGGCATCTCCACATCTTTGTTATATAGGACAGGCAGACAATTCCCAGGAGAGGAGGTGGACAGGAGGAGGAGTTCCTGACCTCAGGCTCCTCACAGCAGGTCAGGAAGAGGCGATAATAATTGCTGGTGCAGGTGGATGGCAAGGCTGGAGTGACCAGGAGTTATGAGGAGGCAACCATTCTGGCATTGGCATATGTACATGCAGGGTGCATATGATGAAATGTGAAGCACTTCAGTTGTGAAGCGCTCCAGCCGTGATGGTTCTGTGATTATTTTTGTTCTCCACTGCGGGTCGCCTCAAACAGAGGACTAGGCCGCAGCCAACTCAGGAGCCAGAAGATTCTTTGGGATGAAGTAGCCAGTGCCCAGTGGATGCATCATCATTCGCCTCTGCCAGCACAGTTACACCCGCACAGTACACAAAGGGTTTGCATGTAGATTCAGGAGCACAGCACAGACATGCTCCAGCAGCTGCGGGAAGATGTGACCGTCAAGTCCCCAGACGATCAGAGAACTGCTGAGGGTCAGCAGCCTGCTGAGGGTCAGGGGCTGGTTTGGCACACTGGGCTAAATCACTGGCTTTGAAAGCAAACCAAGGCAGGCCAGCAGCACGGTTCAATTCCCGTACCAGCCTACCCAAACAGGCGCCGGAATGTGGCGACTAGGGGCTTTTCACAGTAACTTCATTTGAAGCCTACTTGTGACAATAAGCGATTTTCATTTAATCAAAAAGGTGATTAGAGGCCACTGGTCATTGTCACAAGAAGCCTGCTGGACATACAGTGGAGGTGAGAGGAAAAGATGGCAGAGATGCCAGGGACTATGATATGCGCAGATTTGTGCAGGGTGTAGAGTGGCCCATGTACGCATTTGGTTTTGCATTTGGTTTAGCATTTGAGCACATGGTTTCATCCATGAGAGGATGGTGACTGCCATGGAGAGCCAGGTCGAATATTCGATCCACAAGGGCTCTCATCTGCAATCTGTCACTTTAGCATTGGGTTCAGTGCAGTAGTGGCGAGGTGAAAGGGAGACAAGGCCCCTGGACCTCTGTCCAGGCCCACTTTCATCTCAGGATGACAGGAAGGTGCCATTATGCATTCAGATAGAGGTGAAGCATGTGCCAGTTTCCCCAAGCATCTTCACCTCAGGCTGCCCGAGGGTTTGCAGCAACTCCTCATCCAAGGATGTGCAGTTTAGGTGGATTGGCCATGATAAAATTGCACTTAGTGGTCAAAAGATTAGGTGGGGTTACTGGGTTACGGGGATTGGGTGGAGGTGTGGGCTTAAGTAGGACGCTCTTTCCAAGGGCTGGTGCAGACTAAATGGGCCGAATGGCCTCCTTCTGCACTGTAAAGTCTATGATTCTATGATTTTATGATCCCCCTGTTGTGTTATGTACTCTGGGATAACACAGGCTGCAACTGGATGCAGCTTTAACCAAAAGATACTCCAGACCTTGAAGTTAGTTCAATCTGATTTATTGAACCAGTAGCACAGTTAGCACAGTTCTCTATGAGTTCGACTCTCTGTTAACCTAAGTGTGGCTACTCTGCTGCCTGAACCAGACTAGCTCTTAGCCACGTGCTGGAGGTGTGACACTGTACATACACCCTGACTCACTCCATAGATGTTCATCAGTGGAAAGAGGCGGTGTGTGAGTGCCTTGTGCCTTTTATAGTGAGATACCACCCCTGAGTGTCCTGCCTGCTCATTGGCCGTGTCCTGTTCTCTGTGTTCATTAGCTGCCTGTCTGTGCTTGTCTGTATATCATTATCTGCATGTCTGCATATCATGACATCTCCCCTTTTTAAAAATGTTTTGTTGGCACATGGGAACATACTTACATATGTGGCATATATTAACATATTTACAAGCGGTGGCATATGTGAACGTATTTACATGTGAAGACAGCTGTCTAATGTGAGAAAACAGAACATAGCAAACAAAACAAATGTTCATAAGTCCAGTCTCTGGGGCTTGCGTCTGATCCTTGTCGACCATGGGAGAGGTGGTGGTGGGGACGACGGTGCCTTGACAGGTGGGATGGAAGCCTGACTGGTGGCATCGTAGTTTGAAGTACCAGGAGGTGGCAAAACAACGGACGGAAACTGAGATGAAAGTGGTTGCGGGCAGGCAACTTTGTTCAGTGCCTGTCTGTTTCGTCGTACAACAGAGCCATCAGCCATACGTACAACATACGAGCGGGGCGCAGCCTATCGAACAACGACAGCTGGAGCAGACCAGCCACCATCCGGTATCTTGATCCTGACAGTGTCTGCTGGGGATAACACGGGCAAATTGGTGGCATGAACATCATCGCCCTGCTTTTGCTGGTTTCGGAGCTGCTGCGCCTTCTGCAGCACCGCGAGGTGATCCAGGTTGGGCAAATATATGGCTGGAAGTGTCGTCCGCAGGTCCCTGTTCATCAGGAGATGAGCCGGCGACATGCCAGTGGACAGTGGGGTCACCCTGTGCACAAGCAGCGCGAGGAAGATGTCAGAAGCAGAATCCGTGGCCTTGCAGATGAGCTGTTTCACAATGTGCATCCCTTTTTCAACCTTCCCATTGGACTACGGATAGTGTGGGCTGGAAGTGACATGTTTGAAATGATATGACTTGGCAAACATAGACCACTCGTGGCTGTAGAAGCACGGACCATTGTCACTCATGACAGTGAGTGGGATACCATGCATGGAAAACGTCTCCTTAAGGGTCTTGATGACGGTCCGAGATGTGAGGTCTGAGAGCTTCACGACTTCAGGGTAATTGGAGAAATAGTCAATAATCAACACATAGTCACGACCATTCACACGAAAGAGGTCGATGCCAACCTTGGACAACAGGGAGGTCTCGATTTCATGCTGCTGGAGCGTCTCCTTGCTCTGCGCTGGCTGGAAGGTGTCCCTCATGGATTTGGCGGAGCACCAAGCTCTGGAGACTGAGTGGAATGATAATTCGGTCCAGCTTGAGGAGGATTCCATCAATCACTGTCAGGTCACCCTTTACATTGTAAAATTGAGGGCACTTCCCTTTCTGCCAGCCATTAGCGAGGTGGCGCATGACACGCTGCAAGAGGGGGTCTTTGGCTGTCTCCTCGCGGATACGAACCACTTTCTCATCAGACACCGGGAGGGTGCTAGCACACAGCTGCACCTATGATTCAATCTGCCGGATGATTTCCAGCGGTTCACTGGGCAATGTGATGGAGCGGGACAATGCATCAGCGATGATGATCTCCTTGCCAGGCGTGTACACTAAGTCAACGTCGTACCTTCTGAGTTTGAGGAAGATGCGCTGCAACCGAGGCGCCATGTCGTTCAAGTACTTATGGATAATGTGGACCAGAGGCCCAAGATCCATAGAAAACATAGAACATAGAACATAGAAAATACAGCATAGAACAGGCCCTTCGGCCCACGATGTTGTGCCGAACCTTTGTCCTAGATTAATCATAGATTATCATTGAATTTACAGTGCAGGAGGACGCCATTCGGCCCCAGTGAATGTCGGCAGGCCATAGACACAGTCATGAAACTTGAGAATGCCAGTGAGAAGACCCAGGCATTCTTTCTCTATTTGCGCATACCTTGTTTCGGTGGGCGTCATGGCCCTTGATACATAGGCTACCGGTGCACAGGATGAAGTGTCATCGCGTTGAAGCAGCACCGCATCGATGCCATCCTGGCTCGCATCTGTTGAGATCTTCGTCTCCCTGCCTGGGTTGAAAAATGCCAAGAAGGGTGCAGTGGTGAGCTTGGCTTTCAGCTCCAACCACTCTGCCTGATGTGCTGCCTTCCACTCAAAGACAGTGGACTTTTTCACCAGGTTTTGTAGGGCCATGGTGTGAGGCCATGTTTGGGATGAACTTGCCCAGAAAATTGACCATGCCCAGGAGGTGCAACACCGCCTTCTTGTCTTCAGGGACCTTCATGGCTTTGATGGCCTTGACCTTGTCTGTGTCTGGGCACACACCCTGCTGAGAGATCTGGTCACCTAGGAACTTCAGTGTCGACATGCCAAAGCAACATTTGGACCAGTTCAGTCTCAGGCCATTGGCATGGACACGGCGGAATACCTGCTGGAGACGGGAAACATGCTCTTCAGGGGTCGTGGACCATATGATGATGTCGTCCACGTACACACGATCACCTTCAATGCCCTCCATCATCTGCTCCATGATGCAATGGAAGTTCTCCGATGCCAAGACAATGCCAAACGGCATGCGATTATAGCAGTATCTGCCAAACGGTGTGTTGAAGGTGAAGAGCCTTCCGCTGGACTCATCCAGCTGGCTTTGCAAAAATCCACGTGACGCATCTAACTTGGTGAAAAAACGTGCGTGTGCCATCTTTGGTCAAAACCATGTACATAGATCCCTGAAAGTTGCCACCCAGGTTGATAGGGTTGTGAAGAAGGCCTATGGAGTGTTGGCCTTTATTGGTAGAGGGATTGAGTTCCGGAGTCATGAGGTCATGTTGCAGCTGTACAAAACTCTGGTACGGCCGCATTTGGAGTATTGCGTACAGTTCTGGTCACCTCATTATAGGAAGGACGTGGAAGTTTTGGAGCGGGTGCAGAGGAGATTTACCAGGATGTTGCCTGGTATGGAGGGAAAATCTTATGAGGAAAGGCTGATGGACTTGAGGTTGTTTTCGTTAGAGAGAAGAAGGTTAAGAGGAGACTTAATAGAGGCATACAAAGTGATCAGGGAGTTAGATAGGGTGGACAGTGAGAGCCTTCTCCCGCGGATGGAAATGGCTAGCACGAGGGGACATAGCCTTAAACTGAGGGGTAATAGATTTAGGACAGAGGTCAGAGGTAGGTTCTTTACGCAAAGAGTAGTGAGGCCGTGGAATGCCCTACCTGCAACAGTAGTGAACTCGCCAACATTGAGGGCATTTAAAAGTTTATTGGATAAGCATATGGATGATAATGGCATAGTGTAGGTTAGATGGCTTTTGTTTTTTGACTTCCCATGTCAGTGCAACATCGTGGGCCGAAGGGCCTGTACTGCGCTGTATCGTTCTATGTTCTATGTTCTATGTACTGTACATGTTTTAATCGCGACTGGCAGGGTCATATGCTTGATTTTCAGTAGCTGCTCTCAGAGGATCAGAGTGAACTCCAAAAACGATTTGGTCTCTGATCCTGGAGTCAGCAATATCACCAAAGTTGCAGGACAGCGCTAGCAGGCGGAGGTTCGTTAAGAAGGAGTTGAAAGATTAATCTTTACCTTGTAGGCGCTGTTTGAATATGTAGCGCTCGAAGATTTCATTGGTGTCCAATTCACAGTGACTGTCAAACTTGTCCAGGATGGTCTGAAACTTTGTCTTGTCCTGGCCTTTGGTGAAGTGAAAAGAGTTGAAGAGTTCGATGACTTGATCACCCGCTGTTGAGAGGAGAAGCGCAATCTTCCTTGCATCAGACGCACCAACGAGGTCTGAAGCTTCGATGTACAGCAGAAACTTTTGCTTGAATGTCCGCCAGTTGGCGGACACAGTTGAGATTTCTGGAGGTCCTGACCTGGTGAGGAGCCTGAATCTTCTCCATGGTGCCGGGATACATTCGCTGGTCGTCACGGAATGGACTGAGGTAAACCACCTAGATTAAGCAGTCTCCTGGTAGCATGATGTGTTATGTACTCTGGGATAACACAGGCTGCAACTGGATGCAGCTTTAATCAAAAGATACTCCAGGCCTTGAAGTTAGTTCAATCTGATTTATTGAACCAGTAGCACAGTTCTCTATGAGTTCGACTCTCTGCTAACCTAAGTGTGGTTACTCTGTCTGACTGAACCAGACTAGCTCTTAGCCACGTGCTGGAGGTGTGATACTGTACATACACCCTGACTCACTCTGTAGATGTTCATCAGTGGAAAGAGGTGGAGTGTGAGTGCCTCGTGCCTTTTATAGTGAGATACCACCCCTGAGTGTCCTGCCTGCTCATTGGTCATGTCCTGGTCTCTGTGTTCATTAGCTGCCTGTCTGTGCCTGTCTGTGTATCATTATTTGCATGTCTGCATATCACGACACCCCCCACCATTGATCTTAACAGATCCAGCAGGGGAGACCGAGGGGGCACTCCTGCACCAGTGCCGGAGACTCCCAGAAGACTGGAACACTCAAGGCCCCATGCCTCCAGGGGTTGTCCGTCAATGGTCATCCAAGGCATCAGAGCATGACACTAAGCTGCTTGCCTCCACCTCAGCTGGTGATGTCAGGGTTACACTTACTCATAGGGGAAGAAAAAGAACATTGAAAAATGTAAGAGTTCTAAGGTGCCCTGGGTGATTTATTTTATTTATTTCTGATTTACAAAAATATACAGAATGCATTTGTTTTCTCTAATCGTTTGTAATTATTGAGACTTTGGGGGCCTGCCATAACATCAAATGAAATGAATGAATGTCTTGACATATGAGGACCGATTGAGGACTCTGTGTCTGTACTCAATGGAGTTTAAAGGATGAGGGGGGATCTTATTGAAACTTACAGAATACTGAGAGGCCTGGATAGAGTGGACTTGGAGAAGGTGTTTCCACTATTAGGAGATACTGGAACACAAGGGCATAACCTCAAACTGATTCCCGCCCCCACCCGAAAACCGGCGCCGGAGAATTCAGCAGCCGGCGTCGGAGTGGCGGGGTGGGATTCACGCCGCCCCCGGCGATTCTTCGCCTCGGCAGGGGGTTGGAGAATCCTGCCCATAGTCTCCAAATTGGAGAATCCAGTCCATATTCTCTGTTGAAGAATGATCAAATTCGGTCAGCTTCGCTTGCCCAGATTATTGACTAGGAGGGTAATATTCAGACAGTCTAGTGAGAAATAACTAGCAAACAGCACAGCAAGTTGAAAAGGTGAGAGGGCAGCATTTAATGCCATTCACATTTGGAGTGGTGGGATGAGTTTCATATCATCATGGTGAATAAACACTTTTATATTAATTTCCATTGTTTATTTTGACTCCATTTTCTATGACAAATCCATAGTTCTTTCTTAGTTAGACTTTGCCAAGAGATTAAGACTACTTTGCTGATACATATCGCCAGTATTTGCAGCAGGAGATTCTGATTGGTGGTTGTGCAGGAATTTTGCATATCAAATGTATTTTTAATGCATGAATTGGCATTGCAAATTTTAACGGCAAAAATAACCAATTTATAAAAACAATTTGCATTGTGGAAAAGAACAGCAACTGTTTGAAATTACTTTGCTAGCAACCTAGAAAAATTCCTTTTCATGAAAAGAAACAATATATAATATACTTTCTGATGCAAAGATTGCAGCTTAGTTTATATTAAATTGTGAATGCAAGGACATCACAAGATTCATTTTATTGCTAGATTACTGCAGAGTTAACTTTACATTCGGCATCAATGATTCCTGTCTTAATATTGTGACTATTTCATTCTTCTAACACTGGTCGGAATTCTCTGGCTGTTGGGATTACTTTTCCCGCTGGCAGCGCACCTCCGCCCGTGCATTTCCCGGCGGCGTGGGGTGGGTGGCTTCAATCCCATTGACAAGTGGCAGGAGTAGAGAATCCCGCTGACAGCGAATGGTATGCTGTCGAGAAACATGCTGCCAGGGGACTAGACAATCCAACTCACTGTCTTGTTTGATTTGCTTCATTGTTCAGAATTTCTTCTTATCAAATTCTACATTCCACCAACCTTAAAATACACCGCAATAAGTTTTGGAGAGTGGCCTTCCAAATTTACATTGCTGATATGAAGCCTTGCTTGCTAAGAGATTTGGGCTTGCACTTTTACAGGATTTACCAATCTTTTTGCTGTAAAATCCTGCCCGGGAGTATATCTTGATATCGCTTGCCAGTTGATAAGGCTTTCCACTTGTCATAACCTCCACAAGGACCATGGGTGGAAGATTTTGCCCCAGTATGTTGAATGAATGCAATACTTCTTTTGGGCAAACGACATAGAAGATGAAGACTGACAGAAGTTGGTTGTCCTGACCACTTGTGGAGTCCCAACATTCACAAGGCAACCTGACCTACCCGGTCAGTCACAGATTCACAATCCTTTAATGAGCTGATCGACCGAGTACCGAATCATTATGACCCTAAACCTTTTGTGATACTGCAACATTATAGATTCAATATGGCAGGAAGAAATCCTGGAGAATCAGAAACAGACTTCGGAAACTGGCAGAACACTGTGAGTATGGACATTTCTTCCCAGAGATGCTTCGGGAAAAAACTATTATGTGGGATGAATAATGTTGTAACCCAGGGGAAACTGCAGGCGGAACCTACCCTGGGGCAGCCAGGTGGCATAGTGGTTAGCACTGCTACCTCACAATGCTAGGGACCCAAGTTCAATTTCGGCCTTGGGTGACTGTGTGGAGTTTGCATGTTTTCCCCATTCCTGCATGGGTTTCCTCCGGGTGCTCCAGTTTCTTCCCACAATCCAAAGATGGGTGTGTTAAGTGGATTGGCAATGAAAAATTGCCCCTTAGTGTGCAGGTTAGGTGGAGCTACAGTGTTACGGGGATAGGCGGGGTAGTGGGGTAGTGTGCTCTTTCAGAGGGTGGGTGCATACTTGATGGGCTGAATGGCCTCCTTCTGCACTGTAGGGATGCAATGGACCTTAAAAGAGATATGCCCATGGCAGCACAGTGGCGCAGTGGGTTAGCCCTGTTGCCTCATGGCGCACTCCAAGGTTCTCTGGATTACAGCATCCTCAGTGCTGGACGACCCCAATACAAGAGAACCGGTTCCTTTACGGATAGTACTCATGTGACCCACCTGCCACCAAGTCAACAATCAGGCACAAAATATAAGGTGCAGATTCTCCATCGGCTGACTCATGAATCGCGAAACACAATCGGCGGAGAATCGCCGTCGTCCAGAAATTGAGGCCGGCTCCAGGCGCTGAACAGAATGCCATGCCCCGGTCCCTTGACAGCAGTGTGAATACTTTCTATGCCACACGCCAGCGTGGCCATGCAAATTATACAGTAAACGCCATTGACATATCATTAACGGTCCCGACCCAGCAATTTCCGGGCCTCCAGCGATACTCCACCATCGCCAGGCAGATTTACCGACAGCGAGGTTAACTTGTCCTATTTCAAATCGGGAAACAAGAGCATGGTTCCTGAGGGAGAGAGAGGGGATACAAAAAGTGCCCAACATCGCCATAGTGTGTTGTGCCGCTGCCTTGGGGTGTCTGTTCTGGCCGGGGGAATTAGTGTGGGGCGGCCAGGAGATGGGCTGTGGGACCAGGGTGGACACGCATGGACCACCATTGTTGCAGCCTGCAAGGCAGCCACCCACTGACTGCCCACTGGGAACTTAGCGCCACGGATCGTATGGGTGCCCCCCCAGTACCCTCTGGTCCCAGGTGACCAATAGCAGGATGGGCATGCTCCAGCACAACCGGTGCCATCATCTTGGCTGGGATGAGGGTCAACATGTATTGGAATTGCACGAGTTCTGTGTGGTGTCGGTGCTAGCCTATTAATGGCAGCATTAAGGGCAGCACGGTAGCACAGTGGTTAGCACTGTTGCTTCACAGTGCCATGGTCCCAGGTAGATTCCCAGTTGGGGTCACAGTCTGTGCGGAGCCTACACATTCTCCCCGTGTCTGCGTGGGTTTCCTCCGGCTGCTCCAGTTTCCTCCCACAAGTCCCGAAAGACATGCTGTTAGTTGAATTGGACATTCTAAATTCTCCCTCTGAGTACCCAAACAGGCGCCAGAATGTGGCGACTAGAGGATTTTCACAGTAACTTCATTGCTGTTTTAATGTAGGTCTACTTGTGACAATAATAAAGATGATTATTATTATAATGGAACCTGAATTGCTCCGGGACCGGCACCGCTTTTGTCAATGTAGAACACTCACGATTCAATCCCGGCATCAGCACTTAGCCTCTCAAATGGAGAATTCTGCTGAAGGAGAGGAGTCGATGGCCATGAGACACCAGAAACCGATGAGTAACTTCCCTGGAGGACTATAGAGAGCAATCGCTGAGTTGCTGTCTCTGTGGTGGTAGCGAACGTCCAAGGCAAGGCTGCCAGAATCGGCAGAACGTGTATCACCCAGGCGTGAAGACAAAGTCACCTCAGGCTACGGCTTCCCAAATCAACAAGCCCAAACAAGCCCAAGAATGAATGCAATTAAATTGCGTCACTGCCCCCAAAGTAGCCCCAATCCAGATCACACTCCTGACCAACGGCCACCTCTGGACATGGAAGTAGATACAGGAGCTGATGTCTCCGTTATAGAGAAGACTTTCAGGCGACTTCAAGTGGGCATTTTGCTCCTGGGCCTGCGAGATGCCGGGTTGGCCACATACACAGGGGTGCCATTATGCATCGTGGGAACCACAGTGACCCTGGTCACACATGGGCAGCAGTCTGACTCCCCATAATAATAGTACAAGGACCAGAACCCAGTCTTCTGTGAAGAGTTTGGCTGAAAAATAAAGCTGCATGGATTGGCAACAAATTTTTAAGATGGGCAGTGGTAACTTACACAAAGTCACAGGGAAATATCCTGATACCCCACTGAGGATTTAAAACCCTTCCTCACAAAACTATAAGGAGAGGTGTCATACGTTAATATGAGTGGTCTTGAGGGGTCATAATGTGCCAATATGCTTGATGGAAGCAATTGCTTCTTCATCCTCGCACAAGCTATGTCTTGTGGTGTATTCCATAACCACTTCTGATTCTTTTTTAACAGTGTGCGGAGCTCCTTTTATGGCCTTTACTTTGTCTTCTACCAGGTGGAGGCCATCCTTGTCAACACAGTACCCGAGGTATGTTACCTCGCTTGCCTGAAACACATTCTTCTCTTTTAAAGAGGATGCCTGCATCAGAGAATCATCCTAAGACGTCCTCTAAATTTCCAGGTGTCCCTTCTCGGTGGTTCCTGTGATTAATACGCATCCAGTATATTGCCAGCCTGAACAATCCTTGAGGGGCATTTTCCATCACCCTCTGGAAAATAGCACACGCAATGATATTTCAATAGGAAGGCGAGTATATTCATAGAACCGCTTGTGAGTATTAATAGTGACATATTTTCCACGTGCTGTATCAAGCTCCAGTTGGAGGTATGCATGGCTCATGCACACCTCCAAAGACATGTGGGATTAGGTGGTCTGGCCATGCTAAATTGCCCCTTAGTGTCTTGGGATGTGTAGGTTAGGTTATGGGGATAGAGCAGGCTGGACGTGGAGTGGAAATGGGTAGTGTGCTCATTTGAAGGGTTGTATAGACTCAATGGTCTGAATTGCTTCCTACTGCACTGTCGGGATTCTATGATTCTACATCTAATTTTGTGAATATGTCGCTTTCAACTAGTTTTGCATATTGGTCCTCAATGCGTGGCATGGGGTACCAGTTTAGGTGGGAGGCTCTGTTGACGATCATCTTATAGTCACCGTAAAGGTGGACCGACTATGCAGGCTTCAATATGGTACCAGTGGCGCAGCCCATTCTGCGGATTGCACCAGGCGCATGATGCCCAGGTTTTCCAGTCACTTCAATTCAGTCTCTAAGTACGAGCTTGTAGAAAGGCTGTGCCCTAAAGTACTTGGGTAGTGCCGCTGGGTCGACATAGAATTTTGCCCTAAATCCTGTAACTTTTTCAAGGTCATCGTTGAGAAAGAGACACCACCAGCAAACAATCCCCTGACCTGCTATATGTCCCCAGCCCGCCCCACCGACGGTAGTCACATGGCCACATGCGAAGAGGCAAAGGAGGCCCCATCGTCATGAGAGTGAGGGAGAACATTCGAATTTGTGGTAGGGAGGGATGTGATAACCCCCATGAGGATCAGATCATTAATAGATCTCCACTTGGGGCTCATGGAGTACGTGATTCCCTGGTAATGGGCGGAGGCCCGCCCAGCTGGGACTTGTTAACTGAGCCCTTTAAAAGCTGGCTCTAACCTGGACCAGGAGTCCTGATAGCCCCAGTTTGGGACTTTGTTTCTTTACCCCGTGGTAATGGCTTTACTTTTTTATTGTAAAGAAATTACATTAACCTTCCTACTCAAGACTTCCGGTGGTGGCATGTGGGTGAAAGTCGCATGTTGGTTGGCTCCTGCCTGGTCTCAGGGGTACTTTTTAGATGATCTGGTGTGGCAAGTCCTAAGGAACCGGTGAAATATTGAAGTTCCAGAAGAAAGGTCAGGGGAGGAAGGGGCTGAGCAAAAGTCCACCGATGAGTGCTGCTGTGAGTCAAGCAGGGGGAAATATGTTGGGTGCTGGCTCGTTGGGTGGGGCCGCTCCCATTACGTTTAAAATTCTGACCGAGGTGATATTTAGTGAGTTTGAAAGGCTGTTCGGCAAACATCTAGAGGTTCATCAGGGAGAGATGATGACCTTGCTCAAGGAGTGGGTGGAGGAGGCGCTTGCCCTGATAAAGCCTGCTTTGACGAAGATGTCGATGGAGGTGCGAGAGCAAGGAGAGAAGATGAAGGGGTTGGAGGAGGCATTGTCTCAGCATAGCGGCCAGTTCACCGTGATGGGTGAGAAGCTGCAGAGGGTGGTGGAGAGTAACAAAGGACTAAGAACCAAATTGGAGGACCTGGAGAACAGGTTGCGGAGACAGAACCTGAGGATCGTGGACTTGCCCGAAGGGATGGAGGGCCAGAGACCAACTGAGTACTTTGCAGATATGTTCACCAGGTAGATGGGGGAGGGAGAAGAACCGTCCCTCTATGAGTTGGACAGGGCCCATCAGTCGTTCCGGCCGATGCCTAAAACGAATGAGCCACGAACGAGTGATAGTCTGCTTCCACAGTTACCAGGTGAAGAAGGTTTTGAGTTGAGCGAAGCAGAAGCAAGAGGTGAAGTGGGAAGGCGTTGGTGTACGTGTATACCAAGATCTTACAGCGGAGTTGTTGAATAGGCGGATGGAGCTTTTGGTCAGGTGAAGAAGACGCTGTTCAGCAGCAACGTGAGGTTTGGAGTGGTCTACCGGCGAAGCTGAGAGTGACTCACAACTCAAAGGACTTTTATTTTGAGACAGAGGAGGAGGTGGAGGCATCTGTGAAGGTTGAAGGACTGAGACTCAGATGAGTTTGGATTTGGACTTTGATGGTGTGGACTGGGATCTTTGATCTTTTGTTGTTTTTCAATGAGCTTTTACTGGTTTTTGTTCGATTTTTTTTGTGCTTCTGCTGTTGTATTCTCCCCATTCTGGTTGTACTATTACGGCATTGATGTTCATTGTTGGTGGAAGTGCAGGGTGGGGAGTTTAGATGGTTTTGGGCATGGGAGGGGTTGTCAGGTTGCTAATTGTTTTTTTGTAGGGGGGGTCCCTGGCAGGGGTGACCTCACTAGCAAACAAAGGTTGGCTATTGAACGGGAGTGTGGTGGGGGAGGGGCTGTGGTCGTTGGAGCCTGTCTGGGCAGATTTGGTGGACCTGGGAGATGTGAATGGTTGGGGGAGGATTCGACACTGGGTGAGGCGTTTGCAAGAGAAAGTGGTTGGGGAGATTCTGGAAAGGGGGCGGGATGGGGTGTGTCCCGCCGGAGAGGCGGGCCTGGTGTAATGGTAATGGTGGATAGAAGAGACGGGTGAGAGACCCTTGATCAGAGTGGTGACATGGAACATGCGAGGGTTGCGGGGGGGCCAGTGAAGAGAGTGAGAGTTTTCTTGCACTGGAAGAGTTTGAAAGCTGGTGTGGTGATGCTACAGGAGACCTATCTGAGGGTGAAGGACCAGATGAGGCTTAGAAAGGGATGGGTGAGCCAGGTGTTTCACTCGGATTTTGATAGTAAAGCCCGGGGGATGACGATTCTGGTGGGCAAGCGAGTGAGGTTCCAGATCATAAATTCATAGAATTTACAGTACAGAAGGAGGTCATTCGACCCATCGAGTCTGCACTGGCCCTTGGAAAGAGCACCACACTAAGCCCACACATCCACCCTATCTCCGTAACCCAGCAACCCCACCCAACCTTCTTTGGACACTAAGGGTAATTTATCAAGGCCAATCCACCTAACCTGGAGAAGACAAAGGAATTGCAGGTGAGGTTTGATCTGTTGTCCATGCGAAAAGCAATACATCAGTTGAGAAAGGCGAGGGGGGCATATCTGAATATGGGGAGAAGGCAGGTCTTATGTTGGAGGGTCAGCTCCATAGGCAAGCTGCGTTGAGGGAGATAGTTCAAGTTAAGGACAGGTCGGTCGAGCTGATGGTGGCACCAGAGCCGATTAATAAGGTGTTTGAGGAATTTTACAGAGACCTGTATATGGTGGAACCACCAGAGGATGAGTGGGAGATGAGGGAGTTTTTGGGGAAGTTAGAGTGTTCAAAGGTGGGTGAAGTGGAGAGGACGGGACTGGGGGAGTCTGTGGGGGTAGAAGGGGTGAAGTTGGTGATTGGGAGGATGCAGACGGGGAAGGGAGTGGGGCTGGAAGGTTTCCCGGGGAATTCTATAAGATTTTTAAGGATAAGCTGGCGCCATTCGGAATGATCGAGGATGTGATGGTCAGGGGGATTTTGCCGAAAACAATGAGACAGACCTCCAACTTGTTGATGTTAAAAAAGGATAAGGACCCGGTGGAGTGTGGGTCGTTCAGGCTTATATCTGTACTGTAAGATATTGGCAAAGGTGTTGATGCTATGGTTTGATGTGTGCCTACCGAGGGTGATTGGGGAAGGTCAGATGGGTTTGTTAAGGGCAGACAGCTGTTGTTGAATGTGCAGCAGCTGCTGAATGTGGTGCTTTCTCTATCAGAAGGAAGGGAGCTGGAGGAGGTGGTGGCATTAGACGTGGATATGGCATTTGATTGGGTGGAGGGGAGCTATCTGATTGTGGTATTGGAGAAGTTTGGGATTAGGCCTAAGTTTGTGGCATGGATGATATTGCTGGATGAGGATCCGGGGGCTGTGTGTGCATGAATGGCATGAACTCAGGGTATTTTTCGTTGCATTGGGGAATGAGGCAGGAGTTCTGTTTGCGTTGGCAATAGAGCCCTTAGCCATTGCACTGAGGAGCTCGGAGTTGTGGAAGGGGATAGTGAGGGGGGTGGACCTTAGAGTGTCCTTGTATGCGGATGGTTTGTTGTTTTCATTTCGGAGCTGGGCTCCTCGATGGGGGACATAATGGATTTGCTTAAAAGATTTGGGGCGTTTTCGGGGCACAAGCTGAATTTGGGACAAAGTGAATATTTTGAGTTTTACGCTCTTGGGATGGGGACTGGGGTAGGGGAGTTGTAATTTCATGTGGGAGCTTCTCATTGTAGGTATCTGGGGTGCAGCTGGCTCAGGATTGGGCATGTCTTTGGAAACTGAATTTTACGACCTTGGTGGGAAGGGTGAAAGCGGATTTATTGAGGTGGGATAGTCTTCCTCTATCATTGGCAGGTCGGGTGCAGGCAGTTAAGATGAACATTTTGCCTCGGTATTTGTTTTTATTCCAGTGCCTGCCGATCTTTTTGTCCAAGGCATTTTTTAAGGGGTGGATAGGCTGGTTTCTTTGTTTGTTTGGACAGGGAAGGTAGCCAGGATAAGAAAGGTGGTACTTCAGAGGTGACAGCAGCTGGGTGGGATCAGGCCTCCTACATCTGATGTATTACTACTGGGTAGTAAATGCGAAGAAGATACGCGGTTGGAATAGGGAGGTGGAGGCTTTGTGAGTAAGGGTGGATGCGGGCTCATGTAGGGGGTTGGGGCTGCAGGCGCTGGTAACGGCGCCACTCCCGTTGGCTCCAGGGAAGTATTTGGAAATCCTGTGGTGGTGGTCATGCTGAAGATTTGGAAGCTATTCCTGCAGCACTTTAGATTGGGAGCGGGGACAAAGGTGATGTTGATTAGGGGGAATCATGGATTCAATCGTGGAGGCTGGATGCAAGGTTCCAGGGATAGGAAGAGAGAGGGGTCAGGGGAATGAAGGATCTGTTTCTGGGAGGGTGGTTTATGAGCTTGGAGGAGTTGAAGGTTGGACTGGCGTGGGAGGAGAGCTTTCGATGCATGCAGGTACGGGACTTTGCAAAAAAGGTCTTTCCGATCTTTCCGATAGCGCCTCTCTCCTCATTGTTGGAGCAGGTGCTGTCAGTAGGGGGTGCTGGAAGGGGGGTTGTCTCGCCGATTTATGGGGGGATTTTGGAGGAGGAGAAGGTGTTCATGGCGGAGATTAAGGACAAGCGGGAAAAGGAGTTGCGGACGGCATTAGAGGAGGGATTGTGGTGTAAGATGCTGCGGAGGGTGAATGCCTCGGCCTTGTGTGCGAGGCTGGGGCTGATACAACTGAAGGTAGTGCACTGGGAGCATCTGATAAAGTCAAGGATGAGCCGTCTGTTTGAGGGGGGTAGAAGATGTCTGTGAACCATGTGGGAGGGACCCTGCTAACCATGTACATATGTTTTGGGCTTGCCCAAAGTTGGAAAGGTTTTGGAAGACATTTCCTAGCACCACGTCAGCGGTCTTACATCGAGCCCAGTCTCCTGGGGGCCGTATTCGGGGTGTCGGACTAGGACCTGACAGAGTTGCAGGCGGGTGCAGGGGCAGATGTTTTAGCCTTCGCCTCGCTGATAGCACGCAGGTGGGTTCTGTTGGGGGAAGAACAGCTTCTCCACCCTGTGCCTCGGTGTGGCGAGGGGACCAATGGAGTTCTTATCACTGGAAATGGTGAAAGTTGCCCTAAGGGTGGGTGGGGAGTTGTCTTCTGTTGGGGGTTTAAGAGGCTGAGTATGTTTTTTTTGTTGTTATTGTAAAATGTAAAATGTTGAAAATTGGAATAAAAATAAATTTTAAAAAAACCTTCCTGCTCATGTCTCCTGGATTATCACGTCACTGAAAGCACTGAAATGCAAAATGACTGTTTTTGCTCTGAATGCTCCCAGAAGCTTTACATGTGTTCACAGTATGTGTGAAGCTCAGTCCCAGGATTGCTATAAAATAAAATATATTCCCATGTATACATATTAAAAAGTGACCCGAGTGTAAGGTGATCCACAAAGTTCTAGCCATGACTGTCAGTTAAGGCTAGCATCAACGTTGCAAAGCTATGATCCACAAAAGATTTGTTCTGATTACAACCGGGGAAGTCCCATCTGCTATTAAACCAGAAAATGCTGAAAATAGTCAGCAGTTCAAGCAGCATCTGTGGAAAGTGAAACACAGGGGGGAGTTTTATGGAGGTAACAGGGTTCTCAGCCATTTAGACCATAAAACCAGAAGACATTGGAGCAGAATTGGGCCTCTCGGCCCATCGAGTCTGCTCCGCCATTCAATCATGGCTGATATGTTTCTCGCCCCCATTTTCCTGCCTTCTCCCCATAACCCCTGATCACCTTATTAATCAAAAACCTATCTATCGCTGTCTTAAAGACACTCAGTGATTTGGCCTCCACAGCCTTTTGCGGCAAAGAGTTCCACAGATTCACCACCCTCTGGCTGAAGAAATTCCTCCTCATCTCTGTTTTGAAAGATCGTCCCTTTACTCTGAGATTGCGTCTTCTGGTTCTAGTTTTTCTTGCAAGTGGAAACATCCTCTCCACATCCACTCTATCCAGGCCTCGCAGTATCCTGTAAGTTTCAATAAGATCCCCCCTCAGCCTTCTAAACCTCAACGAGTACAGACCCAGAGTCCTCAACCGTTCCTCAAATGACAAGCTCTTCATTCCAGGGATCATTCTTGTGAACCTCCTCTGGACCCTTTCCAAGGCCAGCTTATCCTTCCATAGATATGGGGCTCAAAACTGCTCACAATACTCCAAATGGTATCTGAAGAAAGCTTTACACAGCCTCAGAAGTACATCCCTGCTCTTGTATTCTAGCGCTCTTGACATGAATGCTAACATTGCATTTGCCTTCCTAACTGCCGGCTGAACCTGCACTTTAGCCTTAAGAGAATCTTGAACAAGGGCTACCAAGTCCCTTTGTGCTTCTGATTTCCTCAGCATTTCCTCATTTAGAAAATAGTCTATGCCTCCATTCCTCCTTCCAAAGTGCATAACCTCACACTTTTCCACATTATATTCCATCTGCCACTTCTTTGCCCACTCCCCTAGCCTGTCCAAGTCCTTCTGCAGCCCCACTGCTTTCTCAAAACTACCTGTCCCTCTACAGATCTTTGCATCATCTGCAAACTTAGGAACAGTTCCTTCAGTTTCTTCTTCCAGATCATTAATGTACATTGTGATAAGTTGTGGTCCCAGCACAGACCCCTGAGGCACACCACTAGTCACCGGCTGCCATCCTGAAAAAGACCCCTTTATCCCCACTCTCCGCTTTCTGCCAGTCAGCCAATCCTCTATCCATGCCAGTATCTTACCCTTAACACCATGGGCTCTTAATTTATTTAACAGTCTCTATACGGAAAAACTTGACGGATGGGACTTGTCATCCCCAAGGACCTGATCCTAAGGAAGGCCTTGTCAAAGGCCTTCTGGAAATCTAAATAAATCACATCCACTGGTTCTCCTTTGTCTAACTTCCTTGTTACCCCCTCAAAGAACTCTAACAGATTAGCTGAAAAGCCAGTGAGAGACTCATGTTGCCTTCTCCTGTAAAGGCCTGGTGGTGTTATAGCCAATCAGGTAGTTGAGAGTCACTGACAGGCCTTCCTTGGGATCAGGTCCCTGGGGATGACAAGTCCCATCCGTCAAGATTTGCCAACCAGTCAGACATCAGCAGATCTTTTACTCCAAGTCTCCATCAGTGAAGTGGCAGCTGCTGTTGGAAGGACATCTACCTAGGCTTGCATCTCTGTTGGATCCCTGGACTCAGCTGAGTGATGGTGGGAGGGGTTTTATGGGGTAGGATTCATGAGGAAGGGGATGTAAGGGGGCCAATGGTAAGGGCAGGGAAGGCTCATAGGCCCCCCTCCTTCCGAATGTCCGGTCCCTCGAATAGGCACATTTGGTTTCTAACCTCAGATATTTGGATGTGGACAATTCAAACTGATGTCATATTGTTCACAAAAGAGACTTTATCTCACCACAGGGCCTCAAACGTTACAGCTTCTCCATGCCTTCTATTTATGAATGGAAGGTATTTCGAATAATCTTTGTCATGTTTATTTGTGTCCATTTGCATCCACAAGTTGGGAAGCCAAGTCAATTAATTTATTCTCCATTTCTATTCTCATGCCCTGTTTCAGGCCTATCTCTACTCTGTCCATGCCGTCCCCAATGCCACCTTTCATTTCTTTTCTCTCAGCCCCCACCTCATCTAGCCTAATCTGTAGCTGCCATTCAGGCTTGCATTCCCCATTCAGACCCTTTGCCTCTTGGAAGGAATTCTTGGACGGGATCATCACTGCTTCTTTATGAGCAATGACATCTGAAATCCATTCATCTCTTTGGTTGGCATGCTCACCAGGAACAAAACCTTGGGATACCTTTCTACATTAAAGGCACTATACAAATGCCAATAGTCCTGTGCCTATTGGCAGAAACCCTTGGGCAAAAGATTTGAAAGTCCCTGATGCAAATGACTGGTCATTTTGCGGAATGTTGTTCAATTATTTGTCTTTGCTCCTATTGGCTTCTATATTTGGAGATTAGGGGCATAATATACTGCTTCCTATCACCTGTAGTTTTGTAGCTTTTACTTTAATGTGAAGTAGACCCAGCACAAATTACACATAAACTCACAGGCAACTGATACTTCAAATAGAAAGGTAAATTTAACTTTAAATAGTCCAGACAAAAATGATATGTCTTATGCAACCACAAGTACCTGTATTACTTCCCACATAAATCTGGCACAATGTGGAATCTCACAGTTTTTCCAGCTTGGCTATTGAATGGAACCTAGGATCCCTCACTTTCCCACTCGGTTGATTCAGGACGCGTATACAGACAGCTGGTTTCCATCCTAGGTCCCCTGATATGGTTAACATTGACAAAGCACATACTTATGAACCCACATCTCATTCAGGTCAGAACAGTCCTGATGGCATAACTTTCCAGAGTTCTTCAACCGACTAATCCAACAATCTGCATTCATGATCTGGTCCTCTGATACAAACTCTCTGCTCCTTCACTTGCCTGAGTTAGCCACACTGCTTTTTAGGATTCAGTCCCTTTTCGCTCGCTTATACATCACTTTCCCAAGAGCATCTGTAGTTTTACTTTTCTTCCTACTGCCAAATAGAAAACCAGCTCTGCTTCACACAAATTCTGGGTTCCTCTTTCTGTCTCTGTCGCTTTCTCTTTGCATCGCATCTGTGTGCTGATTGCCTTCTGCCTCCAACTCCCCTGATTGTAGCTCTCCTTTGTGCCTGCAGCTCTCCTTTGTGCCGGCCAGGCATATGGTTTCTGTCTTAATTTGGTACTACTTCCCGGTCAAAGAATGCCAGGTCACATGGATCAATATTTCTTATTACCCAAGGACATTTCAATTGATCACTTTACAATTTATGCAAACTCTTAAAAGTCCTTTTCAAACATTCTTAAAAACAATCACAGACTCCAAAGATTTGAAAGAAATTACCGTGAACCACTGTAATAGGAGATGTAAGGTAGGACCTGCGCTACGGGTTCGCCGGTAGCTCCTGCCGGCTGGCTCCGCCCACGGAGAACTGTATAAATATGCATGACCTCCAGTGCCCTGCCATTTCGCCAGCTGCAGCAGGAGGCCACGCATCTGACTGTAATAAAGCCACAGTTGTACCCAACTTTAGTCTTTGTGCAAATTGATCATGCATCACTTACTCCATTGCTTTTGGGTCAAAGGTCATCACAATGTACCCAACTTTAGTCTTTGTGCAATTGATCGTGCATCAATTTATTACAGTCAGATTTTCCACAGAATGGATATCAGAATTAAGCACGATCGCCTGCAGCTGGATCCGCACTTGCCCGATGCCAGAAAAGACTTTACTCACTGGCTAGCATGTTTTGAGGCCTACATCAAGGCTGCGGATCCCGAGCCAACGGAGGCTCAGAAGACAAACGTCCTGTACTCCAGACTGAGCTCCAGCGTGTTCCCGTTGATCCAAGACGCCACGAATAACACAAAAGCAATGGAACTCCTTAAGGAACACTACACGCAGAAGGCGAACATGCTCTTCGCCATACATGTACTCGCCACCCGTTCGCAACTACCTGGTGAGTCCATCGAAGACTTCTGGCGGGCCCTAACTCCACTCGTCCGGGACTGTGACTGTCAGGCCGTTACGGCCGCCGAACACGCAAATCTCCTCATGTGCGATGCCTTCGTGACGGGGATTGCGTCGGACTGCATCCGAGAACGGTTACTGGAAGGGGCCACGCTCGAACTGGCGGCGACGAAAACCTTGTCCCTCTCCATGACGGTCGCATCCCGTTACGTACAATCGTACCCCTCCCGCCACGCTACCCACCCTTCTACTCCTTCCTACCCCTCCTGAACCCCGACGATGACCTCCTCAGCTGGGGCCATGCCTTCCCAATAAGCATGCACCGCACGCCGATCCGCGCACCCCGGGGGTCCCCGCTGCTACTTCTGTGGTCAGCAGAAGCACCCAGGCCAACACTGTCCGGCCCGCACTACAGTTTGTAAAGCCTGCAGTAAAAAGGGCCACTTCACGGCTGTGGGCGAGGCCCGCGCAGTCGCTGCGATCGCGCCCGCTTTTGCCTCCTCCCCCACGCCAGACGCACAATGGGAGCCGCAATCGTCTCCTCCCAGGTCCATGTGCGACCAATGGGTACCGCCATCTTGTCCCCCTTCGGCCACGTGCGCCCCATGGGAGCCGCCACTTTGTCCCGACCCCGCAATGTGCGCACCATGGGCGCCGCCATCTTGTCCCCCTCAGGGTCTCCGGACATCCTGACATCGGAACCGCACACGCTTGCCACCCGAAGCATCTGATGGCTACCGGCAGCTCGCTTCGATGACGCTTACCAATCTCGCTCCGCACAACCTGGCCACCGCGTTGACGACGGTTAAAATCAACGGCCATGCGACCTCGTGCCTGCTGGACTCCGGGAGCACCGAAAGCTTTGTTCACACATTTACGGTAAGGCGCTGCTCCCTCGCGGTCCACCCTGCCAATCAAAGGATCTCCCGAGCATCCGGATCCCACTCCGTCCCGATCCGAGGCTTTTGTACAGTCACCCTCACGGTCCAGGGTGTAGAATTTAGTAACTTCCGCCTCTATGTCCTTCCTAATCTCTGCGCTGCACTCCTGTTGGGCCTGGACTTCCAGTGCAACCTCCAGAGCCTCACCCTCAAATTCGGCGGGCCCTTACCCCCCCTTACCGTTTGCGGCCTTGCGACCCTCAAGGTCGATCCCCCCTCCCTTTTTGCCAATCTAACTGCGGATTGCAAGCCCGTTGCCACTAGGAGCAGGCGGTACAGCACCCAGGACAAGACCTTTATCAGGTCCGAAGTCCAGCGGCTGCTTAAGGAGGGTATTATCGAGGCCAGCAACAGCCCCTGAAGAGCCCAAGTGGTAGTGGTTAAAACTGGGAAGAAACACAGGATGGTCGTGGACTACAGCCAGACCATCAATCAGTACACGCAGCTTGACGCGTAACCCCTCCAACGCATATCTGATATGGTCAATCAGATTGCGCAGTACCGGGTCTTCTCAACAATTGACCTGAAATCCGCCTACCACCAGCTCCCCATCCGGAAGTCGGACCGGCCATACACTGCCTTCGAGGCGGACGGTCGCCTCTACCACTTCCTCAGGGTCCCTTTCGGTGTCACAAATGTGGTCTCGGTCTTCCAAAGAGAGATGGACCGAATGGTCGACCAGTATGGTTTGCGGGCCACCTTTCCGTACTTAGATAATGTCACCATCTGCGGCCATGACCAGCAGGTCCACGATGCCAACCTCGATAAATTCCTCCGCACTGCCACCCTTCTCAACCTGACCTACAACAAAGAGAAGTGTGTGTTCAGCACGACCCGGTTAGCCATTCTCGGCTATATAGTCCAAAACGGACTTCTCGGGCCCGACCCCGACCGCATGCGCCCCCTCATGGAATCTCCCCTCCCCCACTGCCCCAAGGCCCTCAAACTCTGCCTGGGGTTCTTTTCCTACTTCGCTCAGTGGGTCCCAAACTATGCGGACAAGGCCCGCCCACTCATTCAGTCCACCCAATTCCCCCTCGCGGTCGAGGCACAACACGCTTTCGCCCGCATCAGAGCAGACATCGCCAAGGCCAGGATGCACAAAGTGGACGAGTTACTGCCTTTCCAAGTAGAAAGCGACGCTTCAGACGTCGCCCTTGCCGCCACTCTAAACCAGGCAGGCAGACCCGTGGCATTCTTTTCCCGCACCTTTCATGCCTCTGAAATTCGACACTCATCCGTTGAAAAGGAGGCCCACGCATATGTGATATGGACAATCAAATTGCGCAGTACCGGGTCTTCTCAACAATTGACCTGAAATCTACCTACCACCAGCTCCCCATCCAGAAGTCGGACTGGCCATACACTGCGTTCGAGGCGGACGGTCGCCTCTACCACTTCCTCAGGGTCCCTTTCGGTGTCACAAATGTGGTCTCGGTCATCCAAAGAGAGATGGACCGAATGGTCGACCAGTATGGTTTGCGGGCCACCTTTCCGTACTTAGATAATGTCACCATCTGCGGCCATGACCAGCAGGACCACGCTGCCTCGATAAATTCCTCCGCACTTCCACTCTTCTCAACCTGACCTACAACAAAGAGAAGTGTGTGTTCAGCACGATCCGGTTAGCCATTCTCGGCTATATAGTCCAAAAAGGACTTCTCGGGCCCGACCCCGACCGCATGCGTCCCCTCATGGAACTTCCCCTCCTCCACTGTCCCAAGGCCCTCAAATTCTGTCTGGGGTTCTTTTCCTACTACGCTCAGTGGGTCCCAAACTATGCGGACAAGGCCCGCCCACTCATTCAGTCCACCCAATTCCCCCTCGCGGCCAAGGCACAACATGCTTTCGCCCGCATCAGAGCAGACATCGCCAAGGCCAGGATGCGCGCAGTGGACGAGTTACTGCCTTTCCAAGTAGAAAGGCAGTAACACGTCTGTAGTGGGTAAAGTCTTGGAGGGGATTGTAAGAGACAACATTTATAATCATCTAGATAGGAATAATATGATCAGGGATAGTCAGCATGGCTTTGTGAAGGGTAGGTCATGCCTCACAAACCTTATCGAGTTCTTTGAGAAGGTGACTGAACAGGTAGACGGGGGTAGAGCAGTTGATGTGGTGTATATGGATTTCAGTAAAACGTTTGATAAGGTTCCGCACGGTAGGCTATTGCAGAAAATACGGAGGCTGGTGATTGAGGGTGATTTAGAGATGTGGATCAGAAATTGGCTAGCTGAAAGAAGACAGAGGGTGGTGGTTGATGGGAAATGTTCAGAATGGGGTTCAGTTACAAGTGGCGTACCACAAGGATCTGTTCTGGGGCCGTTGCTGTTTGTCATTTTTATCAATGACCTAGAGGAGGGCGCAGAAGGGTGGGTGAGTAAATTTGCAGACGACACTAAAGTCGGTGGTGTTGTCGACAGTGTGGAAGAATGTAGCAGGTTACAGAGGGACATAGATAAGCTGCAGAGCTGGTCTGAGATGTGGCAAATGGAGTTTAATGTAGAGAAGTGTGAGGTGATTCACTTTGGAAGGAATAACAGGAATGCGGAATATTTGGCTAATGGTAAAGTTCTTGTAAGTGTGGATGAGCAGAGGGATCTAGGTGTCCATGTACATAGATCCCTGAAAGTTGCCACCCAGGTTGATAGGGTTGTGAAGAAGGCCTATGGAGTGTTGGCCTTTATTGGTAGAGGGATTGAGTTCCGGAGTCATGAGGTCATGTTGCAGCTGTACAAAACTCTGATACGGCCACATTTGGAGTATTGCGTATAGTTCTGGTCACCGCATTATAGGAAGGACGTGGAGGCTTTGGAGCGGGTGCAGAGGAGATTTACCAGGATGTTGCCTGGTATGGAGGGAAAATCTTATGAGGAAAGGCTGATGGACTTGAGGTTGTTTTCGTTGGAGAGAAGAAGGTTAAGAGGAGACTTAATAGAGGCATACAAAATGATCAGGGGGTTAGATAGGGTGGACAGTGAGAGCCTTCTCCCGCGGATGGAAATGGCTGGCACGAGGGGACATAGCTTTAAACTGAGGGGTAATAGATATAGGACAGAGGTCAGAGGTAGGTTCTTTATGCAAAGAGTGGTGAGGCCGTGGAATGCCCTACCTGCAACAGTAGTGAACTCGCCAACATTGAGGGCATTTAAAAGTTTATTGGATAAGCATATGGATGATAATGGCATAGTGTAGGTTAGATGGCTTTTGTTTCGGTGCAACATCGTGGGCCGAAGGGCCTGTACTGTGCTGTATCGTTCTATGTTCTATGTTCTAAAGCGACGCTTCAGATGTCGCCCTTGCCGCCACTCTAAACCAGGCAGGCAGACCCATGGCATTCTTTTCCCGCACCCTCCATGCCTCTGAAATTCAACACTCATCCGTTGAAAAGGAGGCCCAAGCTTTCGTTGAAGCTGTGTGGCATTGGAGGCATTACCTGGCTGGTAAGAGATTCACTCTCCTTACGGACCAATGGTCGGTAGCCTTCACGTTCAATAACACATAGCGGGGCAAGATCAAAAATGATAAAATCTTGCGGTGGAGAATCGAGCTCTCCACCTATAATTACGAGATCTTGTATCGCCCCAGTAAACTCAACGATCCCCCAGACGCCCTCTCCCGAGGTACATGTGCCAGCGCACAAGTGGCCCAACTCAGGGCCCTACATGACAGCCTTTGTCACCCGGGGGTCACTCGATTGTACCATCTGGTCAAAGCTCGCAATCTGCCCTACTCCGTCGAGGAAGTAAGGACAGTCACCAGAGACTGCCAGGTCTGTGCGGAGTGCAAGCCGCACTTCTACCGGCCAGACCGTGCGCGCCTGGTGAAGGCTTCCCGCCCCTTTGAACGCCTCAGCGTGGATTTCAAAGGGCCCCTCCCCTCCACCGACCATAACATGTACATTCTCAGTGTGGTCGATGAGTACTCCAGATTCCCCTTCGCCATCCCATGCCCCGATATGACGTCTGCCACCGTCCTCAAGGCCCTCAGCACCATCTTCGCTCTGTTCGGTCTCCCCGCCTACATCCACAGTGACAGGGGATCCTCATTCATGAGCGATGAGCTGCGTCAGTTCCTGCCCAGCAGGGGTATAGCCTCCAGCAGGACGACCAGCTACAACCCCCGGGGAAACGGGCAAGTAGAACGGGAGAATGGGATGGTTTGGCGGGCCGTCCAGCTGGCCCTACGGTCCAGGAACCTCCCAGCCTCTCGCTGTCAGGTGGTCCTCCCTGACACTCTGCACTCCATCCGGTCACGATTGTGCACCGCCACTAATAACACACCCCATGAACGTGTTTTTACCTTCCCCAGGAAGTCCACATCCGGGGTGTCGCTCCCGACTTGGCTCGCTGCTCCAGGACCGGTCCTTCTCCGTAGGCACGTCCAACTCCACAAGGCGGACCCCTTGGTGGACAGGGTTCACCTGCTCCACGCCAACTCTCAATATGCCTACGTTGAGTTCCCCGACGGCCGCCAAGATACTGTCTCACTCAGGGACCTGGCACCGTCAGGTTACACCCCAACACACACCCCCACCTCCCACCGCGCCGCCAAAATTGACCCCACCAGAGCACCCCCCCCCTCCCCTTTGCCGCACAAGAGGACGAAGAGGACTTCTGCACGCTCCCGGAGTTCCCCGACTGGCCAGCATCAGCACTGCCACCACCTCCACCACCGCCAGCACCGACTTCGCCGCCACCGTTACGCCGCTCCCAACAAAACGCCAAAGCACCGGACCGGCTGAACCTTTGACGGACTCCAGGCCGTCAACATGGACTTTCCTTTCCCTACCACTGTACATAATTGCACTAATTGTATATAGTTTCACGTCAACCCCGCCGGACTCATTTCTAACAGGGGATGAATGTGGTGAACCACTGTAATAGGAGATGTAAGGTAGGACCTGCGCTACAGGTTCGCCGGTAGCTCCTGCTGGCTGGATCCGCCCACGGAGAACTGTATAAATATGCATGACTTCCTGTGCCCTGCCATTTCGCCAGCTGCAGCAGGAGGCCACGCATCTGACTGTAATAAAGCCACAGTTATACCCAACTTTAGTCTTTGTGCAAATTGATCATGCATCACTTACTCCATTGCTTTTGGGTCAAAGGTCATCACAATGTTACATGTCTAAACCTCTATTATGGCGCCATTTCGTAGAGCTAAGTAGCATGTGTCAGATATATGCAGAATAGGCAAACGTTTGTCATCATAGATTATCATAGAATTTACAGTGCAGAAGGAGGCCATTCGGCCCATCGAGTCTGCACCGGCTCTTGGAAAGAGCACCCTACCCAAGGTCAACACCTCCACCCTATCCCCATAACCCAGTAACCCCACCCAACACTAAGGGCAATTTTGGACACTAAGGGCAATTTATCATGGCCAATCCACCTAACCTGCACATCTTTGGACTGTGGGAGGAAGCCGGAGCACCCGGAGGAAACCCACGCACACACGGGGAGGATGTGCAGACTCCGCACAGACAGTGACCCAGACAGTGACCCAAGCCGGAATCGAACCTGAGACCCTGGAGCTGTGAAGCTATCCACAATGCTACCATGCTGCTCGAATGTAATGATGATTTGATGCTCATGTTCCTAGTCATGTGTGCTGTCGTTAATATGAAGGACAAATTTGTTCACAAAGCTTTGTTTTTTATGCCGCTACTCAGACAATGCAGATTTCCCAGTGAACAACAGTGCTGTGGACTATTACCTGTGCAGGAAAGTGGTGTTCTTCAACAGTATCAATGGCACTGACACACCTGGGCTGCACAAGTATCCACAAAGGGTTTCACTCTCTGAAGCTACAGTATGCAACCATACTCAGCACATTGTGCAGATGAATACCCAAATCCTGGCAGAAGTCATGATGCCTTTATTCTGGTTCAGTCTGCTTTTCCCTTAGTATTTCTGCGATCACATCAAACCAGAGGTTGGCTGCTGGGCGACAAGGGCCACCCAGTTACCACCTGACTCATGACACCACTGTGCACCCCAACCACAAATGGTAAGTAAGTGTATGATGAGAGCTCTGCTGCCACATGAAACCTCAATGAGCAGACCACTGGGGTGTTTAAATAACCCTTCCACTTCCTGAACTGCATCTTCAGGAAGTGAAACCCTTTGTGGTTGCAGTACATCTCAGCATTTAGAAGTGGCGCCCACAAAGCCATGTGTGTGAGGTTGATACATGTGCAGCCTGGGTGATGTTGCCATTGATATCATTGAAGAGCACAATGTCGGGCTGCACCCCAATGTCCTGCAGCACTCTCTGCCCTGGGACATTTGACAAAGTCTGCGTAATGACATGTGAAACAGTACGTTGTGAACAAATATCTCTCTGGTGCTAACTGCAGGACACACCTGTGGTGTCCACAGTGTAAGATTTCTGCAGTGATGGGTGAGTTTTTATTGTAATAGTGTAATGGATCTCAGAGATGGAATCTGATTCATTGTACATGGTGCAATTGGTAGTGGTTTGTTGAAGCATCGTTTGCCACGCCTGTGGGTAAGTACATTTTAATGTGGGCAGTGGAAGAATGATTGCACCTGTACCATATCCTGTTTTGCAGATAGGTTATGCTGACCCGCCATCTTTGGATATATAACCTGGATGTTGGCAAAGGTTTACTTTGGTACAACCTTGCCAGTACATTCCTCGATGTTCATTGTGCTGAAACTCAGTCAATTTTTGTGTCAATGTTCTCGTCATCTGAACTAGGCATCATCTTAGCGAGGCATTTCCTGGATCTTGTTTGGTATATGCACTTGGTTGGTTAGAATGCTGTACCTGTATGGCCCCTGTTTGTGGTTTCTCATGATGCTGAACCACTTGTTGCAACCTTTGGTATCCGCATTGCATTTCCACTGTCCTCTGGTGCCAAATGCCTTGCATTCAGCATTGAAAGCTGGGCAATTTCTGGGTCCATGTATAAGGCCACACTGGCCAATTGCTTACCAGGTTTGCCTGCATTCGCTCTCATGCCAATGGTGGATGAATTACACATATCCTGTGTATTCTGCACACCCATTAGTATGGCTTTGCACTTATGTCTGCCTTGTAACCACTGGGTCAGTCCAAGATATCTTATTGGATTGCTTCCACTGCGGTCGATGCTTGATTAGTCGGTCAACTAGACTGGCTACCCCTGCTCTCTGCCTCTACATATGAATTGGTCAATTGTCTCTGTTGGTTGTTGTCTGAAAGAAATGAATTCCAGCCAGTGCACTCTGAAGTTAAGCTTCACTCATAATTCAACTTTGAGTGTTTGAACATAGTGGACGAAGTGTTGACACCGTTGTAAAAACCGGAGCGTTTTATGACGTCCTGAACGGGCCGCTGTCAGTAGTGATTCTGGCTCGCAAAAGGGGCTAGCACGGGTGCCGTGAGAAGCAGGGGGGAGTGGCCCCAGACTGCCGTCGGATAGGTGCGGTGCGTCAATGACACTGGCCCGCGCCGCTTAAGGTACGCGAGCGGCGCTCAGTCCTGAGGCCCGCAAGATGGCCACCGCCCGCCGTGCTGCCCCAAGGTTCAGGGACCATGATCTGGACACGCTGCTGGACGCGGTCGAGGAGATGAGGGCAGTCCTGTGCACCAGATGTGGACACCACGACCCGTGCAGCACCGTCCGACGTTTGTGGAGGGAGGTGGGCAATGTAGTAGGCGCTGTGGGGCACACCCCACGTACCGGCGAACAGTGCCACAAGAAGATGCACAGCCTTACGAGGGCAGCCAGAGTGACACCCAGGACACTGACTCACAGAGGACTGACACATAGAGGACGGCAACCCAGAGGACTGACAGACCGGACAGTGACACGCAGACGGGGACGACTCAGGGACCATCGGGCCAGGGGTCGACACAGGAGACCCCGGACTTTCGCTCTGACGACGATCTTGACTTCTCGGCACTGCTGTCACCCACACCCTCCACCATCGCAGAGACTATCACCTCGGTTGGGCACTTTTGTGATGAGGCTTCTGGGACACTGACTGGTGCGCACCACACAGCCGAACCGGTACAGCAGCTGGAGGTAGGAGCAGCCGAGGGGCCGAACTGTCGGAGGGCAGCCCAGCCTCTGCAACCAGCTGCCGCCCAGATGGTTCCCGGGTTCCTGGACTTCCCAGACCCACCCTTAGACCTGATGCAGTTAGAAACTCAGGGACTAGACAACGGGATGACGGTTGACTTCCAGCAGCTGCAGACGCAGGTGGAGGAGTCCATCCGTGTCCAGGAGCAGGGAGTGGTGCCGCTCCTGGCTGCCACCCAGGCCGGCACCGCATGGTAGGTGTCCGCGGTGGAGGCAATGGGGGCATCGGTGTTGGCCATGGGTCAGGTTATGCACGGCATGGAGCTCATGTGCATGCGTCATCCGTGGCCCAGGACAGGGCTGCCCTCTCACAGGCAGCCATGTGCCAGAGCCAGCTGGATATTTCAGCCGCGCTCCGCAATCTGGCCGAGTCACAGCAGGCCATCGCTGAGAGCATCGGCGGCATTGCCCAGGTGATGGGCCAGTCTCAGCAGGCCATCGCTGAGATCATCAGCGGCATTGCCCAGATGATGGCCCAGTCTCAGCAGGCCATCGCTGAGAGCATCGGCGGCATTGCCCAGATGATGGCCCAGTCTCAGCAGGCCATCGCTGAGAGCATCGGCGGCCTAGCCCAGATGCTGGGTGGTGTCGCACAAGCCCAGAGGGTGGTGGCGCAGTCCCAAACTGGGATGGCCCACTCCCTGAGCTCCATCGCTGCTAACCCTGGTCGATACCACAGCGGGCCCCCAGGACTGGCAGCGCCAGGTGTCGGTGGTGCCTCGGGGCTTGTCTCCGCACACACCCCTGTCCCATAGAGAGGCCTGGGGGCCACCGAGCACCCCGAGGGAGGGGGAGGGGCTGGGGCCCTTGCCGGTGACTCCTGTAGGGGAGGTCCCGGAACACCGTAGCACCTCAGACTCCCCCCGTTCTGTCCCTGGTGCATCTGGTGGACAGCGGGCAGAACAGGGTGGCACCACGCCATCAAGGACGCCCGAGGAGCAGCCTGGCGCATCCAAGCTGGGCCGCCCCAGGAAACGAGTGCCGACGGGGAGCCAAGTCACAGGGCTGGAGTCTCAGCAGTCCGCCTCCACTCCTGCTGTACCGTCTGGGGAGGCACAGAGACATAGTGGTAGGGCCCATAAGGCCAGGAAGTTAGACACCTAGTAAGTTGGCACGGGTGCAAGGCACAGTTTAGTTATAGGGGCTAGAGCACGTGTATGTAATCTTTCAAATTAAACTCACTGTTACACCAATGCAAGCTGCCTCTGTGCTATGTCCGATGCCTGCGGGGTCGAGGGGTGAAAAACGTCGAGCCCCGGTGGGTGTAATGTGCCCCCCCACTCCCTGCCCGGACGTCCATGCCACCCCGTCCCCAGCGATTTGACAGGGCCATGTGATGGAGTATCCAGCACGCATACAGGGACCACCGAGGTGGAGGGTGTAACTGTGGCCATGAGTCAGACATTGTCTAACGATTTGGAGGTAGCAGCTCATTGTAGAACGAGTTGTCATCATCCTCCATGGCATCGACCACACCCGCCTCCACAAGTAACTGTGTGTGGTAGTCACCACTGTTGTATTATATTGTATATATGGGTATTACGGTGAGGCCCCTGTACTACAGGTACGAGGGTAGATCCCTGCCTGCTGGCTCCGCCCAGGAGGCGGAGTATAAATATGCGTGCTCTCCGAACAGCAGCCATTATGTAAGCTGCTGTAGGAGGCCACACATCTAGAACAAACAAAGAACAAAGAACAAAGAACAAAGAAATGTACAGCACAGGAACAGGCCCTTCGGCCCTCCAAGCCCGTGCCGACCATACTGCCCGACTAAACTACAATCTTCTACACTTCCTGGGTCCATATCCTTCTATTCCCATCCTATTCATATATTTGTCAAGATGCCCCTTAAATGTCCCTATCGTCCCTGCCTCCACTACCTCCTCCGGTAGTGAGTTCCAGGCACCCACTACCCTCTGCGTAAAAAACTTGCCTCGTACATCTACTCTAAACTTTGCCCCTCTCACCTTAAACCTATGCCCCCTAGTAATTGACCCCTTTACCCTGGGGAAAAGCCTCTGACTATCCACTCTGTCTATGCCCCTCATAATTTTGTATACCTCTATCAGGTCGCCCCTCAACCTCCTTCGTTCCAGTGAGAACAAACCGAGTTTATTCAATCGCTCCTCATAGCTTATGCCCTCCATACCAGGCAACATTCTGGTAAATCTCTTCTGCACCCTCTCTAAAGCCTCCACATCCTTCTGGTAGTGTGGCGACCAGAATTGAACACTATACTCCAAGTGTGGCCTAACTAAGGTTCTATACAGCTGCAACATGACTTGCCAATTCTTATACTCAATGCCCCGGCCAATGAAGGCAAGCATGCCGTATGCCTTCTTGACTACCTTCTCCACCTGTGCAGCCCCTTTCAGTGATCTGTGGACCTGTACTCCTAGATCTCTTTGACTTTCAATACTCTTGAGGGTTCTACCATTCACTGTATATTCCCTACCTGCATTAGACCTTCCAAAATGCATTACCTCACATTTGTCCAGGTTAAACTCCATCTGCCATCTCTCCGCCCAAGTCTCCAGACAATCTAAATCCTGCTGTATCCTCAGACAGTCCTCATCGCTATCCGCAATTCCACCAACCTTTGTGTCGTCTGCAAACTTACTAATCAGACCAGTTACATTTTCCTCCAAATCATTTATATATACTACAAAGAGCAAAGGTCCCAGCACTGATCCCTGTGGAACACCACTGGTCACAGCCCTCCAATTAGAAAAGCATCCCTCCATTGCTACCCTCTGCCTTCTATGGCCTAGCCAGTTCTGTATCCACCTTGCCAGTTCACCCCTGATCCCGTGTGACTTCACCTTTTGTACTAGTCTACCATGAGGGACCTTGTCAAAGGCCTTACTGAAGTCCATATAGACAACATCTACTGCCCTACCTGCATCAATCATCTTAGTGACCTCCTCGAAAAACTCTATCAAATTAGTGAGACACGACCTCCCCTTCACAAAACCGTGCTGCCTCTCACTAATACGTCCATTTGCTTCCAAATGGGAGTAGATCCTGTCTCGAAGAATTCTCTCCAGTAATTTCCCTACCACTGAAGTAAGGCTCACCGGCCTGTAGTTCCCGGGATTATCCCTGCCACCCTTCTTAAACAGAGGAACAACATTGGCTATTCTCCAGTCCTCCGGGACATCCCCTGAAGACAGCGAGGATCCAAAGATTTCTGTCAAGGCCTCAGCAATTTCCTCTCCAGCCTCCTTCAGTATTCTGGGGTAGATCCCATCCGGCCCTGGGGACTTATCTACCTTAATATTTTTTAAGACACCCAACACCTCGTCTTTTTGGATCACAATGTGACCCAGGCTATCTACACCCCCTTCTCCAGACTCAACATCTACCAATTCCTTCTCTTTGGTGAATACTGATGCAAAGTATTCATTTAGTACCTCGCCCATTTCCTCTGGCTCCACACATAGATTCCCTTGCCTATCCTTCAGTGGGCCAACCCTTTCCCTGGCTACCCTCTTGCTTTTTATGTAAGTGTAAAAAGCCTTGGGATTTTCCTTAACCCTATTTGCCAATGACATCTCTGTGTAATAAAGCCTCGATTACATTCTACTCTCGTCTCGTAATTGATAGTTGTAGCACCATCGATCACACACGAGGCGAGACGTAAAGAACTTCAATCGAGGCTTTATTGAGCAGACTTGTTCAGACTCGTTCCCCAGCAGCTCAGTCACAGAATGCAGCTGCGGGGATTAAGCCAGGTTCTTATACCCCGCCTATCTGGGTGGAGCCCAGTAGGCGGCGGATCCAATCGGGATCCAGCATCTGTCCTCCAATGGCTCCTCGGCATTCATGGTGTACCGTATTACCCTTAATACATACCACCACATTCTCCCCTTGTTAAAAAAGAACCCGGCGGGGTGGTGGGTGGTATGGTGGTTGGGGTTTACAGGGTCGGTACCTTAACCATTGAACTATATACAATCATGCCGCTTTTACTGGGCCACCGAATTATTCACATTTTACCCGATTAGCAGCGTTAACTATTTACAATGCCGCTTTACTGGGCCACTGAATTATATACATCTTAAGTCGATTCGATGAGTCGAGATGGCGCTCTGGTCGCCCTTTCCGATCGTCTCAATCCGGGTGGTGGTGGTGGTGCTGGCTCGGGTCCGGTCGACTCTGGGAGCATGGCGCTGTCCCCCTCTGTTTCCTTACCCCTGGATGGGCCTGGGAGGAGAACTGATCCCCCCGGGAAGGGGGTGGTTGTGGGGTGCACCGGCGGGAGTGAGGGAGAAGTGATTTGTGTTGGGGGGGGGGGGGGGTGGGGAGCTCCGGCGGGCGCCAGGTCCCGCAGAGGGACCGTGTCCTGTCGGCCGTCTGGGAACGCCACGTAGGCGTACTGCGGGTTTGTGTGGAGTAGATGTACCTTTTCCACCAGCGGGCCTGATTTGTGCGCCCGCACATGTTTCCGGAGCAGGATGGGTCCCGGGGCTGCCAGCCAGGTCGGAAGTGACGTTCCAGAAGCGGACCTCCTAGAGAAGACAAGGAGGCGCTCGTGAGGCATTTGGTTAGTGGTGGTACACAGCAGGGACCGGATAGAATGAAGGGCATCCGGGAGTACTTCCTGCCAGCGGGAAGTTGGGAGACTCCTAGACCGTAGGGCCAGTAGGACGGTCTTCCAGACCATTCCGTTCTCTCTCTCTACCTGCCCGTTCCCCCGGGGGTTGTAGCTGGTCGTCTTGCTCGAGGCTATGCCCTTACTGAGCAGGAATTGACGCAGCTCGTCACTCATGACGAGGACCCCCTATCGCTATGGATGTAGGCGGGGAAACCGAACAGGGTAAAGATGGTGCCGAGGGCTTTAATGACCGTGGCCGTGGTCATGTCGGGGCAGGGAATGGCGAAGGGGAAGCGGGAGTATTCGTCAACGACGTTAAGAAAGTACGTGTTGCGATCGGTGGAGGGTAGGGGGCCTTTGAAATCCAAACTGAGGCGTTCAAAGGGATGGGAAGCCTTTATCAGGTGCGCTCAGTCTGGCCTGAAAAAATGTGGTTTGCATTCTGCGCAGATTTGGCAGTTCCTGGTGACTGTTCAGACCTCCTCGACGGAGTACGGGAGGTTGCGGGCCTTTATGAAGTGGTAGAAACGAGTGACCCTCGGGTGGCAGAGGTCCTCGTGGAGGGCTTGGAGACGGTCCACTTGTGCGTTGGCACATGTGCCGCGAGTTAGGGCATCAGACGGCTCGTTCAGCTTTCCGGGACGGTACAAGAGCTCATAATTGTAGGTGGATAGTTCGATCCTCCACCGCAGGATCTTGTCGTTTTTTATCTTGCCCCGCTGCGCATTATCGAACATGAAGGCTACCGACCGTTGGTCAGTGAGGAGAGTGAATCTCCTACCAGCCAGGTAATGCCTCCAATGTCGCACAGCTTCCACTATGGCTTGGGCCTCCTTTTCTACTGAGGAGTGGCGAATTTCTGAAGCGTGTAGGGTCCGGGAGAAAAAGGCCACGGGTCTGCCCGCTTGGTTGAGCGTGGCCGCCAGAGCTACGTCGGACGCGTCGCTCTCGACTTGGAAGGGGAGGGACTCGTTGATGGCGTGCATCGTGGCCTTTGCGATATCCGCTTTGATGCGGCTGAAGGCCTTGCGGGCCTCTTTCGACAGGGGAAAAATAGTCGACTGGATTAGTGGGCGGGCCTTGTCTGCGTACTGGGGGACCCACTGGGCGTAATAAGAAAAGAAGCCCAGGCAGCGTTTCAGGGCTTTGGTACAGTGGGGGAGAGGGAACTCCATGAGGGGGCGCATGCGTTCGGGGTCGGGGCCTATCACTCCATTACGCACTGAGCTGCTGCGGAACGGGTCTGAACAAGTCTGCTCAATAAATTGTAGCACCATCGATCACACACGAGGCGAGACGTAAAGAACTTCAATCGAGGCTTTATTGAGCAGACTTGTTCAGACTCGTTCCCCAGCAGCTCAGTCACAGAATGTAGCTGCGGGGATTAACCCAGGTTCTTATACCCCGCCTATCTGGGTGGAAACCAGTAGGCGGCGGATCCAATCGGGATCCAGCATCTGTCCTCCAATGGCTCCTCGGCATTCATGGTGTACCGTATTACCCTTAATACATACCACCACAATAGTGCATCAATTTATTACACCAAGATTTTTCAGAGATGGACCTCCGCATCAAGCCGGATCGCCTGCAGCTGCATCCTCAAGCAGACAACGCCAAAAAGGACTTCCAACATTGGCTAGCTTGCTTTGAAGCATACATCGGGTCTGCGCCAGACCCAATCTCAGAAGCACAGAAGCTCCAGATTCTGTACACGCAGCTGAGCTCCAACGTTTTTCCACTCGTCCAAGACGCGCCTACATACGCAGAGGCCATGGTGCTACTGAAGGAGAATTACGCTCAGCAGACCAACAAGATCTACGCCAGGCACCTCCTATCCACGCGGCATCAACTTCCCGGTGAGTCTGTGGAAGATTTCTGGCGTGCCCTGCTCGCCCTGGTGAGAGACTGTGACTGCCAGGCCGTTTCGGCCACTGAACATTCAAACCTGCTAATGAGAGACGCGTTCGTTACGGGCATAGGGTCGGCCTACATCCGCCGGCGCCTCTTAGAAGGGGCCACGCTTAACCTCGCAGCGACCAAGAAACTAGCGCTCTCGCTCACGGTCACCTCACGCAACGTACAGGCTTATGCCCCCGACCGCACGGCCCACCCTTCTGTGCATCGTGGACCCCGCCAGCGACCACCCCATCGTGGACCCCATCAGCGACTGCCCTCAGCCAACCCCACGCCTGCACCGCGCGGTAGCCAACCAACCCCGGGGGACCCAAGTGCTACTTCTGCGGACAGACAAAAAACTCCCGGCAGAGCTGCCCGGCGCGGAGCGCGCTCTGCAAGGCCTGTGGCAAGAAGGGACATTTTGCTGCAGTGTGCCAGGCCCGCTCAATCGCCGCTATTGTCCCAGCACCCCCCACGTGTGGCCAGTGGGCGCCGCCATCTTCCTCTCCTCAGACCACGTGAACCCATGGGCGCCACCATCTTCCTCCACACGTGGCCCGTGGGCGTCGCCATCTTGCTTGCCTCATAACCAATGGACACCGCCATCTTGCCTGCCCCAGGCCACGTGCGGCCCGAGGGAGCCGCCACCTTGCCTGCCCCAGGACACGTGCGGCCCGTGGGCGCTGCCACCTTACCCGCCTCTGGACCCCTGCCCATTGGGCACCTCATCGGGCCACTCATCACCTGCAACCGCTGACGACCAGTCGTGTCTCGCCTCAGTCACGATCGACCAGTCTCGACCGCACAACCTCGCGACCGCTTCGACAAAGGTGAAGGTCGACGGGCACAAGATATCCTGCCTTCTGGACTCCGGGAGCATTGAGAGCTTCATCCACCCCGATACGGTAAGGCGCTGCTCCTTCGCGGTACACCCCGCGAACCAAATAATCTCCCTGGCCTCTGGATCCCACTCCATGGCGATCCGGGGGTACTGCATCGCCACCCTCACCGTCCAGGGCGTAGTATTCAGCTGCTTCCGGCTCTACGTCCTCCCCAATCTCTGCACTGCCTTGCTACTCGGCCTGGACTTCCAGTGCAACCTCCAGAGCCTAACCCTGAAATTTGGCGGGCCCCTACCACCCCTTACTGTTTGCGGCCTCACAACCCTTAAGGTCAACCCGCCGTTCCCTGTTTGCAAACCTCACCCCGGATTGCAAACCCGTCGCCACCAGGAGCAGACGGTACAGGATAGGACCTTCATCCGGTCTCAGGTCCAGCGGCTGCTGCGGGAAGGTATCATCGAGGCCAGCAACAGCCCCTGGAGAGCCCAAGTGGTAGTGGTGAAACCGGGGAGAAAAACAGAATGGTCGTTGACTACAGTCAGACCAGCAATCGGTACATGCAGCTCGACGCGTACCCCCTCCCACGCATATCTGATATGGTCAATCAGGTTGCACAGTACCGGGTCTTCTCGACAGGGGACCTGAAACCTGCCTACCGCCAGCTCCCCATCCGTAAGGCGGACCGCCCATACACCGCGTTTGAAGCAGACGGCCGCCTTTACCATTTCCTTAGGGTTCCCTTCGGCGTCACCAACGGGGTCTCGGACTTCCAACGGGAGATGGACCGAATGGTTGACCGGTATGGGCTGCAGGCCACTTTCCCGTACCTGGAGAATGTCACCATCTGCGGCCACGACCAGCAGGACCACAACGCTAACCTTTCCAAATTTCTCCATACCGCCACACTCCTCAACCTAACTTGCAAGGAGAAAGAGGTGTGTGTTCAGCACAAACCGATTAGCCATCCTCGGCTATGTGGTTCAGAACGGAGATCTGGGGCCCGATCCCGATCACATGCGCCCCCTCATGGAACTCCCCCTCCCCCACTGCCCCAAGGCCCGCAATCAATGCCTGGGGTTCTTTTCGTATTACGCCCATTGGGTCCCAAACTATGCGGACAAGGCCCGCCCACTCATCCAATCCACCACTTTCCCATTGATGGCCGAGGCTCACCAGGCCTTCAACCATTTCAAGGCCGACATCGCCAAGGCCGCGATGTACGCGGTCGACGAGACGCTCCCCTTCCAAGTCGAGAGCGATGCATCAGACATCGCTCTGGCCGCCACCCTTAACCAGGCAGGCAGGCCCATGGCATTCTTTTCCCGCACCCTTCATGCCTCCGAAATCCGGCACTCCTCCGTCAAAAAGGAGGCCCAAGCGATCGTTTAAGCTGTGCGGCATTGGAGGCATTACCTGGCCGGCAGGAGATTCACTCTCCTCACTGACCAACGGTCGGTTGCCTTCATATTTAACAACATACAGCGCGGTAAGATCAAAAATGATAAAATCATGCGGTGGAGGATCAAGCTCTCCACCTACAATTACGAGATTTTGTATCGCCCCGGCAAGCTCAACGAGCCCCCCTGATGCCCTGTCCCGAGGTACATGTGCCAGCGCACAGGTGGACCGACTCCGGATCCTGCACGACGATCTCTGTCACCCGGGAGTCACCCGCCTTTACCTCTTCATTAAGGCCCGCAATCTGCCCTACTCCATCGAGGAGGTCAGGGCTATCACCAGAGACTGCCAGGTCTGCGCGGAGTGTAAACCGCACTTCTACCGGCCAGACCGTGGACTTCAAAGGGCCCCTTCCCCCCCCAACAGACCGCAACCCATACTTTCTTAATGTGGTCAACGAGTATTCCCGATTCCCCTTCACCGTCCCATGGCCCGATATGACGTCTGCCACCGTCATCAAAGCCCTCAACACCATCTTCGCTCTGTTCGGTTTCCCCGCCTACGTCCACAGCGACCGGGGATCCACATTTATGAATGAGGAGCTGCAGGACGACCAGCTACAACCCCAGGGAAAACGGGCAGGTGGAGCGGGAGAATGGGATGGTCTGGAGGGCCGTCCAGCTGGCCCTACTGTCCAGAAATCTCCCGGCCCCCCGCTGGCAGGAGGTCCACCCCGACGCACTTCACTCCATTCGGTCGCTCCTGTGCACCGCGACCAGCTAAACCCCCCATGAACATCTCTTTGCCTTCCCCAGGAAGTCCACCTCCGGGGTTTCACTCCCAACATGGCTGGCAGCTCCAGGACCCGTTCTCCTCCGCAAGCACGTGCGGCTCCATAAGGCGGACCCGTTGGTTGAGAGAGTACAGCTACTCCATGTGAACCCGCAGTATGTCTACGTAGCGTACCCCGACGGCCGCCAAGACACAGTCTCCCTCAGGGATCTGGCACCAGCTGGGTCGCCACCGCCCCCCCCCTCCCCCGCTCCGGCGCCACCCTCCCCTCCCCCGGCGCACCCCACCGCAGCCATCGCTCCAGGACAATCCGTCCTCCCCTTGCTCCCACCCGGGGATGAAGAGGATTTCGACACACTCTCCCAGAGTCACCGAAGACCAAGCCGACGCCGGAGTCACCACCAGCACTGCGGCGCCCTCAACGACAGATCAAGGCACCCGTTCGTCGAAATTTGTAACCTTCTCTGTAATTTTAAAACCAATCTGTATGAAAATAGTTTTCCACCACCCCCGCAGGACTCATTTTTACCAGGGGGTGAATGTGGTAGTCACCACTGTTGTATTCTATTGTATATATGGGTATTACGGTAAGGCCCCTGTACTACAGGTGCGGGGTAGATCCCTGCCTGCTGGCTCCGCCCAGTAGGTGGAGTATAAATGTGTGTGCTCTCCGAACAGCAGCCATGTCGTAAGCTGCTGTAGGAGGCCACACATCTCTGTGTAATAAAGTCTCGATTACATTCTACTCTCGTCTCGTCGTAATTGATAGTGCATCACTGTGTGAGCCCAGCCCGTTGTGCCGCAGTTGGATGTGTAATGGAGGGGTGTGGTGCATGAAGTCGTGTGGGATGTAAGGGTGGTGGGTGGTGTGGGGAGGGGTGTCTCATGGGTGTTGTGAGAGGTGGGGGTGTGGGGTGGTGCCGTATAGTGGGGTCAGTGCCCGTGCTCAGTGAGCCCCTACCACCTAGTTGGTGAAACGTGCGCCGATCAACGCCTCCTGTGCTCCCTGACCAAGCCGGTGGCGTTGTGCAGCCTCCCGTCCATATCCGGCCCCCATGTCCCATCGATTGCCCCCCCTCCCCATCCTCCTCATCTGGAGAGCCATGGCCTTCCTCGGGCTCCCCCTCGGCCTCCTCCTCCAGCACATCACCCCTCTGCTGGGCTATATTGTGCAGCACGAAGCAGACCACAATGATGTGGCAGACCTCTCCGACGGGGACTGGAGGATCCCTCCAGAGCGGTCCAGGCACCTGAAACGCATCAGCAGCAGCCCAAAGCACCTCTCAACCACACCCCTGGTTGCTGCATGGGCCTCATTGTAGCGGGTCTCCGCTTCGGTCTATGGCCTCCGTATAGGCGTCATCAGCCATGATCACAACGGGTAACCCTTGTCGCCCAGCAACCCCTCAGTCAGGGGGGGTGGTGTGTCCCTCGAACATGGCGGGGATGAACGATTGTGCCAGCATAAACGCGTCATGTACACTGCCTGGGTTGCGGGCGCAGACGCGCATGATCTTCATCTGCTGGTCGCAGACCATCTGAATGTTCATGGAGTAGGATCCCTTCCTGTTCATGAACACATCCCTGTTCTCCGCTGGTGGCCGCATGGCGACATGAACCCCATCGATTACTCCCTGTACCATGGGTATCATGGCCACGGCAGCAAAGCCCGCTGTCCGGGTATTCTGGTGGGCGCGATCCACAGGGAACTGAATGTAGCGTTCCTCGATGTCATACAGGGCGGTGGTATCTGCCGACGCACCTGTGCACCGATGCCTGGGAGATGCCGGACATGTCCCCACATGGTGACTGGAACGGCCCCGTGGCATAAAAGTTCAGGGCCGCCGTAAACTTGACGGCCACCGGGAGAGCATGTCCTCCCCCAGTTCCATGCGATGCCAGGTGTGCCATCAGATGGCAGATATGGGCGACGGTCTCCCGGCTCAGCCGGACTCTCCTCCTGCATGCCCTGTCCGGCAGGTCCTCGAAGGACATGCGGCGCCAGTAGACACGAGGCCTCATCGGGCACCTCCGTCGCCGCTGCACCACCTCCTCCACCTCCTTGTATACATCGGTTTCCTCATCCTGTGCCTCGCCTTCGTCGTTGTCGTCCTTCTCCTCCTCCTGCGCCTGTCGGGAGGGAGGCCCTGCAGCCTGAGCGGGTGCCACCAGGCCCTCTGCAGCCCGTCCCTCTGATGCAGCCGCCACCTCTCTGAGCCGCCGGTGGTGGTGATGGGGGGGCGGCATCCCTCCACATGGCCGGGGGCTTTCGCTCAGCCAGCACCCAGGGTCGGCGCCCATCAGCCTGGCTGCCGTAATGGAGGCCATGGCTCAGGCAGTGCCCTGCCATGGCAGGCCATTCCCGGTCGGTGGGGCTGTCCCCCCCCACAGTCTTCCCCGAACCTGGAGGCCTTCCCCCCGTTACCCCCTCGCCCCCATAGCCACGGCTGTGCCCATCCCGCCACCCGCAGGTCCCCCCCATACCAACCCCTCACCTCCTGCTTCCGCATCGTGAGCCAGCACGAATGGCTCACGATTTTTAAAAGCAGGTTAGAACGGCGCCGGCGTGACCTGGGGTCATGCGGTCGGGATTTTGGTCCATCCGGGCCGCAGAATCGCCGGGGCCCCGCAGAATCGCTAAATGGACACCCTCCGGCGATTCACCGGGCCGCTCTGCGCCGAGCACAACCATGCAGGTTTCACTTGTTGGCATAATCGCGAACGGCGGCGGACCGTCGTCGCGCGAAATACCGTCGGGAACGGAGATTCTCCGAATCGGCGCGGGCTGAGAGAATCCCGCCCAGTTTTTCTGGATTTCGAGGGTGATTGTTGGAAACATCTGACATGTTCAGATAGTGCATTCTCATTGCCTGCAGCAGTTTAATTTTAGAGGCTGGTTTGTCCAGTTTGGAAATATTGAGGTCCAGAAAATACAGCTCGATGCATTGTCAGACAAAAGCAAGTTTAAATGTGGAATCCATTGCTTTCCAATTGAATGCTGGAAATTTGGTGGTTACCTTTTAGCATTTTGCACAATCTTTAATGCTACCTGGAACTTTTGAAAGTTATTGAATTTTCTTCCAGCTTTGTTAGAGTTAATTTAAGTGTGAGTTGCAGTACCTTTGTTGGCAACTGTCTGAGCTGATTATAGGTTACTGCTTGACTGCAATGGTGGTGTGGTTAGCTCTTTTGGATTTTTCCCAGTTTTAGCTCTAAGTTTCACCCAGGAAGTTGTGATCTTAGTGAGAAAATGCCTGCAGACATCAGAAATGAAAACAAACAGTGAAAAAACTTTTTTCCAGGCTTCTTTTAGCTGTTAAGATCTGTCCCTGGATAGATTCCTCTTTCTGGATAGTGAACAGGTATTTTGCGTCAGTCTTCATTATAAAGGATATAAGTAACACCCCAGAAATAGCTCTAAATCAGGAAATGGAATGGAGAGAGGAACTCAGGAAAATTACAACCACGAGAGAAGTGGGACGAAGCAAATTGTTGGAGTTGTAAGCTGACAAATCCTTGGGTCCTGATGGATATCATCCTAAGGTCTTAAAACAAATGCTTGTGAGCTTGGAACACATTCTCTGCCCTGTTGCTCCACTTTCACTCTTCTTGCTCAGAAACTCCTCCCCAGCCACTTCCAGCAGCTAGCTGCAGCCAGAAAGTACTTTGACTTCGAGAGATGCAGGTTATAAGTACTACAGGCTAGCATTATGTGGTGGCAGCTTTGCCCAAACTTGAGGCCACTGCTGAGGGTTGCAACTAATTGGCAGTGTTCCTGGCCCTGGTGTGATCATTTGAGATCATTACACTGCGACCATTTAAGTGATCGGGGAAGATTGAAGTTTGTGCGCTGCCTGTATCGCAATGAACTGGCATGGGTTAATAAATCTGTGTGGTGGTATGTATTAGGGGTAGTACGGTACCCAGTGATGCCGAAAGGCTATTGGTGGACAGACATTAGGTCCTGATTGGATCTGCCGCCTACTGAAAAAAATGAATGAAATGAAAATCGCTTATTGTCACAAGTAGGCTTCAATGAAGTTACTGTGAAAAGCCCCTAGTCGCCACATTCTGGCACCTGTTCGGGGAGGCTGTTACAGGAATTGAACCGTGCTGCTGGCCTGCCTTGGTCTGCTTTAAAAGCCAGCGATTTAGCCTAGTGTGCTAAACAGCCTGGCTCCACCCAGTAAAGCGGAGTATAAGAACCCGGGTTCTCCCAGCAGCCGCATTCTGTAACCGAGCTGCTGGGGAACAAGTCTGCGTAATAAAGCCATCGATTGACTTCATCTCTTCTCGCCTCGTGAGTGATTGATTGTGCTACAATTTATTACGCACACTTTTAAAAGACTATGGAGCTCCGGATCGCCCCAGAGTGTCTGCGAATCAGCCCCCACGCGCCAAACTCAGTGGCCACTTTTATACATTGGCTAGCGTGTTTTGAGGGATACCTCCGAACGGCCCCCAGTAGACCTACGGAAGACCAGAAAATAAAGGTCCTGCATTCCAGTGTGAGTCCGGAAATGTACACGCCCATAGAAGACGGGGAGGATTTCCCGACGGCGCACACCATGCTGAGAGGGATCTACATTTGGCCCGTCAATCAGGTCTACGCACGCCACCAACTCGCGATGAGACGACAAATCCCCGGGGAATCGCTGGACGAGTTCTACAGCGCGCTGCTAATACTGGGAAGGAACTGCAACTGCCCACCGGTGACGGCTAACGAACATACGGAACTCCTCATCCGGGATACATTCGTAGCAGGTATGACCTCATCCCAAATTCACCAACGACTGCTGGAAAGAGACTCACTGGGGCTCCTGGAGGCATGGGCCCTTGCGGGCTCCCTCGATGTAGCATCACAGAATGCCCGTGCTTACGCCCCCGACCGCACGGCAGCCCCTTGGGCTCCGTGGACCCCCGCCGCGACCGACTCCCCGGCACCCCCCATCCCCCCGCAAGCCTGCGCGGCCAGAGCACCAGACCACCTGGGGGGGCCCCACTGCTACTTTTGCGGGCAGTCGAAACACCCCCGGCTGCGCTGCCCAGCCCGCTCGGCCATCTGTAAAAGTTGCGGCAAGAAAGGGCACTATTCAGCGGTGTGCCAGTCCCGGGGGTCGCCGCAATCTCCGGGGGAGAACTGGGACCACAGACTCAACCCCCCCAATGATCCATGTGTGGCCAACGGGCGCCGCCCTTTTGGGTCCCGGACTCCATGCGAGGGGGATGGGCGCCGCCATCTTGTGCCCCTCTGGCCACGTGCGATTCATGGGCGTGTCCATTTTGTCCGCCCCCGACCGCGTGCGATCCGTGGACGCCGCCATCTTGGCTGACAGCCATGGACCCCAGCATGGCCAGCTCCACGGGGCCTGAAGAAAACGCCCCGTGCAGCAACCGCGCTTGGCTTCGGTGACCCTGGACCAGTCGCGGCCCCGGACGCTCCAAACAGCAACGACAATGGTGCTGGTTAACGGGTGCGAAACGCCATGCCTGATCGACTCTGGGAGCATGGAAAGTTTTATCCATCCGGATACGGTAAGACGCTGTTGTCTTTCAATCCACCTGAGTACCCAAAAGGTTTTTCTGGCAGCAGGATCCCATTCCGTAGAAATCAAAGGGTTTTGCATCGCGAACCTCACGGTGCAGAGGAGGGAGTTTAAGAATTACCGACTTTATGTCCTCCCCCACCTCTGCGCTCCCACACTCCTGGGGTTAGATTTTCAGTGTAACCTCCAGAGTTTGACGTACCAATTCGGCGGCCCTATACCCCCACTTACTATCTGCGGCCTCAAGGTTGAACCGCCTTCCCTGTTTGCGAACCTCACCCCGGATTGCAAACCCATCACCACTAGGAGCAGACGGTACAGCGCCCAGGACCGAACATTTATCTGGTTAGAAGTCCAGAGGCTGCTGAAGGAAGGCATAATCCAGGCCAGCAATAGTCCCTGGAGAGCTCAGGTGGTAGTTGTAAAGACCGGGGAGAAGCAGAGGATGGTCATAGACTATAGTCAAACCATCAATAGATATACGCAGCTGGATGCGTACCCTCTCCCCTGCATATCCAACATGGTCAATCGGATTGCACAGTACAAGGTCTTTTCCACCGTGGACTTTAAGTCCGCATATCACCAGCTCCCCATCCGCCCGAGCGACCGCAAGTACACTGCCTTCGAAGCAGACGGGTGGCTCTACACTTTTTAAGGGTTCCATTCGGCGTCACTAACGGTGTCTCGGTCTTCCAACAAGAGATGGACCGAATGGTTGACCAGCACGGTTTACGGGCCACGTTCCCGTACCTTGACAACGTCACCATCTGCGGCCATGACCAGCAGGACCACGACGCCAACCTCCGCAAATTCCTCCAGACCGCTGACGCCCTGAACCTCACCTACAACAGGGAAAAATGCGTGTTTAGCACCGACCATCTAGCCATCCTTGGCTACGTAGTGCATAATGGAGCGATAGGCCCCGACCCTGAACGGCTGCGCCCCCTTATGGAGTTCCCCCTCCCTCACGGTTCCAAAGCCCTGAAACGCTGCCTGGGCTTCTTCTCTTATTACGCCCAGTGGGTTCCCCAACTACACGGACAAGGCCCGCCCGCTAATTCAGTCCACGACCTTCCCCCTGTCGACAGAGGCCCGCCAGGCCTTCAGCCGCATCAAAGCAGATATCGTAAAGGCCATGATGCACGCAATCGACGAGTCCCTCCCCTTCCAAGTCAAGAGTGACGCATCCGACGTAGCTCTGGCGGCCACTCTCAACCAAGCGGGCAGACCCGTGGCCTTTTTCTCCCGAACCTTCCACGCTTCAGAAATCCGCCATTCCTCAGTGGAAAAGGAAGCCCAAGCCATAGTGGAAGCTGTGCGACATTGGAGGCATTACCTGGCCGGTAGGAGATTCACTCTCCTCACAGACCAGCGGTTGGTAGCCTTCATGTTCGATAATGCACAGCGGGGCAAGATCAAGAACTCTCCAGATATAACTATGAGATCTTGTATCGTCCCGGAAAGCTGAACGAGCTGTCCGATGCGCTATCCCGTTTCACATGTGCCAACGCACAAGTGGACCGTCTCCAAGTCCTCCAGGAGGACCTCTGCCACCCGAAGGTCACTCGGTTCTACCACTTTGTGAAGACCTGCAACCTCCCCTACTCCGTCGAGGAGGTCCGAACAGCCACCAGGAACTGCCAAATCTGCGCAGAGTGCAAGCCGCACTTTTTCAGGCCAGCTAGAGCGCACCTGATAAAGGCTTCCCATCCGTTTGAGTGCCTCAGTCTGGACTTCAAAGGCCCCCTCCCCTCCACCGATCGCACCACGTACTTCCTGAACGTGGTTGATGAATACTCCCGTTTTCCTTTCGCTATCCCCTGCCCCGACATGACCGCGGCCACAGTCATTAAAGCCCTCTGCACCATCTTTACACTGTTCGGTTTCCCCGCCTACATCCATAGCGATAGGGGGTCTTCCTTCATGAGCGACGAACTGCGTCAATTTCTGCTCAGCAAAGGCATCGCCTTGAGCAGGACGACCAGTTACAACCCCCGGGGGAACGGTCAGGTCAAGAGGGAGAACGGAATGGTCTGGAAGACCGTCCTACTGGCCCTACTGTCCAGAAGTCTCCCAGTTTCCCGTTGGCAGGAAGTCCTCCCGGATGCCCTTCACTCCATCCGGTCACTGCTGTGTACCACAACTAATCAAACGCCTCACGAGCGCCTCCTTGTCTTCCCTAGGAGGTCCTCCTCCGGAACGTCACTTCTGACCTGGCAGGCAGCCCCGGGACCCATCCTGCTCCGAAAGCATGTGCGGGCGCACACATCAGACCTGTTGGTCAAGAGGGTTCATCTCCTCCACGCGACCCCTCAATACGCCTACGTGGCATACCCCGACGGCCGACAGGACACGGTCTCCCTGCGGGACCTGGTGCCCGCCGGAGCTCCCCACACCACCCCCCCCCCCCAACACCAGTCACCCCATCCCTCCTGCCGGCGCACCCCACAGCCGCTCCCTCCCCGGGTGGATCGGTCCTCCTCCCGTGCCCGCCCAGGAGTAGTGAAACAGGAACAAACATCGCGACACTCCCAGAGGAGACAGTGCCTGAGCCAGCACCTGCACCACCACTGGGGCTGAGACGATCGGCAAGGACGACCAGGGCACCCATTCGACTCAGCGAATCTGCGTGACAAAGCAAGATCTGTAAATAATTCAGTGGCCCAGTAAAAGCGGCACTGTAAATAGTTAACAGTTGATATCATTGCATAGCCACTGTGTTAGTGGAATCCCAGTACCAACCTTGTAAACCCCTACCACCATGCGACCCACCACCCCACCGGGTTCTTTTTTAACAAGGGGTGAATGTGGTGGTATGTATTAGGGGTAGTACGGTACCCAGTGATGCCGAGAGGCTATTGGTGGACAGACACTGGGTCCTGATTGGATCTGCCGCCTACTGGCTCCATCCAGTAAGGCCGAGTATAAGAACCCGGGTTCTCCCAGCAGCCGCATTCTGTAACCAAGCTGCTGGGGAACAAGTCTGCGTAATAAAGCCATCGATTGACTTCATCTCTTCTCGCCTCATGAGTGATTGATTGTGCTACAATCTGTGCCCGTTATTTCCACACCTTCTTCAATGTTTTTCTCCTGGATGCATGGTAGGTGTTGATTGATTGATTGATTGATTTATTGTCATCTGTACCGAAGTACAGTGAAAAGAATAATCGATAGAGTACATTGACAAATGGTACATTAATAAATAGTGATTGGTTACAGTAAGGAACAAGGGGCCAAACAAAGCGAATACATGAGCAAGAGCAGTATAGGGCATCGTGAATCGTGTTCTTACAGGGAACAGATCAGTCCGAGGGAGAGTTATTGAGGCGTCTAGTAGCTGTGGGGAAGAAGCTGTACCTATGTCTGGATGTGCGGGTCTTCAGACTTCTGTACCTTCTGCCTGATGGAAGAGTCTGGAAGAAGGCAAAGCCTGGGTGGGAGGGGTTTCTGACAATGCTGTCTGCCTTCTTGAGGCAGCGGGCAGTGTAAATAGAATCAATGTGAGGGTGGTGCGTTGGGCTGAGTTCTCCACACTGCAGTTCCTTGTGATCTTGGACCAAGCAGTTGCCATACCAGGCTGTGATGCAGCCAGATAGGATGCTCTCTATCGCACATCTGTAGAAGTTTGAGAGAATCGATGCAGACATGCCAAATTTCTTTAGCTTCCGTAGGAAGTAGAGACGTTGTTGGGCTTTCTTGACGGTTGCATCAATGTGAGTGGATCAGGACAGACTGTTGGTGATGGTGACCCCCAGGAACTTAAAGCTATCGACCATCTCCATTGCAGAGCCATTGATGCAGACAGGAGTGTATGTCGTGCTATGCTTCCTGAAGCTGATGATCAGTTCCTTGGTCTTTCCAACATTTAGAGAGAGGTTGTTTTCGGTACACCAAGCAACCAAGTGATCTATCTCCCTTCTGTAGTCTGATTCGTCATTGTTTGAGATACAACCCACCATAGTCGTATCATCCGCAAGCTTATCAATCGAATTGGAGTTAAATCTTGCCACATAGTCGTGTGTGTACAGGGCTTACCCGAACAGGTGCCGGAATGTGGCGACTAGGGGCTTTTCACATTAACTTCATACTTGTGACAATAAAAGGTTATTATTATTATAATAGTAGAGGGCTGAGCACACATCCTTGCAGGGCCCCGGTGTTGAGGACTATTGTGAAGGAGGTTACCTATCCTGACAGATTATGGTCCATTGGTGAGGAAGTCAAGGATCCAGCTGCACAGGGGCGGGAAGGGGGGGGGGGGGGGGTGTCAAGTCCAAGTTTGCAGAATTTGGTTCCTAGTCTTGTCGGGATAATGGTGTTGAAGGTGAAGCTGTAGTCTATGAACATAGTATGGATCTGACGTAGGCATCCTTGTTGTTGAGGTGTTAGAGTGTTGATTGTAGGGCCAGGGAGATAGTATCTGCTGTGGACCGATTGCAATGATAGGCAAATTGTAATGGATTAAGACCCTCTAGGAGGCTGGCGTTGATCCATCTCATGACTAGCCGCTTGAAGCATTTCATGATAACAGACGTCAGGGCCACCGGCCGATAGTCGTTGAGGCACGCTATCTTGTTCTTCTTTGGTAATGGTATTATGGTGGTCTTCTTGAAGGAGGTGGGGACCTTGGAGCGGAGAAGTGGGGTGTTGAAGATGCCTACAAATACACTCGGCAACTGGTCTGCGCAGGGACTCTGTCGGGGCCTGTCGCTTTCTGCAGGTTCACTTTCAAGAAGGCAGCTCTTACCTCCGAGGCTGTAGGAGTGGGTATGGGTGTGTCCAGGACTGTTGGGGCAGGTGGCACTGATAAATTGGCTGACTGCTCAAAGTGAGCATAAAACTTGTTCAGTTCAACGGGAGGGATGCTCCAGGCCCAGAGATTCCGCTTGGCCTTGCTTTTGTAGCCTGTGATCTCGTCTAAGCCCTGCTATAGACGTCGTGGGTTTGTGTTGTTGGCCTGGGACTCTAGTTTGATCTGGTATTATCTTTTGGCATCCCCGATGGCTTTCTGTACATTGTACCTGGATTTCTTATATAGGTCAGGGTCATCAGACTTGAACGCCTCCGTCCGGGACTTCAGCAGGGAGTGGACCCTGTTATCATAAGTTGCTGCTGCACTTTTGAAAAATTGCTGAGAGTAGAGAAAATGGCCATTTGGACATCACCTGATACAAAGTGGTCCTCAATCATGCAGCCAGACATTTAGCCCCAAAGGAAGAAAATGAAAAAAATGAAAATCACTTATTGTCACAAGTAGGGTTCAAATGAAGTTACTGTGAAAAGCCCCTAGTTGCCACATTCCGGCACCTGTTCGGGGAGGCGGATATGGGCATTGAACCGTGCTGCGGGCCTGCCTTCAAAGCCAGCAATTTAGCCCTGTGCTAAACAACCCCTGCATTTGTTGGCCTGTAACTTCCTCAGAATGGCAATCTCCGGCAGATTGCCGCACTCAACGGACTCACCCACCCTGGGATTCCAATGCGTCTGTCTCATCCAGCCTTCCACAAACAGGCTGGGTGAGACAGGAGCAGAGAAACTGGCTGCACCGGCATGGAGTAACTCGGGTGCAGAGAAGAAAGACACGCTCCTTATTTCAGCACTAGCTGCTGTGAGGAGCTATTAAGGGGCAATTAAAAGTTAAGTGGTTCAGGCAATGGGGGGAGGGGAGTTAGGTCAGACTTGTGGGAGGGGGAATCTGACTGGAGGGGGAGGGCAGGTTGGACTGGAGAGTGTGGGGGATGGATGGGAAAAGGGTGGTGTTGGCCCAGAGGAGGGGCAGATTGGACTGGGGGTGTGGGGGGGGGGGTTCGTCCCCTTGCCAGGCAGGTCAATCTGAGGCTCGGACCAGCAGGGAGGGGGGCCAGTCCAAGATGGGGATGGTCAGTCAGGAGGGGTGTCAGACCTGGATGTGAGGTGGTGTTGGACCAAGTTGCACAGGGTGGAGGGGGGGTGCTTGAACTAGAAGCAGAGGGCCAGTCCTGATTGCCTGATGGGTGGTGTCAGTGTGGGATAGGCTGGGGCCAGTTTGGGAGATGGGAGTCATTCCTGGGGTAAGGTGGTCAGTCCGGGAGTGGGGGTGGATCAGACTGGAGGAGGGAGTCAGTCCTGGAAGGGGAGTGGCAGACTGGGTTGGGAGGGGGTAGGTCGGTCTGGGAGTGGGGATCGGACCGGGTTGCACTTGGAAGGGGGCCTGACCAGGTAACACCGGAAGGGGAGTAGGGTCGGATTTGGGTGGGTTCTGGTCGGGCCAGTTGTGGGGAGGGGAGGGGTCGGCTCAGGAGGGGGGTGTTAGTCCAAGAGGGGAGGGGTTGGACTGGGTCCCATGGGAGGAGCAGGGGGGTCAGACCGGGTTGCAACAGGAAGGGGAGTCGGGCTTGCGGAGGTTCGGGTCAGGAGAGACTGGGTTGGGAGGGGTTGTGGGTGATGTGGTGGGTCCCCTGGGGGGGTCGTGTGTGTGTGGGAGGTGTCCCCTGTGAGGCTGGGCCTGAGTTTCTTTAATAGTTGCTTTGGAGTTAGAAGGAATTTATTTTCCTCTCACCCTTTCAGGGTAACCATCAGGGTGAAACTGGCAGAACCATCAGAAGGTAACAATTTGAATTGCTGGATGGTTTCCGGCCCAAGGCAATTGTCCAGAGGAAGTTAACACTTCCGGGCAATTGCCCAGTCAATCCTTATGTGTGAACGTCCTAGAGGGATTCCCTCGCACACTGTTGGGTTGTGCCCTAAATGTACCGCTGGGGAACCAGGAAGTTATGGGCCAAATTTGAAACCTGCATGTAAGTAGATATTATCAGATTTTGTGTGGAACTCACATTTTCCTTACTGAAAGAGGAACTCATTAAAACTAATAAAATTGATTCTTGGTGTTCCTGTACTATTGTAGAAAAGTATTTCATTAGGAGCAGGGCTCCAAGCTGCAAAGTAAAAGAGCAGAAATGAAAAACTATTAACCTTAACTAATGATCATATGAATGATTCACGGCCCACAACAATTATCAGATCTGTTACTGGCACAGTTTTACATCTTCAGTACCTGGAGAGTATTTTTTATTTCAATTAAATATTCCTTGTTCATTTAATTCTGTATTACCAGCAATTGTTGAAATTAAATATCTAATTTCTGTCCTTTTTCTCATTCTTCATGTTATTGCACTTTTCACTTGAAAATATTGAGGGACGAAAAGATTAAAAAGTAAAAAAAGGTGAACTATTTTTCAGAACAGCGCTCCAATCCAGCCAGAACATCTCTAGGTCAATGTCTGGCAATGCAGTGCTTCGATGTAAATTGTGTCAGCAAAGTAAAATTTTATATTTTTCAATTTGAAAGATTATTTTTCATTTTTTAAAGATAATTTTTGACCCACATATGGAACTGCAAGTACATATGGCTTTGGAAAGTGTCCTTTTTGGGAATACAATTTTTAAAAAATTGTTAGCAATCTAGAAAATCACAATGCTGAGACAAAGTACTGTGGACTCATGGAATCTGAACTAATCAAAAATGCTGGAAATGCTTATAGGTATCTGTGAACAGAGAAGCGGTTAACATTTCGTTTCGGTAGCCCATCATAAGAACTTGAAAAAGTTAGAGATGTAAAAGGTCTAAGCAAATGCAGAGGCAGAGAGTGGGAGGGAGGAAAGAACAAAACGGAGGATCTGTGATTGGGTGAAAGGCAGGAGGGATTCAAATGACAAAAGAGATGAAGGTGCAATTAAGACCAAAGGGGGTGGCAATGTCTCGAGGAAAGAAACAAAAGATAGGCCTAAATGACAATGTTGGATCCATTTCCAATAGCTGCCGCCTGGAAAAATAGGAGCGGTGGTTATAATGACAAGCTGGTGAACTCAATGTTGAGTTTGGAAGGCTGTAGATTGCCTAAACGAAAAATGACAATTTGTTCTTTGAGCTTCTATTCTATCAGTGGAACTGCAGGAGATTGAGGCTAGGGGACTTAGAGTGGGAGTGGGCAGATTTAACTAATGAAGGGAGCTTGGGGTCTCGCTTGTGCATTGAATGGAGGTGCTCTATAAAGCAGTCACCTAATCTGTGTTTAGCCTCCCAGTGTGGATGAGGCTGTATCACGAGCAGCAAATACAGTTTACTAAATTGAAAGAGCTACAAGTAAATCTCTGCAAGTGTAAGTTAGTCGTCCTGGTGTGGATTCCAGTGCTAGACTTGGATGTGGGTAACATTTCTGTTCATAGTGCGCATGGCTCGCTGGCCATGATTACATGGGGGTCAGCCATTAAACAAAGCGGAGGCATAGGACTCAGTCAGCTGTTATACAACTGGAAGGCAGACTCCAATCCTACATCAGTTGACAGGGTCAGAGACACATGAGGCATTTTTAAGCAGCACCTGGATGTTCCTAACTACAAAGAAGCAACTTCATGGCTTCAAGGCGGACTCCAACTCTTAATCAGACCTCCTGACTCAGCTTTCATCTCTGTCACTGAACCCCAAGCTTTGGAACAGACCTCCAGAATCAACCTTGTTTGGCCTGCTCTGCGACCGGCATTGAAAAGGGAGGGTCCTTCTGGCTCATGTTTCAGAGCAGGCCAAGTGTAGCCCCACCATTCAACTTTGCCTCCCTGCAAGCTCTCCTCCAGTCTGCCCAAGAATGGTGTAAGGTGCTCTTTCCCACAGGAGATCATGAGATTCTCCTGTCTGACCAAGGAAACCTGGACTGAAATTTTGATGGAGGTTAGAAGCCATGGGTTCCACAGGTGTACCGGGTCCAATGTAGAAGGACTATCAGTAACCTCTTCAAAGGGCCGGTTTAGCTCACTTGGCTAGACAGTTGGTTCATGATGCAGAGCAAGGCCAGCAGCATGGGTTCAATTCCCGTACTGCCTGAGTTATTCTTCAAGGCCCTGCCTTCTCAACCTTACCCCTTGACTGAGGTGTGGTGATCCTCTGGCTACATCATCACCAGTCAGCTCTCCCCCTCAAAACGTGGAAAGCAGCCTATGGTCATCTGGGACTATGGTGGCTTTACCTTACCTTACCAGGATGACTATGGCGATGTTGTTAAAACAGTATGATTCCCACGAGGCTCGATATGAATATGGTTGACTTCTAAGTAGCCTAAATGCATGACTAGCTTCTCTCAGAAGTAGCCTGAATGAGCTAGTTTTTAAAAGCGTGTCTGTTTATGGGATGTGGGCATCGCTGGCTAGGCCAGCATTTATTGCCCATCCCTAATTCCCCTTGAAAAAGTAGAGGTGAGCTGTCATTGAACTGTTGCATTCGTTGTGTTGTAGGTACACCCACCATGCTCTGAGGAAGTATGTGTTCCATCACTCTGCCAGTGAGATAAAACAGCAAGCAAACTGGGCAGTCCAGCTACTTAGTCATTGACAACAAAATGATAAAATGGTCCCATCAACCCTGCAAAGTCATTCTCATTCTGATGCCATAGGCAGGAGAGCTGTCTCACAGGCTAGTCATTTTCTTTGATAAACTGGCACAGCTAAAGACAGGCAGCAGTTCTGATGAAGGGTCATCGTCAACCTAATATGGGTTTCTCTCCACAGATACGACCTGACTTGCTGAGTGCTTCCAGCATTTTCTGTTTTTATTGCGGCAGTCTATTAACGACTGACATTCCCCCCGCAACCCCCCCACCCGCCACGCCCTTGGCACTCTGAGTGCATCAACCAGGAATTCTGGAAAAGCAATTAAATTAGCTGACTATATGAACTATTTACACCCAGAAGAAGCAATTCTGCACCCACGCCAGCTATTAGTGAGTACGACGAGGGTAGTGGGTGCCTGGAACTTTTTTACGCAGAGGGTAGTGGGTGCCTGGAACTCGCTACCGGAGGAGGTAGTGGAAGCAGGGACGATAGGGACATTTAAGGGGCATCTTGACAAATATATGAATAGGATGGGAATAGAAGGATACGGACCCAGGAAGTGTAGAAGATTGTAGTTTAGTCGGGCAGTATGGTCGGCGCGGGCTTGGAGGGCCGAAGGGCCTGTTCCTGTGCTGTACATTTCTTTGTTCTTTGTTCTTTGTTGACGATGCGGGCACAAAATAGTCAGGAAACGCGGATCTCACCAGTGAGATTGCATTTCCGAATTTTCACTAGCCCTCGGCAGTGATGGAACGAAGTTCCCGCCCACGTCATTTAAATTTAAACCTCTACCAAGGGGCAGTGCCAGGGTCAGGCACCCCGGGGAGCCCAATGGGGGAATCCCTTTACATGTGATGGGGAGGCAAGAGTGTCGGGGCCTTTGAAGCTGAGCATTTGGCAGTGAGGGGGGCGCCTGGCATTGAGGGGGAGGATCTGGCAGTGAAGGGGAAGCACTTGGCATTGAGGGGGAGGAGCACTCACTATATTGCCACGTTGATTGTTGGCCATGGGTGGGAGGGTGGGGGGCAGGGGACAGCCCTTGATGATTGTGCCATAGTGGGACGATGAGACCCCAATTATTGTCCCATGGGGATGGTGGGAAGAGCCCCTTATACTTTTGAGGTGGTGTGAGGGGTGAGGGCGGGTGCTGGAGGAAGTTTTAACTCTACTTATTAGGGTACCCTTTAAAGATGGCACCCTGATCTCTGTCCAGCTCCATCACGTCACGCCCTTCCAGACTGACGGCATAAACCATGCTCCTTGATTTTCTTTGTCAGAGTGGCTTCAGGTCTGAAAACTCGGCTGTGCATCTTGAGAGATACAAGCCGGTTTTCAGTCAGAGTCTGACACTCTGACAGATTATGGGAAAAGTCTGCCCTTCATGTGCTCTCTTTGTGCGGGGATTGTTTTGTCCCTCCGTATATCAATTTTCCTGAATTCAGTGGTTAACTTTGCTTCAAGTAATTTTAGTTGACTATTTAAATGTTTTGCCTTCCTTGCAATCCAAGGACCCGATGATGAATTTAAAGTTATCTTCCGTAGTTGCAAAAATGCTTTTGGTTTACTCCGTGCACCCACTTTCTGATTGTTTTAGATCAAAACATGTAACACAAGACGTCTTAGGGGATCACCAGCTGTACCCTTTCAATGTACCCTTTCCAATATCAGACATTCTTGTAGAACAGGCTTTTGCATGACTCATGCATCCTTTCAGAATAGGACAAATAAATGGTGGTTATTCAGACATCCGGCCTGACACCTGAAACTGTGCACTTTGTTTTCCTAAAGTACCAGTGAAGACCAATTACGTGGACAATAGTTTTGTGATGTTGTGTTTGTTTCGTGAAAATGACAAAAATCAGATTTTACCAATTGCAGAAAGTACAGAGTTAATTAACAAGAATGTCACGATCCAGAGATTTGCCCTGAACTACTTTACAATCAGGAATGGGATGGATGCTGCCTTGTGGATGCAAACATTTCAACTGTTTAATTTACCAGAAAAAAAACTGCAGCTTGATATCTGCCAGTGACCTTGAAATGAAAGAAACTAAGATCTTTCCAGTAACTGAGTTCACAAGCATTTTTGTGTATGCAATGGCAAATGACTAAAGCAAATAACTGATAGTTGTGGGTTATCAGGGGATTTGGCAATGCTGTGAAAAAGTTTCCTAACGCTAACGTTCCATATCTGACTGATAATCTAATTTGTCAACATTCACTGATCACTCCTAATGGGGGCGATTCTCCAATATTGGGCCCAAGTGTTCGCGCCGGCGTTCACGCCGGAACCGAGCCCGGGCACGACAGATTCTGGCCCCCACATGGAGCCAGCGCGGTGCTGGAGTGGTTCACGCCACTCCAGCCTCCTTATGCGGCGCCAAATGGATGGCGCGCCAACCCACGCATGCGCAGTTGGGCCGCGCGAACCTGCGCATGTGCGGGGGACTTCTTTTGCGCGCCGGCCTCGACCAACATGGGGCCAGTGTTCAGGGGCCAGCCACGCCAGGAAGTAGGCCCGGGGGAGGGGGGGGGGGGGGAAGAGGCCGACCCACCGATCGGGCCCAAATCGCGGGCCAGACCCCATCGGAGGCACCCCCTGGTGAAGGAGCCCCCCTACCCCCCCCCCACAGGCCGCCCCCCGACCGTTCCCGCAGAGTTCCCACCGGCAGCGACCAGGGGTGAATGGCGCCGGCGGGACTCTGTCGTATCGGAGCGGCTGCTCGGCCCGTCCGGGCCTGAGAATCGACGGCCCCGCCGATTCCAGCGGCCCGCGGCCAGCGCCGCGCCAAATGCGCTGGCGCAAATGACGCCGATTCTCCGCACCTCAGAGAATCGCATGCCAGCGTCGTGGCACGGTTGCGCCGATTCTCCGGCTCGGCGCGGGGCTCGGAGGATCGCCCCCAATAAATGTGATATCTAGAATTTGCACTGATCCTATAAAGGTTTTTTAAATCTTACTTTTAAGGAGTTCTCCCTTTTTTCTGACATGTTAGCAAATGTACAGACAATGCAAAAAAGACATAGATACATATGGTAAAAAGATAATCCTGTTAAGTGGGAAATTGCCCAGGTATGTTTCTGTCCACAACATGCAGGCCAAATCAATGCACCCAATTAGTGCCCATCAGTCAACTTTCAATCAACAGGAAAGCAATGTAAGGAGTTGCTGATAATGCAAACAAGCAGTAATTATGCATGAATAGAAACATAGAAACATAGAAAATAGAAGCAGGCGGAGGCCATTCAGCCCTTCAAGCCTGCTCTGCCATTCGTTATGGTCATGGCTGATCATCAAGTTCAAAACCCTGATCCTGCCTTCCCCTCATATCACTTAATCTCTTTCACCCCAAGAGCTATATCTAATTCCTTCTTGAAATTACATGTTTTGGCCTCAGCTACTTTTTGGCTTACTGACTGAAAACAGAAAATGCTAGAAATACTCGACAGGCCTGGCAGCATCTGTGGAGAGAATTAACGGGCAATATTTTTGGGTTTCAACAGTGGTATGAATCATTGTACGCAGATGGGAAAATTTGGAGAGCCAAAACACTAATTCAGCCTCATTGTGTCCAATTTTGGGGATTACATTTAGGAAGATTAAAAGGGCATCGAAGAGATTTACCAGAATGATTTGAGGGATGAGGGATTACTGCTTTGTGGATAAACTAGCGAAGGTGCGATTGTTCTCCAGAGAAGATAGATGTGATAGCAATGTTTAGTATCACAAATAGTCTAGCTAGAGTAAATAAACAGAAACTTTGAGGGTCAAAATCGAGAGAGCATAAATTTAAGGTTATTGGCGAAGAACCAGAGGCAATATGAGAAAAACCTTAAAAAGAAAGCAAAATCCAATGGATGCTGGAGATTTGAAAGATAAATAGAAAGTGCTGGAAAATCCAAGCAGGTCTGATAGCATTTGTGGAGAGACGAACAGAGTTAACGTTTTGAGTCCAATCTGACTCTTTGGACTGAAGAGAGGCAGACATGTAGAAAAGTTTTTATTGCAACAAAGGTTTACAATTTGAAATACTCTTTCAGATAAGAAGGTGACTGCAAATTCAATAATAGCCTTCAAAAATTAATTTGATAATCATTGAAAGGAGATAGAATTGCAGACATAAATGAAAAGAACGGAGGAGTGGGACTAACTGGAGTGTCCTTTGAAAGAGCTAACACAGAGTTGATGAAACCGATTGGCCTCCTTCAGTGCAGTACATTTTTTGATGATTCTTTGGTGCTGAAGGGAGCGTTAAGTGACGGGAATAATGAATATTTAAGGTTGGTGAAAGAAGCAAGGAAAATAATTCTAGCCTATGAAGCCACCTGAGAGATTACAGAAGGGAACAAACTCAAGGCACTATCTAACATTGAAAACAATAGTCCGGACCTTCCAAGGTCATTGCAGAATCACAGAAAGTCAGTATGCAGGTACAGCATGTAATAAAAAAGGCAAATGGAATTTTAGCGTTTAATGCAAAAGAATTGGAGTATAAAGTAGAAAGGTTGTTGCAATTATAGAGGGTGTTGGTGAGACCACATCTGGAATATTGTGTCCAGTTTTGGTCTTCATATTTCAGGAAGGATGTGGCGGCATTGAAGGCAGTTCAGGGAACGTTCACCAGATTGATTCCGGGGATGAAAGGGTTGACGTACAAGGAGAGATTGAACAGTTTGGGCTTATACCCGCTAGACTTTAGAAGATTGAGAGGGGGTCTGATCGAGCTATATAAAATACTAAGAGGGATTGATAAAATAAACGTAGACCAAATATTTGCCCTTATGGGGCAATCTAGAATGAGAGGTCACAGATATAGATTGAGAGGTGGTAGATTTAAAACTGAGATGAGGTGGAACTACTTCACGCAGAGGGTGGTGAATTGATGGAACGCACTGCCGCATAGTGCGGTGGAGTCTGAATCATTAAATGGTTTCAAGAAGGAGATAGATATATTACTGATTTTTAAAATGGGTTAAAGGGGTATGGGGAACAGGTAGGGAGGTGTATTTGAGACAAGGAAGAGATTAGCCATGATCTGATTGAATGGCGGAGCAGGTTTGAAGGGTGAATTGCCTACTTGCAGCCCTAATTCCTATGTTCCTATCGGAGTGCAGCTCCACTCAAAAACATCCCTGACTTGATGCTACTGTGCAGTGCTTCCTGGACGTTCCAAACCAAGCGTTTCCAGAAATGAGGGCACATTTATGAAGTGCAATGGAATTGGGGGAAGACAGGACAAGCCTCCTTTTTACAGCACTGGCTGCTGTATGATAGTTTAAATGTCCGATCTTTTAATGTTTGTGAATGGATGAGTGAATGGGTGGCTGGATGAATGAGTGAATGGGTAGAGTGGTTAGATAGGTTAGTGGGTAAGTGGGTCAATGGGTGAGTTGGGTCAGTGGATGAGGTGGTTAGGTGGGCAAGTGTGTAGGTGGGTCAGATCAGACTCCGGTAGTGTCCGGAGGGATAGTCATGTCGGGGGCTAGTCAGGTTTGTAGTGAGCTGGGTGGTGCGGATAGTCAGGTGTTCGGAGAAGGTATTTGTGTCAGGTTTGGGGTGAGTTGGGTGGTTAAGGGGGTATAGTCAGGAGGTGGTCAGAATGGTACTCGGGGAGGCAGTAGGGTAGTCGGGTGGTCAGGAGGTGTTGGGTTAGGGAGTCAGAGGGTAGTTGTGGTTTAGGGGATGGTGTAGTCACATTTGCAATATATTTGAATCTGCAACTACACATAAGAATTTGCTTTCACACCTTAATGTGTTCCCTACCACACATTGAAATGGAATGGTTCTAGCTCGATCTTGACGTGAGTTGGGAAATCCGCAAATAGGTTCTCTACTCCTGTCTTTTGTAAATTACTGCGAGAATTTTCAGAATGAAATAGACTGGTAGAGGACACATATGGGTTGCACCTAGATGGCAGAGAGGAACAAAAGGAACAAGGTATTGAGGCAGCAATCAAACTTCATTTAAACTGGATAGATCAAGAAGATAAGGATAAAGTGAATAAGTTGCCTTTAAGCAAGTATGGACACAGAGACGCAATGAGACATTTGCATGTTGAAATGAAAAAAATGAAATGAAAATCGCTTATTGTCACACGTAGGCTTCAAATGAAATTACTGTGAAAAGCCCCTAGTCACCACATTCCGGCGTCTGTTCGGAGAGGCTGGTATGGGAATTGAACTCACGCTGCTGGCTGCCTTGGTCTGCTTTCAAAGCCAGCTATTTAGCCCGGTGTTAAACCAGCCCCTGTTACAGAGAAAGAAACATGGGGAACAAGAAGGAGATATATCGTCAATAGACAAACTTACATTAGTAATAGAAGCATCAGAAATACATATCAGAAACATGCCTCAACACAGAAAATTTAAATTAAGGTAACATTCAGAGATTGTTTAACTTTAAGTGCCAAGGACACTTGTGGGGTAAGTTAACCTTGTAGGAAAAAAACATTACAAAATGATTTCCATTCGATGGACATTTCTAATATGAAAAAACAATCTGAACTATGTTGTGTATTCATGTTTGCTCATAGCTGGAAAAAGGTTTATTGGTTTATTGATTGATTGGTCACTTTAAGAGTCCGATCACTTGACAGATTGATGACATCATCGGCCATTTGCATGGGCAGTCTATCCTAACAAACCATAAAGTAAACACCTTTCCAATAAAGCTCTTGTTTGTACCTTCGTAGTCTGCAAGCCTATCCTTTAAAAAAAAACCTAAAGACAACTTCCGGCAATGATGTCAGAACCATGCTGGCAGACTCCTGGAGAAGGAAAAATATAAAAATAAAAATCACAATTCATGCACAGACATCCGAAAAGGATTAAGAAGCTAAAAGCTTCTCTACACCAAAGCTGGTGATGGAGGGGTGCCAAGTATTGGTACCAGCCATTGAAGGAACCAAAATTTAAACATAGATTTCGGAGGAAACAACATCGAAAAGACGCTCACCATATGCTCTGCCTGGAAAGATCTGGAACAGTACAGGGAGATCTGTGAGCAGCAAATATTCTTCAACAATTGTTTAGAGCTGGGAGTGCTCCAAACCTTGGAAGGAAACAGACTGCATTCAGGGGTACCTTGTTTAAAAAAAGCGAGGTACTGCAAAACATTTTGTGGCATATTTTGCTTAAGCAAGCCTTTTCCATAGTAAAAATGATAGGAATGTGGCACTGTATGATAAGAACACCAAGTGGTGGAACTGAAAGATTTGATTATGTTGTCCAAGCGAATAAAATTGCGGCAGATATTGTAGTCCCAACTGACAATGGTGAGGGGGGGGGGGGGGGGGAATATTCAACCTTCTGTGAAATCTGGTGTGGCCAGAAAAATCAAACTTGAAAACCTATGATGGGATTGTGGATCTGGTGCAGGTCCACTTCCCACCTAAACCTTTGGTCAGCGCGAAGAGGTTAAGGTTACACAAATGTAACCAACAAGAAATTGAACCAATCACACAGTTTGTAGCTACTTTGGAGAAATTAACTGAATGCTGTGAATTTGGAGATGTCTTGAACGACACCATTAGAGATCGATTAGTGTGTGGGTTAAGAAGTAAAGCTATCCAAAAAGGGCAGCTAACAGAAAGCAACTAAAACCTAAAGAAGGCTTTAGAAGCCGTGATCTCTAATGGAAGCAGTTTGAGCATTAGAATCCTTAAAGCGTCGACTGAGACCCAAACACAGACACAGATTCAAAATTGCTACCGATGTGTAAAAACAGGGCACGCAACAGCAGACTGCTGGTGCAAAGACACAAAATGCGAGAATTGTGGTAAAAAGGGATATATTGAATGTGCATGTTGGGGATAGAACAACATGTTCCAAAGAAGACCTGTAAAAAGCAAGAACCAAGTGTATCAAATGGAAAACCGAATAGAGGGAAAGGGATTCACGTGATACAAAAAGGGTGTGAAACAGGAGTAGTCACAGTCAGCTGACGAACTGACATTAAATGTACTGGCCATTGCGGGTGCAACAAATGGTGACTGGTCACTCCTTTACTGGATGGATAACCAGTGAAAATGGAGGTGCACACTGGAGCAGCAGTTTCATTGGTACCAGAAACTGTTCACCAAGAGAAATTACGACATATCACCTTAAAACCCTCAAAGATAATATTAAAAACCTATACTGAGTAGATAGCACCATTGGGGGGCCATATTGATGTAAATGTGCAGCTAAATGGACATACTGCAGACTTCTCCCTGCACGCCATGAAAGGTAACTATGCAGCACTAATGGGGAGAACCTGGCTGAAGTGAATCAAGCTAAACTGGGCCAAGGTGACTCTTAGCTTTTTAATTTAAAGTAGCCAATTCATTTTTTTTTCCAATTAAGGGGCAATTTAGCATAGCCAATCCACCTAGCCTACACATCTTTGGGTTGTGGGGGTGAAACCCACACAAACACGGAAAGAATGTGCAAACTCCACACAGACAGTGACAGCTGGGATCGAACCTGTAAGCAGAGTGGCGCAGCGGAAGCGTGCTGGGCCCATAACCCAGTGGTCGATGGATCGAAACCATTCTCTGCTAGTTGTTTAGGGGCGGCATGTGGCGCAGTGGTTAGTACTGGGACTGCGGCGCTGAGGGCCCGGGTTCGAATCCAGGCCCTGGGTCTCTGTCCGTGTGGAGTTTGCACATTCTCCCCATGTCTGCCTGGGTTTCACCCCCACCACCCAAAGATGTGCAGGTTAGGTGGATTGGCCACGCTAATTTGTCCCTTAATTGGAAAAAAATAATAATAATTGGGTACTTGAAATTTTTACACCAAAGATTGGAGATAGATGGGTAACTGTAAGAGGGACTGGGAAGAAGCAGTCAGTGCAGGGATCCCCTGCAGTTGTTCCCCTGAGAAACAAGTATACCGCTTTGGATACTTGTGGGGGGGACGACTTACCAGGGGTAAGCCATGGGGTACGGGCCTCTGGCACGGAGTCTGTCCCTGTTGCTCAGAAGGGAAGGGGGAGAGGAGCTGAGCGTTAGTAATTGGGGACTCGATAGTCAGGGGCACAGATAGGAGATTTTGTGGGAGCGTGAGAGACTCACGTTTGGTATGTTGCCTCCCAGGTGCAAGGGTACGTGATGTCTCGGATCGTGTTTTCCGGGGCCTTAGGGGGAGGGGGAGCAGCCCCAAGTCGTGGTCCACATTGGCACTAACGACATAGGTAGGAAAGGGGACAAGGATGTCAGGCAGGCTTTCAGGGAGCTAGGATGGAAGCTCAGAACTAGAACAAACAGAGTTGTTATCTCTGGGTTGTTGCCCGTGCCACGTGATAGTGAGATGAGGAATAGGGAGAGAGAGCAATTAAACACGTGGCTACAGGGATGGTGCAGGCGGGAGGGATTCAGATTTCTGGATAACTGGGGCTCTTTCTGGGGAAGGTGGGACCTCTACAGACAGGATGGTCTACATCTGAACCTGAGGGGCACAAATATACTGGGGGGGAGATTTGTTAGTGCTCTTTGGGGGGGTTTAAACTAATGCAGCAGGGGCATGGGAACCTGGATTGTAGTTTTAGGGTAAGGGAGAATGAGAGTATAGAGGTCAGGAGCACAGATTTGACATTGCAGGAGGGGGCCAGTGTTCAGGTAGGTGGTTTGAAGTGTGTCTACTTCAATGCCAGGAGTATACGAAATAAGGTAGGGGAACTGGCAGCATGGGTTGGTACTTGGGACTTCGATGTTGTGGCCATTTCGGAGACATGGATAGAGCAGGGACAGGAATGGATGTTGCAGGTTCCGGGGTTTAGGTGCTTTAGTAAGCTCAGAGAAGAAGGCAAAAGAGGGGGAGGTGTGGCACTGCTAGTCAAGAGCAGTATTACGGTGGCGAAGAGGATGCTAGATGGGGACTCGTCTTCCGAGGTAGTATGGGCTGAGGTTAGAAACATGAAAGGAGAGGTCACACTGTTGGGAGTCTTCTATAGGCCTCCAAATAGTTCTAGGGATGTAGAGGAAAGGATGGCGAGGATGATCCTGGATAAGAGCGAAAGTAACAGGGTAGTTATTATGGGAGACTTTAACTTTCCAAATATTGATTGGAAAAGATATAGTTCGAGTACATTAGATGGGTCTTTTTTGCACAGTGTGTGCAGGAGGGTTTCCTGACACAGTTTGTTGACAGGCCAACCATGGTGGATTTGGTTTTGGGTAATGAACCAGGCCAGGTGTTGGATTTGGAGGTAGGAGAGCACTTTGGGGACAGTGACCACAATTCGGTGACGTTTACGTTAATGATGGAAAGGGATAAGTATACACCGCAGGGCAAGAGTTATAGCTGGGGGAAGGGCAATTATGATGCCATTAGACGTGACTTGGGGGGGATAAAGTGGAGAACTAGGCTGCAAGTGTTGGGCACACTGGATAAGTGGAGCTTGTTCAAGGATCAGCTACTGCGTGTTCTTGACAAGTATGTACCGGTCAGGCAGGGAGGAAGGCGTCGAGCGAGGGAACCGTGGTTTACCAAAGAAGTGGAATCTCTTGTTAAGAGGAAGAAGGAGGCCTATGTGAAGATGAGGTGTGAAGTTGCAGTTGGGGCGATGGATAGTTACAAGGTAGGATCTAAAGAGAGAGCTAAGACGAGCAAGGAGGGGACATGAGAAGTATTTGGCAGGTAGGATCAAGGAAAACCCAAAAGCTTTCTATAGGTATGTCAGGAATAAGCGAATGACTAGGGAAAGAGTAGGACCAGTCAAGGACAGGGATGGGAAGTTGTGTGTGGAGTCTGAAGAGATAGGCAAGATACTAAATGAATATTTTTCGTCAGTATTCACTCAGGAAAAAGATAATGTTGTGGAGGAGAATGCTGAGACCCAGGCTAATAGAATAGATGGCATTGAGGTACGTAGGGAAGAGGTGTTGGCAATTCTGGACAGGCTGAAAATAGATAAGTCCCCGGGTCCTGATGGGATTTATCCTAGGATTCTCTGGGAGGCCAGGGAAGAGATTGCTGGACCTTTGGCTTTGATTTTTATGTCATCATTGGCTACAGGAATAGTGCCAGAGGACTGGAGGATAGCAAATGTGGTCCCTTTGTTCAAAAAGGGGAGCAGAGACAACCCCGGCAACTATAGACCAGTGAGCCTCACGTCTGTAGTGGGTAAAGTCTTGGAGGGGATTATAAGAGACAAGATTTATAATCATCTAGATAGGAATAATATGATCAGGGATAGTCAGCATGGCTTTGTGAAGGGTAGGTCATGCCTCACGAACCTTATCGAGTTCTTTGAGAAGGTGACCGAACAGGTAGACGAGGGTAGAGCAGTTGATGTGGTGTATATGGATTTCAGTAAAGCGTTTGATAAGGTTCCCCACGGTAGGCTATTGCTGAAAATACGGAGGCTGGGGATTGAGGGTGATTTAGAGATGTGGATCAGAAATTGGCTAGCTGAAAGACAGAGGGTGGTGGTTGATGGGAAATGTTCAGAATGGAGTTCAGTTACAAGTGGAGTACCACAAGGATCTGTTCTGGGGCCGTTGCTGTTTGTCATTTTTATCAATGACCTAGAGGAAGGCGCAGAAGGGTGGGTGAGTAAATTTGCAGACGATACTAAAGTCGGTGGTGTTGTCGATAGTGTGGAAGGATGTAGCAGGTTACAGAGGGATATAGATAAGCTGCAGAGCTGGGCTGAGAGGTGGCAAATGGAGTTTAATGTAGAGAAGTGTGAGGTGATTCACTTTGGAAGGAATAACAGGAATGCGGAATATTTGGCTAATGGTAAAGTTCTTGGAGGTGTGGATGAGCAGAGGGATCTAGGTGTCCATGTACATAGATCCCTAGGTTGATAGGGTTGTGAAGAAGGCTTATGGAGTGTTGGACTTTATTGGTAGAGGGATTGAGTTCCGGAGTCAGGAGGTCATGTTGCAGCTGTACATAACTCTGGTACGGCCGCATTTGGAGTATTGCGTACAGTTCTGGTCACCGCATTATAGGAAGGACGTGGAGGCTTTGGAGAGGGTGCAGAGGAGATTTGCCAGGATGTTGCCTGGTATGGAGGGAAAATCTTATGAGGAAAGGCTGATGGACTTGAGGTTCTTTTCGTTGGAGAGAAGAAGGTTAACAGGAGACTTAATAGAGGCATACAAAATGATCAGGGGGTTAGATAGGGTGGACAGTGAGAGCCTTCTCCCGCGGATGGAAATGGCTGGCACGAGGGGACATAGCTTTAAACTGAGGGGTAATAGATATAGGACAGAGGTCAGAGGTAGGTTCTTTACGCAAAGAGTAGTGAGGCCGTGGAATGCCCTACCTGCTACAGTAGTGAACTCGCCAACATGGAGGGCATTTAAAAGTTTACTGGATAAACATATGGATGATAATGGCATAGTGTAGGTTAGATGGCTTTTGTTTTGGTGCAACATCGTGGGCCGAAGGGCCTGTACTGCGCTGTATCGTTCTATGTTCTATGAACCTGGGACCTCGGCGCCGTGAGGTAGCAGTACTACCCACTGTGCCACAGTGCTGCCCTCAATGTGACTCTTATGTTGGAGTCTGAAGCAGGTCAGCCAATGATTTTAATGAAACATGCCATTGCCCTTAATGGAGAGCTGGGAAGCATGAACGAGATCTCAGTCAAGCTACGGATTAAAGACAAAAGTCAGGCAAGATGCTGAAAGGCTGGGTCTATGCGGGACACTATCAGGCCGAAGGTCGAGGCAGAATTAGAGAGGCTTTTCACGACATGGGTTCTTGAACCTGTTGACGTAGATGATTGGGCTATGCCGATAGTACATGATCAAGAGCGATGGTTCGCTATGCATATGTAGCAATTTTAACGTCACTATCAATCCGGTACTCTGTGCCGATAATTGACGATTTATTTGCTGGGTTGGCTGGTGGCCAGAATTTCAGTAAAGATTACCTTAGTCAAGCTTATGTCCAGATAACTGTGAATCCAGATTCACAACAAACTTTAACAATCGTGACACATAAAGGGCTATTCAGATGCAATACTCTTTCATTTGGCATCATGCCCACACTGGCGTTGTTCCAACGTGCCATGAATCAAATTCTAAGCAGATTAGAAGGAGTCCATTGCTATTTAGATGATATCTTTGTTACTGGAAAGAATGAAGAAGAGCATCTTCAAAATTTAGATGCTAGACTCAAGAGACTAGAAGATTTTGGACAATGAGTGTGAAAGAATAAATGTGAATTCTTCAAATTTTCTACTGAATACCTAGGGCATGTCATGAATGCAAAGGAACTGCACGGATCTCGAATAACAATGAGTCAGAATACAGGAGGGAGATAGAGAACCTAGTGGAGTGGTGCAGCGGCAACAATCTATCCTCAATGCCAGCAAAACTAATGAGCTGGTCATTGACTTCAGGAAGCAAAGTATTGTACACACCCCTGTCAACATCAATGGGACCAAGGTGGAGATGGTTAGCAGCTTCAAATTCTTAGGGGTGCACTTCTCCAAAAATCTGTCCTGGTCCACCCACGTCGCGCTACCACCAAGAAAGCACAACAGCGCCTATACTTCCTCAGGAAACTAAGGAAATTTGGCATGTCCACATTAACTCTTACCAACTTTTACAAATGCACCATAGAAAGCATCCTATCTGGCTGCATCACAGCCTGGTATGGCAACTGCTCGGCCCAAGACCGCAAGAAACTTCAGAGAGTCGTGAACACAGCCCAGTCCATCACACAAACCTGCCTCCCATCCATTGACTCCATCTACACCTCCCGCTGTTTGGGGAAAGCGGGCAGCATAATCATAGACCCCTCCCACCTGGCTTACTCATTGTTCCAACTTCTTCTATCGGGCAGGAGATACAAAAGTCTGAGAACACGCACGAACAGACTCAAAAACAGCTTATTCCCCTCTGTTACCAGACGCCTAAACAATACTCTTATGGACTGACCTGATTAACACTACACCCTGTATGCTGCACCCGATGCCGGTGTTTATGTAGTTACATTGTGTACCCTGTGTTGCCCTATTATGTATTTCTTTTATTTTATTTTCATGTACTTAATGATCTGTTGAGCTGCTCGCAGAAAAATACTTTTCACTGTACGTGACAATAAAAATCCAATCCAATCCAATTGCCTTTAAAAGTAAAAACCATACCTGAGCACCAGCCACTCAAAATATAAATCAACATTGTTTGTTTTTTTGGCTTATTAAACTTTGCTGGAAGGTTTGCCCCATAACCAGCAACCAATCTCAAACATTTACACAATCTATTGTGTCAAAATAGGAAATAGAGATGGGTGCATAAATGTGAGAATGCCTTCATACAAGTTAAGGAGTCACTACTAAAGTCAGAAGTCCTGATACACTTTGATCTGAAGTTACTCTTGTGGTGGGAGCAATGGTTTCTCCATAATGCCCAATGGTGAACAAAAGCCAATAGCATTTGCATCACGATCCTGGAACAAAGCAGAAATGAACAATGCGCAGATAGAGAAGGAATCAAATGTTTTTACCAATACCTATATGGCAGGAAATTTACTTTACTAACGGATCTGCGACCATTGACAATGATACTTGGGCCGTACACTCAGAGAGGACAACAGGAAAACTAGGTGAGATTTTTGCAGGACTTTTGCAAGACATCCTGAACAACTTGTTAGTGACAATGGGCCACAGTTCATTTTGCACAAATTCAAAAATTATCTAAAGAAGACTGGAATCCAACCCATCAGAGCCACTCCTTATCATCCTGCCGCAAATGGGCTGGCTGAAAGGTTTGTTCAGAAAATGAAGCATTCATTGAAGGTAACTCATGAGCAAGGATCATTATCTAAATGATTAAGCAATTCCTGATGGTATACAGGAATGCAACACATTTGACAACCCAAAATTCTCTGCCATTATTCATTGTAAAATGTCAGTTGTGCACAGCATTTGATTTGCTGAAACTACTTAAGACAAGAGAAATTGTCTTAGCACAGACAGGACCAGTCTTCTATGCCATTCAAACTCAGGACAATGTTGTGTGGAGAAGACACACTGATCAACTTTTGGCAACGAGAACTAAATTGCCAGGGAAATAGTCAACCGAGAGTTCACAACAAACTGTGCCAAGGGAAGACCTACATGTCTGACAATACCAGGAACCACTGTGGAATGTGGAAGACAGCACCATTTGGGGCCACTTTGCAACACCGAGTCAACCTGCAAGCACTACGTTGACTCCAGTTGAGACAACTACGGATGATGTCCAAACTAAACCATAAACATCAGAGGTTGTAGTCAGCACGAAAAAGCAGACACCTGCACAGAAATCGACATCCTCTGAAACATCTAGCTTACTGATTGTTGTGTTTATTAATTGTTCATATTGTAAATTTTGATTGTTAACGTTATATTATTTTCCTTAGCAGGAACCGTTACTGTAAAGGGGGAGGAAAGTATTGTGTATTCATGTTTGTTCCAAGTTGGAACAAGGCCACTTTAAGAATCCAATCACGTTATGTATTGATGATGTCATCAGCCATTTGAGTGGGCAAACGGGCAGTCTTTCCAAACAGCCTGTAGAGCAACCCTTTCCAATTTCCTTGTTTGTTTGTACCTTCTTGATCTGCAAGCACATCCCTTAAAAATACCACAAACAAGCTCTAAGGATAGGCTGCAGATCAATAGATCAACATCAAAATGAGGTCAAGTTGTTCTGCGGGAACAAAAGGAAATGGTTGTAATGGGAAAGGTTGATTTGATTTCTTCCCCGTATACACAAGTACAGTGAAAAGTATTGTTCTGCGTACAGTCCAGACAGATCATTCCATACATGAAAAAACAGAGAACTTATGATAAATACACAAGGGAAATACATAGACACAGGCATCGGGGGAAGCATACGGAGTGTAGTACTACTCAGTAGAGAAGATATGTGCAGAGATCAGTTCAGTCCATAAGAGGGTCATTCAGGATCTGGTAACAGTGGGAAGAAGCTGTTTTTGAATCTGTTAGTGAGTGGTCTCAGACATTTGTATCTCCTGCCTGAAGGAAGAGGTTGCAAGAGAGAATAACCCGGGTGGGAGGTGTAGACAGAGTTGGATGGGATGCAATTTTGCGTGATGGACTAGACTATGTTCACGACTCTCTCTCGTTGTTAAAACCCAAGCATTTTTGAGTTGGATTTGATAATTGTAATGCACAAGCACAGTGTAACTGAGAGCAGTGAGAAAGCTGGAGGTAGCACTCATCTTAAACAACTACCTGCCTTATCTGCTTCACCAAGCCTACAAGTTTCAAAACACTCTCTGTAAAGAAATAGCTCCTACCTTCTGTTCAGAATCACAAATTATTTCTCATCTACAATCCTTAGTTCAAGATACCCTCAACAACTTAAAACAGTTCGATTTAGCCTACCCAGTTCCATCCTTTCCTGATTTTAAACATTTGATGCCCTATAATCTATGTTGTTGTAATAATAGTAATTAGCTGGTGGACTGAATAGCACACCTTACCTGTAATTATTTTGAGGTTGTGAGTTTCATACTTATCATATCAGAATATTATACTATTAGCAGTTCAATTTAATAGCTATTTATATTTTCATGGAATTACTTCTATTATTTATTTATTACATTCAATACACTCTTTTTTCATTTGTCACGAACAGTCCTTAATAGCAATGTTAAAGGTCATTTTGATGTTAGCAAATTGAAAATGATCTTGTTAGTACCTGATTGTGGTTCAATTGCTGCAATACAACCAATTATCCCCAAGAGTTCAGTTGCTGTTTCAAAGATCCTTTATTCTGTTTCGTAATCATCCTCTCATGCTATTATTTTTGTTATTTGAAAAAATCTGTCCTTGTGTTATGGTCAGGAAAATCTCTTCTCCCCCTCCATTCTCCTTTACTGGGGCATCAGATTCAGGGGGTACATGCAGTTCAGGAACAGGAACACGACTGGAATCTAGCTTTCAGGTAACCAAAATGTCAATATTTGGATAACTAAGCAACGGAAATGGAATTATGACAATAGGGCTTAGAAATTCCTTTTGGCCCATTCTCGGGCCTTGGTAAGCCATACGTGGAGAGGCTCACGGCTGGGCCAAAACTTGATCCTCTGGTGCTGTTTTTCATCCGTGCAAAATGGGGGGACTGAGGTCTAATTTTTACCCTTGCATGTGAGAAATTAGGGTGGTGAGACTAATTTGTTGCTATCAAGGATTGATCGTTCAGTGTTGGAAGTCATCTGATAAATCCAGAGATACCGAGCACTAAACTTTCCAAGTAACTCGGTGAAACCACTTATATCAGCTTAGAAATCTCATTATACCTGTGATTGTGCAGACACTGATATTTAGTTTTAATGATTTGAGTGAGTTGGTAGACAGATTACAGTACTGTGAGTATTGCAAAACCAAGATGCCTAATTTATGAAGTTTCTCATTCCTTTCATGGTATTTATCATGTACGTGTAGGCTGTGCTCAATGAGCTATGATGTTGTGGTCAGATTAATGTGCATCTATCTATGTCAGAGTCTACATTTACTGGTACTTAGTAACTCAAATGGGAGCAAAATCTTTACCAATAGCAATCTGGAATGGAATGCTTGTCATTGCAAAAATAACTTTGATCACATTTATACAGATGTCTGTGGAGTCATTTAAATATCTTCATAATGTATTGATAGCAGCAGGAAATAAGATTGAAGGGCAGTGGGATCACATTCTGACAAGCATAACAAATGTCGATTTAATTTGGCTCTGAATTGTGACTGTAGAATTAAAGAATTACAGGTACAAAATTAACAAGTCACAAACAAGACTTGATGCCCAGAAAAGGCAATTAATCCCTTCAAAAGGAATCAAACAAATATCTGATTAGGAATGGGATTGGAGATGACAGGAACAAATAGGACCACTGGTAATCAAATCATCTATGAAATGCAATGATTGCTATGTTGCAGGGATGAAGAAAATGTTATTTCTGAAAGGCAGCTAGACGAGGATGATTGCTAGAGTTTTGAGGATGGATAAATCTTTCGGCGGGAAGGTGAAATTGGTCTTCCGCGATAACGCAAAATTGGCAATCGTGAATCGGCAGCCTGTTTTACAGTCACCGATTTTCTTTTCCATTGGCTTCAATGAGCACAAGATTTGTTAATCCCTGTTCTCTGCTGTGTTACAAAAAGCCAAAAAGCGATTTCACCCCATGGGAGTTTGGTTTGATTGCCTTTGAGAATTTGGGAGTGTTTATGTAAATAGTTTTTGTTAAGAGGTGAGTGGGTAAACTGAATGCAGTTCACGGAAGGAGAGGATCTGACATTATTTTAGCTTTCTCCTGCTCCGTGCTTTCTTATGATCTCAAGTTATTGGCCGAGGAATCATTTTAATGGATTTTCCACCAGCTTTGAGGAAAACTGACTGCATGTCCAATTACTTTTCTTTACACACTGCAAAAACAATAAACAGCCAAAAGTCACATTGGCAGCAAGCTGATGAAGAAAATCCAAATTTTCCACATGGGCTTCATCCTTGCATGTGAAACAATTTGCGGAATTACGAATTTTGCAGTGAAAAAAATCAAAGTGGATGCTAATGAAAGCCACCAGCATTTGGCTATTTTATGCAAGTTAACACTCCCTGGACCAAATCTCACATGCCAGGAGAGGACGAAGTTGGCTGGATAAGTTAGCATGCTAAATCTGTCAAACCGAGTTGTTTACAGGCCACCAAACAGTACTGGTAGTACTAATCAGGAGATTAGAGAGGCATGTAGCATGGATAATGCAGTAATAAAGGGGAACTAGAATCTCCATATAGACTTGGTAAAGCTAATGAGCATTAATGCGATGGAGGATGAGTTTCTAGAATGTTTCAAGGATGACTTTCTAGAGCAGTATGATGAGGAACTGACTACAAAATGTACTATTTTAGATTTAGTATTATGTAACAGAAAAAGGCTAATTAATAATCTTGTTTCAAAAGAATCTTTAGGGATCTGTGACTATAATAGGATAGAATTTTACAATATGTTTGACAGAGAGGGAATTCAATCTGAAGCCAGGATGTTAAATTTGAACAAACGAAATTATGAAGGCCATCATGAGGGTGACACTGTGGCACAGTGGTTAGTACAGCTTCCTCACAGTGCCAGGGACCCAAGTTCGAATCTGGCCTCGGTTGACTGTGTGGAGTTTGCACGTTCTCCCTTTTTAAAAAAAAAAATACAGCACAGAACAGGCCGTTCGGCCCACGGTGTTGTGCCGAACCTTTGTCCTCGATTAATCATAGATTATCATAGAATTTACAGTGCAGAAGGAGGCCATTCGGCCCATCATGTCTGCACCGGCTCTTGGAAAGAGCACCCTACCCAAGGTCAACACCTTCACCCTATCCCCATAACCCAGTAACCCCACCCAAAACTAAGGGCAATTTTGGACACTAAGGGCAATTTATCATGGCCAATCCACCTAACCTGCACATCTTTGGACTGTGGGAGGAAACCAGAGCACCCGGAGGAAACCCATGCACACACAGGGAGGATGCGCAGACTCCGCACAGACAGTGACCCAAGCCGGAATCGAACCTGGGACCTTGGAGCTGTGAAGCAATTGTGCTATCCACAATGCTACCTGTGTCTATGTGGGTTCCTCCGGGCACTCCGGTTGCCTCCCACAGTCCAAAGATGTGCTGTTTAGGTGGATTGGCCATACTAATTTGCCGCTGGGTGTATAGTTAGGTTACAAGGATAGGGTGGGCTGGGTGGGGGAGTGGACCTGGGTAGTGTGCTCTTTTGGTGGCACAGTGCAGACACGAAAGGCTGAAGGGCGTCCTACTGCACTGCAGGGCTTCTATGATTCTAATCAATCAGCAAAGACGGATTGGGAAAATACTTTAAAAGATATGATGGTACATAAACTATGGATGTAGTCTCGAAAGAACTATTACATAGTTTACAGCTCCGGGAAGAACCTGCTCATGTGTGACTTAGTAAGTTGCGTCCTGTGCACCACCTTGAGCTGTATCAGGCTTAGTCCGGCACAGGAGGAGGTGGAGTTGACTCTGTGCAGCACCTCGATCCAGAGTCCTCCCTCTATCTCCATGCCCATTTCCTATCCCCATTTCCATCTGGTCTCATCCAGTGGGGTCCTGACCATTTCCATGAATCGTCTGTAGATGTCCAGCCTAACCATTGTGTCCAGAAATGTGTGTCCGGGTCTCTGGGGAACGTTTGTGTCTTCTTGGGGAGAAAGTCGCGTAGCTGCAGATACCTGAGCTGGTTCCCTTTCAGGAGTTGGAGTCTCTCTGAGAGTTCCCCCAGGGTCGCCAATCTATTGTCCACGTACATGTCCTCTACCCTCAGTGTCCCTCTGTCCTCCCTCCGTGTCCCAAATGCGGCATCTATCCTCACCGGTGTGAACCTGTGGTTGTTGCAGATGGATTGGATTGGATTGGATTTGTTTATTGTCACGTGTACCGAGGTACAGTGAAAAGTATTTTTCTGCGAGCAGCTCAACAGATCATTAAGTACATGAGAAGAAAAGGGAATAAAAGAAAATACATAATAGGGCCATAATACATAATACAGATGGGGGCCTCTATGGATATCTCGCCAAGCTTGAAATGGCACCTGAACTGGTTCCATGTCCTTAGTGTGGCTACTACCACCGGGCTCTGGTTTGTGTGTGTGGTGGGGCCAGTGGTGGGGTGGTGGCCAGGGCTCAGAGAGAGCTCCCTGTGCAGGAGGCCTCCTCCATTCAGACCTAGTCCACCTGTGTCACTTTAAACGGTAGTTCTTGCAGCTCCGCTTCTCTCTCTCGGGGGTTCACTGGGAATATTTCACTCTTTCCCAGGTTGAGTTTAACCTGAGAGGGCACCAAACTCCCCAAGGAGTCTGGTTATTTTTCCCATGCTGGCTAGGTTTTGACAGGTAGTGGAGCAGGTCATCCGCACAGAGCAAGACTCTATGCTTTTTGCCCCCTCTCTGAATGCCTATCCATCATTCCGCCGATCAAAGGGCGATGGCCAGTGGTTGGATTGCCAGTGCAAACAGCAGCGGAAATAGTGGGCATCCCTGCCTCATTCCTCTGTGCAGCCAAAGGTAATCGGAGCTGGTGGCATTCATCTGTACGGTCACTATAGGAGCACTGGACAGGAGCTTCACCCACCCGTTAAACCCTGCTCCAAACCCATACCGTTCAAGTACCTCCATGAGGTACCTCCATTGTACCCGATCAAAGGCTTTCTCAGCGTCCAACGAGACGATCAACTCTGTGTTCTCTCCCCGGATAGGGGGCGGGATTCTCCACTCCCACGCCGAAGTGGCCGCACCGTCGTGAACGCCGTTGAGGTTCACGACGGCGCAGAACGGCCCCGGTCCCGACTGATTCAGGCCCTGACAATGGGCCAGGATCGGGGCCACGTCATCTACACGCGCCAGGCCTTGTCGCCCGCGTAAAAGCGGCGCCGCATAGATGACACGGCCGGCGCCGCATAACGGGCGTCAACCGCGCATGCGTGGTTGTCGTCCTCTCTAAGTCCACCCTGCAAGAAGATGGGGGACGGATCTTGCGGGGCCGCGGAAGGAAGGAGGTCCTCCTTCAGAGAGGACGGCCCAACGATCGGTGGGCACCGATCGCGGGCCACCCCACATTCCAGGTGAAGCCCGGTGCAGGATCCCCCCTCGCCCCCCACAGGCCGCCCCCCCAGCGTTCACGCACCGCCCACGACTGCAGCGACCAGGTGTGGACGGTGCCGCGGGGAACCCGCCGTTTTGGCCTGGCCGCTCAGCCCATCCGGGCCTCAGAATAGCCGGGGTGCCGGAGAATCCCCATTTTGGGTGTCTCCAGCGATTCTCCGGCCTGCAAAACTCGACCGGGCCGTTCCCGCCGCTTGGGAGAATCGCGGGAGGGCGTCAGACCGGCGTCCCCGGAAATTTTGGCGGCCCAGGCGATTCTCCCAACCGGCGTGGGAGTGGAGAATCGCGCCCAGGATCTTTACTACATTCAGCAGGTATCTGGGCTGGGATTCTCTGAAAATGCGGCTAAGTGTTGACGCTGGCTTAAACACCGGAGTGTTTCACGCCGTCATCAACGGGCCTCTTGGCCCAGCGATTCTGTTGCCCACAGGGGCCAGCACGGCGCTGGAGTGCTCCGCACTGCTCCAGCTGCCATACGCAGCCCTGCACTGCTCGCCGCGGGTCCGCGCATGCGCGCGGTGGCCGCTTCCACGCCAGGCCCACGCAACACGGTGGAGCCACGCAGCGGGCTGGTGTGGAAGAAGGTAGGCCCCCCCAGATTGCGTGCGCCCGCCGATTGGTGGCCCCTGATCACGGGCCTAGCCATCGTGGAGGACCCCTCCAGGCTCTGATCCCGCCCACCCCCCCCACCAGGACGGCCACCGTGGCTGCAGGTCCGAGCTCCCGCCGGGAGGAACCATACGGGAACCACGCCAGCGGGAACTCTGCCGGTCGCAGGAGAATCGCGTCCCAGCATCGGACCGGCGTCGCAGGCCATCTCGGCATCAACTCCGATTCTCCGAGCCCGCGCCGGCTCGGAGAATCCTGGCCCTGATGTTCGCTGTCTGCCCTTGCCAAATCAATCTGATCTTCCGCGATCACTTCTGGCAGGCAGCTCTCCAGGTGCGTCGACAGTGCTTTCGCTAGGACTTTTGTATCAGTGTTTAAGGCTTTGTCCTTTTTGGGGATCAGTTGATCGAGCATGAGCCAGTGTGGGTGGCAGGGCCCCCTTTGGCAGTGTGTCGTTGAACATCTCCCGCAAGTGCGAGGCCAATGCTGCTGGAAATTATTTGTAACTGCATGCAATTACTGCATTCCACGATTTCGCCCAGCTCCAGCGGTGCTTCCAACCCTTCCTTTCTGTCCACCCCCCACCACCGGAATATCCAGTCTGTCAAGGAAGTGTTCCATCAATCAATCCCCCTCCGGGAGTTCGCAGGTAAAAGTTTGCAAAGGCCTCGTTTACCTCATCTGGGTTTGCTCCCATTTCTGTCCCTAACTTGCGTTATCTCTTTCACGGCTGCTTGTTTTCTTAGTCTGCAACCCTCTGCCCCCCTCCTGCGGAGTGAACGATATTCATCCTTTGGGCATGGCCTTGTTTGTCTAGAACTGCCCTTGCTCATGGGCCATTCAAGACGGCCGTCGACTACTTCATAATTTTAATAATAATAATAATAATAATAATCGCTTATTGTCACAAGTAGGCTTCAATGAAGTTACTGTGAAAAGCCCCTAGTCGCCACATTCCGGCGCCTGTTCAGGGAGGCCGGTACAGGAATTGAACCTGCGCTGCTGGCATTGTTCCGCATTACAAGCCAACTGTTTAGCTGACTAAACCAGCTCCTATTTTCACCATCTCCATGTGTTGCCTGTTGCAACCAGTGCTCTCCCATCTCCCATCCTGCTACCCCCTCTCTGTTTCTCCCCCTGTGGCTCCCTACCCTTGTGTGCCTTAATCACCCCTCCCCATTGGCTTTACCCACTTTTCTACCTCCCCTGACCACCCCCCCCCTTTTTGCCCTTTCTTTCCTCTGAAGTTCTGATTCCCCTTCACCTCTGCCAAATCCTCCCTCCCTCCCGGGAGGGTCTCCTCCTTCGCTGTATCCCCATATACCAGCCTGCTTGCTCGTGTAGCGGATCCCCTAAAAGCCGGATTCTCTTTATCCCCCGTCAACATCTCCCTGCATCTCTGCCTGTGTTCACCCCTGCCTTCTTCAAATTCAACCAGCCTGCCTTCTAGCTGTCATGATATTCAAACACACACATCATGATGGACACACTAACAGGCAAATCAGAGTACACAACACCACAACCAATCACAGACAAGAACACCAACCACATAAAAAGCACGAGCACGACACCTGGTGGTCAGTAGGTCTGGGGAGAAGGGAACAAGAAAGAGCTGTTAAAACATCACAAGCAGGGAACCCCCACGTGCAGAGTGCAAAGACCAAACTGTAAATAGTAAGTTTAAATAAAGTAGCGTTGTACCATATGCAACCGTGTTGGCTCATTTGTGTGTCAGAGCACCCAACACCACATGGTACAGGAGTGGATCGATACCTGCCTACTAACCTGCCATTCTGGACATGGACCACACCGACGGACCGCAGCCGATGCAAGTCGCGGGGAACCTAGGCACCAATTGGAAGCTCTACAGGCAGAGATTTGACCTGTACATCCGTGCCACAGAAAAACAGAATGTCTCGGATGACACGAAGATTGCAATGCTCCTCTTCTACGCAGGTCCGCACGCCACCGACGTCTTCAACTCACTGGTGTTCGAAGAAGGCGAAAACCAAGCCAAATATGACACGGTCATCCTCAAACTGGACCAGCACTTTCAAGTTGAAGTAAATGAAAGTTTTGAAAGATACCTCTTTCAGCAACGCCTGCAAGGTAAGGAGGAGCTTTTTCAACCCTTTTTGACGCACCTCCGGATTCTAGCGCAGTCCTGCGGTTACTGCACCATCACAGAGTCCATGATCAGGGACCAGATTGTTTTTGGCGTTGCCTCTAGTGGCCTACGCCAGCAGCTTCTTAAAATGAAAAGCCTCACCTTAGCGTCTGCTGTGGAAGCCTGTGTCCTCCACGAAAATGCTACCTGCCGTTTTGCCCGATTTCAGGCGTCCGAGTTGGCACGGAGGGGGTCCCCAGCCGTCGAATCGGCAAGCCAGGCCGCCCACGACGTCGAACGCATCCAGGCCGTCGGTTACTTCCCGACCCACGGCCCGGACGACAGCGGCCGCTTCCCGCGCTTTTCGCGGTCTCCCGCGCAGGTGCGCGCCAAAAATAACGGCCACAACGAGGGACGCACTGCGCAGGCGCGCCCACCGCAAGATCGCACTGCGCATGCGCAGTGGCGCAACGAACGCCGTGACGTCATGACGTGCGGCAATTGTGGAGCTCTACATTTAAAAGGGCAATGTCCTGCAAAAAACCGACAGTGCCACAGATGTGGCAAGATGGGCCACTACGCAGCCCACTGTCGTTCGGCTCAACCCATGGATCCGGCGCATCCTCGACAATCTCGCAGACAAGTCAGGACCGTCCAGCCCACGCATCAAGACTTCCAGTTAAGTGATGCAGATGACCAGGATGCCTTCCGCGTTTCCGTCATTGATGTCAACAAGGTCAATGCCATCAATCCAGCCGATGAGTGGTGTGCCACCCTGACGGTCAACCGATCGCGCGTCGCCTTCCGTCTGGACACCGGCGCATCCGCCAACCTGATTGCTTACTCTGCAGTCCAGGCCATGAAGGTCAAACCACCCATCACGCCATCCCGGCTCAAGATGGTTGACTATAACGGGAACGTCATCCCGTCCATAGGATCTTGCCAGCTACAGGTGACTCACAAGATGTACACGGCCACACTCCCCTTCGAAGTTGTCGGCTCATCAAAGGACTCGTTACTGGGCGCACAGGCGTGTAAGGTCCTTCACCTGGTACAGCGCATTATGTCTCTCTCTCCAGATGAGATATCCGACTTCCCGGATGCTGAGTTCCACGCAAATCTCCATTCCCTCCTTGCTCACAACCAGGAGGTTTTTGAAGGCATGGGGACATTGCCATACACGTACAAGATTCGACTCAGACCGGACGCCATCCCTGTCGTTCACGCACCTCGCAGGGTTCCTGCGCCACTCAAAGACCGCCTCAAGGCACAACTGCAGATTCTTCAGGACCAAGGGGTCCTATCCAGGGTCACGGAGCCCACGCCATGGGTCAGCTCCATGGTCTGTGTAAAGAAGCCCTCTGGCGAGCTCCGTATATGTATAGATCCTAAAGATCTGAATACCAACATCATGCGGGAACACTATCCCATCCCGAAACGAGAAGACCTCACCAGCGAGATGGCGCGAGCCAAAATATTCACTAAATTGGATGCGTCCAAAGGATTCTGGCAGATCCAACTGGACCCGGCCAGCCGAAGACTATGCACATTCAACACCCCTTTTGGCAGATTCTGCTACAACCGGATGCCATTCGGCATCATTTCGGCATCTGAAGTTTTCCACCGCATTATGGAGCAGATGATGGAAGGCATCGAAGGGGTACGTGTATATGTGGACGATATCATCATTTGGTCCACCACTCCGCAGGAACACATGCATCGTCTACGACGTGTCTTTACCCGCATACGACAAAATGGCCTGCGTCTCAACCGTGCGAAGTGTGCCTTCGGCCAGACGGAGCTGAAATTCCTCGGGGACCACATCTCAAGGTCAGGGGTCCGTCCCGATGCAGACAAGGTTAGCGCCATCACAGCCATGCCACGACCGGCTGACAAGAAGGCTGTCTTAAGATTCCTGGGCATGGTCAACTTCCTTGGGAAGTTCATTCCCAACCTGGCTTCTCATACAACAAATATGCGCCATCTCGTAAAAAAATCGACAGAATTCAACTGGCACCAATCGCATCAGCGGGAATGGGAGGAGCTCAAGCACAAACTGGTCACGGCACCAGTGCTGGCCTTCTTTGACACGACTCGCCCTACAAAGATCTCAACAGACGCCAGCCAATCTGGTATTGGAGCGGTACTCCTGCAAAAAGACAGCACGTCGTCATGGGCCCCGGTTGCATATGCCTCACGAGCCATGACCCCTACCGAACAGCGCTACGCGCAAATCGAAAAAGAATGCCTGGGCTTGTTAACTGGACTGGACAAGTTCCACGACTATGTGTATGGCCTGCCACGATTTACGGTCGAAACTGACCACCGCCCCCTGGTCAACATCATTAACAAAGACCTGAACGACATGACTCCTCGCCTCCAGCGCATCTTACTTAAACTCAGGAGGTACGATTTTGAACTGATCTACACTCCGGGGTAGGAGCTCATCGTGGCGGACACTCTTTCCCGAGCAGTGAGCACACCACCAGATGCGGAGGGGTTCGTGCGTCAAATTGAGGCACACGTAACTCTGACAGCAGCAAATCTGCCAGCTGATGATCCTAGTCTGGCCCACATACGCGCAGAGACGGCGACTGACCCCCTTCTGCAGCGAGTGATGCGCCACATGACGGAAGGGTGGCTAAAAGGGCAGTGCCCCCAGTTTTATAATGTGCGAGATGATCTCACCAAGATAGACGGGGTCCTTATGAAATCACACAGGATCGTTATTCCGCACAGCGTGCGCCAGATGATTCTTCATCAACTACACGAAGGCCACTTGGGCGTCGAAAAATGCAGACGAAGGGCCCGGGAGGCGGTATATTGGCCGGGTATTAATGAAGACATAGCCAACATGGTGCTCAACTGCACAACCTGTCAGAGGTTTCAGCCGGCGCAACCTCCGGAAACACTTCTACCACACGAGATGGTGACGTCCCCCTGGGCGAAGGTGGGTGTTGACCTATTTCACGCGCTCGGCAGAGATTACATTGTTATTATAGACTACTTCTCAAACTACCCGGAAGTCATGCCTCTCCATGATCTGACGTCGTCCGCAGTCATTGGGGCCTGCAAGGAAACATTTGCTCGCTATGGCATTCCGAGGACTGTCATGTCAGACAATGGACCTTGTTTCGCCAGCCGTGAATGGTCGTCCTTTGCCGCAGCATATGGTTTCACTCATGTGACATCCAGCCCTCTGCATCCACAATCGAACGGGAAGGCTGAAAAGGGTGTCCACATCGCCAAGCGGCTCCTGTGCAAGGCGGCTGCTGCCGGATCGGACTTTAACCTTGCCTTGCTGGCCTATCGATCGGCCCCGCTATCCACGGGTCTCTCGCCAGCGCAGCTACTAATGGGTCGCTCCCTCAGGACGACGGTACCTTCCATCCTGGCACCAACAACAGACCATGAGGCGGTTCTTCGGAACATGCAACTGCAGCGTGATCGCCAGAAAAGTCGGTACGACACACGAGCGACGGACCTGCCCCCCCTGTCCTCCGGAGACAAAGTACGCGTCCATCAACCGTATGGTGGCTGGTCAGCACCGGCCGAAGTCCTCCGACAAGTGGCTCCCCGCTCGTTCCTGGTTCGCATGCCGGATGGTTCCGTGCGTCGCCGCAATCGGCGCGCCCTTCGCCGACTTCCACGCTCACAGCCACACAGCACGCACACGCCAGATCCTCAACAGGCTTCCGAGGATGACTTTGTGGAGCTGCCGCACATCACGCCCTTTCCATCGCCACCCATGGCCATGCCTGCACAGCAGCCGGTGGTTCTTGATCCACCCTTAAGGCGGTCAACCCGAACTCGTCGCAAGCCCATCAGACTGGACTTATAATACCGTTCATATGTTTAACAAGTTGCACAATTTTACATGATAACCTGTTGTTGTTTATCGTTCCAGATGTCGTCTGACTGGACAACTGTTCAAGTTTTTTTTTTTCTTCTTCTCTCGTTCGCATTTATGTTATGTTATGGTACAACTTGGTTCATGTGACGCACCCGACATCGCCCCATGTACATAGTTCCGTCATATGCACATGCTGCACACGACACACACACTCTTAGATGCACTCACGACACGATCATATTTATTACCACGTAGGCACATATCTTTGTAAAAAGGGGGGATGTCATGATATTCAAACACACACATCATGATGGACACACTAACAGGCAAATCAGAGTACACAACACCACAACCAATCACAGACAAGAACACCAACCACATAAAAAGCACGAGCACGACACCTGGTGGTCAGTAGGTCTGGGGAGAAGGGAACAAGAAAGAGCTGTTAAAACATCACAAGCAGGGAACCCCCACGTGCAGAGTGCAAAGACCAAACTGTAAATAGTAAGTTTAAATAAAGTAGCGTTGTACCATATGCAACCGTGTTGGCTCATCTGTGTGTCAGAGCACCCAACACCACACTAGCCATTGCCCTCAATCGTTGGTTGCCCAGTACATTTTGCTGGACAAACTTGTTGGCTTCCTCTGGGGCATCAAAGTAACGTTCTTTACCCCAGTATGTGACCCTTAGTTTGGTCGGGTGGAGCATGCCAAACCGCACGCCACGTTTGCACAGCGCAGATTTGGCACAGTTGAATTCTGCCCAGCGCTAGGCCAGGTCAGCACCAATATCCCGGTACAGGTGGATGGAATGTCCTTCCCACCTGCATCTCTTGCGCTCTTCACCCACCTCAGGATCCACTCTTTGTCCTGGTATCTGTGGAGCTGCATGATTATCGCCCGCGGTGTTTCACCAACGCTGGGTCGCTGCCGAAGCGACCTGTGGACGCGGTCTACCTCAAGAGCGAGGCGACACCCTCCTTGCCGACCAGTTTCCCGAACATTACTGCTACAGATTCTGTGGGATTTCTTCCTTCTGTTTCCTCCGGCAGCCCCAGGATTCACAGGTTTTGCTAATGCAATCGGTTCTCCCGGTCATCGACTTTATCTTTCAACCCATTCTGTGTCTTGACAAGGTTCGCTAACTTGGCCTCGAGTGCCGTGATCCGGTTCCCTTGGTCTGTGGTGGCCTTTTCAAGTATTGTCGTCTCCTGGGCCTGGAGCCTCCATTTCATATTGTCCATTGCCTCCCTCATTGGGGTCGTCACGGTTTCCACTGTCGCCTCGACGGCTGCCAGGTCTTTTCTCATCTGCTCCCTATGTCTTGGGAGCTCGTAGGTGATGAAGCACGTTGGTTTGTCCATCAGTGTCTGGGTCTGTGCTGGGAGCTCTGTGGGGTCGACCCTGACTGGCTGCACGCCTCCACGTACGGTTCTCTGCTCCGAGGCTGAGGTTTCCCTCCTCTCGTCTCGATTTTCGGCTGGGTGGCTGATTCTTTCCCATCTTGCTTGGCAGTGAGGTCAATGGGGGGGGGGTTAGTCTGGGGGATTATGAGTAGTGCCCGGTTGTTGGAGTAAAAAGACGACAATCGAAGCTCTTAGACGAGAGCCACCTTTCAAGTGACCGCTCAGCTCATGGCTGCTACCGGAAGTCAACCAGGGTGTGATAAATTAACACTTGGATAATAATGATTTGATTGGGCATAGATTGATGAATGGGAAATCATGTTTAACAAACCTGTTGGAGATTTCTGAGGGTTATCAACAGAATTGCTAAAGGGGAGTTGGTGGATGTAGTTCACTTGGATGCTCAGAAGGCTTTTGAGAAAGTCCCTCACAGGACGTTGGTAAGCAAAATGAAAGCCCATAGGACAGGAGGTAGTATACTGGCAGGGATTAAAGATCGGTTAAAGACAGAAAACAAATAGTCGGAATAAATGGGCAATTCTCACATTGGCAGGCTGTGACTAGTGGGATACAGCAAGGACCAATACTGTATACCAATGATTTGTATGTGAGGACCAAATTAATATTTCCAAGCTTGTGGATGACGCAAAACTAGGTGGGAATATATGTTGTGGCTTGTTGGACAGAATTTGTTAGTGGGCAAGAACATGGCAGATTGAATATAATGTGGAAGAACGAGAGTTTATCCACTTTGGTCAGAGATGAGCAGAATATTTCTTAAATGGTGAGAGAGTAGAAGCACAGATGTACAAAAGAACCTGGGTGCCCTTATCAATAAGTCACTGCAGCAAGCAATTAGGAAGGCTAATGGAATTTAGTCTTTATTGCAAGAGGATTTGAGTACAGGAGTCACAAAGTCTAACTTCAATTGTATAAAACCTTGGAGTAATGTGAGCAATTTTGGTTCCCTTGCCTTCGAAAAGATATTGGGCGTGATTTAACCATCACGTCGTGCACTGCACGGATATGGGTGTACGGGTTACATATCAGGAAAAGCCAAACTCGAGATTTGCGCTGGGCACGAATCAGTTTGCTATCTAACCGGCCTGCTCCCGATGGCGAGTTCTGGTCTCGCCGAAATATGGCGAGCAGATCATTAACCTCAATTCGCATTCATTTCAATCTCATGAGCAAGACTGACATCAAATATGACAGCCTCCTGGGAAATAACTGGCTCCCCAGTGAGAAATCACACGGGTGTTGTTTAGTGCTCCTTTTCAAATGTGTGAAGCTGCCGCAATGGCTGCTGAGGGTAACTGAGGAGGTGAGTTGCCATTTCCATTTTTGGGCATGCAGCTCAAGAGCTACTATCCCAGTTCTTAGTGGGTGGGGGCAGGGGTCGACCCGTCAGGGGGTTGGGCTTGGCTGGGGTCTCAAGCGTTCCAGGTCGGTGTTGCCCTTTGGCCGGGGGGCGGGGGGTGGGGGAGGTAAAGGGTTTTTCGTCCTTGAGGCCTTCAATCCACCTTTCAATATTGTGGATACCCATAACAGGAGCAACTGCGGCTGCTGTCTGTCTGTCTTACCAAAAACTTCCAGGATAGAACCCGGGGCGGGATTCTGTGATCCTCAGGCTAAGTGGTGACGCCGTCGAAAACGCCGTCACATTTCTCGACGGCGTCAACACAGCCTCAGGATCAGCAATTCTGGCCCCTACAGGAAGCCAGCACAGCACTGGAGTGGACCACATCGCTCCAGGTGCTGATCCTGGCATGAACTGGGCATACGCAGAGGCACCGGTGCCAACGCGCGAATGCGCAGTGGCTCCCTTCAATGCGCCGTCCCCGATGCAGGGCTACAGAGGCCGGTGCGGAAGAAAGGAGGTTCCCCAGCCAGAGAGGCCGGCCCACCGATTGGTGGGCCCCGTTCATGGGAGGGCTGCCCCCCAACCCTCCCATGCCGAGTTCCCGACGGCTGAGAGCAGGCGTGAACGGCACCAGCGGGACTTATGCTTTTTACGATGGCCGCTCGGCCCATCCTGGGCGAAGACTCGCCAGGGGGCGCCGAGTAGAGAGGCCCCCATCCAGCGCCGCGCCAACCACACCGCTGCCGATTCTCCGCTCTGCGGTGAATCTCATCCCGGCGGCGGGGCGCGTTTTGCGCCGGTCGCAGGGGTTCTCCGGCCCGGCCCCAGGCTGAGAGAATCCCGCCCTGTGTGTTTGTTTGCTGCTGCCTCTTCTGCTTTTTAAAAATCTTTATTGTCACAAGTAGGTTTACATTAACACTGCAATGAAGTTACTGTGAAAAGCCCCTAGTCGCCACATTCTGGCTCCTGTTCGGGTACACAGAGGGAGAATTCAGAATGTCCAATTCACCTAACAACACTTCTTTCGGGACATGTGGGAGGAAACCGGAGCACCCGGAGGAAACCCACGCATACACAGGGTGAACGTGCAGATTCCACACAGACAGTGATCCAAGCTGGGAATCAAACCTGGGACCCTGGAGCTGTGAAGCAACAGTGCTAACCACTGTGCTACCGTGTGGCCTGGAGTAAAGAATGGGAGGATGTAAAATTACCTGCTACCAGTGCTAGAGAGGGGGAAGGGATACTCTTTCTTCTTCTGGTGTGCCCTATGTCGGTGTGACTTTTCGGTGTGATTTTTTCTGTTGGGAGTCTACTGCTGGGAGCTGGAAGAGGGGGGCAGATAGGTGGATTTATCCAAATGCAGCTGCAGCTGCCTAGAGGCTGTGTGTCTGTTTGCTGCCACCTCTTTTCCTTCTGTGGCTTGGAGCAAGGAATGGGAGGGAGTAACATGACCTATTGCCGGTCCTGGAGAAAGGGATGGGGTGGCCGACAGATTCAACTGAGCAACTTGCTGAAGCTATTGAAGAACTACGTTTTTCAAATTGCTTGTGATTTTATTCTACTGTTAACTGTTCAATGTTTAATGTCTGGAAGCCGTGTGGTTGTTTGCTGCTGCCTCTTTTGCTTTTGTGGCCTGGAGCAAGAAAAGGGAGGCAGTTAGATTACCTACTATCAGTGCTGGAGAATAGAAAGGGGTGATCTTTCATTTTTCTGCCATGCTCTGCATTGGTGCAACTTCACGGTCTATTGTGATGCTATCCCTGAGTGAATTTCCACTGATATGAGTCTACTGCTGGGAGCTGTGGGAGGGGGAGAGGGTTATTGTACTGTTGACTGTTTAATGTTTAATTCCTGATGCCATGTGTTTGACTGCTGCCGCCTCTTTTGCTTCTGTGGCCTGGAACAAGGAAAAGGAGGAAGTAAGACGTCCTACTGCCAGTGCTGGAGAGGGGGAAGGGGTGGTGGACCGATTCAATTGAGCAACTTGATGAAGGTGTTGAAGAAATGCTTTTGTAGATTGCTGGTGACTTTATTGTATTGTTGACTGTTTGATGTTTATTGTGTATTTGATTTTCATTGTATAAATGCACTGTTGTAGTTTGGTGCTGGTACCGATATTCTGTAGTGAAAAGGTGCTTGTGTGTATGGCTTGGTCCCTTTTCCTTGTCAGTTAATGGTTAATGTAATATATGGACTGTTCAGTCGTTTATTTTATCTTTTTGTATAAAGGTTTGGTGACAATTTAGTAAACAAAGTATTATCAAGTGGTGCTGCAGGCTGCGTTTGCTCTGCTTGTGGCTGCAAATGTCTGGAGGCTGCTGCTGTTTCCTTTCTCTGTACCCTGAAGGAACTATCATTTTTTTCTAAGCTCAGGAATACCGGGTTTTGTGAGATGTAAGAGTTCCGCAGGCAGTCAGGTTTGAAGCAAGAAAACGCTGCGGGACCTGGTGGGTGACACTGATCCAAATGAGCTACCGGATGAAGATGTTGAAGAATTGCTTTCGCAGATTGCTGCTGCTTTTGTTGCTGGTGTGCTGAGTGCTGCATATAACTGGCACATCACCTCTGGTTAAACACGCTGGAATTAAAGGATGTTCAACTGCACCTTGAGCACCAGTGGAATATATGGATGGCAGGATTTGGTTCCAGTGAGATTGGGCCATGTGGGAGGGCCTGCACAGCTGTGGCTCCTGGGTGGAGAATGGCTCTGATACATGGAACCAGTAACTCATTAATGGAGAGATCATTTCTACGACAGAGTTCTGGACATGATAACACATTCTCAGGCTTGTCCACTGTTTCTGTTGAGGAATCTGCAGTGGTTGTGGTGATGGGGGTAGGGGGCGTGGGGGGTTGGCTTGGTGTCGGGCCAGGTCCATAAGACCAGAAGAAATAGGAATTGGAAGAGGGTACTCAGCCCTTCAAGTTGCTCCACTATTTAACAAGATCATGACTGATCTAACACTTACTAAGTTCGGAGTGGGTCGGGTTGGATTGGGGAAAGGACCTTAGCGGCAGGCCCACGAGTTGATGGCAGGGAGTCCTTTGCAACTGTGGGGTCAGAGGGTGTATAGAGTTGCATGGGGGTAGGTTAGGGGGAGAGGGGGTGGGGGGCAATTGGTCACGGGGGTGGGATTCGGGCATGTTGGGGGTGCCGTGCAGGGCCTGGTCCAGGTGTTTAAAACAGCTACGCTGAAGTTAATAATAATAATCTTTATTGTCACAAGTAAGCTTACATTAACACTGCAATGAAGTGACTGTGAAAAGCCCCTATTCGCCACCTACCGGCGCCTGTTCGGGTACATGGAAGGAGAATTCAGAATGTCCAAATTACCTAACAACACGTCTTTCGGGACTTGAGGGAGGAAACCGGAGGACCCGGAGGAAACCCATGCAGACAAGGGGAGAACGTTCAGACTCCGCACAGACAGTGACCCAAGCGGGAATCAAACTTGGGACCCTGGCGCTGTGAAGCAATAGTGCTAACCACTGTGCTACCATGCCATGCTTTAATTTATTCTAACTCTTTCAGAATAACAATGAGGGTAAAACTGGCAAAACTATCCAAAGTTAGTGATTCGAATCACTTTATTGGATGGTTCCCATGTTTTACAGCCGCTGCATGCAAGTCTGCATATGTTCATGTTCCTAGATTAGACACGTTCACTTAAATTTAGCTCTGAATATTAGTAAAGATTTACTGTGATATACAGTTTATTGATTCCCATTTCAAGAATGGGGTGAAAATTGACCTTTTACCCACCGACCGTAATGTTAGGTTTTCGTACTACATTGTCCGTTTCCCGCCATATTAATTCTGCACACACGGGAAAAACGTCAGATCGCAAGCAGGCGGTCTCTGATTCACCTGAGCTCACCAGTTCCTCACTCTTGGCACCATATTTAAAGAGCACCCACCCACACACACACACAGCTATCTCACTGCATGCAGTGTGTAGCGCACAATGACTTACGAGAGAGACGAGTAGAGATGAAGTCGATGAGGCTTTATTGAGCGAGACTTGTCCCCAGCAGTTCAGCAACAGAATGGAGCGGCGGGGAGAAGCCCGGGTTCTTATACTCCGCCTTCAGGGCGGAGCCAGGAGTCAACAGCCAACCAGGACCCGGGATCTGTCAGCCAATAGCATCACGGCTTCACAGTCCCACATGACCCCTAATACATACTACCACATTCACCCCTTGTTAAAAATGAACCCGGCAGGGTGGTGGTTCGCATGGTGGTAGGGGTTTACAAGGCTGGTCCTGGGAGGAAAAATTTCGGGCATGTCATTACAGTTTTCGCCCTACACTGGGCTATGTACAAGGTATGTGAAACTATTTACAATATTAGTAAGAGAAAATTTTTTTGTTACAGTCCAACAACATTCTTGGTGTCACGCCGATGCCACGAGTCGAGCGGGCGGTCTGGTCTTCCTCGTCGATCGCCTCAGCCCCGGTGGTGGTGCAGGTGCTTGTTCCGGCGTTGTCGTCTCCGGGAGCGTTTCGGTGTTTGTTCCTGTTTCACTCCTGGGCGGACACGGGAGGAGGACCGATCCTCCCGGGAAGGGGGTGGTCGCGGGCTGCGCCGGTGGCAGGGAGGGGATGATCGGTGTCAGGGGGATGCGTGTGTTGCCGGCGGGCACCAGGTCTCGCAGGGAGACCGTGTCCTGTCGGCCGTCGGGGTACGCCACGTAGGCGTACTGCGGGTTCGCGTGGAGGAGGTGAACCCTCTCGACCAACGGGTCCGACTTGTGCGCCCGCACATGTTTCCGGAGCAAGATGGGTCCTGGGGCCGCCAGCCAGGTCGGCAGCGATGTTCCGGAGGAGGACTTCCTGGGGAAGACAAGGAGGCGCTCATGAGGCGTTTGGTTAGTGGTGGTACACAGCAGCGACCGGATGGAGTGGAGAGCGTCCGGGAGGACCTCCTGCCACCGGGAAACTGGGAGATCCCTGGACCGTAGGGCCAGTAGGACGGTCTTCCAGACCGTGCCGTTCTCCCTCTATACTTCCCCGTTCTCCCGGGGGTTGTAGCTGGTCGTCCTGCTCGAGGCTATGCCCTTGCTGAGCAGGAACTGGCGCAGCTCGTCACTCATGAAGGAGGACCCCCTGTCGCTATGGATATATGCGGGGCAACCGAACAGTGTGAATATGGTGCCAAGGGCTTTAATGACTGTGGCCGCTGTCATGTTGGGGCAGGGGATGGCGAAGGGGAAACGGGAGTACTCGTCCACCACGTTCAGGAAGTATGTGTTGCGGTCGGTGGAGGGGAGGGGCCCTTTGAAATCCAGACTGAGGCGTTCAAAGGGGCGGGAAGCCTTGATCAGGTGCGCTCTATCCGGCCTGAAAAAGTGCGGTTTGCACTCCGCGCAGATGTGGCAGTTCCTGGTGACTGTACGGACCTCCTCCACAGAGTAGGGGAGGTTGCGGGACTTTATAAAATGGTAGAACCGAGTGACCCCCGGGTGGCAGAGGTCCTCGTGGAGGGTTTGGAGACGGTCTATTTGTGTGTTGGCACATGTGCCGCGGGATAGGGCATCGGACGGCTCGTTCAGCTTTCCGGGACGGTACAAGATCTCGTAGTTGAAGGTGGAGAGCTCGATCCTCCACCTTAAGATCTTGTCATTTTTAATTTTGCCCCGCTGTGCATTATCGAACATGAAGGCTACCGACCGTTGGTCTGTGAGGAGAGTGAATCTCCTGCCGGCCAGGTAATGCCTCCAATGTCGCACAGCTTCCACTATGGCTTGGGCTTCCTTTTCCACTGAGGAGTGGCGGATTTCTGAGGCGTGGAGGGTTCGGGAGAAAAAGGCCACGGGTCTGCCCGCTTGGTTAAGGGTGGCCGCCAGAGCTACGTCGGATGCGTCGCTCTCGACCTGGAAGGGGAGGGACTCGTCGATGGCGCGCATCGTGGCCTTTGCGATATCCGCTTTGATGCGGCTGAAGGCCTGGCGGGCATCTGTCGACAGGGGGAAGGTTGTGGTCTGTATTAGCGGGCGGGCCTTGTCTGCATACTGGGGGACCCACTGGGCATAATATGAAAAGAACCCTAGGCAACGTTTCAGGGCTTTGGAGCAGTGGGGGAGGGGAAATTCCATGAGGGGGCGCATGCGTTCGGGGTCGGGGCCTATTATCCCATTGCGCACTACGTATCCCAGGATGGCCAACCGGTTTGTGCCCAAAGACGCACTTTTCCTCGTTGTATGTGAGGTTCAAGGCGTTAGCGGTCTGGAGCCATTTTTGGAGGTTGGCGTCGTGGTCCTGCTGATCGTGGCCGCAGATGGTTAAGTTATCGAGATACGGGAACGTGGCCTGCAACCCGTGCTGGTCAACCATTCGGTCCATCTCCCGTTGGAAGACCGAGACCCCGTTCGTGACACCAAATGGGACCCTTAGGAAGTGGTATAGACGCCCGTCTGCCTCGAAGGCTGTGTACTTGCGGTCATCTGGGCGGATGGGGAGCTGGTGGTAGGCGGACTTGAGGTCCACGGTGGAGAAAACCTTATACTGGGCAATCCGATTTACCATGTCGGATATGCGGGGGAGAGGGTACGCATCTAGTTGTGTGTACCTGTTGATGGTCTGGCTATAGTCTATGACCATCCTTTGCTTCTCCCCGGTCTTTACTACTACCACCTGGGACTATTGCTGGCCTGGATTATGCCTTCCTTCAGCAGCCGCAGGACTTCAGACCGAATAAATATCCGGTCCTGGGCGCTGTACCGTCTGCTCCTAGTGGCGATGGGTTTGCAATCCGGGGTGAGGTTTGCAAACAAGGACGGCGGTTCAACCTTGAGGGTTGCAAGGCCGCAGATAGTGAGTGGGGGTATTGGGCCGCCGAATTGAAATGTTAGGCTCTGCAGGTTACACTGGAAATCTAATCCCAGTAATGTGGGCGCGCAGAGTTGGGGAAGGACGTAGAGCCTGTAGTTTTTAAACTCCCTCCCTTGCACCGTTAGGTTCGCGATGCAGAACCCTTTGATCTCTACGGAGTGGGATCCTGCAGCTCGGGAAATCTTTTGCGTACTTGGATGGATGGTCAGAAAACAGCGTCTTACCGTGTCGGGGTGGATGAAACTTTTGGTGCTCCCGGAGTCGATCAGGCATGATGTCTCGTGTCCGTTGATCAGCACCGTTGTTGTCGTCGTCTGGAGCGTCCGGGGCCGTGATTGATCCAGCGTCACCGAAGCCAGTCGTGGTCGTAGTGTCTCGGCGTCTTCTTCGGACCCCGTGGAGCCGTCGATGCTTGGGTCCATTGTTGTCATCCAAGATGGCGGCGTGCATGAATCGCACGCGGCCGGGGGTGGACAAAATGGCTGCCACCATGGATCGCACGTGGTCGGGGGTGGACAAAATGGCCGCCCCCATGAATCGCACGTGGCTGGGGAGTCACAAGATGGCGGCGCCCACCCCCCCCCTCGTGGTGGCCGGGACCCAAAATGGCGGCGCCCGCGGGTCGCACCTGGGGCGCTGGGGGAGGTTGGGGAGCGTTTGGGATGCGCTGGGCTCGTTCTTCTCCGGGGATTGCGGCGACCCCCTGGGACCGGCACACAGCCGCGTAATGGCCCTTCTTGCCGCAGCTTTTGCAAATAGCTGCGCGGGCCGGGCAGTGCTGCCGGGGGTGTTTCGCTTGCCCGCAGAAATAGCAGCGGGCCCCCCCGGGATGATCTGGCGCTTTAACCGCGCAAGCCTGTGAGGGGGGGGGGGGTTTGTCGCGACGGGGGTCCACGGAGCCCAAGGGGCTGCCGCGCGGTCGGGTCCGTAGGCGCGGGTGTTTTGCGAGGCCACATCTAGGGAAGCTGCAATGGCCCATGCCTCTGAGAGTCCTAGCGACTCTTTTTCTAAAAGTCTTTGGCGGATTTGGGGAGAGTTCATACCTGCCACAAACGCATCGCGAATTACGCGTTCACCGGCGGGCAGCTGCAGCCCCGTCCCAAAATTAGCAGCGCGGCATAGAATTCCTCTAACGATTCTCCGGGACTTTGCCGTCTCGTTGCGAGTTGGTAGCGTGCGTAGACCTGGTTCACGGGGCGAACGTAAATGCTCTTCAGTGCTGCGAACGCCGTCGGAAAATCCTCTGCGTCTTCTATGAGAGGGTAAATTTCCGGGCTTACCCTCGAATGCAGGACCTGCATTTTCTGGTCTTCTGTGATCCGGCCGGGGTCGGTTCGGAGGTAGCCTTCGAAACAAGCTTGCCAGTGTTTAAAAACTGCTGCCGAGTTCGCTGCATGGGGGCTGATCCGCAGGCATTCCGGGGCGATCCGGAGCTCCATAGTCCTTTAAGCTCGCTCAATAAATTGTAGCGCACAAAGACTTACGAGAGAGACGAGTAGAGATGAAGTCGATGAGGCTTTATTGAGCGAGACTTGTCCCCAGCAGTTCAGCAACAGAATGGAGCGGCGGTGAGAAGCCCGGGTTCTTATACTCCGCCTTCAGGGCGGAGCCAGGAGTCAACAGCCAACCAGGACCCGGGATCTGTCAGCCAATAGCATCACGGCTTCACAGTCCCACATGACCCCTAATACATACTACCACACAGTGTAAGACTGCTCCACTGAAGACTTGGCAAGTTGACAGCAGCCCCGAAGTTCAGTGACACCTCCCTGGGCCCCTCCTGGGTGTTGTGGAGGCTTGCCATGGCGTCCTCTACTTCCGATCTGGCTGGAGGAGATCCACAGACCTCCCCACTCCAACTTGGAAGGCTAGGGTAGAGGTGGTCAATGCCAATTCCCCGCAGAGGAAGCCAGCAATCCAGGGCAGAAAGAGAATGAATGATCTCATCCATTCCGCCATGGGAGTTCAATCATTTCACCACTCTCAACTCACACTCATCAGTCCAACAGACATTCACAGACATCGCACTCACTGCCAGCTCAAGGGCCATCATCACTCACTCTCTCACACACACCATCGCATCTCCATCTGTCATATCCTCTGAAGATAATGCCCTCATCCCATTCATGGCTCCATTCAGTGCCCACATATGCCAGGCCACCTTGGCATCCGTCCTGCTCACATTCTCGCCATCTGTCTTATGCAAGACAAACTCGCACCCAACAGTCCTGTAGGGCTCCGCCATATTGCCCGGGGGCCGGCTTTTGGGCACCAGATCTGCGGAGACCAATCCAGCGCTGTACTAGCCCCCTAAGAAGGGGAGGATAGCTGCCAGTTGAGGCCCGCTGATGCCGGAGTGGCTTGCGCCACTTTTCACGCTGGCATCAAAACGTGGCCGCAGGATTGGAGAATCCCGGCCCCTGTCTCTCAGAATACCTTCTAACAACTTACCCACCATAGATACTAGGCTTACTGGTCTGTAATTCCCAGGCTTTACCCTGCTGCTCTTCTCAAACAAAGGCACAATATTTGCTACCCTCCAATCTTCAGGCACCTCACCTGTGGCTGTCGATTCGATTGCAGACTTGGACCTGTGGGAAACAGACACAGGCCCAGCTGCTCTCCTTCCAGGAATGGATGCGTGGAGCTGCAAGGTATGTATTACAGCTATAATGCTTCCTACTGCCCCAGTCTGGACTGCTCCCTAGATTCCAGACTATGGTCCCTTCTTTGGGGGGAGGGGGGGGGGGGGTGGGGGTAGACTGTATGGGGGGTGGGGTCTGTGTGTGTGGAGGTATGTGGAGGGAGTTCTTTTATACAAGGGGTGCCCGGGAGGTCTCTCTATTTCAGGGATCCCTGGGGGATCCCCTATTACAGGGGTCACGGGGGGGGGTAGGTTGGGTCACACCCGTACTTGGAGGTAGGAGGGCAGCCAGACAATCCGGGGGTGGGAAGCTGTATGCATTGAGAGTTGGGGGTGGTTGGGGCTGATGTGCAGTGCGGGCGGGGGTGTGGGTCGGGGCAGATTTGCGGTACAGGATGGGGGCTGGAGCCAAGATGTGGTGCGGGAGAGGTTGCCGGCCATGGGACCCTGCTATGGGGCCATCATCTTGATCAGGAATCCTTCATGTTTCACGCCATACATAAATTTGTATGGCATGGAACACTATATTGCTTTACGACCGCAAGGGGATCATAAACCTAGTGCAACTCAGATCCAGTGGGAAAACATACGGCTGGATTCTCCATAGCCCAATGCCGAACTCGTGATCAGCGATTGGGTGGGAAATGGATTCCAACGCCAGCATCGGGGCAGGTAGCGATTTGACGCTGGTCTGCAATGCTCAGCCTCCTTCAAACCGGCATCATCAGTATGCACGCCATGCACCGTTGCAATGCTGTTGCCGCGTCATCGGCCGGCCCACCCGCAATGCTCCGCCCCCGATGGGCCGAGTTCCTGACAGCGTGGGCCACGTGTGGTCCCAGCGGTCAAGAACCTGAAATGTCGGGTGCAGACAGTGTCCAGCGCGCTACACTCGTCTGGGATCCATGCCACTGGATGTGGGGAGGGGGCTTCGGCTAGGGCTGGGGGGAGTGGTGGGGAGTGGACAAGGGATGGGCTGTTGGGTAGAGGTTGGCCGGTTAGGCTTCGAGCATGGCCAGCGCCATGTTTTCCGGCGCGACTGGTGCATGTCGTCAGCCGTGCACATGCGTGGCCCGGGACTCGGCAATTCTCCGGCTGTTTTCTGCACGGTTAGCAGGTGTTTCAAATGGCGCTGATGCTACTCCTCAAGGGTATCGGAATCATGCTGATTTTCCTGTCATGAAACTCCCGCGGATTCTCTGTTCGCCCTGGCACTTACCCTCAGGACCGGAAAATCGAGTCCATAGTCCCCAAATGGAGAATCCCACCCTATGTTCTCCCAGCAGAGCTGAATTGCAGCTGATTTGCGCTCTCACTGGAAGCACAAATCAGGAAACAATTCCGAAACCTTCGCCATGCAAATTTATGTATGGTGAGGATTGCGCGGGGAATCCTGCTGTTGGACCACCATTTTGAGCAGGTTGTCTGATAGCGAGGTCCCGCAGCTGGCCACCTCACCTCACACATCACTATTCAGCCCCCCCCACCCACACTGCACAATTCAGCCTCCCAACTCCAGATTACCTGGATCCCGCTTCTCCCCCAGTATGGGTTACCCGACATGCCCCCTCATCAGAGACAATCTAAATAAAGGGACCCCCAGAGACCCCCAAATAAAGAGACCTGCCCAGAGACCTGCTAAATAAAGGGACCCCTCAGAAACCCTCTAAATAAAGCCCCCCCCCCCAATAGAGTCCTGCTAAATAAAGAGACCCCCCCCCACAGATCCCTATTTGGAAGCTCCCCGAAAAACAGAGTTAAATGCTGTCAAATTCCAGCTGACCACTTCAAAATTACTCAAGCGTGAAGAGAGGTGATTGGAAAGCACTTAATTCTGTTTGAAGTGGTCCAGGACCTGTCAATCAAAGCTTGATGTTTATAAACATTGGAATTAGAGCATTTCAGAGTTATCCGACCACGAAGGAAGATGAATGGAGTAATGCTATGTGTGTATGGAAGTTGTCAATCAAAGCCTAGTAAAATCAATGGGTGGGATTTACCGAGCAACTAGCCGCGTGTATTTTGGCGATGGAGGTGGCCCGCCAGTGGGATTTTCTGGTCCCGCAGGAAATCCGGTTGATTACACCGCTTTCGGCCCAGGAAACCTGTGTGCTGTCGATGGGGCTGGAATATGCCGCCGGCGTGAACAGTGGGTATATTCCGCCCAATATCAAAGAGCAATGAATGGAGCTCTAAGACCTGAGGAGATTTAAAAACAACTGACTAGTTTTCTCTTTCCAGATATTGACAGGCGCTGCTTCCTGTGTCTGAGATAGCAGGAGTATTGCTCAGGTGAGTTTCAAGGCAGTATTTCTTTTCACTGCCTCTGTCTGTACTGCTCTCCAACGTCCAGACAGGGGTCTCACTTCTGAGGGGCTTCCTGACAGGGCTCGCTTTTCTGGCAGGGGCTTCTGAGGGTGGGTCTCTTTATTTAGGGAGTCTCTGTAGGAGGTCCCTTAATTTAGCGGGTCTCTGTGAGGGGTGGGGGAGGGGCAGTGGATGGGGATCTGGTGGAGTATGGTGGGCAGGTTTTGAATTGTGGGGGGTGGTCATCAGATGGACTTTGGGGCAACTCCTTTGAAGATTTACCCCCTTTTGCCTACTGTGGGGTCCACCACATTAGGGCCACACGTGTCAGGACCAGTAGCCATTCTTGCCCACATGATTCCAAGCCCAGAGGTTCAGAGAATCACATGGGCCCGGAATATATGGTGCCCGGCCCGCTAAGTGGATGCAAGCGGGTCTTAATGACACAGTTCTATCCTTCCACTGGTACGGGGCATGAACCTCAATCCCAATGCCAGAAGGGGGTTGAAGCATCGGAAACAGATCCGGTTTTCTTCACGAACGAGGACTTCTCCGTCTCGCCGGGGACTCTGCTACCTGTGGAATGAGGTAGAGAATTTCACCCGGTATATATGCTATTTTTCTGGGGAATTCACAATTCCTCCAGTCAAGTTATGGCATTTGGGCATTAAAAAACCCTTGCGGAACTAAGATCAAACCGCCATGGCCTCAAAAGACGAGGTGGAGAAGTTGTTTGGTCAACACAAAGAAGAGGGTGTGGCTGAGAAAGCTATGCAAGCTGAAATGATTCAATAAAATGTATGTAGGAATAGATCCTTGTATATAGTTAGGTGGTAGGTGGCATAGAATTATGGAATCCCTACAGTGCGAAAGGAGGCCATTCGGCCCATCGAGTCTGCACCGACTCTCTGAAAGGCCATTAGGCCCACTCCCCCACCCCATTCCCATAACCCACCTAACCTTTGGACACTAAGGGACAATTTAGCATGGCCAATCCAACTAACCTGCACATCTTTAGACTGTAGGAGGAAACCAGAGCACCCGGAGGAAGCCCACGCAGACACGGGGAGAAAATACATGAAGTTCTCAGACAGCCTTAAGGTCGATGATGATACACTTTAGAAGAACACATCAGGGAGAACTCATGGATGCTGTGCTTTTACTTCTGCCACTGTAGCCCTATAAATTGCCGCCAGGCAAACTATCACCGCTGGGTTGGATTTACTTATGGTCACTCTCTCAGTGACCATAGTGTGTGTAAGGGTACAATTATTACTTTTTTTTTTAAGCATACAATCTATGCTGATAGTTCCCTGAAGGAGTGCTGCAGTGTTTTTGTATTTTTAAACCTTAACCTAGCTGACAGTCCTCTCACCTCCGTGCAAGGTGCCTTGTCATGATATACAGAAGAGCACGACAGTTCTCCTGGTGTCTTGTCGAATACTTAGCCTTCAACTATAACAACAACATACATTATATTTTTGATTTGATTTGATTTGATTTATTGTCACATGTACCAAAGTACAGTGAAAAGTATTTTTCTGCGGCCGAGGAATGTACACAGTACGTACATAGTAGACACAAGAATAATCAACAGAGAACATTGACAAATGGTACATTGACAGAACAGCACAGTAGGTTTACCACTTTAAACATAGTTAAATACCCCAAAGCATTTCACAGATGGGTAATCAGTCAAAAAACTGAAATGGGGATAAAACATGGGGACATTGAGGTTTGTTTCAAGGAGGGTCTTAAATGAGGATAGAGAGTGTGGTATTATCAGGTATTGCAGTACCCTAGAGGCTGTAGACCATTGGGTAAACTTAGGAGTTTACCATTGGCTGTTTGGTATGTCGCTCCGCCCTGACAGGCGGGTTTTAAGAACAGGTGCCGTCCCAGCAGCCCTCATTCTGTACCGAAGCTGCTGGGGAACAGATCTAGTCTATTAAAGCCTTCAGTTATGTTACAACCTCGTCTTTGAGTTTAATTGATCGTGCATCAATTTAATAGACTACTCTTAAGCTGAAAGGATGGATCTTCGAATCAAGCCGGAGTGCCTACAACTCAGCCCCCACGCGGAGAACTCGGCGGCGATATTTAAGCACTGGCTGGCGTGCTTTAAAGGCTACCTCGAGACGGCCGGAGGCACCCCCTCAGGAGAACAGAAACTGCATCTCCTGCACTCAAGGGTAAGCCCTGGGATCTACACCCTCATCGAGGAAGCGGAGGACTTCAATGCTGCGATCGAACTGTTAAAAGGACATTATATCCGCCTAGTAAATCAGGTCTATGCACGTCACCTGCTTGCAACTAGACGGCAAAGCCCCGGGGAATCGTTGGAGGAGTTCTACCGGGCGCTACTGGTGCTGGGCAGAAACTGTGGCTGCCCGCAGGTTTCGGGGAGCGAGCACACGGAACTCCTAATCCGGGATGCCTTCGTAGCGGGTATGAGCTCCTCAGAGATCCGCCAAAGACTCTTAGAAAAAGACACCCTGGGACTTAGAGAGGTACGGGCCCTGGCAGGGTCCATGGATGTTGCCTCCAGAAATGCGCAATCCTACGCGCCCGACCGCTCCATGGCCTCCTGGGCTGCGTGGCATCCCGCAGCGGCAGCCCCACAGACCTTCCCCGTGTCTCCGCAGGCCTGCGCTGTACGATGGCCTGCGAACTCCGTCGGGCCCCGCTGTTTCTTCTGCGGGCAGGCGAAGCACCCCCGCCATCTCTGCCCGGCCCGCACCTCCACCTGCAAAGGGTGCGGCAAGAAGGGCCATTTTGTGGGGGTCTGCCAGGCACGAGCCGTGGCCACGGTCTCCAGCGACTCCAGACCACCACGGCAACCTTCTCTTCGGGCCCCAGGCGACCAGCACTCACCGCCACCCCCCTATCCTAGGGCCACGTGCGACCCACGGGCGCGGCCATCTTGCCCCTCGGACACCACACTGGACGGATGGGCGCTGCCATTTTGTCCACCCTCGCCGCCATTTTGTCCATTCCCGACCACCATGTGCGACTCATGGGAGACGCCATCTTGGATGGGGCCCCAGGACCCCAGCACAGCCGACTACACGCTGCCCGATCAAAACCCGCAACTACTTCATCTGTCCTTGGTGACTCTGGACCAAAATCGACCTCGGACACTCGCAACAGCAACGACGACGGTCTTCATAAACGGCCACGAGACGTCCTGCCTGATCGACACTGGGAGCATAGAAAGCTTTATACACCCTGACACGGTAAGGCACTGTTCGCTTGTTACCCACCCTGTAAATCAAAGAATCTCCCTGGCCTCCGGGTCACACTCGGTGGAGATAAAGGGGTTCTGCCTAGCAAACCTCATTGTCCAAGGCAGGAAATTCAGCAAGTTCCGCCTTTATGTCCTGCCGCACCTCTGCGCGGCTACACTCCTGGGGTTGGACTTCCAATGTAACTTGCAAAACCTGACCTTCAAATTCGGTGGCCCTATACCCCCCCTTACTGTCTGCGGCATTGCGACCCTTAAGGTCGACCCGCCTTCCCTGTTTGCGAACCTCACCCTGGATTGCAAACCCGTCGCCACCAGGAGCAGACGGTACAGTGCCCAGGACCAGACCTTCATCAGGTCAGAGGTCCAAAGGCTACTGAGGGAAGGGGTCATTGAAGCTAGCAACAGTCCCTGGAGAGTTCAAGTAGTGCTGGTAAAGACCGGGGAGAAACATCGGATGGTCATTGACTGCAGTCAGACCATCAACAGGTTTACGCAGCTGGACGCGTACCCTCTCCCCCGCATATCCGACCTGGTAAACAGGATCGTGCAATATAAGGTCTTCTCCACGGTGGATCTAAAGTCCGCCTACCATCAGCTACCCCTCCGTACTAGTGACTGCAAATACACTGCCTTCGAAGCAGATGGGCGGCGCTATCATTTTTCAAGGGTTCCCTTTGGTGTCACTAACGGGGTCTCGGTCTTCCAACGCGAGATGGACCGAATGGTTGACCGGTACGGCTTACACGCAACGTTCCCGTATCTTGATAACATCACCATCTACAGCCATGACCTGCAGGACCACGACACCAACCTCCAAAAATTCCTCCAGACCGCAAAGATCCTTAACCTAACGTATAATAAGGATAAATGCGTATTTAGCACCGACCGTCTAGCCATTCTAGGCTACGTAGTGCGAAATGGAGTTATAGGCCCCGACCCTGAATGCATGCGCCCCGTTATGGAGTTCCCCCCCCTCACTGCCCCAAGGGCAGCACGGTAGCATTGTGGATAGCACAATTGCTTCACAGCTCCAGGGTCCCAGGTTCGATTCCGGCTTTGGTCACTGTCTGTGTGGAGTCTGCACATCCTCCCCGTGTGTGCGTGGGTTTCCTCCGGGTGCTCCGGTTTCCTCCCACAGTCCAAAGATGTGCAGGTTAGGTGGATTGGCCATGATAAATTGCCCTTAGTGTCCAAAATTGCCCTTAGTGTTGGGTGGGGTTACTGGGTTAAGGGGATAGGGTGGAAGTGTTGACCTTGGGTAGGGTGCTCTTTCCAAGAGCTGGTGCAGACTCGATGGGCAGAATGGCCTCCTTCTACACTGTAAATTCTATGAAGCGCTGCCTCGGGTTTTTCAGTTATTACGCCCAGTGGGTCCCTAACTACGCAACCAAAGCCCAACCCCTAATCCAGTCCACAACCTTCCCACTGTCGACGGAGGCCCGCCAGGCCTTAAGTCGCATCAAAGCTGACATTGCAAAGGCCACGATGCATGCCATCGATGAGTCCCTCCCCATCGAGGTCGAGAGCGATGCGTCCGACGTAGCTCTGGCCGCCACCCTCAACCAAGCGGGCAGACCCATGGCCTTCTTCTCCCGTACCCTCCATGCTTCCGAAATTCGCCATTCCTCGGTCGAAAAAGAGGCACAAGCCATAGAAGAAGCTGTGCGACATTGGAGGCATTACCTGGCCGGCAGGAGATTTACTCTGCTCACTGACCAACGGTCGGTGGCGTTCATGTTCGATAATGCCCAACGGGGCAAGATAAAAAACAACAAGATCTTGCGGTGGAGGATAGAACTCTCCACCTACAACTATAAGATCTTGTATCGTCCCGGGAAGCTAAACGAGCCTCCTGATGCCCTGTCCCGTGGCACATGTGCCACCGCACAAGTGGACCGCCTCCAAGCCCTCCACGAGGACCTCTGCCACCCGGGAGTCACTCGTTCTTTTCCACTTCATTAAGACCCGCAACCTGCCCTATTCCATCCAGGAGGTCAGGACAGCCACCAGGAATTGCCAAATCTGTGCGGAGTGCAAACCGCTCTTCTACCGACCAGAGAGGGTGCACCTGATAAAGGCTTCCTGTCCCTTTGAACGCCTCAGCATGGACTTCAAAGGCACCCTCCCCTCCACCGACCGCAACACGTATTTCCTGAACATGATTGACGAGTACTCCCGGTTCCCCTTCGCCATCCCCTGCCCAGACATGACCGCAACCACCATCATAAGGCCCTCCAGGGTATCTTTACACTGTTCGGTTTCCCCGCGTCCATACACAGCGATAGCGGGTTCTCTTTTATGAGCGACGAACTGCGTCAATTCCTGCTCAACAGGGGCATTGCTTCAAGCAGGACGACCAGTTACAACCCCCGGGGAAATGGGCAGGTAGAAAGGGAGCTACTGGCCCTACGATCCAAGAATCTCCCAGTCTTCCGCTGGCAAGAAGTCCTCCCGGAGGCCCTCCATGCCACCCGCTCAATGCTCTGTACAACTACCAACCAGACACCTTATGAACGTCTACTTATCTTCCCCAGGAAGTCCTCCTCCGGGACCTCGCTCCCAACCTGGCTAGCAACACCCAGACCCATCCTGCTCCAGAGGCACGTGCGGACACACAAGTCGGACCCGTTGGACGAGAGGGTCCACCTGCTGCACGCTAACCCCCAGTACGCCTACGTGGCGTTCCCTGACGGCCGGCAAGATACAGTTTCCCTTTGGGACCTGGCACCCGCCGGAACCCCACGCGCACCCGAATCATTACCCCCACCCCCCCTCCCCTCCACAGCACCTCACAGGAGGGTCAGTCCTCCCGCTGCTCCTGCCTAGGCCCTCCCACCCACCGACGCTCTCTACAGGCGCCCCCCTCTCGTGTCAACCGTTTGTCCCACCAGCGCCGTCTAGGGGTGACGAAGCTGCCATGGAGGCCGAAGCCACGCTCCCGGAGTCGCAGACGCCCGGACCCCCACCAGAATCACCACCGAGGCTCAGACGATCCAGGACGATGACCAGGCCACCCGACCGACTGATTGCTTCACTGTAACTGTAACTGTAAATGAACACTGACTGTATATATCTTCCACGCTTGTAAATATTCTCGACAACCCTGTAAGGAGGTATCACGGTACCTCCATATCTGATCATACCATGTTAAATGCAATTGTAACTACTGGCCAACCCCCCCCCCCCCCCCCCCCCCCACCGGACTCTTTTTTAACAGGGGGTGAATGTGGTATTATCAGGTATTGCAGTACCCGAGAGGCTGTAGACCATTGGGTAAACCTAGGAATTTACCATTGGCTGTTTTGTATGTAGCTCCGCCCTGACAGGCGGGGTATAAGAACCGGTGCCGTCCCAGCAGCCCTCATTCTGTACCAAAGCTGCTGGGGAACAGATCTAGTCTATTAAAGCCTTCAGTTATGTTACTACCTCGTCTTTAATAGTAATTGATCGTGCATCAAAAAGGTGGGAGGCAGCGAGGTTTCAAGAGGCAATTCCAGAGCTTAGGACATGGACAGCTAAAGGCATGACTGTCAATTATAGGACAAAGAAAGTAGGTGATGCTAACAAGGCCTTCGGTAGAGGCATCCAGAATTTTCAAAGGGTTGGAGGACCGGCCGAGGCTACAGGGTTTGGGTGAGGTGAGGGTATGGGAAGAACTTAAAGATGAGAGTTTTAAATTCAACCCGTTGCTGTACCAGGAGCTGATAAAGTTCAGCGAGCACAGGGATGATGGGTGAATGAGGCTTGGTTTGAGTTTGGATATGACAGCAAAGTTTTGGAATGAATTTACATTTATGGAAGATGGGAGAGCCTGCCAGAAGGCCCCAGAATCCAGAGCAATGAACATCCAACCTACTGTACTATTCAATTTCCCGGAAGACTGGAAATCTATCCGAGGGGAGACATTTTAGCAAAGTATGGAAGATTGATCTAAATTGCAGAGCCATGGGCATAACCTAAGTTTAATGACCAAGGAAGCTAGCGGGAGGAAGCAGAAGATTTATTTCACTATTAACAATAATCTGCCCATGGCAGTAACTATCCACAAGCACAGTCTCCATTGGGACAACCAACTGCCTGGTCCCTGCTTGGGCCGGCTTTTATGTTCAGTTCTCATGAGCCCCAGCTGTGTGCGCCTTACCCCCCCGCCCAACCTGTGAAGTTATACTCCATGAGCCCCATGAGGAGGTTAATAATGGTTTCCCCGTGGGTCTCATGGGGGTTATGGTACTAAAATATCAAATTACTCAAATTTCTTTAGCAAAATGTTGATCAATGTGTAGAATAAATTATTCATACCAAGAAAGTTTGAGGGTTTTGAAGAGAAAATAGATGAGTTTCTGGCATTTTATTGAGGGGTAATCTGATCGTGATGTTTACGAAATTTAAATGAATTTGACAGGGAAGATATAGGGAAATGAGTTCCTTTGGTGGGACCTGGTCTTAAAAGTAGAGCGGGGCTGTTCAGGAAGAAAATCCGGAAATACTTCTCACACAAAGCATAGCAGAAATCTGGAACACTATTTGTAAAACAGACTACAGATGCCGGACAACTGGAGCTTTTAAGACTGAAAGACATGGATTTTTATTAGATAAAGGTATCAAGGAGTTTGGAACCAAGGTGAGTAAATGGAATTGAGGTATAGATTACCCATCATCCTTTTGAATGTTTGAGCAGATCTAAGGGGCTGAATGGTCTACTTCTGCACCCATGTTGGGTGCTGTGATGGGGATGAATTTCCAAAGGGGTTTATCCATTTGTCCATTGTAATCCATAGAATCACTACACTGCAGAAGGAAGCCATTGAATCTGCACCAGGCCTCCGAAAGCGCACCCTACCTAGGCTAACTCCCCGACCTTATCTCCGTAACCCTATAACCCCACCTAACCTGCACATCTTTGGACACTAAGGGTAGATTTTTGGCATTGCAATCCACCTAATCTGCACATCTTTGGTCTGTGGGAGGAAACTGGAGCACCCGGAGGAAACCCACGCCAACACGGGGAGAAGGTGCAAACTCTGCACAAACTGGAATCGAACCTGAGTACCTGGCGATGTGAGGCAGCAGTGATGACCATTGTGCCACTGTGCCACCATATCGCCCCTCATTAGAGGTGCTGTGAAGACATTAGGAAAACAGCATAAATGGCGTTCAGGGCAATTTTCCAATTTCCGTATGGCTCTTCAACTGGAGTTACAGCAGATCGTTTGGAGAATCCCTGGGAAACTTCACTCCCAAGGTCATTAACTGTTTGTAAAATTGTATAGTTCAGGCTTTCTTACACATTGCATGGATGATTCAGCAGTCTCCTAATATCGCAGTACTAGCGCCCTAAAGTGTACTCATTCTCTTGTACACTGTAATTAGTCATTGTGAAAATTCAATGTAAATATAGGGAACACAATCGGTGCATAGTACAAATGAACTAGGAAGACATTAAATATTATCATTCACGCATCATGAAGAACTCACTTATAAATGGGAGAGACTCATTATTCCACTGTACCCCATTATGTATTCAATTTATAACCAAAGGGAAATATTTTGAAACATATTAATTACATTAAAATGTGCCTTAAAATTGTGGAGGTACATGCAGTAAAGACACTTAAATTCTTAATGTCAAGGATGAGTGAGCTAAAATAATTTCACATTGATTTCATGATAGATCATTTAATTTCCTCAACCGAAATCCTGAAAATTAAAAGTTAATTCCGCCCACCCAAGCAATGGGTACCAAAGATAACTATCTATATTATTCTATTTAACTTGAGGAAGGAGCAGCGCTCCGAAAGCTAGTGACATCGAAACAAACCTGTTGGACTTTAACCTGGTGTTGTAAGACTTCATACTATTTAACCTAGTCATAGATGTTTTGTCCACCAACTGCCAACTGGAAAATGTAGCAAATGATGAAGAGAAAGGGAAGCATAGAGACAGGAAAAGGCAGAACAAGTGACACACAGAGACCGACAGAGTAGGATGCAAAGACACACACACACAAAGGCGGAGAGAGGGAGACAAACATGGTGATAGTCGGGCTTACTTTAATTGCTGGTGGATGCAGATAACAATGTTACTTGGGAGAGTTTCTTGAGGCCTGGCACATATTGACTACTAGACCTCATTTGACAGCTGCCAGTTCAGGTGGTCAGTTGTTTCTGGTGGAAAGTAACAGCTGGTCAGTGGTGGGCAGAATTCATAGAGTTATAGAATCATACAGTACAGAAGAGACCCTTCAGTTCACCAAGTCTACACCAACAAAAAAACTATTTTAATCTACACTAATCCCACTTCCCAGCACTTGACACATAGCCTTGAGTGTTGTGACATTTCAAATGTTCATCCAAGTACTTTTTAAAGATTGTGAGGTTTCCTGCCTCACACACTCCCAGGCAGTGCATTCCAGATTCCCACCACTTTCTGGGTGAATTGTGTTTGTCCTCAAATCCCCTCTAAACATCCTGCCAGTCACCTTAAAATGATGCCCCCTTGTTATTGACCCTTCAATTAAGGGGAACAGCTGCTTTCTATCCAACTTGTACATGTCCCTCATAATCTTATACACCTCAATCAATTCCCCTCTCAGCCATCTCTGCTCCAAAGAAAACAACCCGAGCTTGTCCAGCCTCTCTTGGAAGATCGTGCAACCTGGAAGCCACCCTCTGACACCAAGAAAGTTACCAACAGCAAAATAAGTCCAGTTAGGGGTATTGCAAGTGTCTCATGGCTTGGGGATGGGTGAGGCCAAAGCTTACCTTAGCAGGCTTTCCTGGCTTCCTGACACTTTGCCTAGCATCCCATAACGGTCAAAATTCCATCAGGGCTTCATGTACATTATGTCAATTTGCATTTAATAATAAAGTTCCCACGAAAGTTTGGTGGGAGCCTCTTTGCCAGAATTGCTGAGATTATAATGAAGAAATCAGGAATGGAATGAGAAATGGAATCACTCCATTTTACCTACTCCCTTCTTTCACACTGCAAGGTAGAGCTTCAAATCCCCCAATTGAAAGGAAAATATACAATGGAGGGAGCAAGATAGAGGACATCAGGGAGCGGGACACAATGAGGCAGAGGGAGAAAAAGAGAGAATGAGACAGAAAGATTGAAATGGAGCAAGATAGGGAGAGCAGTTGAAAATGGTTTTTTAAATGTTCTATATGTACATTAATTGTTTTCCTGAACTAAAGAATCTGTATGTGATCCTGGCCACCAACAAATATATATTCCTTTGGGTGTGATATCCATAAATCTAAGTATACTGTCATAATATACACTAGTATATCATGGCGCAGACACACCCTGATGGACACACAGTGGGACTAATCAACATACACAACACCGCAGCCAATCACCAGTGAGAGCACACGCACTATAAAGACAGGGGACAGGAGAGTTCCCGCTCATTCTAGTAGCAGCTAGCTAGGAGCACAGACCTCACAGCCTGCAACACAGACATTCACCATGTGCTGAGTGCATCAACTGGTCAGGACAAGGCAAAGGTCTTTAGCTAAAGCTGGTATCGTATTTACCCACAGTTCAAGTATGTTTAAATAGTTAACCTTTTAATAAAATAATGTTGCAGTACTTCAAGTGTTGGTGACTTGTATGTGATCCAGAACACCCAACACATGATACCAGGTGTGGTTGCATACTAGCACTTTTTAGACCTACCTGCAAGTGATCTGCCTTCCGCCAGCATTCCGTCATTCTGCAACATGGACAACATCAGCCCGCCGCCGCCGTTCCGCATCTCCGGCAACCTCGGGGCCAACTGGAAGATTTTCAAACAGCGCTTCCAGCTCTACCTCAAAGCCACGGACAGGGAGGGTGCCTCAGACACCAGAAAGATTGCTCTTCTCCTCTCCACGGCCAGGGACCATGCCATCCATATTTTCAACTCTCTCACCTTTGCAGATGACGAAGACAAGACGAAGTTCAAGACGGTTCTCCTCAAATTTGACACTCACTGCAGCGTAGAGGTGAATGAAAGTTTTGAACGCTACATGTTCCAGCAGCATTTGCAGGGTAAGGACAAACCTTTCTAATCCTTTTTAACGCGCCTCCGCAACCTTGAGCAATCTTGCAGGTACTGGCCCACCTCCGACTCCATGATACGCGACCAGATCGTTTTCGGTGTTCAGTCGGACCCCCTACGTCAGCACCTCCTCAAAGTAAAGCAACTCACCCTAGCGACCGCCATCGAGACCTGTGTCCTACATGAAAATGCCACCAGTCGGTACTCCAATATACAAGCGGCTGAAACGGCGTGGCAAGGTCCCCACGAGGTGGAACGGGTCCAAATTATTGAACACCTCCAGGGCCTCAGCCTGGATGAGGGCGGCCATTTCGCGTGCTTTTTGTGGACTCCTGCACCAAACGAGGGGACGGCGACATGGAGGAACGTAATGCGCAGGCACGCACCATGCAGGACCGCACCACGCATGCACGGTGGCGCAGCGATCGTGCTGACATCATGACGTGCGGCATCTGTGGCTCCATTTAAAGCGTCAATGCCCCGCAAAATCGCGACAATGCCTACGATGTGGAAGATTTGGCCACTATGCTGCCTGCTGTCGAGCAGCTCAGCCTTCCAATTCATATCGCTTCAGCCAGCCTCGCAGGAATGTTCGGGTATTTCAACCCACGGTCACCGAGTCCGATGCGGACCTCCCACACAGCAGTGACACCGAGGACCCGAAGGCACCTTTTCGAGTCGGTGTCGTAACGAAAAACAGGCTGTCCCCGAAGCAAAGACAGCAGCCGCTGTCGGTATACAGCATCGATCCAGACGATGAGTGCTTTGCCACCCTGACGGTCAACCGGTCCCAAATACGATTCCGCCTGGACACTGGTGCCTCCGCCAATCTCATGGCGTGGTCTGCTTTCCAAAGCCTTTGTGTCAAACCAACCATTCTCCGATCGGCCTGCCAGCTATTGGACTACAATGGCAACATCATTCCTGCTACCGGCTCATGTCAACTCGAAGTGACGCACAAGTCACGAAAAGCCATCCTTCCTTTCGAGATCGTGGGCTCCTTGAAGGAATCTCTGCTTGGCGCACAGGTGTGCAAATTGCTAAACCTCGGTCAAAGCGTTCACTCTCTCTCTCCTGATGACACGTCTGCCTTCCAGGATGCTGACTTCAGGGCGCAACTCAACGCCATCATCGACCAGCACCGCGACGTCTTCGAAGGCATGGGCACGCTCCCATATACTTACAAGATCCTACTCAAACAGAACGCCACGCCTGTGGTGCATGCATCTCGCAGAGTCCCAGCACCCCTCAAGGACCGCCTCAAGCAGCAGCTGCAGGACCTCCAAGACCAAGGAGTGATCTCCAGAGTTACGGAACCAACCGACTGGGTCAGTTCCATAGTGTGTGTAAAGAAGCCTGCCAGTGAGCTCAGAATCTGCATTGATCCAAAGGATCAGGGGCGACATTCTCTGGAAACGGTGCGATGTCCGCCGACTGGCGCCCAAAACGGCGCAAATCAGATGGGCATCGCGCCGTCCCAAAGGTGCGGAATGCTCCGCATCTTTGGTGGCCGAGCCCCAACCTTAAGGGGCTAGGCCGGCGCCGGACAAATTTCCACCCTGCCAGCTGGCGGAAAAGGCCTTTGGTGCCCCGCCAGCTGGCGCAGAAATGACATCTCCGGGCGGCGCATGCGCGTGAGCGTCACCGGCCGCTGACAGTTTCCCGCGCATGCGCAGTGGAGGGAGTCTCTTCTGCCTCTGCCATGGTGGAGGCCGTGGCGGAGGCGGAAGGGAAAGAGTGCCCCCACGGCACAGGCCCGCCCGCGGATCGGTGGGCCCCAATCGCGGGCCAGGCCACCGTGGGGGCACCCCCGTGGCCAGATCGCCCCGCACCCCCCCAGGACCCCGGAGCCCGCCCGCGCCGCCTTGTCCCGCCGGTAAGGTAGGTGGTTTAATTTACGCCGGCGGGACAGGCATTTAAGCAGCGGGACCTCGGCCCATCTGGGCCGGAGAATCGAGTGGGGGGGCCCGCCAACCGGCGCGATTCCCGCCCCCGCCGAATCTCCCGTGCCGGAGACTTCGGCAACCGTCGGGGGCGGGATTCACGCCAGCCCCCGGCGATTCTCCGACCCAGCGGGGGGTCGGAGAATCTCGCCCCTGAATCGCAACATAATAAGGGAGTGTAGCGCACAAAGACTCACGAGAGACGAATAGAGATGAAGTCGATGAGGCTTTATTAGGCGTGACTTGTTCCCCGCAGTTCAGTAACAGACTGGCCTGGGGGGGAGAACTCCTGGTTCTTATACTCCGCCTTCAGGGCGGAGCTAGAGGTCAACAGCCAACCAGGACCCGGGATCTGTCAGCCAATGACATCACGGCTTCACAGTCCCACATGACCCCTAATGCATACTACCACATTCACCCCTTGTTAAAAATGAACCCGGCAGGGTGGTGCTTCGCATGGTGGTAGGGGTTTACAAGGCTGGTCCTGGGAGGAAAACCTTTTGCATGTCATCACAGTATGTACAGGGTTTTTTTTTTGTTTTGAACTATTTACAGTATTCGTAAGAGGGAAAAAGTGAAAACAATTCTCGTTAAAGTCCACAACATTCTGGTGTTACACCGATGCCACAAGTCGGTCGGGCGGTCTGGTCGTCCGTGTCGATCGCCTCAGCCCCGGTGGTGGCGGTGGTGCTTGTTCCAGTGTCGTCGTCTCCGGAAGCTTTACGGTTTCTGCTTCAGCTTCACTTCTGGTCGGACCTGGGAGGAGGACCGATCCTCCCGGGAAGGGGGCGGTCGCGGTGTACGCCGGTGGCAGGGAGGGGGTGATTGGTGTCGGGGGGGGGTGCGTATTGCCGGCGGGCGCCAGATCTCGCAGGGAGACCGTGTCCTGTCAGCCGTCGGGGTACTCCACGTAAGCGTACTGCGGGTTCGCGTGGAGGAGGTGAACCCTCTCGACCAACGGGTCCGACTTGTGCGCCCGCACATGTTTTCGGAGCAAGATGGGCCCTGGGGCCGCCAGCCAGGTCGGCAGCGACGTTCCAGAGGAGGACTTCCTGGGGAAGACAAGGAGACGCTCATGAGGCGTTTGGTTAGTGTTAGTACACAGTAGCGACCGGATGGAGTGGAGAGCGTCCGGGAGGACCTCCTGCCTACGTGAAACTGGGAGATCCCTGGACCGTAGGGCCAGTAGGACGGTCTTCCAGACCATGCCGTTCTCCCTCTCTACATGCCCGTTCCCCCGGAGGTTGTAGCTGGTCGTCCTGCTCGAGGCTATACCCTTGCTGAGCAGGAACTGGCCCAGCTCGTCACTCATGAAGGAGGACCCCCTGTCGCTATGGACGTATGCGGGGCAACCGAACATGGTGAATATGGTGTTAAGGGCTTTAATGACTGTGGCCGTTGTCATGTCAGGGCAGGGGATGGCGAAGGGGAAACGGGACTACTCGTCCAGCACATTCAGGAAGTATGTGTTGCGGTCGGTGGAGGGGAGGGGCCCTTTGAAATCCAGACTAAGGCGTTCAAAGGGACGGGAAGCCTTGATCAGGTGCGCACCATCCGGCCTGAAAAAGTGCGGTTTGCACTCTGCGCAGATGTGACAGTTCCTTGTGACTGCACGGACCTCCTCCACAGAGTAGGGGAGGTTGTGGGACTTTATAAAGTGGTAGAACCGAGCGACCCCCGGGTGGCAGAGGTCCTCGTGGAGGGTTTGGAGGCGGTTAATTTGTGCGTTGGCACATGTGCCGCAGAATAGGGCATCGGACGGCTCGTTCAGCTTTCCGGGACGGTACAAGATCTCATAGTTGAAGGTGGAGAGCTCGATCCTCCACCTTAAGATCTTGTCGTTTTTAATTTTGCCCCGCTGTGCATTATCGAACATGAAGGCTACCGACCGTTGGTCAGTGAGGAGAGTGAATCTCCTGCCGGCCAGGTAATGCCTCCAATGTCGCACAGCTTCCACTATGGCTTGGGCTTCCTTTTCCACTGAGGAGTGGCGGATTTCTGAAGCGTGGAGGCTTCGGGAGAAAAAGGCCACGGGTCTGCCCGCTTGGTTAAGGGTGGCCGCTAGAGCTACATCGGAGGCGTCGCTCTCGACCTGGAAGGGGAGGGACTCGTCGATGGCGCGCATCGTGGCCTTTGCGATATCCGCTTTGATGCGGCTGAAGGCCTGGCAAGCCTCTGTCGACAGAGGGAAGGTCGTGGTCTGTATTAGGGGGCGGGCCTTGTCTGCGTACTGGGGGACCCACTGGGCGTAATATGAAAAGAACCCTAGGCAGCGTTTTAGGGCTTTTGAGCAGTGAGGGAGTGGAAATTCCATGAGGGGGCGCATACGTTCGGGGTCGGGGCCTATTATCCCATTGCGCACTACATATCCCAAGATGGCTAGCCGGTTTGTGCTAAAAACGCACTTCTCCTCGTTGTATGTGAGGTTCAAGGCTTTAGCGGTCTGGAGGAATTTTTGGAGGTTGGCGTCGTGGTCCTGCTGATCGTGGCCGCAGATGGTTGCGTTGTCGAGATACGGGAACGTGGCCTGCAACCCGTGTTGATCAACCATTCGGTCCATCTCTCGTTGGAAGACCGAGATCCTGTTTGTGACGGCAAATGGGACCCTTAGGAAGTGGTATAATCGCCCGTCTGCCTCGAAGGCTGTGTACTTGCGGTCACTTGGGCGGATGGGGAGCTGATGGTAGGCGGACTTGAGGTCCACGGTGGAGAAGACCTTATATTGGGCAATCCGATTGACCATGTCGGATATGCGGGGGAGAGGGTACGCATCTAGCTGTGTGTACCTGTTGATGGTCTGGCTATAGTCTATGACCATCCTTTGCTTCTCCCCTGTCTTTACTACTACCACCTGTGCTCTCCAGGGACTATTGCTGGCCTGGATTATGCCTTCCTTCAGTAGCCGCTGGACTTCGGACCGAATGAATGTCCGGTCCTGGGCGCTGTACCGTCTGCTCCTAGTGGCGACGGGTTTGCAATCCGGGGTGAGGTTTGCAAACAAGGATGGGGGCTCAACCTTGAGGGTTGCGAGGCCGCAGATAGTGAGTGGGGGTATTGGGCCGCCGAATTGGAAGGTTAGGCTCTGCAGATTGCACTGGAAGTCTAATCCCAGTAATGTGGGCGCGCAGAGTTGGGGAAGGACGTAGAGCCTGTAGTTTTTAAACTCCCTTGCACCGTTAGGGTCACTATGCAGAAGCCTTTGATCTGTACGGAGTGGGATCCTGCAGCTAGGGAAATCTTTTGCGCACTGGGACGGATGGTCAAAAAACAGCGTCTTACCGTGTCGGGGTGGATGAAGCTTTCTGTGCTCCCGGAGTCGACCAGGCATGGTGTCTCGTGCCCGTTGATCAGCACCGTTGTTGTCGTCGTCTGGAGCGTCCGGGGCCGTGCTTGGTCCAGCGTCATCGAGGCCAGACGTGGTCGTAGTGCTTCAGCGTCTTCCTCGAACCCCGTGGAGCCGTCGACGCTGGGGTCCATTGTTGCCGTCCAAGATGGCGGCGGGGGTGAACAAAATGGCCGCCCCCATGCATCGCACATGGCTGGGGGGTCACAAGATGGCGGCGGGGGTGGACAAAATGGCCGCCCCCATGCGTCGCACAGGTCTGGGGGGTCCCAAGATGGCGGCGCCCCTCCTCCCCTCGTGGTGGCCGGGACCCAAAATGGCGGTGCCTGCGGGTCGCACATGGGGCGCTGGGGGGGTTGGGGAGCTTTAGAAATGCGCAGGACACCTTGTTCTCCGGGGACAGCGGTGGCCGGGACCCAAAATGGTTGCGCCTGCGGGTCGTACATGGGGCGCTGGGGGGGTTGGGGAGCGTTAGAAACGCGCAGGACTCCTTGTTCTCCGGGGACAGTGGCGACCTCCCGGGACCGGCACACAGCCGCGAAATGGCCCTTTTTCCCGCAGCTTTTGCAAATCGCTGCGCGGGCCGGGCAGCGCTGCCGGTGGTGTTTCGCCTGGCCGCAGAAATAGCAGCGGGCTCCCCCGGGACGACTGAACCGCGCAAGCCTGTGGGGTGGGGGGGGGGGGGGGTTTGTTGCGACGGGTGTCCACGGAGCCCAAGGGGCTGCCGCGCGGTCGGGGCCATACGCGCGGGCGTTTTGCGCGGCCTCATCGAGTGAGGCTGCAAGGGCCCGTGCCTCTGAGAGTCCTAGCGACTCTTTTTCTAAAAGTCTTTGGCGGATTTGGGGAGAGTTCATACCAGCCACAAACGCAACTCGAATTAATATGTCCGTGTGTTCAATCGCGTTTACCGGCGGGCAGCTGCAGGCCCGTCCCAAAATTAGCAGCGTGGCGTAGAATTCGTCTTGCGATTCTCCGGGACTTTGCCGTCTCGTTGCGAGTTGGTAGCGTGCGTAGATCTGGTTCACTGGGCGAACATGGATGCTTTTTAGTGCTGCGAATGCCGTCTGGAAATCCTCTGCGTCTTCTATGAGAGGGAAAATTTCCGGGCTTACCCTCGAGTGCAGGACCTGTAGTTTCTGGTCTTCTGTGACCCGGCCGGGGGCCGTTCGGAGGTGTGCTTCGAAACAAGTCTGCCAGTGTTTGAAAACTGCTGCTGAGTTCACTGCGTGGGGGCTGATCCTCAGGCATTCTGGGATGATCCTGAGCTCCATAGTCCTTTAAGCACGCTTAATAAATTGTAGTGCACAAAGACTCACGAGAGACGAATAGAGTTGAAGTCGATGAGGCTTTATTAAGCGTGACTTGTTCCCCGCAGTTCAGTAACAGACTGGCCTGCGGGGGAGAACTCCTGGTTCTTATACTCCGCCTTCAGGGTGGAGCTAGAGGTCAACAGCCAACCAGGACCCTGGATCTGTCAGCCAATGACATCACGGCTTCACAGTCCCACATGACCCCTAATGCATACTACCACAGGGAGCATTACCCAATCCCCAAGCGCGAAGAGATCACATGCGAGATGGCTCGGGCCAAGCTCTTCACCAAACTTGACGCCTCGAAGGGATTCTGGCAAATTCAACTAGACAGATCCAATAGGAAACTGTACCTTTAACACCCCTTTTGGCAGATATTGTTACAACAGGATGCCGTTTGGGATCGTATCGGCATCAGAAGTATTCCACCGGATCATGGAACAAATGATGGAAGGCATTGAAGGTGGTTGCATCTATGTTGACGACATAATCATTTGGTCCACCACCCCGCAGGAGCATATGAGTATCCTCCAGCGCGTGTTCAAACGCATACGGGAGCAGGGCCTACGCCTCAACAGAGCCCAATGCTCCTTCGGCCAGACAGAACTCAAGTTCCTAGTGGACCACATCTCCCAGTTGGGTGTGCGGCCGGATGCGGACAAGGTGGCTGCCATCACAGCCATGAAAAAGCCAGAGAACAAGAAGGCGGTCCTCCGATTTCTGGGCATTGTCAACTTCCTAGGGAAGTTCATCCCTAACCTCGCCCCTCGTACCAGAGCTCTCAGGAACCTGGTCAGGAAGACGACAGACTTCCAATGGCTTCCTGCCCACGAGCACGAATGGACAGAAGTTAAAACCAAACTTACCCCTGCCCTGGTATTGGCCTTTTTTGATCCAGCGAGAGAGACAAAAATTTTGACCGATGCCAGCCAATCTGACATTGGGGCAGTGCTCCTGCAACGCGATGAGGCCTCATCATGGGCCCCCGTTGCATATGCGGCACGCGCCATGACCCCCACGGAACAGCGCTACGCTCAGATAGAAAAGGAGTGCCTGGGCCTGTTGTCCGGTGTCGTCAAATTTCATGATTATGTGTACGGCCTTCCCCAATTCACCGTCGAGACCGACTATCGCTCGCTGGTCAATATAATACAAAGAGACTTGAACGACATGACGCCTCGCCTCCAGCGCATTCTGCTCAAACACCGGCGATACGGCTTCCAGCTCGTATACACCCCGGGCAAAGACCTGATCATAGCCGACGCTCTGTCCAGGGCAGTCAACATCCCGTGTGACCCAGCGGGATTCGTCTGCCAGGTTGACGCCCAGGTGGCCTTCGTGGCCTCCAATCTACCGGCCACGGATGAACGCCTCGTCCAAATTCGCCGAGACACTGCTGCTGACCCCCTGCTACAGCGTGTCATGCACCACCTAACAGACGGGTAGCTCAAGGGCCAATGCCCGCAGTTCTACAACATCAGAGACGATCTGGCAGTAGTTGATGGTGTCCTCCTGAAGCTGGACCGCATTGTTCTCCCGCACAGCATGCGCCAGCTCGTCTTGGAACAGCTACATGAGGGCCATCTTGGCGTGGAGAAGTGCTGCCGACGGGCCCGAGAGGCAGTGTACTGGCCCGGCATCAATGACGACATCGCCAACACAGTGCTCAACTGCCCCACCTGTCAGCGGTTCCAGCCGGCCCAACCACGTGAGACCCTACAGCCCCATGAGTTGGTCACGTCCCCTTGGTCCAAGGTCGGCATCGACCTGTTACACGTGCTGGGCATGGACTATGTTCTGATTGTCGACTATTTTTCAAACTACCCGGAGGTGGTACGTTTACACGACAACACATCGTCTGCGGTCATCCGTGCCTGTAAGGACACCTTTACCCGTCACGGCATCCCACTCACTGTGATGTCGGACAATGGCCCCTGCTTCGCAAGCCAGGAATGGTCCAACTTTGCCAGGAGGTAGACTTTGTGCATGTGACGTCCAGTCCCCTGTACCCCCAATCCAATGGCAAAGCGGAGAAGGGAGTCCACATAGTCAAACGGCTCCTCTGCAAGGCTGCCGATGCGGGATCCGACTTCTACCTCGCCCTGCTGGCCTATTGCTCAGCCCCACTGTCCACTGGCCTGTCGCCAGCCCAGCTGCTCATGGGTCGCACCCTGAGGACGACGGTGCCGTCCATTCACGTCACAGACCTCAACCACGTTCCGGTCCTTCAACGAATGCAACTGTCTCGTGCACAGCCCAAGGCAGCTCATGACGCCCGTGCAGCTGATCTCCCTGCTCTGGCTCCAGATGACAATGTCCGCATCCATCTTCCGGATGGTGGCTGGTCTGCAACTGCTATGGTTCTTCGGCAGGTGGCTCCCCGTTCGTTCCTGGTTCGTCTGCCGGATGGTTCCATTCTGCGCCACAATCGACGTGCCCTTCGTCTCGTTCCACGCTCGCTACGTGATCCTCCGCCAGTGTCACGCCCTCCTGTTGTCCCTCACCTGGACTGTGCAGAGATTCCGGTTACTCTGCATCCTCCTCACTCTGACGCAGTCCAGCCCGCTCCTCAGCTGGTGGCTCTTGACCCACCCTTGAGGCGGTCAACCAGAATTCGTCGCCCACCTCAGAGACTTAATTTGTGAACTTTGCACTAATGGACTCTCTGGTCTGTTCTGTTCTTCCAATTAATCGTTCAAGTGGTTTGTATATAGTGTTCATCTCGTTATTTGTGTGACACACTGTTTTTCTGCACCAGGCAACTTCCCATGTAAATAGCTTAGTTTTATGTACATAGTCCTGTAAATATTTTGCACACACGTAGTCAGGAACATTCACCACACACTATTTATTGTCACGCAGGCACATTTTTTTATATAAAAGTGGGGATGTCATAATATACACCAGTATATCATGGTGCAGACACACACTGATGGACACACAGTGGGACCAATCAACAGACAGAACACCGCAGCCAATCACCAGTGAGAACACACGCACAATAAAGACAGGGGACATCAGAGTTCCCGCTCATTCGAGTAGCAGCTAGCTAGGAGCACAGAGCTCACAGCCTGCAACACAGACATTCACCATGTGCTGAGCGCCTCAACTGGTTAGGACAAGGCAAAGGTCTTTAGTTAAAGCTGGTATCGTATTTACCCACAGTTCAAGTATATTTAAATAGTTAACCTTATAATAAAATAGTGTTGCACTACTTCAAGTGTTGGTGACCTGTATGTGATCCAGAACACCCAACACATCATATACAAATACCAGCTGAGCAAATTTCCCGTTTGCAACCATTGTGTTTGATTACTGAGCAAAGCAATGGTGGACCTTAATTTTGCCTTTGAAAGTATTTATCATATTATATATGTTTCTCTACAGAACAGTTAAATTGTATGCCTGGATACTATGATAAGAAACAATGCTCCTTTAAGTGAAGTAGTAAAACAAATTGGAGAGCAATTTCCGTATTTTGACAGTTGAGTCAATTAAATTGGTAAATTCACTATGTTGACAGATTTGCAAAATTTACTTAATCATCATTGTACTGTATGACGGTAAGTCTTGAATGAATGTTGTTTAACTGATGCCTAGTCAAACTTATTCTGTACTTAGCTTACTCTTTTGTTAATATTACAGTTGTCGAATAGCCATATAAGGATTATCCAGTGCCAATATGGCCATGGAAATAGCCTGTCCAACAATTGGAAAGCCACATACTGCCTTACTCAAAATAAATTGGACCAACATCAGGCCCTTGATTTCATTGAATGTTCCACAGCTGTTAGTACTGAAACTGATTAAACAGAGGCGGTAACCAAAGTGAGGAGGTGCAGGACAAAAAGAAGCAGGGACATTATCAACAATACATAAGAAAACCCTATTACATTTACTGTGCTATGCAAGTTTTAACTCAAATGAAATTATAAAAATGTTTTGATGTCATAGTAAAAATGTTTCCTCCCAATTTTCTTCTGTTGACTTATGGTTGAGTACATTCCACAATCAGTGATTTAAGGCGCAAATCTGACATGTCTTTTCTCCTTGTACATGTGGACGGACCTGCTGCATGTTTCCAGCATTTTCTGCTTCCATCACAGATTTTCACTGTTTTGAAGTGTTCCCTTTAAATATTCCTCAAGATCAAAGGTGATCATGAAGCTACTGGAAATGTTATCTGGCTCACTTTTTCCCTTCAGGGGACGAAACCTGTCATCATTGCCGAGCCTACGTGTAACTACAGCCCCAGAGCAACATGGTTGACTCTTAACTTATCAAATGTCTAGCAAGCGACTTTGTTGCATCACACCATGACAGAAATGTTGAATAAGGAGAAAAACCTAAAGGAGCAGCAAGCATTAAACCAGTCATCAAAAATGACAAAGGCACACCCTGCCCAGCTGACCTTACAAAATCTTCTTCATTCACATCTAGAGACTTACGTCAAAGTTGGAAGAGCTGTCCCACAGACTAGTCAAGCAATAGTGTGACTCAGTCATACTGTGAAGGAATAAAGGACGTAGGACGCGATCTTCCGATCTCATTACACTCGTGCTTAAGCATAACGAGTCTGGTGAATAGCAAGAGAGGCCAAAAAGGGGAACCACGCCAGGCACCAAACAGTTTGCGATGCAACCGGCCCACTCCTGTAGGCGAATTCGGAATCTCGCTGTAGCGCGGCGAGAAACCGATTATCACCAGTTAAGCCCATTTCCATACAATTAACGAGAGCCATCTGTCATCCAATGGCCTTCTGTCATTTACCGGCCTTCCGAGCAAGTACTCACTCTGGCACTGATTTGTACTTTTTAAAGCTGTGAACCTGACGAAGGGCTTCTGTGGGGAGCCTGGGAGGGGAGTAGCCATCTTTGCTCAGAGGCACCCTGGGTGCGGGGCTTGCTGCCCTTGTGCTTGGTGGGTTATGGGGTACCCTCGGCTTGGGGTGGGGGGCCACTCCAGAGGGGTGGGCCACCATGGGAGGGTGGGGGGGGGCGATGTGGGGAGGCAACCGGGGGCAACTGCTTGCTGCATCTCCATGCCAATCCCTGGATCATGTGTACTCGTTCCGGGGCAACCATTGCCCCTGCCCATCTGCCCCCAGACAACCCATAACCCCCACCTGCTCCTAAGGCCTCTGGCCATGCAGCTGAAGGTTATTGCTGTAAAGGGCGAAGGTTTAGAAAACCCCAAAGTGTATCATGGAGTTCACCTGACCCACAACTTTTAATAGATTGTGGTATGGGGAGCACACGGCCCACTCTACAGGTGTGGTACAGCAGAAATGGAAAAGTAGTTTTTAAAGCAAAACAATGTTTATTCTATGAACTCAAGTTAACCTTTTTAAAACATGCAGTGAACATCTTAGCAACCATCAACTCAAATACAGCCCCCAAAGAATACAACACGAAGTAATCCTTAATAACTTCCCAAACAACACCCAGAAGTCAAAAGAAACACCTTTTAACAGAAGCACATTAGGTTTACATTCACTACTGAGAACATTTATAATTCTGAATTCAAATGAGCAAGAGATAGTCTTTTCATGGCAGAGAGATCAACAGTACACCTGCTCTGTCTGGCTTCAGCTCCAACACTGAATACGAAACTAAAACACACCCTGCAGCAAACAACCTAAAACGAAAGTAAAAAGCTGACAGACAGCCCAGCTCCACCCACAATCTGACATCATTGCAGTAATAAACACCCATTTCTTAAAGGTACTCTCACATGACATTGCCAATAGAGAATTGGCAATTGTGGTTACATGAGCACTTCACACAACCCAAGTGTATTCCCGTGGGTGGGCGGGCCATGTAGCATGCAGGAGTCATTGCCTAGCTTCCCAATCAGACGGCGATGCCTGGACAGTATGCCTGAACACTGTGGGAGGCAACACCATAAATGCAGCAGCCAACATCCAAACACCCAGGGGATTGGGTATGCTCCAGCAACATGTCCACGGCCGGAGGGTGGGTGAATGACATGGAGAGGGGGCTGTCCGGGTAGTGTTGTGTAGTGTTGTGAGAAGGTGTCCGGCTTACAGGGTCTGGGGTGTGGCGAGGGGGGCCTGCTGCGGACGGGAGTACATGGGCAGGGCTTTCCTGGTGCTATGCGATATGGCCAAACACCGGAGAAGGCGGCAGCAGCAGTGTCTGAAGATGCTCGAGGCAGTGGCCCATGCGCCAGACACCGCGCCACACCCTGAGGACCCGGCCACCCATCAGGCCAGCGAAGGACCCAGAGGGAGAGGCTCGCAACGGCCTGGGATGTACAGGCGGCACTGGTCATTCGATCAGATGATGGACAGCACGTGCCGCAGGAGACTCCGCCTCAACAAGGGGATGGTGCAGCACCTGTGCCATATCCTCGTGGACTTGGCACCACGTGGAGGAGGAGGACACCCACTCCCGGTGGCCTTAAGATCATTGCAGCCTTTACAAATTAGAATCATTACAGGAATCAAACAGGGACCCGTGTGGCATCTCGCAGGCCACAGTTCACAGATGCATCCGGCAGGTCACCAATGCCCTGTATGCCCGGGCGGAAGACTACATCATTTTTGACATGGACCAGGGCCAACAGAATGCCCGGGCAGCAGGCTTACCGGCCATCGCCAGGATGCCCCTGGTCCAGGGAGTCCCTGCATGCATGTTGCCCTGCAATCACCTGGCCTTCTGAGGGTGCCCTATGTTAACAGAAAGGGATTCCATTCCTTGAACATACAGCTCGTGTGCGATGACCAGATACAGACGAACTGGAGGTTGGTGACGAAGAACATGTAGCCACCTTGGAGGAGGAAGAGGACGGGGATGAGGATGATGATGAGGCTCCGGTTCTGCAGGGGCTGGAAGACGAGGCCGGGGAGGAACCTGAGGCCCAGCCGGATGATGCAGGACAGGCGGCAGCAGTGAGGACCCGGCAAGCCTGGAGGGTCAGGGAGGCCCTCATACTGGTCCGATTCACCTAGGATGTTGCCCGGTCCATCGTCGCATTCTTACCCACCCGCCACCCACATTTCCCACCCTCCCAGGGTAGGTGTCACATCATTCCAGGGTGCTGGGACTGTGTCGGCACTGTCGAGGGCAAGGGTCTGATGATAACCGGCAGAGAGCAGGGCGCTGGTGCTCCTCAATCTATGTTATAGTCTGACCCCTGCCTGTCTGCTGAGGGTTGCTGTGTGTTTTCTCTACTACTTGGTCTTTTCTGTGGCTCTGTTCCAATTAGGGCAATCAGTGAATTTGCTGTCTTTCTATATTGTCTATGTCCGAATGCTTAGAGTCGGCAGGTATCGAATGATACCACCACAAGTTTCAACCGACTATCGATCAAAGAGCCAAACACCAGTTAGTTAGTGCAAGGTCAAGGGTACTTCATTTACAGACAATCACTCATGCAACATAAACGCTACTAGTCAACTACACCTATTACTAAGACAACCTGTACTTAACTTCGGGCACCCGGCTTAGGTCAGGAAACAGTGGCCGTTGTTCAATTCAGGATCTCTTGAGTTCGAAGTGGTAACTGCTGCTCAGCTGGGCTCATCCGTCTGGTAGTGGGCGTTGAACTCGAACTTGCTTCTGGTGTTGCTGCAGTTGGCAATGACCATGACCGGGGTACCAAGGCCAAAAGAGAGCGAACATATGGCGAACTCTTCCTTTATATGCGGGGGTTTTTCGCGCTCTTTTGGGCGGTCCTTCGATTTGGGCCTTACTAATTGGGCAATCCCTGATCACTCTGTTTGATGCCTTAGCCAATAAGTGGGCAGGGATCTGGATTGCTGGGAGTGTCCTAAGCGGTCATTGACCCTGTTGTTTGCATTTCCCTTGGACAGGGAGTGGCGCCGAAATATCTGGGACTGTTCCAGTTGCTGGAGTACCAGTCCTTTGTTTTGGGGAAGATGGGCCATCACCTGCTAATCGGCCTGATTAATATGCTAATGGGACGGAGTTTCAATGCCGTCTGGACTTTGCTGACAAATATACATTTCAGGCTCTGAGCCTGCCTGATTCTTGGCTTGTCCATTTTACCCATCAGTCTTTGCGAGTTGCTCTGTATCTAGTTGGAAGTGGCCATCCCCGATGGCAACACTCCGTCCTCTTGATCCTCAACGCGAAGCGTGAAGGTTCACAACTGGGTCTTCTTTGTTCTCTTGGGATGCCGGGTACCCTTAACCAAAGACAGGTTCTACTCTTCTCCGTCCTATGGGTCCAAAACCATTTACATAATTTCCCTAAACAACACATGTCTAAGAATCTCTTGGGGCCATTTAACATTCAGTAAAAGGGGAACCTCTAACTGTCTCTAACTTGACTACACTCATGCTGCTATTTACAATCAAAGAACTTATCTTACAATACAAAAAATATCTGATAGCAGCAACACATTTCTGCCTATCACTGACATTCACATACACAGAAAATAAACTTTATTAACAAAAACAACAACCGCCAAATTTATTAAAGAAAAAAGTTCAGCAGTAGTGTGGGGTTTGCTGGAGTCCGAGGAAAGGAGCTCTAAATGAATATACTGGGGGGCGGGAGGCTCTCCGTCTCCATTTCCACAATCTAATTGTCTGAATGACACTGTACAATATGGTTATTACTAGTAAGGTTTCCACTGTGTAGGACAGTGAATACCACTTGATGAGGTTCTCACACCATGTGGGGGTATTGGTGGCTGGGTGTGTGTGCGGTGTAGTGTCCGGGCTGGGGGTGTTGCGTTGGGTGGTTGTGTTCGGGGCCTGTGTGGTGAGGGGGGTAGAAGTAGGTAACGCGTTCAACTGGACTGTTCCAGCGCCGATCATGATGCCGATCATCAGGGTCGTCTTCATTTTGTTTCGGTTTTCCTTCACCATCGAGTGTCTTCATATCTCTCTAAGGGAACAAGCATAGCGTCTGTTATCATCATGTTGTTTAACATCTCGGATATCCGTCTGTGTCTCCTTAACGTCAATTTTCCCATTATAATCGTCACCTTATGTGACTCCCTCATTTTTTTTTTAAACAACCATTTGCGGAGACGAGACATCCCAAACAAATTCTGTGTCACAGCGCGAGCACTCTTGCAGCCTGTGGTCAATGAGCTGAGTGGGCGGACAATTTCTCCGTCCTCTGCAAACTTGCTTTTCCAACCAAGTGTTTCTTACATGTAAATAGTATGTGGGGGGATAACAACCGAAGGGTTGCCAGGAAGGGCAAAAGTAGTGGCAAAGAGCATTCTTTAAACCACAGGACTCAAAAATAAACAGAAAAAGAGTTTTGAAACCAAGTAGTCGAATGGGGTGGTGCGTATGATCCGTGGCAGGGCAAGAATGAGTGGGATCCTCGGGTTGGGCGGTGATCAGTGCCGTTGCTCCACTACCCGAGCTTGGCTGACCAAATGTATAGGGGGTCCCCAGGCAGGGTGGGGATCAGTGCCGTTACTCCACTGCCTGAGTGACCTTTCAAGAGCGGGACTAATTTGTAACGATATGGATTCCAGACAAACTTGTTTCACGAACTGCCATATGGCGTCAGGCGAGTAATTTTGGCTGCATCAAGAACTTTGGTGTGAGGCCAAACAAATAAACTGTATCAAGAAATTCAGTGAGGTCGACACGAATAGTTGCACAAAGAAGAAACATTCAACATTAAAGAAAATAACAAATTAAAGAAAGAAAAACGGGCAGGCTCCATCAGAGTACAGGACACCATAAATCTCCGTCGGTTCCTGACTCTCATCATCTGGACACCTCAAGATTCCATTTCAAAAAGATGTGCAAAGGGGTTACCATGGTGGGAGTCAGACTCGTAGCTGTCACCATCTCCCGGGTGCCAAACTCTTTCATGGAGTTTACGTGCTAACGCGGCATGTGCCGATGTGGCATCCATTTCATCATTTCTCGTCAAGTGACAGGAATTGTCATGGTGCCAGTGCTTCATGGTCCGTAGGGAGGTTGGCAGGGGGGTGTCGCTATCGTCGGTTGGCGGGTCAGGTTCCGGATTGGGCAGATAAATTGTTTCATAGGGGCTGAGAGTATCATCGTCGGGGTCTTTGGGCCTGTAATGACTGGGGCCTGGTTCGAGGGATCTTTGTTCGGGTCTCTCAGGGGCTTCGGCAGTGCTGTCGCTGTCGCCGGCAGCCGAATCAAGCGTCAAGGTGAAATTTGATTCTGGGGGCGTGGTCAAGGTCTTGTCTGTGGACGTGCTGCTGCTGCTGAGGGAGGGGGAACTCGGGTTGTCAGTGGGCGGGTCCTCAGTGTCTGCCGTCGCCAATGAGAGATGGTGCGACTGGCTGCACTGCGTTCCATACACCTTAAGCTGATTTACATGGAACCATCCTGATTTTCCGTTTGGAAATGTGATTTTATAAACTGAGGGGCTTACTTTGTCTGAAATTGAATCGGGTCCTGCAAATTTAGGAGAGAGGAACGAACTAGGGTTGTACAAGGTGATCATTACTTGCTGTCCGACTGTATACTCTGTCGGGTGTACTGTTTTGTCAAAGCAGGCCTTTCTCTGCTTTCGTTTAGCGCCTAGTCGAACAGCTGCAGCGAGCTGTGCTGCTTTAATATTCCCTACCATGTGCTGGACTGCTTTCTCATGGGTCAGGGAGGTGACTGCGGGTTGGCCATATCAAGTCCGAATAAGTATTCAGTACCCTTCATGGATCGTCCGGTCATGAGAGTAAGGGGGGTATATCCTGTAGAGCTTGACACTGTGTTTCTAATAAACATCAGCGCGAATGGGAGCACTGTGTCCCATGTTGTATTATGCTGCTGCACCATTTTCCTGAGGGTGGCCTTTAGCGTCCGATTCATGCGCTCCACAATGCCGCTGGACTGCGGGTGATAGGCAATGTGGAACTTTTGTTTAATTCCAAATATCGTCATTACATTTTTCATGACCGTTCCCATAAAGTGGGACCCTTGGTCCGATTCAATATTACGGGGGAGTCCCCATCTTGTAAAAATCTGTTCTGTTAAGACCTTTGCGGTGGCCTTGGCTGTGTTTGTTCTCAATGGGAACGTTTTGACCCATTTCGTAAATGTGTCTATCACCACTAACACATACTTGTAACCATTTCTGCAAGGGGGGAGGGGGCCAATATAATTCAATTGGAGGTTTGTCCACGGGCCATTTACAGGGCGGGTGTGGCGGAGCTGTGCTTTTCTCGCACACCTATTGGGGTTGCTTTGAGCACAAATTAAACAGTTTTCGACGTAGTGCGACACGTCGGTTTTCATCTCGGGCCACCAGCAGAGGGGTCGGAGGTGGGCAAGGGTGGATTCAACCCCTTGATGTCCATGTCCGTCATGGAACTTGCAAATTATCTTGTTTCAGTCCTGGGTGGGGACTACATAAACTCCATCTTTGAGAACGATTCCCTCATGGACCGTCAAATTTTTCATAGGGGGCTGGGAAGGTTCCTTTTAAAATCACCTTTAATGCTTCGTCTTCGTTTTGTGCCTGGGCTATGTCTTGGATGTTGGTCTGTGAGACCTGAACTGCCTGTACTGGGGCACTATTGGGGGGTTGCCAAAAGTGGCCATATCATGAGCCTGCCTTTGCTAGGGTGTCAACTTTCACATTACCGGGTGGGGAGGAGCGATGGTGACTTCTTACTTTGATGATGCCGTATTCTCTGCCTTTAGCTGCCTGAAGGATATGTTTGAGTAGTGGGGCTGAGGGTAGAGGTTTTCCGTCTGCGGAAATAAATCCTCTCGATTCCCACAGGGGTAGGAATTCCGTAAGGCTGTTGCAGACGTACAAACTGTCCGCATATATGTCTGCAGGGATCGGGAATGAATCGTGGTGCTGGACAATGTAAGCAATGGCCGCTAACTCGGCTGCCTGCGAACCTAGGTGTCCAGGCATCTTTAAAGCTATCTCTTCTAAAGCGCGTCCCTGCGTGTCCTCTACATAAATGCCACAGCCTATTATCTTTTTTCCCTCAAGGACTGTGGAGGGTCCATCTACATAAATTCTCAGGGCTTTGTCTGTGGGCTGGGGTTCGATACCTGTCTTTCTTGGTACCGACTTTGGAACAAAGGGTCCTGTGGTGTGTTTTGGGGCTATGATCTCGCACTCATGTGGGATCCTTGAATAATGCAAGTTATCGGCCAGAAACGTGTGCGTTTTGATCCGTTTTACAGTGATGTCGCGTCCCTGTAGGAGTAGGGTCCATCGTGCTGCTCGAATTTGGCTTACTGTGCCGTCTTTTTGTCTGCCATCCAATAAAAGCTGTGTCGGGGTGCGCTCGGTCAAAATGGTTACTGGGTTGAGTCCGGTTGTGTACGAGAAGTACTGTACCGCCCAGAAAACTGCTAATAGGTGCCTCTCGCAGGCTGTAAATCCTTGTTCGACCGGATCTAAGACTCGTGAGGCATAGGCTACGGGTCCCAGATGATCGTGCCTTTCCTGCAGGAGTACGGCCGAAAGGGTGCGATCTGTGGTCGCTACCTCTATCGCGTACGGGGAGTGGGAATCGGGGGCTTGCAAAGCGGGGGCTGTGCTCAGGGCACGTTTCAATACATCCACGGCATCCGTGTGCTGTGGAAGCCATTTCCATGGGGCCTATTTCTTTAGTAAATCGGAGAGTTGGGCTGACTTTGTGGCGAATCCGTCGATATGGTTCCGGCAATAACCAACTAGTCCTAAAAATGACTGGAGGCTGTAACGTTTTGGAGCAAGGGCAAATTTACGATGGAATCAATCCGTTTGAGTTCTATTTCACGCTTCCCATGCGTGATGACCGTACCTAAATAAGTGACCTTTTCCTGAAGAATTTGGGCTTTCTTGGGGTTAATTTTGCATCCAATCATTGGAAGGAGTTCCAATAATTCAGAAAGAAGCGAGATGTGCTCTTCCTTGGTGTCAGCCTGTAGGAGTAAGTCGTCCCACATACTGAACAAGGCATTCAGGGCGTGAAACTTTAGATAATCCATTTGCCAATTGTCTGTGAGAGATGGAGGGGGAGTTGTGGAAGCCTTGTGGAAGGCACAGCCATGTGTACTGCTGTCTCTGGAAAGTGAATGCAAATTTATACTGGCATGCTTTGTCCAGTGGTATTGACCAAAGGCCATCACTGATGTCTAATACTGAAAAAAATTGCGACTGGAGTCCCTGTCTCAACCTGATCTCGGGACTTGTGGCAATGGTGGGGGCTGCGAGGGGAATCACTTTATTCAATTCTCTGTAGTCGATGGTCAGTCGCCATGATCCATCGGGCTTTCTTACTGGCCAAATCAGGGCATTATTTGTCGATGCAACGGGTCGAATCACACCTTGCTTCAATAAGCTTTGAATTACCTTGGCTATCTATCCCTCGGCTTGCTGGGGGAAGCCGTACTGTTTCTGGGGCTTGGGATCGGGACCTGTAATGTTTACAACACCTTGTGCTGGGCAAATGCTGTCTTATGTCTTTTCAAGACCTCCCTAACTGCTTTGACTGTGGTAATGGTTTGTGGATCAAACCAGTACTCTCCTACTGAGCTGATTCTATGGGCATAATCTCCTACTGTGAGCGTGGCGGGGGCTCGTGCTGCTCTAGCCATTTTCCAGATGCATCGGTTAACTGGGTCGAATGAGAGGTTGTGTGTACTCATGAAATCGATACCTAGTATGTATTCTGCTGCCTGGGGCAAGTCTACTAAAACAACTGAATGTTTTGTCCTAATATTACCGAGCTGTACGTCCACAGGGGCTGTGATGTGTCCCTGCTGGAGGTGACCTGTAAAGCCACTAAGGGTAATGGTATCCGTAATGGGCCAAATCTCTTCCTGGAACATGATGGAGGAGTTTAACGTGGTTCGGGACCCTCCTGTGTCCCAAAGGAACTCTACGGGGTGTCCCCGGACTCTGCCTGCGACTACCGGTCTTCCGGATTTATCCCAAAGGGTATCGCAGACCCAAGTTGGGGAGCCCGAACACCGTCAATCAGTGCCACTCGTGGCCGAATTATCTGGTCGGGTGCTGACGCTGTGAATTGGTCGGGTATTGTTTCTGGGGGGGGGGGCGTTTGGGCGCTGATTCCTTTGCGGCTTCGGGGGGGCTTGACTTTCTCGAGCATAATGTCCTTTCTGTCCGCAATTATAGCATTCCTGTGTCTTGGGGTGCTGCGCTGTACCTCTGCCTTCATTTACCCATGCGGGGTCTTGATGTGCCCTTACTGGGTTCATTGTGGCGTCTACTCTCTCACGTTCTGTCTTTTTCTGTATCGACTGTTCCCAAGCTCTGGACAATCGTTTCAGAACCCACACTTCATTGTGTGCTGGGTCTGAGGGGTCGTAATTGGCGCATGCCTTCTGTCCTGCCTCTGTGGCGTGGGACACTAACGTATGGGTCCATTTGGCCGTATTGTCTGCTGATAAATGGGCGTGGGCTAACTCACCAAATGCCGCAGTGAAATGGATCCAAAGGCGTCCAGCAAACGCTGTTGGATGCTCTCCCTTTTTCTGCCTGCACCGGTTGAGTCCATCTACCGGATCTCCTCTGTTACTTCCTGTGGCGTCTAAAATGGCCGTTTCATTTCCTGGAGGCTATCTCCTACATTTTGTGGGTCGGGAAAGGCTGAACTAACTGAGGGGTCTAAGCACACAACTATGAGCTTAACCTGCTCCGGCTCGTCTAAACCATACATGAGGGTTTGTTGTTTCACTAACTCGAAAAAGTGATGTGGGTCCGATGTGGGGTGGAAAGTATCTATCTTCTCGTGGGCGTCTCGTAACTGGGTGATCGATAATGGGGTGGTGTGCACGAAATCGGATTGGTCTTCCGTGGTAATCCTGCACTGTGTGGTGATGGGGTTCATTGGGTTGGGTGCTGCCTGTGCAGTCGGTGGTGCGGGTGCTTTCCTCTCTTGGGGGCTCTATTTTGATTCTCGGTCTCGCTTACGTACCGTTGGGCCGTTTCACTGAGGTCCTGCCAATCGGGGCCATCTTCCTGGTCTAGCTGTGGGCCAAAGATGTCTCTAAACCCATTTTTAACTGATAGCAGGGATTGCAACCTTGCAATTTGCTGCCTGCATTTGGCGTAGTCCACTGAACTCTGCCTCTGTTCCGTGGTGGAACTGTGGAGTGCTCGGAGGGCTACTTTTAGGTCCTCACATTGTTTCTTTAGCTGCTGTACCTGATTCTCTGTCTCCCCTCTTACCAGTACAGCATGCCTGGTATGCCATATCATATTGGATTTGGAAGCTGCTAAGGCGGGCGAGACAGGATTGATGTGCCCTCTTGACATCATCCATTTCCTTGTCCTTCGCTGCTAACTGCTCCCGGAGTTGCACATTTAATCTCTCGCATTCAGTTAAATCTTCCTCTCTACTTTTCTCCTTCTCCTCTAGCTGCTTGCTTCACGATCTCCTCTGTGCCTCGCAATTGCGCCAGACAGGACACGATTGCCATCGGCTTACGAACCTTAGTCAAACTCTTTTTATGGATCTCGGTCAGGCTGTCCCGCCAAGTCTGTCCTATGCTGCCAGGACCTGTCTCTTCATTCGCGCAAAACTCAGACCATAGGGGCCATCCTTTCCCCTTTAGGTACTTCCTGATCTCTTCTTCCCATACAGCAAAAGGCGTTCCATTGCCTTCATGGCCATCCCTACAAATACTCTGTCACTTACTGGAAATTTGGAACAAGGGGGAATAAAGCGGTGGTGCAAACACGGATACGGCTTAAGCTATTTTCCTGTTTACGCAACTCCCGAAAGTTTCACACAACAAAACCTATCGAGTTTACCTTATATCCCTTTGTTAGTACGCATGCAAATTACACACTTCCGAATTCCGGAGGTTTGATCGATACTGGTTTCGCTTGTGGTTTCTTTTACTTTGCCAATTTGGATTCTAATTCAAATGCTTTTGTGGGTTCTCTCGGAGTGACACAGTCACTTCTGGGTCGAGTCCCGTCAGATGTCGCCAAGAACTGTTGTGCGTTTTCTCTACTCCTTGGCTCTGTTCCAATTAGGGCAATCAGTGAATTTGCTGTCTTTCTATATTGTCTATGTCCGAATGCTTAGAGTCGGCAGGTATCGAATGATACCACCACAAGTTTCAACCGACTATCGATCAAAGAGCCAAACACCAGTTGAAAAAATGAAATGAAAATCACTTATTGTCACAAGTAGGCTTCAATGAAGTTACTGTGAAAAGCCCCTAGTCGCCACATTCCGGCGCCTGTTCGGGGAGGCCAGTATGGGAATTGAACCGTGCTGCTGGCCTGCCTTGGTCTGCTTTCAAAGCCAGCGACTTAGCCCTGTGCTAAACAGCCCCTATCATAGTTAGCCCCTAACAGTTAGTTAGTTCAAGGTCACGGGTACTTTATTTACAGACAATCAGTCATGCAACATAAACACTACTAGTCAACTACACCTATTACTAAGACAACCTGTACTTAACTTCGGGCACCCGGCTTAGGTCAGGAAACAGTGGCCACTGTTCAATTCTGGATCTCTTGGGTTCGAAGGAGTAACTGCTGCTCAGCTGGGCTCATCCATCTGGTAGCGAGCGTTGAACTCGAACTTGCTTCTGGTGTTGCTGCGATTGACGATGGCCGTGACCGGGATACCAAGGCCAAAAGAGGGTGAACATATGGCGAACTCTTCCTTTATACTTGGCGGGTTTTCGCGCTCTTTTGGGCGGTCCTTCGATTTGGGCCTTACTAATTGGGTGATCCCTGATCACTCTGTTCGATTCCTTAGCCATAAGTGGGCTGGGATCTGGATTGCTGAGAGTGTCCTAAGCGGTCATTGACCCCGTTGTTTGCGTTTCCCTTGGACAGGGAATGGCGCCGAAATGTCTGGGACTGTCCCGGTTGCTGGAATACCAGTCTTTTGTTTTGGTGAAGATGGGCCATCACCTGCTAATCGGCCTGATTAATATGCTAATGGGACGGAGTTTCGATGCCGTCTGGACTTTGCTGACAAATATGCATTTCAGGCTCTGAGCCTGCCTGATTCTTGGCTTGTCCATTTTACCCATCAGTTTTTGCGAGTTGCTCTGTATCTAGTCGGAAGTGGCCATCTCCGATGGCTACAGTGCTCACTCACATCCACCTTACGGCAAAATCCCAATTGCGCCTACTGGAGCGGGGCGGTTGTATCGCAAACTGTTTGGCACCTGGCGCAGTTCTCGTATTTTTCCTCTCCCGCTATTCACCGGCCTTGTCTCGCTCGAGCGAGAACACAACGAGGCCGGAGAATTGTTCTGTACTACCAAATGACAATTGGTCTGGTAATAATATACATCAGGATATAAGTTTACCTTCCGCACATAGAAACACATTTTTAACAAGAGTTAGAACTATCTGGAAACACAATACAGTTCCTTCACAATCCTTCACAACAATGTGAATTCACTGATAGGAAAAGACACACACCTAAAATACAGCATTCTATGGTTCTCTTCCTCACACTACTACAAAACATACAATGCAAGCTCCGATAATTAAACACAATCGGTTGGAAAAATATTAGGCCACGTGTTTTATTACCTTGCTGGAAAAATGTACTTTGACTGAGCAAAATTGAACAAAAAAACAGTTAGCTAAGTTAGTTTCAGGAAGAATACAAAACAACATTTCATAGAAATTGTACGGATGTCTTCATTATGATAGGTGATCCTTTCACCAAATATAGGAACACAATCAGGGGTGGTCTATTGAGAATCAAATAAACATCTTCCACCTGACCATTAAAGATATAATCCCACAAATTTACTATTAATATCTGAATATAATTGGAATAAGATTTGATTGTTTTAGATTAGTTTTGAACTGAATGTGGTAGTCACCACTGTTTGTATATAGTACACATATGAGATGTAATATGGTAAGGCTCCTGTACTACAGGTACGGGGGTAGATCACTGCCTGCTGGCTCCGCCCAGTAGGCGGAGCACAAATGTGTGTGCTCACCGAGCTGCAGCCATTTCGGCAGCAGCTGTAGGAGGCAACACATCTCTGCGTAATAAAGCCTCGATTACTCTCTACTCTCATCTCGTCGTAATTGATAGTGCATCAATTTATTACGCAGAGATTTTACAGCGCTGGACCTTCGCCTCAAGCCAGATCGCCTGCAGCTGCACCCTCAAGCAGACAATGCCATGTCGGCCTTAAACCACTGACTAGCTTGCTTTGAAGCCTACATCGGATCCGCGATAGAACCACCCTCAGAGGTACAGAAACTACAGATCCTGTACACACGGTTGAGCTCTGATATTTTTCCTCTTATCTGGGATGCGCCCAACTACACTGAGGCCATGGCGCTTCAGAAAGAGAACTACACACGGCCGATCAACAAACTCTACGCCAGGCACCTCCTGTCCACGCGGCAACAACTCCCCGGTGAGTCATTGGAAGATTTCTGGCGTCCCTGCACGCCCTGGCGAGGAACTGCGATTGCCAGGCAGTTTTGGCCGTTGAACATTCCAAACTCCTAATCAGGGACGCATTTGTTATGGGCATAGGGGCGGCATACATCCGCCAGCGCCTCTTAGAAGGGGGTATGCTCGACCTCGCGGCGATCAAGAAATCCGCGACCTCGCTAACGGTAGCCTCCCGTAATGTACAAGCATACGCCCCCGACTGCACGGCGACCCCATCCTGTACATCGTGGACCCCACCAGCGACCGCTCCCAGCCAACTCCAAGCCTGTGCCGCGTGGCAGCCAGCCAACGCCGGGGGGGCCCAAGTGCTATTTCTGCGGGCAGACAAAGCACCCCCGCCAGCACTGCCTGGCGCGGAGCGCTCTGCAAGGCCTGCGGGAAGAAAGGACATTTTGCTGCGGTGTGCCAAGCCCGGTCGATCACCACTGTAACCAGCCCCATTGGTCCTGCACCCCCACGTGCGACCCGTGACCATTGCCATTTTCGCCCCCGCAACCCATGTGCGGCCCGTGGGCACCACCATCTTTAACGCCACCCGCCACGTGCACCCCGTGGGCACCGCGATCTTCGCCGCCATTTTGGATGACGCCTCAGGACCCCTGCTCGTCAGGCAACTCATCGGGCCACTCATTGCCCACAACCGCCGCCGACCAGCCCAGGGCCCACCAACACCAGCCGCAGCTCACCTCCATCACGCTCGACCAGTCACGGCCACACAACCTCGCAACTGCGTCAACTATGGTGAAAGTCGATGGCCACAAGACACCTTGCCTTCTCGACTCCGGGAGCACGGAGCACTTGATCCACCCCGATATGGTAAGGCGCTGCTCCCTCGCGGTACACCCCATTACCTAACGAATCTCCCTGGCCTCTGGATCCCACTCCATGGAGATCCGGGGGTACTGCACCACCACCCTCACCGTCCAGGGCATAGAGTTCAGCAACTTCCGGCTCTACGTCCTCCCCAACCTCTGCGCTGCCTTGTTACTTTACCTGGACTTCCAGTGCAACCTCCAAAGTCTAACTCTGAAATTCGGCAGGCCCCTACCACCCCTTACTTTATGCGGCCTCACGACCCTTAAGGTCGACCCACCTTCCCTGTTTGCAAACCTCACCCCAGATTGCAAACCCGTCGCCACCAGGAGCAGACGGTACAGTGCCCAGGACAGGACCTTCATCAGGTCGGAGGTCCAGCGGCTACTGTGGGAAGGCATCATTGAGGCCAGCAACAGCCCCTGGAGAGCCCAAGTGGTAGTTGTAATGACTGGGGAGAAACACAGGATTGTCATTGACTACAGTCAGACCATCAGTCGGTACACACAGCTCGACGCGTACCCCCTCCCACGCATATCTGATATGGTCAATCAGATTGCACAGTACCGGGTCTTCTCTACAGTGGACCTGAAATCTGCCTACCACCAGCTCCCCATCCGCAAGGCGGACCGCCAACACACAGCATTCGAAGCAGATAGCCGCCTTTACCACTTCTGTAGGGTTCCCTTCGGCATCACTAATGGGGTCTCGGTCTCCCAACGGGAGATGGACCGAATGGTTGACCGGTACGGACTGTGGGCCACCTTCCCGTACCTGGATAACGTCACCATCTGCGGCCACGACCAGCAGGACCACGACGCTAACCTTTCCAAATTTCTCCACACCACCAAACTCCTGAATCTCACGTATAACAAGGAGAAGTGCGTGTCCAACAGGCAGGGATCTACCCCCGTACTTGGAGCCTTACCGTATTACATCTCATATGTGTACTATATACAGACAGTGGTGACTACCACACCTAACAAGTCTCATACACACATGGGGGTTATGGTAACCTTACTTTATTATTTCATGGATATCCTTTATTTTTTTTCAATATACTAGGGCCGAAATATTCCTGCCGTTCACACCAGAGGGAACTTACGGTCCCATCAGCGACATACCCCCCCTGCGGGTTTCCCGGTGTTGATGGCAGCAGGACCAGAAGATTCCGCCGCTGGCAAATGGCAGGCCCCCTCTGCAATGGGTTGCATGGAAAATCCCATCTGTAACACGTTACGTTTCAATTTTGCGTTCCCTAACAAAAGTAAAAACTAGCCATCTTTTCTCTTTCCAGATTCATTTGCGAGTTATGCTTTTCAAATAAACAATGAATTGCATGTTTGCTTATTTTAATAAACACTTTGTGTTTTAAAATTTTAATTGTCTCACTTTCTCTTCTGTATCAATAACTCAAGGAACCTGACGCTTATTTGTTGTTGGTGAGGGACTGTTTACTGAAGAGTGTCATAATATACACCAGTATATCATGGTGCAAATACACACACAGCAAGACCAATCAACACACACAACACCGCAGCCAATCACCAGTTAGAGCACGCTCACTATAAAGACAGGGGGCATCAGAATTCCCGCTCATTCGGGATGTAGCCTCCTACAAGGACAGAGCTTACAGCTTACAGCACAGATCCTCACCATGTGCTGAGTGCATAGACTGGTTCGGACAGGCATAGGTCTTTAGTTTAATCTAACATCGTGTTAACCCACAGTGAAAGTATGTTCAACAGTTTCTAACTTAATAAAATAGTGTTGCACTATTTTAAGTTTTGGTGGCCTGTATGTGTTCCACAGATCCCGAGCACCCAACACATCAAAGAGTTTCACCCAGATCCATATAATACCCAGAAAAATTACAATCAGGCTAAAATCTAATTAAAAATAAGGCTATCAGGATAAAGGTGACAATTTTAATAAGAACATGGGGAGTCCACACCGAGTAAAATAAAAACAAAGTTTTATTTACACAAACAATATATACATTACCCAGTAGATCCCTACTGGGTACCTACTTGGTCGGTGGACCTTATATACATTGGGTAATTGAGACACCTCACCCCTAGCAGGGGAGCTCGTACGCCGTAAAGCGCATGTGGAAGACAAGCATTCCCACCACTTAGGTCCCCTGCAAGATATTACAATATTCTTGACTGATACTTTTCCTTCAGGTGGTAGTTGTTTAGGCTCAGTGGACCAAGATGTGTGTCCTTGAGTCCGAACTCCCTCTCGCTGAAGTTGAGTGGAGTTAATTGGGAGGTACACCTATTGCAGAATAGCTCTGAAGTGGGACTAGGATTGTAATGCACCACAATACTCACCAGATCATACCCTATAATGTCCCAGACACTTTCATCATCATCCCTGTCCCACCGACAGGGCAAACTACCCAAGGTGTTGGCACAGCGCTACGGTAGGGAGGGAGTTATACTGGCAGTCCTCAACATTGACTGCGGACCACAAGAAGTCTCATGGCATTAGTTAAAACATGGGCAAGAAGACCTGCTGCTGATTACCATCTATTTTCCTCCCTCAACTGATGAAGCAGTGCTTCTTCATAATGAACACCACATAGAACAAACACAAGGCCACAGAATGTACTGTGGGTGGGTACTTCATGCCAATCACTAAGAGTGGCTCAGCAACACCATTACTGACAAGTCAGTTGAGTCCTGAAGGACATAACTGCCAGACTACGACTGTGGCAGATGATAACAGAACAAGCAAGGAAAAACCTATTTGACCGAGCCCTCACCAATTTAACTATCGAAGATGCATTTGTCCAGGATAATATTGGTAGAAGAGACAATTGCACAATCCTTTTCGAAAAAAATTCCCATCCTCACACTGAAGACATGCTCCATCACGATGCTAATCGCATAGATTCAGAACAGATATAATTGCTCAAAACTGTGCATAAACAGGCACTGTGGACCATCAGCAACAGTAAAATTGTATTCCAGCACAACCTGTAACCTCATCGCCTGACATATCCCCACTCTACCGTGACTATCAAGCCAGGGGCATCACCCTGGCTCAATGAAGAGTGCAGGAGGCATGGCCAGGAGCAGCAGCAGGCATACCTCAACAAAATGAGGTTTCAACCTGGCGAAGCTACAACACAAGACTGCATGCATGCTGAACAGTGGAAGAGGCATGTTATAGTCAGGGCTGAATGATCCTAGAGGTCTTGTGGTGCAGTGAGTAGCATCCCTGCCTCTGAGTCAGAATTTCCAGGTTCGAGTCTCACCCCACGACCTGACAGCCAAGGAAGGTGTGCTCATAACGTGACCAAACAAGTTGAGTGTGTCAACCAAAGTTGAGCAGGTTACTCTCGATCATCAGCAAAGAGATGGAAGTTGTCATTGCTATCAAGCGGCACCTACTCAACAATAACCAAGTGCGAGGCTATCCATTTTGGGAGGAATAACAGCAGAATGGATTATTATTTAAACGGTAAGATGTTAAAACATGCTGCTGTGCAGAGGGGCCTGGGTGTGCTGGTGCACGAGTCGCAAAAAGTTGGTGTGCAGGTGCAAGAAGGCTAATCGAGTTTTGTCTTTCATTGCTAGAGGGATGGAGTTCAAGACTAGGGAGGTTATGCTGCAGTTGTATAGGGTGCTGGTGAGGCCGCATCTGGAGTATTGTGTTCAGTTTTGGTCTCCTTACCTGAGAAAGGACATATTGGCCCTGGAGGGGGTGCAGAGGAGATTCACTAGGTTGATCCCAGAGTTGAGGGGATTAGATTATGGCGAGAGGTTGAGTAGACTGGGACTGTACTCATTGGAGTTTAGAAGGATGCGGGGGGATCTTATTGAGACATATAAAATTATGAAGGAAATAGATAGGATAGATGCGGGCAGGTTGTTCCCACTGGTCGGGGAAAGCAGAACGAGGGGGCATAGCCTCAAAATAAGGGGAGGTAGATTTAGGACGGAGTGTAGGAGGAACTTCTTCACCCAAAGGGTTGTGAATCTCTGGAATTCCTTGCCCAGTGAAGCAGTTGAGGCTCCTTCTTTAAACGTTTTTAAGAAAAAGATAGATACCTTTCTAAAGAATAAAGGGATTCGGGGATATGGTGTACAGGCCGGAGAGTGGAGCTGAGTCCACAAAGGTCAGCCATGATCTCATTAAATGGCGGAGCAGGCTCGAGGGGCCAGATGGCCTACTCCTATTCCTAGTTCTTATGTTCTAACCTGCTCACCAATACTCATTCCACCCAACCCCGGCCTCATTACAGCCTTTGTGCAAACATGCACAAAGGCAGCATTTGACCAATTGTGGCATCAAGTATAATTGAAGTCAATGGGAATTGGGGAAAACTCTCCACTGATTGAAGTCATACCTGGCACAAAGGAACATGGCTTTGGTTGTTGGAGGTCAATAATCTCAGCTCAGGGTATTGCTGCAGGAATTTCTCAGGGTAGTGATCCTAGGCCCAGCCATCTTCATTTGCTTCATTGATGACCTTGACTCCAATATAAGGTCAGAAGTAAGGGGGCGGGATTCTCCATCCCGGGTGCGGCGCCCCCCCGGGATTCTCCATCTCGCCAGCCGGCTAATGGAGTTTCCCATTGTGGGCAGCCCCACGCCGTCGGGAAAATCCCCGGGTTGTCGGCGCAACGGAGTATCCCGACAGCGGAGATTCCAGACCAGAGAGTTTTCTTATGCTTGCACCTTTTTCAATATCCTTTGGAACTCCTCGTTAATGATGCAGTCCTTGCCTGTATGCAGCAAGACCTGGACAACATACTGGCTTGGGATAATGAGTCTCAAGTAACATTTGCAACACATAAGTGCCAGGCAATGACAAATTCTAACATTAGAGATTCGAACCATCTCCTCTTGATGTTCAATGGCATTAGCATTACTGTGCCCATACCATCAACATCCTGGAGGATATCACTAACCAGAAACTTAACTGGACTAGCCATAAAATATAGTGGCTATAAGGGCAGGTCCGAAACTGGGAATTCCGCAATGAGTAACTCACCTCCTGTGCATCAGCATCCCCCAAAGGCCATCCTCCATCTACAAGGCACAGGTCAGGAGAGTGATCGAATATGCTCCACTTGCCAGGATGAGTGTGGCTCCAAAAACACTAAAGAAACTCAACACCATCAAAACAGCCTGCTTGATTCAACATATAAGGGGCGGGATTCTCCGACCCCCCGCCGGGTGGGAGATTCGCCGGGGGCTGGCGTGAATCCCGCCCCGATGCCAGTTGCCGAATTCTCCTGCGCCGGGGTTTTTGCGGGGGCGGGAATCGTGCGGTGCCGGTTGGTGGTCGCTGGCAGCGGCCCCCTCCCCCCGGCGATTCTCCACAACACGATGGGCCAAGCGGCCTCCCGTTTTTGGCCGGTCCCGCCGGCGTAAATCAAACCAGGTCCGTACCAGCGGGACCTGGCTCTACGGGTGGCCTGCAGAGTCCTCGGGGGGGGTGGTGCGGGAGGATCTGCCCCGGGGGGTGCCCCCACTGTGGCCTGGCCCGCGATCGGGGCCCACCGATCCGCGGGTGGGCCTGTGCCGTGGGGGCACTCTTTCCCTCTGCGCCGGCTGCTGTCAACCTCCGCCATGGCCGGCATGGAGAAGAACCCCCCTGCGCATGCGGATGCGCATGCGCCAACTTGCGCCGGCTGGCGGAGGCCCTTCGGCGCCTGTTGGCGCAGCGCCAAGCCCTTCCTCGCCGGCTGGCGTGGCGCTAACCCCGCCGGCGCCGGCCTAGCCCCTGAATCCTCCGCACCTTCCGGGCGGCCCAACGCCGGAGTGGTTCACGCCGCTCATCAGCACCGGTATGGCCCACCCCGCCGGGTAGGGGAGAATCCCGCCCAAGATGTCTCCAGGGATGAGAAATGTCAGTTTTGAGGATAGATTGGGGAGGTTGGAGCTGTTCTCCTTGGAGTAAAGAAGGCTGAGATGAGATTTGGTGGATATGTTCAAAATTATGAGGGGTCTGAACAGAGTAGATAAGGAGAAATGGTTCCCCCTCATAAAAGGATCAAGAACGAAAAGGCACAGATTTTCTTGGGCGGGATTCTCCCAATGGGTGGCTAAGTGCCGACGCCGGAGTAAAAATGGGAGTGTTTTGCTCCAGCGTTGGCGCCCTTCTGGGACCCCATTCTGTGGCCCACAGGGGGCTAAGAGGGTGCTGGAGCAGCCTATGCCGCTCCAGCTGCCGGTCCCGGCCCGAACCCAGCGCCGCGGGGTCCGCGCATGCGCAGTTGGGCCAGCGGATACTAGCGCATGCGCAGTGGCCTTCTTCCCCGTGGTGGCCCCGACGCCAAATGGCGCAGGGCTACAGGAGCCGGAGCGGAGAAAAGGATGCCGGGGAGCAGAGAGACCGGCCCGCCAATTGGTGGGCCCCGATCGCGAGTCAGGCCACTATGGAGGCCCCCCCAGGGTTGGGCCCCCCCTCCGCCCCCCACACAGGCCGCCCCCGGACCCTTCAATGCCGAGGTCCCACCGGCTCGGTCGATGTTAGAACGGCGACGGTGGGACTTGGCTTTTTGTTGACGGCCGCTCGGTGCATCCGGGCCGGAGAATCGATGCACCGGCCTGTGCCGGCCTGGGCCGGAGAGTCGCCGCATACCCCGACCGGTGCCGCGCTGACCACGCCAGAGCCGATGGCGCCGATTCTCTGCACTGCGGAGAATTGTGTCCCGCCCTCAGGGCGGCATGGCGCGATTCGCGCTGCGCCGCGCCAGTTCTCCGACCCGGTGTGTGGTGGAGTGTGAAAGTGTGGTGGAGGCAGGTTCTATCGAGGCATTCGATAATTACTTAAATAGAAACAATGGGCAGAGGTAAGGGGAAAAGGCAGGAGAATGGTACTAAACCATAATGTTCATTTGGAGAACTGGCGGAGGCATGATAGGCCGAATGGCCTCCTTCTTCACCGTAACAATGCTATGATTCTGTGATACCATCCAACACATTCCCTCCACCACCAGCAGACAGTGGCAGCAGTGTGTACCATCTACAAGATGCACTGCAGCAACTCACCAAGGCTACTTCGACAGCACCTTGTTCAGTACCATTTAGAACTTCTCATTAATGCTTCAGGAAACACAACCTGCGAATACCCCTTCAAGCCACATACCATCCTGACTTGCAACTGTATCACCGTTCCTTCACTGTTGCTTCAATATCTTGGAGCACCGTCCCTGTAGTACTGTGGGTGTATCTACACCACATGGACTGCAGCGATTCAAGAAGGCAGCTCACAACCATCTTTTCAAGAACAATTATGGATGGGCAACAAACACTGGACGTACTTATGATGTTCCTATCACATGAATAAATAAAATTAAGTCAGTAAATCTCCCCCAGTGCCTCACCAAGAGGCTTTTTTTCACAATGTGAGACTGAGAGTGATCTATGGGAGTTTATTTTGCTATGGACGGCAACACAGCTAATCCAAGGCTTTCCACCTTAAATTTGTGCTTACCATCAGTGGCTAGTGAAACAGCAACCCTAGTTAAGTTACTTCCCCCATTTTAGCTCTTAACACCCCTCCCACCTCGAACCAAACCACTGCCCCAGATAAGATCTACCAATTCAGCACAGACGATCAAATCTTCAATCTGCCTAATTTGTATGGGTCAGTTCCACTTGGAACTATCTGTTTACTAATTGCTGCATTAAAGGAGCTCATATTGTCACCTATAAAATATCCGGTTGTACTGATAACCATGGTATTGGAACTATTGGGACAGTTAATCATATTTCATCCATGCAAGATACTCTGTTGTGATCTGACTGAGTTATTTGATTGGCAGGATGTATGGTTACTGTGACAGATATGCAAAGGATATGAGCATGGCGGTTTTTGTGCTTAATCATATCATAAGACCACAATGCAGCAGTGTAATTGTGGCGAAAATATTAGATTCATCCAACAAATGGCTAACTGGTGTTAAAAGGTGTAAGCGTTTTATTTCTGTATCAGTTGAAAATGGGGTGAATGGTCTCATTCATCAGTATTTGGAGTGTGAATATTGTGACATTACTAAATATGTTGCTAGGCTTTATACATGTGGACAAGGTGGTAAAGGAATTGACCAAAACTAAAGCTCACAGCTTATCCAAGTATACTTTGAAGCAATAGCGTAGCACTCTGTGAGTTTTGTTTTCTTCGTTCAGGGGATGTGGGTTTCGCTGGCTAGGCCAGCAACTAATGCGCATCCCAAATTGCCCTTGAGAAGCTGGGAGTGAGCTGCCTTCTTGAATTGTTGCAGTCCATGTAATATAGGTACACCCACAGTGCTATTAGGGAGAGAGTTCATGATTTTGACCCAGCACCAGTGAAGGAACTGCGATATATATCCAAGTCAGGAGGTGAGTGACTTGAAGAGAAACTCCCAGGTGGTGGTGTTCCCATGTATCTGTCGCCCTTGTCCTTCTAGATGATAGTGGTCGTGCGTTTGGAATGTGCTGTTTTCACAGACTTGGTGAGTTCCTGTAGTGCATCTTGGAGATGGCACACACTGCTGCCACTAAACGTCGGTGGTGGAGGGAGTGAATGGTTGTGGAATGGGTGTCATTCAAGCAGGTTGCTTTGTCTTGGTTGGTGTTGAGCTTCTTGAGTGTTATTGTAACTGCACTCATCCAGGCAAGTGGACAGTATTCCAACAGTCTCCTGACTTGTACCTTGTAGATGGTGGACAGGCTTCAGGGAGTCAGGAAGTGAGTTTTGTGCTGCTGGATTTCTACACGCTGTCCTGCACCCACAGCCACAATATTTATATGGCTAGTCCATTTCATTTTCTGGTGAATGATGACCCCTAGAATATTGATGGTGGGGATTCAGTGATGGTAATGCCATTGAGTGTCAAAGGGTTATGGTTAGATTCTCTCCTGTTTGGGATACACATTTTTGGCACTTGTCTGACGCTAACGTTACTTGCCACTTGTCAGCCCAAGCCTGAATATTGTTCGGGTTTTACTGCATTTAAAAATAGAATCATATAATTCCTACTGTGCAGAAGGAGGCCATTCGGCCCATCTGGTCTGCACCGACCCTCTGAAAGGGCACCCTAACCAGGCTGCTGCCCTAACCCTGTAACCCCACTTAACCCGCACAACCCTGGACATTAAGGAGCAATTTAGCATTGCCAATCCACCTACCCTGCACATTTTGGACTGTGGGAGGAAACCAGAGGAAACCCCTGCATAGTCTGCTTCAGTGTCTGAGGAATTCCGAATGGCGCTAAACATTGTGCAAGCATTAATAAGCATCAGGGCCCTTCGCCTTTGCAGTGTCCAGTGCATTGAGCCATTTCTAGATATCACTTGGAGTGAACTAAATTGGCTGAAGACTAACAACTGTGTTGCTGTGGACCTCCGGAAGAGGCTAAGGTGGATTATTCGCTCGGCACGTCCGACTGAAGACTGTTCCAAATGCTTCAGCCTATGATGCAATACATCATAAAACAGGCCCAACAGCCAGTTTAGCTCAGTTGGTTGGAAAGCTGGTTCCTGATTCAAAGCGAGGCCAACAGCGCAGGTTCAATTTCTGTACTGGCTGAGATTATTCATTCAACCTTGCCCCTGACCTGAGGTTTGGTGATCCTCAGGTTAAATCACCACCAGTCAGCTCTCCCCCTCAAAGGGGAAAACAGCCTATGGTCACCTGGGACTATCGTGACTTTACTTACTTTAGTCCTGTGCTGTTATTTCACCAATTTGTCACCTTATTTCTAGGTATGTCTGGTGCTGCTCCTGGCATGGAGCAGATAATTGTGTATTTGCATGTTTTTACACACAAGTTTCAGCAGAGTATGTTTAGTTATCAACCTGCAACCTGCGATTTTCTGGCCCCTTCCTACTGGCGGGGTCTTCCGCTCCCACCAAAGTGAATGGCAGAGTTTGAATGACCCGCTGCGATGAGCCCAGAAATCCGGGCCAAAATTTTCGACCCACCATAAACATCAGGCATCGATACAACTTTTAGAACATGGGAAGTAAAGTAATATCGTTTTTCATAGGTTTGTCATTATGTTGTAATGATTGGATTATTTTGTAGATGAATCACAGTATAAATCTCTTTCATATACACTATGCCCTGATATTAATCAAAACCATTAAAGCAACACAGTCAGTGTAAATTAAAAAATTTGCATGTCTAAATTAAAAATTACTGCAATACATCATAAATAAACCTTTTAACCCTTCATCGTACCTGGCAGATCACTGTACCATATCCTTTTCTTTTAAATAAGAAAATTCCTGTTGTTGCCCTTTTTCTTTTCAGGCCAGGGGCATCATTCTCCGACCCCCCCGCCGGGTCGGAGAATGGCCGTTGGCCGCCGTGAATCCCGCCCCCGCCGAAGTCTCCGAAGGGAGAAAAGTCGGCGGGGCGTTAATGGCGCCGCTGCCGCGGAGAATGTCACGGGTCTGCGCAAGGCAGCCGATTTTCGGCCTGCCGATATTCTCCCTTCCGGATGGGCCGAAGTCCCGTCGACGTGATGACCGTTCACGTCGACGTGAATCAAACCTCCTTTTCATCGGCGTGATCCGGTGCTCCAGGCTCACGCCGACCAGCGAGGAGGTGAGTGACGGCCTGGGGGGTTGGCTCTGGGCAGGAAATGGCGTGGCCGCAGACTGATTGCGTGAGGAGAGGTGTGTCTCGGCTTGTGTGTGTGTGTGTGCGGCGGGGGGGGGGTGGTTAGAGTAGGCTGGGCTCCGGGGGAGTGCCGGGAGGGGGTCCGTGCTGGGGTGGAGGTTGGGGGTTGGGGGGGGTCCGTGCTGGGGTGGAGGTTGGGGGGGGGGTCTGTGCTGGGGTGGAGGTTGGGGGTTGGTGGGGGTCCGTGCCGGGGTGGAGGTTGGGGGGGGGTCCGTGCTGGGGTGGAGGTTGGGGGCTGGGGGGGGTCCGTGCCGGGGTGGAGGTTGGGGGGGGGTCCGTGCTGGGGTGGAGGTTGGGGGTTGGGGAGGGGGTCCGTGCCGGGGTGGAGGTTGGGGAGGGGGTCCGTGCCGGGGTGGAGGTTGGGGGTTGGGGGGGGTCCGTGCTGGGGTGGAGGTTGGGGGTTGGGGAGGGGGTCCGTGCCGGGTGGAGGTTGGGGGGGGGGGGTCCGTGCCGGGGTGGGTGATGGGAGGGCAAATGAGTTGGTCCACCTGGCCAGGTGCCAGCCTCCAACAGTTGGACCCATGCGGTCCATGCCACCTGGCTGGGGGGAGGAGGGGATATGGGCAATGATGACATGTCGTCGTTCCCCTCCCCCCCACCAGGCCGTCATGTTTTCAGACCATCCAGCGATGTTGGCCGCCGTGGTGGCAGCCGCTCATGTCTATGTTGCCCTGGATGAGGAGGAGGAGGAGGAGGAGCGTGCCAGAGAGGCGGCGCAGGCTGCCGCAGAGGGGCAGGCGGCAGCCGCCCAGGCTGGAGGGACACCTGACCGACAGGACGAGGAGGGGGAGGAGGACGTCGCGGCCCCACGGCAACGGAGGCACCCGAGGGCGCCCCGTGTGTACCGGCCCTGGCAGTCATACCAGGACCTCACGGACCGGGAATGCAGGAGGAGACTCCGGATGAGCCGGGAAACCGTGGCACACATCTGCCACCTGCTGGCACACCTGTCACCGCGTGTCACTGGCGGGGGACACCCTCTCACCGTGTCCGTCAAGGTTACGGTGGCCCTGAACTTTTATGCAACGGGGTCATTCCAGGCACCGAGTGGGGACCTGTCCGGCATACATCGGTGCATAGGTGCATCCGGGCAGTGACAGATGCCCTTTATGCCATGGCGCACCGCTACATCCGCTTCCCCGTGGACCGGGCCAGCCAAGATGCCCGGGCCGTGGGCTTCTCTGCCGTTGCCGGGTTCCCCATGGTCCAGGGCGCGATCGATGGGATGCACGTCGCCGTGCGGCCACCTGCAGATAACAGGGCCGTGTTCAGTAATAGGAAGGGGACCTATTCGATGAACGTACAGGTGGTCTGCGACCACCGCATGATGATCCTGCACGTCTGCGCCCGTCACCCAGGCAGTGTACACGACTCATTCGTGTTGTCGCAGTCATCCATCCCCGGCATGTACGAGGGACGCCATCCCCGGCTGAGGGGCTGGTTGCTGGGCGACAGGGGCTACCCATTGCGATCGTGGCTGATGACGCCTATACGGAGGCCACGCAATGAGGCGGAGAACCGCTACATGATGCCCATGTAGCGACAAGGGGAGTGATTGAGAGGTGCTTTGGCGTGCTGAAGATGCGTTTCAGGTGCCTGGACCTCTCTGGGGCGCCCTCCAGTATCGGTCAGATAGGGTCGGCCGCATCATTGTGGTGTGCTGCGTCCTGCACAACATAGCCCAGCTGAGGGGCGATGTGCCGCAGGCAGAGGAGGGCGGAGTGGAGGAGCAGCAGGAAGAGGCGCAGTCCTCCCCAGATGAGGGGGATGGGGGCAATGGTCAGGGCAGACGGGGTAGACACAGGCGGGTGGCTGTCCACCGTTACCGGCTGGCCCAGCGGGCACGGGACAGACTGATAGACGCCCGCTTCACTGACTAGATGGGCGTGGGAATCGGGTAGTATGGCCACAGACCGCACACCATGGCAACAGCCGACCACCCACACCCCCCACCCATCCACCCACCCAGCATCCTCACCCCCCTCCCCAACCCCACACACCCCACCCGCATGCACACCACCCCCCCCCCAATTGCCGATCCACCGGCGGCACAACGGGCCGGGCTCACCCAGTTGCGGGTGGACGCGTGTCTATCGCAGGTCATGGAGGATGATGACAACCCGCCCTCCGATGAGCTCCTGGCTCTACATCGTTGGACTATGTCTGACCCATGGCCACAGTACCACCATCCACCCGGACCATCCCTGCATGCGGCTGTGACACTGCAGCGCACAGTCCCGTCCTCTGCCCGGGGGATGTTGATGGCGGCCCAGGGGGAAGGGGGCAGACTCACCTGGGGCTGAGGTAAGACCACCCGTCACACACACACTTGCGCTCAACGTACATGACACGCCCGCACACTTTGGACAGAGCACAAAGGCAGCTTCGGTAGGTGTAACATTGACTTTAATAACCAAAGGAGTTCATGCACGTGCCCTAGCCCCTAAAACTCATCTGTGCCCTGCGCCCGTGCCAACTTACTCAGTGTCTAATTGTTTGGCCTTACGGGCCCTTTGACTACGTCTACGTGGTTCCCCAGACGGTACAGCAGAACTGGAGGTGGACTCCTGTGATTCCTGCCCTCTGACACTGGATCCCTTTGGCGGCCGTTTCCTGGGGCGTCCTGGCCTAGATGGGCCAGGCTGCGGCCCGGGCGACTGGGATGGCGAGCTGCCAGCCTGTCCTGCCCGTTGCCCACCCGATGCACCTGGGACGGAAGGGGGGGAGTCCGAGGTGTCGCGGTGTACCGGGACCTCCCCTACAGAGGGAGCCGGGACGGACCACACCACCTCCTCCTCCCCCGGGGTGCCCGATGGCCCCCAGGCCTCTACATGGGTGGGGGATGCGAACGGACTGGCCATCCGACGCGCCCCCGACATCTGGCGCTGCCAGTCCTGGAGGCCCGTGCTGGTATCGACAGGGGTCTGCAGGTTTGCAGCCATGGAGCCCAGGGGGTTGTCAAACCCTGTCTGTGACAGTGCGACGCCGGCTCGCACATGGCCACTGGCGCCGATGCCCTCAGCGATGGCCTGCTGAGACTGGGCCATGGCCTGCAGAGACTGGGCCATGGCCTGCAGAGACTGGGCCATGGCCTGCAGAGACTGGGCTATGGCCTGCTGAGACTGGGCCATGGCCTGCTGAGACTGGGCTATGGCGTTGAGCGCCTCTGCCATCTGGTGCTGGCACTGGCTCATGGCCTCCTGTGAGAGGGCAGCCATTTCCTGGGCCACAGACGCCGCCTGCACGGAAGGCCCCAGGCCTCGCAAACCGTTCCCCATGCCTGACACCGTCGCACCCATTGCTTCCACCGCGGACGCCACCCGTGCGGTGTCAGCCTGGGTGGCACGCATGACCGGGACCACTCCCAGCTCCTGGACGCGGGTGGACTCCTCCACCTGCGACCGCAGCCGCCGCAAGCCACCCGTCACCCTATTCGCTCGTCTCCGTGTCGGTGGTTGCATCGGATCTATGTGTGGGTGTGGTAACTGCAGGAACCCGGGATCCATCTGGGCGGCAGATGTTCGCTTGGCCTGGGCTGCCCTCCGACCGCCCGATCCCTCTGCTGCTCCTACCTCCACCTGCTGTACCGGGACGGCTGTGTTGTGCGCACCAGTGAGTGTACCAGACGCCTCATCACTAAAGTGCCCAACCGTGGTGAGTGTTTCTGCGATGGTGGAGGGTGTTGGTGACAGCAGTGGCGTTGTGTCATGCTCTTCGTCCCACTCTGACTCCATGGCACTTTGGGGTGGGGGTTCGTCTCCACCCATCCACTCTGAGTCACTGTCCGGTATTTTGTCTTCCCGGGTAGGGGTGTCCTGGGTAGTGCTGTCCTGGGTAGTGCTGTCCCGGGTAGTGCTGTCCCGGGTAGGGGTGTCCTGGGTAGTGGTGTCCCGGGTAGTGCTGTCCCGGGTAGGGGTGTCCTGGGTAGTGGTGTCCCGGGTAGGGGTGTCCTGGGTAGTGGTGTCCCGGGTAGGGGTGTCCTGGATAGTGGTGTCCTGGGTAGTGGTGTCCTGGTTCGGATGTGACGGGGGCCTGTGGCTGCCCCCCTCATCGCTGGGTGGTCGCTCCCGCACGTGACGGGGGTGTTGTCTCCCTGTTGCTCCAGGTCTCTCCGTCTCCCGTGGTGTGCGAGGGGCATCCTGCGGGCGTCGCATGCTGGAGGGTCCGGGTCTCGCCGTCTCCCGTGGTCTCCGAGGGGCATCCTGCGGGCATCGCATGCTGGAGGGTCCGGGTCTCTCCGTCTCCCGTGGTCTCCGAGGGGCATCCTGCGGGCGTCGCATGCTGGAGGGTCCGGGTCTCTCCGTCTCCCGTGGTCTCCGAGGGGCATCCTGCGGGCGTCGCATGCTGGAGGGTGCGGGTCTCTCCGTCTCCTGTGGTCTCCGAGGGGCATCCTGCGGGCGGTGTGCATCTGCGGGGATGGGTGCCTGGACGTTTGGTCCTGCGATACACAATGAAGCATGCATGGTTAGACATCAGGCAGTGATCAGGTGATACGGGGGAGGGGGATATAGGGGAGGGGGGATATGGGGACGGGCTGTTGGTGGCTCACTTGCTCGTGGGCCCCCGACCTCTGCATCAGCAACCTCCCGGTCCTCAGGTCCGCCAGCCAGTTCCAGGGCCCTTTCCTCGTGTACGGTCAGTGGCCTCTCATCAGCGGGCCCTCCTCCAGTCCTCACATGCTCCCTATTGTTGTGTGCGCGCTTCTCCTGTGGGGGGGGGGGGGGGGGGTGGTGGCAGGGGTAAAAGGCAACAGTGTTAGGCAGGTATATGAATGCACGCCATCGGTTGCGCGTGCATTGCATAGGTTAAGGTTAGGGCTGGATTCACTTGGGGATATGGGGGAGGGGGGATATGGGGGAGGGGGGATATGGGGGATATGGGGGAGGGGGGATATGGGGAGGGGGGATATGGGGGAGGGGGGATATGGGGGAGGGGGGGATATGGCGGGGGGGATATGGGGGAGGGGGGATATGGGGGAGGGGGGGATATGGGGGATATGGGGGAGGGGGGATATGGGGGAGGGGGGATATGGGGGAGGGGGGATATGGGGGAGGGGGGATATGGGGGAGGGGGTATATGGGGGAGGGGGATATGGGGGAGGGGGGATATGGGGAGGGGGGATATGGGGGAGTGGGGATATGGGGGAGGGGGGATATGGGGGAGGGGGGATATGGGGGAGGGGGGATATGGGGGAGGGGGGATATGGGGGAGGGGGGATATGGGGGAGGGGGGATATGGGGAGGGGGGATATGGGGAGGGGGATATGGGGGAGGGGGGAAATGGGGAGGGGGGATATTGGGAGGGGGGATATGGGGGAGGTGGGATATGGGGAGGGGGGATATGGGGGAGGGGGGATATGGGGGAGGGGGGATATGGGGAGGGGGGATATGGGGGAGGGGGGATATGGGGGAGGGGGGATATGGGGGAGGCTCACCCTGCCTGCTCTGACGAGGTCGTTCACCTTCTTGTGGCACTGGGTGCCTGTCCGTGGTGTCAGGGCCACAGCGGTGACGGCCTCTGCCACTTCCCTCCACAGACGCCGGCTGTGGCGTGGGGCAACTCTGCGGCCGTGCCCGGGATACAGGGCGTCCCTCCTCTGCTCCACCGCGTCCAGGAGCGCCTCCACATCGCGTGACTCGAACCTCGGGGCTGAGCGACGGCCAGCCATCCAGTCGGGTGGACGCTGCACGGCGTGAACCACTGCGCAAGCGCGGATCCCGTTACGTCGCTGCTAGCCCATTTCGGGCCGGAGACTATCGTCCCATTTTTATGACGTGACGCAAGTGGTATTTGCGCCGTTTTTTGCGCCGATCGGTGGACTTTCCGCCGATAACGGAGAATTTCGCCCCTGATTTTTCTTTGCAGAACATGGCAGAAAAAGTCAATTTTCCAGCCCCAGAACCTGAGCTGCTCATGTTGTGTGTAAGCTGATACAAACTGATTCTTTAGGGTGGCATGGTAGCACTGTGGTTAGTACAGTAGCTTCACAGCACGAGGGTCTCAGGGTCGATTCCCGGCTTGGGTCACTTTCTGTGCGGAGTCTGCATGTTCTCCCCGTGTCTGCGTGGGTTTCCTCCCGGTGCTCCGGTTTCCACCCACAGTCCAAAGATGTGCAGGTTAGGTGGATTGGCCATGCTAAATTTCCCTTAGTGGGCGGAGTTACTGGGATTGGGTGGAGGTGTGGGCTTAGATAGGGTGCTCTTTCCAAGGGCCTGTGCAGACTCGATGGGCCGAATGGCCTCCTTCTGCACTCTGAATTCTATGATTCTATGATTTACAAAGCAACAAGAACATTAAAGACATCAAAGTTGCTCCTGAAGAGGCAATTCCACCCAAATCTGAAACACTCCTTGAAAGGTATGAGTTTACATGAGCAAACCCTTGGAATCACAGGGAAATAATCTTATTTGTAGAACAAATTAATCCAATTAATGTTCTTGTTGAGCAGCAACTTTTCTCAATTTCTTTCCCTAAAATACTACAGAAAAAAATACATTTCTGCTCAATGTGGATTAATGCATAATGATAGAAATATTCCCAGCCCATTTAGTGATAACATTTCAGTCTCTATTATTTAGTTAATAAAGCCAAAAAAGATTTGTGTCATGGTCATTTGGCACCTTAATATTTCTTTTGGCGTAATATGGTCAGTGCTAAAGTGGATCCAGGTGCGTTAAATCTGTAGGCACTCAAGCTTGCACGCACACAAATTGAGTAAGGCACTATGGTGGCTATGTTATTAAACCCGCCATCCAGAGGTCCGGATTAATAATCCAAAGAACTGTTTGAAAACAGTAAAATAAAGGAAACTAAAAATTGGAATCAGTAAATTGGGGCTTATGGAATAGAAAGGTCAGAGGATTAAAAAAAAGCTGCAAACAGCACGTCATGGTTAATGGTTGTTTTTCAGACTGGAGGAGAGTAGACCGTCGTCTCCTCAAGGTTCAGTGCTCCACTGCTTTTCTTTGATATATATAGAAAAGACTTAGCTAATGGAATACATTTGTCAGTAATACCAAACTTGGAGATGTGGTTATCAGTGAAGATGATACTAATCAACTGCAACAGCTTACCAAAATGAGCAAACAAGGGGCAGATGGAGTTTAACCGTGTTTGACAGTTGTAAAGGGTGTACAGGATTAGAGGGACCAGGGAGTTTATGTCTATAGATTTTTGAAGGCAGCAGTTATTGGGAGAGTAGTTAGAAAAACAGTGGGATTTTGGATTTCATAAATAAAGATTAAAGGTAGGGAGTACAAAAGCAAGATTACGCTGAACATGTATAAAGCTATGGTTAGACCACAGCTAGAGTATTGAATCCAATCCTGATCACCATGCTTTCGGAAGGATGTGTGAGTCCTTGTTCGGGTTCAAAGGAGATTTACCAGAATGGTTCAAGGGATGAGGGATTTAAGCTGCAAGGTTAGGTTGCAGAATCTGAGGTTGCTCTCTTTGAAGCAAAAGAGATTGAGGGGAGATCTGGTAGAGATGTGCAAGATTATGGCAGGTTGAGATCAAATGACAACATGACACTTGACTCAAGCACACGTGTGCAGCATTCATGCAATGACAACCATGTTGCTATCGAAATATGTTAAAATAGATGATTGACCTGTTGAAACAACCATTCGGCTACTTGGATTATTCTTTAGGTGCCCTGCAATACTCGGCTGAGCGACTATCAAGATTTATGATGGTTTGCTGCATGCTGCACATGTTTGCTGTTTTGAGAGAGCAACTACCATCTAACAAGTGAGCAGCTGAGAAATAGGATAATGAGGAGAAGGATGAAGAGGAAGGGAGATAGCAAACTAAACAGCCGCAAGCTACTCGAGCTGTCAATTTTGACTTGTGTTTGGAAGTCTAAATAGGGTTTCTTTCTGGTTTGTTTATTATCTAAGATTGCCAGCTTGGATTTTGATTTGTAAAAACCATTCCTGTTTACTTACATATCTAAGTACATCCCAGTACTCAACAAAAGGTTGTACCTCTACTTCCCACCAGATCTCAGTTACTTAGTCATCATAGTTACATCAAGTTATATCAATATCAGATATTCCTGATGTTAACCCTTTACACTACACCTTTCCCTAAATCTTTAACCCAAACGTATATACCCTCTACACTGTCCAAGCAAAACTAATTTGAGTGAAATATCTTAAATCACAACTCCAATTCGCCATAGCCCAACCCCTTACCACCCCTCTGTCACTAATCAATGTATTGTTATATTGATCACAATGCAACATTAAAATCCATCACAAAAGAAATGTTTCAAACACAATTTATAAATTAAATCATGTCATATTACTTACATGATTAAACTAATTACCCTGCTGTATTCCCTAAGTGCCTGTCTTCTACATGTTTTACTTTTCCAAGTACTCTTACGCAGCACAACCCCGGCCACAGCATTATTAGTGCAAACTGTCAATATAGCCTTGGACGATGCCTTTCAGCAGTTCTGGGCCTAGACAACCTGGCTATGGTTGGTGTCTTGGCATGGGCGACAGAAAGCTGGACTTGCTGGCTAATAGGCATTAATAAGGGTATTGGTGGAGAGGTAGGTGTGGAAGCAGGAAGGCTGTCACCTTGAAAGAGGTTAGCAGGATCATGCAGTTTAGAGTCTCTGCAACATTCTGAGGCAGCAGCTCACAATCCTAATTATCTGTTAGAGTGCAAATTTTGAGATTTCTGTATCACTCTGCAATGCCATTTGCCCTGAAGTGTATTTGTTTCAACGCCAGAAGTATAGCAGGTAAGGCAAATGAACTTAGAGCACTGATTAGTACTTGGAACTATGATGTTGTGGCTATCATAGAAACGTGGTTAAAGGAAGGGCAGGATTGGCAGCTGAATGTTGGAGGATATAGATGCTTCAGGAGAGATGTAGGCAATCTGGGTAGAGCTCAGGAACAGGAAGGGAGCAATCACAATGTTGGGGGTTTATTACAGCCCCCCCCCCCCCCCCCCGCAACTACCAGCGAGAGATAGAGAAGCAGACAGGTAGAGAGATTTTAGATAGGTGCAAAAGTAACAGGGTTGTTGTGTTAGGGGATTTTAACTTCCCCTATATTGACTGGGACTCACTTAGTGCTAGGAGCTTGGATGGGGCAGAGTTTGTAAGGTATATCCAGGAAGGCTTCTTGATGCAATATAGATAGTCCAACTAGGGAAGAGGCAGTATTGGACCTGGTATCGGGGAATGAGCCTGGGCAGGTGGTTGAGGTTTCAGTAGGGGAACATTTTGGGAGTAGTGACCAGAATTCCATAAGTTTTAGGGTACTTTTGGATAGGGATGAGGGTAACCCTCAAGTTAAGCTGCTAAACTGGGGAAAGGCAAATTACGATAACGTTAGACAGGGATTGAAGAATTTGGATTGGGTGTTGCTGTTGGAGGCTAAATCAACATCGGACATGTGGGAGTCTTTCAAGCAACAGTTGATTAGGGTTCAGGAAAGTCACGTTCCTGAGAGAACTAAGGATAAGTATGGGAAGTTTACGGAGCCTTGGATAACGAGGGATGTTGTGAACCTCGTCAAAAAGGAAAAGGAGACTTTTATACGGTCTAGAAAGGTGGGGACAGTCGAAACCCTTGAGGAGTATAAAGAAAGTAGGAAGATACTTAAGCGGGAAATTAGGAGGGCTAGGAGGGATCATGAAAAGTCCTCGGCAAGTAGGATTAAGGTGAATCCCAAAGCCTTTTATTCATATGTAAAATGCAAGAGGGTGGCCAGGGAATGGTTTGGACCACTTAAGGACAGTGCGGGAAATCTAGGTGTTGTGCCAGAGGAAATGGGTAAGGTACGAAATGAGTACATTGCATGTGTTCACCAAATGAAATGAAATGAAAATCGCTTATTGTCACAAGTAGGCTTCAAATGAAGTTACTGTGACTTTTACTGTGAAAGAAAGGGACTTTGTGGAAGATGATTCTTGGGTGGTGTGTGGATACTCTGGGTCATGTTGACATCAAAAAGGAGGAGGTATTGGGTATTTTAAAAGACATTAAGGTAGATGGGATTCACCCCAGAATATTGAGGGAAGCAAGTGTGGAAATTGCTGGGGCCTTGACTGACATCTTTGTAACCTCATTGGCTACAGGTGAGATCACAGAAGACTGGAGATTAGCTAATATGGTACAGCTGTTTAAGAAAGGTAGCAGGGATAATCCTGGAAACTATAGGCCGAGAGCCTCGCATCAGTAGTAGGTAAATTATTGGAGAGAATTCTCAAGGACAGGATTTATACCCATTTGGAAACAAATGGACTCATCAGTGATAGACAGCATGATTTTGAGAAGAAGAGGTCGAGCCTCACTAACTTGATCGGGTTTTTTGAGGAGGTGACAAAGATGGTTAATGAGGGGAGGGCGGTTGATGTTCTTTACATGGACTTCAGTAAAGCCTTTGACAAGGTGCCTCATGGCAGACTGGTCCAAAAGGTGAAGTCATACGAGATCAGAAGTAAGGTGGCAAGATGGATACAGAACTGGCTCGGTCACAGAAGGCAGAGGGTAGCAGTAGAAGGGTGTTTTTATGAAAGGGGGTTCCACAGGGATTGGTGCTGAGGCCTCTGTTGTTTGTAGTATACATAAACAATTTGGAGGAAAATGTAGCTTGCCTGATCAGTAAGTTCGCGGATGACACCAAGGTTGGTGGAGTGGTAGATAGTGTTGAGGACTGTCAGAGGATACAGCAGAACATAGATAGATTGGAGACTTGGGCCGAGAAATGACAAATGGAGTTTAATCCGGACAAATGTGAGGTAAAGAATTTTGGTAGGTCTAGGTCTAACATAGAGGGTAAATATACAGTAAATGGCAAAATTCTTCGGAATATAGAAAGTCAGAGAGATCTGGGAATACAGGTCCACAGATCCTTGAAGGTGAAATGAAGGCAGGTGGATATCAGGCGGCCGCTGCATTCAATTTTGAACTCATGAAAGAGATAAAATTGAATGCAAATAAGTTATGATCAGGTTCGCACCATTTCTGGGAGAGATCCTGATCACAACAGCTGGAGCGAGTCAGGAGAATTGGAAACTAATTTGCACCTGGCGCAAATTCCATTTTGGGGCTCTCCCGCTATTCTCCCGATATTGTGGGATTTACACTGGATGCAACGGGGCTTGAGAATCACCCCCAAGATCTCCAGCACAGCATCTGAATACCTTGGAGTCCACATTCTCCCTTGTAGTTCTATTTTTCATTTCTTCCCAAATCAAATTCACTTCCTGCATGGCCTCCTGCACCTGCTCAGACATGTTCTCCACTCTAAACACTGCTAATTGATGCAGCCAATGAACACTGCAGTGTTCGCTCTTCTTGGATGAAGGTAAAAGATTGTTTGAAAGAAGAGCTGGTCGCTTCCCCTGGCCAACATTTAACTCTCAAGCAGCAACACTAAAAGCTAGTCATTGGCCCAGTTTCTGTTTGTGGGACCTTCTTGGATGCAAACTGGTTGCCACATTCCCTTAAATTCCAACAGCGACTACAATCCAAAAGTAATGCTTTAGCTGTAAATTATTTTCGGACATTGTGACATAATGAAGGCCATGATATGAATGCAATTATTTTCTAACTCTATGGACAGAATTTTATGTCTCCCAGGTGGGGGCACATCCAACCCAGAAGTGGATTAAATAGCACGTGGTGTTGTCGGGGCACATCCCAACATTAGTGCTCACTCGCGCCATGGTATCTCGTTTGGCGATCGCTCATGCGGCTCAGCCGTGCACCCGCTGGGCAATTATGCTGCTTGTTGAGGAGATTAAATCCCCAATTGGCCAAGACTTTACATGCCCCATTTTATGTTTACTTACAGGTCTGGAGATCCCCCGATGTCCATGGACCGGCCTTCCCCGCTGTTACCAGACTCCTAAACGACTGTCTTATGGACTGAACTAATCTCTCCACACACCTTCTCGACTGAGTAGTACTACACTCCGTATGCTTCACCCGATGCCTGTGCCTGTGTATTTCCGTTGTGTATTTAATGTATGCCCTATGTTTTTTCATGTATGAAATGATCTGTCTGGACTGTATGCAGAACAATAATTTTCACTGTACCTCGATACACATGACAATAAATCTAAATCTAATTTCAAGCTTGGCACACGGGAAAATTGGGCAGTCAGACCAACCGTTTTTTAAAATGTTTTGGAGTAAAGGCCAAGATAAAAGGAGAGTGGAGCAAATGCTGGATGAGTTGGGGGTTTCAGGGAAACAGTTGAGTTGGTGCTTAGTGGTTTTGAGAGAGTGATTGTTGTGTTGGACTCAGCACAGTGTGGAGCTCTCTGGACACTGCTGTCCCTTGGCACCAGAGGTTTGGTTTCCTCTGTCCCCCTTCCCCCATATCCCAGTAGCACTGGGCCCAGCTGTGCCAGAGAAGGTCATGCCAGCTGACTTCAGTAGCCACCTCTGTCCATGCCTTCTTGGAGAGGTATGGTAGCCACCTCCTTCCATCAGTGGCATCAATATGTCCCTCTTGGCTGCGACTGCCCCCACCAGGGCTCTGAGGCAGTTGTCTGAGAAATGAGGGGTCTGATGGTCGCTGGGACTCCAGTCCCACCTGCTGTGTTTACCAACGCTGGCCATTCTGCCGGCCGTGATGCCTCAGCAGCCTCTACATGCCACCTTTAAAACTTGCAACAGGCTGCCATTGGACATGGCACCCTCTGCGCATTTTTTGTTATTCCTTCATGGGATGTGGGCATCGCTGGCTGGGCCAGCGTTTATTGCCCTGGTTGAATTCGAACCCGGGTCTCCAGAGCATTACCATAGCTCTCTGGATTATTAGTCCAGTGACAATACCACCCATGTCACTGCCTCTCCCTTCCACCCACTGGCCTAATATGGACACGGTTTATGCTGGCTGCCGCTTTGGTCTCCAGGCAGCATAAAATCATGGGGCGGGATTCACTGACCCGCCGGGAGGTGGCGTAAATCCCGCCCGGCCACCCCCTGATATTCTCCGCCCCCCCAAAAAAATCCCGACGACGTGAATTGCGCGGCGCCCCTCGGAGAATGTCGAGGACCGGCGCGACGCAATAGGCCCGGGGGCCACCGGAATTCTCCGGGCCGGTTGGGCCAAAGTCTCGTCAACGTGACCATGGGTTATGCCGGCGTAAATCAAACCACCTATTTAACGGCGTCAACCAGTCGTGATGGGTGACGCCGGCCAGCGCGGAGGTAGGGGTCGGCGTGGTGCGGCTGCCGGAGAAGTGACGGCACGGCCGCAGGTGGTGGGGGAGGGTCGCAGGAGCCGTTGGAGTGAGCGTGCCGGCGGGAGGGGGGAGGGGCTGCAGGGGAGGAAGGGGCTGGGGGGGAAGGAGGGGCTGGATGGAGGGGCTGAGGGGAGGAAGGGGCTGGGGGAGGGAGGGGCTGGGGGGGAGGGAGGTGCTGGGGGGAGGGAGGGGCTGGGGGGGAGAGTGGGGCTGGGGGGGAGGGAGGGGCTGGGGAGAGAGTGGGAGGGGGGAGGGAGGGGCTGGGGGGGAGGGAGGGGCTGGGGGGGAGGGAGCAGCTGAGGAGGTGGGGCTGGGGGGGGGAGTGACACTGCAGTGCACGGTCCCGTCGTCTGCCCGGGGGGGGGGGGGCGGAGGACGACTCGGAGGGGGCACACTCACCTGAGGCTGACATTCTATCACCCCTCTCACACCCACTGGCGCGCACCTCACACCACACCCCCCGCGCTCATCAGACAGAGCACAAAGGCAGCTTCTGTAGCTGTGAAAGTGATTTTAATAACAAACGGCCCATACACGTGCCCAAGCCCCAGAACGAATCTGTGCCCTGCATCCATGCCAACTTACTCAGTGTCTAATTCTTTGGCCTTACGGGCCCTGTGACACGTCTAGGTGGTTTCCCAGACGGTACAGCAGAACTGGAGGTGGACTCCTGTGGTTCCTGCCCTGTGACTAGGGACCCCTTTGGCGGCCGTTTCCTGGGGCAGCCCGGCCTAGATGCGCCAGGCTGCGGCTCGGGCAACTGGGATAGTGAGCTGCCAGCCTGTCCTGCCCGTTGCCCACGAGATGCACCTGGGACGGAAGGGTGGGGGGAGTCCAAGGTGTCGCGGTGTTCCGGGACCTCCCCTACAGGGTCACCCGGAATGGGCCCTAGCACCTCCTCCTCCATCGGGGTGCCCAATGGCCCCCGGGCCTCTACATGGAGCGGGGATGCTAATGGACCGAGCACCCAACGCCCCACCGACACCTGGCGCTGCCAGTCCTGGAGGCCCGCCCTGGTATCAACAAGGGTCTGCAAGTTTGCAGCCATGGAGCTCAGGGGGTTGACTATCCCTGTCTGTGTCTGGGCGACGCCGGCCAGCACCTGGGCAATGGCGCCGATACCCTCAGCAATCGCCTGCAGAGACTGGGCCACACCATATGGGGGAAGGGGAACATGGGGGAAGAGGGGATATAGGGGAAGGGGGGATATGGGGGAAGAGAGGATATGGGGGGATATGGGGGAAGGGGGGATATGGGGGAAGGGGGGATATGGGGGGATATGGAGGAAGGGGGAATATGGCGGAAGGGGGATAATGGGGAAGGGGGATATGGGGGAAGGGAGATATGGGCATATGGGGAAGGGCGCTATGGGGGAAGGGGGGATTTGGGGGACATGGGGGAAGGGGGGATATGGGGAAGGGGGATATGGGGAAGGGGGATATGGGGGAAGGGGGGATATGGGGGAAAAGGGGATATGGGTAAGGGGATATGGGGGGATGGGATATGGGGAAGGGGATATGGGGGGATATGGGGAAAGGGGGGATATGTGGGAAGGGGTTATGGGGGTAGGGGGATATGGGGGAAGGGGGGATTTTGGGGAAGTGGATATGGGGGAAAGGGGGGATATGGGTGAAGGGGGGATATGGGTGAAGGGGGGATATGGGGGAAAGGGGGGATATGGGTGAAGGGGTGATATGGGGGAAGGGTGGATATGGGGGGATATGGGAGAAGGGGGATAAGAGGGAAGAGGGGGTAGGGGGGATATCGGGGAAGGGGGGATATGGGGGAAGGGGGATATGGGGAAGAGGGATATGTGGGAAGGGAATATGAGGGATGGGGGAAGGGGGGATATGGGGAAGGGGGATATGGTGGGATATGGGGAGGGGGATATGGGGGAAGGGGGTATATGGGGAAGGGGGCATATGGGCGGATATGGAGAAGGGGGATATGGGGAAGGGAGATATGGGGGAAGGGGGATATAGGAGAAGGGGATATGGGTGAAGGGGGATATGGGGACATGGGGAAGGGGATATGGGGAAAGGGGGATATGGGGGAAGGGGGATATGGGGGAAGGGGATATGGAGGACATGGGGGAAGGGGGGAGAGGGAGGAAGTGGGGATATGGGGGAAGGGGGTATGGGGGAAGGGGATATGAGGGCCTTGGGATATGGGGAAGGGGGGATATGGGGGAAGGGGGATATGGGGGAAGGGGGGATACGGAGGTGGGGGAAATGGGGGAAGGGGGATCTGGGGGAAGGGGATTATGGGGGAAGGTGGATATGGGGTACGGGGGGATTTGGGGGAAGGGGGATATGGGGGAAGGGGGAAGGGGGATATGGGGAAGGGGGATATGGGGAAGGGGGATATGGGCGAAGGGGATATGGGGAGAGGGAGGAAGTGGGGATATGGGGAAGGGGGGATATGGGGGAAGGGGGATATGGGGGAAGGGGGGATATGGAGGTGGGGGAAATGGTGGAAGGGGGATCTGGGGGAAGGGGATTATGGGGGAAGGTGAATATGGGGTATGGGGGGATATGGGGGAAGGGGATATGGGGAAGGGGGGATATGGGGGAAGGGGGATATGGGGGAAGGGGGATATGGGGAAGGGGGATATGGGGAAGGGGGATATGGGGGAAGGGGGATATGGGGAAGGGGGGATATGGGGAAGGGGGGATATGGGGAAGGGGGATTGGGGAAGGGTGAAGGGGGGCAGGCAGTGAGGGGTCTCACTTGGTGCTGCCCGGCCAGTGGCCCTTTTGCCGGGTCTCCGCAGGGGGGAGGGGGGCGTCTTTTGTGTCAGTGACGCCGCGCGAGTCCTTGACGGGTGACACCGGCACAAATGACGTGACGCTGCTACTAGCCCATTCCGGGCAGGAGAATTCGCAACGTTTCGGGGGCCCAGACGCCGGAGTGATTCGCGCCGTATTTGGAGCCGGATTCGGGCCATCGCGCCGATTCACGGAGAATCTTGCCCATGATTCTCAAATGATCTCGGGCGGGGAGGGAGGGGCTGGGGGGGGGAGAGTGGGGCTGGGGGGGAGGGAAGGGCTGGCGGGAGGCAGTGGGAAGGAGGAGGGAGGGACTGGGGGAGGGAGGGGCTGGGGAGGGTGTGGGAGGGGTGAGGGAGTGGCTTGGGGGAGGGAAGGGCAGGGGGGGAGGGGCTGGGGGGGAGTGACACTGCAGCGCACGGTCCCTTCGTCTGCCCGGGGGTGACGGCGAGGACGACTCGGCGGGGCACACTCACCTGAGGCCGACATTCTATCACCCCTCTCACACCCACTGGCGCGCACCTCACACCACACACCCCGCACGCATCGACAGAGCACAAAGGCAGCTTCTGTAGGTGTGAAAGTGATTTTAATAACAAACAACCCAAACACGTGCCCAAGCCCCAGAACTAATCTGTGCACTGCACCCGTGCCAACTTACTCAGTGTCTATTTTTTTGGCCTTACGGGCCCTGTGACACGTCTAGGTGGTTTCCCAGACGGTACAGCAGAACTGGAGGTGGACTCCTGTGGTTCCTGCCCTGTGACTAGGGACCCCTTTGGCGGCCGTTTCCTGGGGCAGCCCGGCCTAGATGCGCCAGGCTGCGGCTCGGGCACCTGGGATGGCGAGCTGCCAGCCTGTCCTGCCCGTTGCCCACGAGATGCACCTGGGACGGAAGGGTTGGGGGAGTCCAAGGTGTCGTGGTGTTCCGGGACCTGCCCTACAGGGTCACCCGGAATGGGCCCCAGCACCTCCTCCTCCATCGGGATGCCCAATGGCCCCCGGACCTCTACCTGAGTTGGGGATGCTAATGGACCGAGCACCCGACGCCCCACCGACACCTGGCGCTGCCAGTCCTGGAGGCCCGCCCTGGTATCAACAAGGGTCTGCAAGTTTGCAGCCATGGAGCTCAGGGGGTTGACTATCCCTGTCTGTGTCTCGGCGACGCTGGCCAACACCTGGGCAATGGCGCCGATGCCCTCAGCGATCGCCTGCAGAGACTGAGCCAATGCCTGCTGAGACTGGGCCACACCATATGGGGGATGGGGGACATGGGGGAAGGGGGGATATAGGGGAAGGGGGGATATGGGGGAAGAGGGGATATGGGGGAAGGGGGGATATGGGGGAAGGGGGGATATTGGGGGATATGGGGGAAGGGGGAATATGGCGGAAGGGGGATAATGGGGAAGGGGGATATGGGGGAAGGGAGATATGGGGCATATGGGGAAAGGGGCTATGGGGGAAGGGGGGATTTGGGGGACATGGGGGAAGGGGGGATATGGGGGAAGGTGATATGGGGAAGGGGGGATATGGGGAAGAGGGGATATGGGGGAAGGTGGATATGGGGTACGGTGGGATATGGGGGAAGGGGGATATGGGGGAAAGGGGATATGGGGGAAGGGGGGATATGGGGATGGGGAGATTGGGGAAGGGAGAAAGGGGGGCAGGCAGTGGGGGGTCTCACTTGATGCTGCGCGGCGGGTGGCCATTTTGCCGGGTCTCCGGCGGGGGGGGGGGGGTTTCACTGACAGTGCGCACGACCTTGATGGGTGACACCGTCGCGAATGGCGTCATGCTTCTACTAGCCCATTCCGGGCCGGAGAATTCACAACGTTTCGGGGGCCGCGACGCCGGAGTGATTTGCGCCGTTTTTGGTGCCGGATTCGGGCCATCGCGCTGATTCATGGAGAGTCCCGCCCATGATTCTCAACTGATCTCGGGCGGGTCGGGAATCATGGCTGCTTCTGGTTCTGCTCTCCGAGAATGTGCGTTGTGCGTGAAATTCTGCCCTACCTTTCACTTTCACTAAAGATATTCAAGGCTCTGTAATATAGGTTTTTGATCGACAAGTGGGGTCAAGAGTTATGGGGAGCAGATAGGATAGTGCTGTTGAGGCGACTGTTAGATGAACAATGATCTTCTCGAACGGCAGAGCAGACTCGAGAGGATGAGTGGATCACTCTTGCTCCTAATTCTTGTCTGCTTGTGATAATAGTTCAGTTCCATGACTGGCTAGGAATTGTGTTGACAGAATAATATTGTCAGTTTAAACTGAGACAAAAACCCAGTAAAATTTCCATCATATATGAATAAATGTTCCATTTCAACGCAATGCCCCTGGTTTTTAGCTACTGTTGAACTTGCGTATATTAAATACTAAACAAAAATACAATTTTAGAAATGAACTTCAGCTCCTGCTGAATGCAAGAACCACAGTTCGACATATAATCATTTCTTAATTCTGAATGTTGTAGAACAAAAGTCAGCTTTACTTAGTTGCCAAGTAATTTGTTAACACATTTTTAAGGTTTTATGGTTGCTGCTCTCCATTGTACAGGTCGAAATATAAATAAGATGCACGATTGTGATCCTTGCGAAGGAATTGTTAGACATTATGCTAATTCATACTATAATTCCAATTTGGAGGTGGGTGACTCTTGTAAACTATGCTAATGAATAGAATAATTCTAGTTTTGAAGGACAGATAATGTAGTGACTGCAAACAAAATCCAGTTGAGTCATTGAGATAAATGAATAAATCAGGAAATACAGTACTCTAGTAATAGGTTGTGGGAACAAAATTAAATATTAAGGTGATGTCACGCAATGTTTTTAAACTCATTACTTCTAAGATAATTTGCCAGTTCACGGACATCTTTATCCCGGCTGCTTGGTAAGAAAATGCTGCAGATACTGTCATCTTAAAAGGTAGTTATCAAAGACTTGCTGGAATTGCAGAATCTGTGCCATCTGCTCACTGCACTTTAACAGTTTTCTATAAAGTTCTAGTAACTGTGGAAACCTTGCTGACTATTGCTAAGATGTTTTTCACGAAACATTTGCTGAGTTAATGAGCTTTTTCATCCTCTTTTGATTTTCCTTGTTTGTCCGTTTATATTTGAAGTAAAATTCCCACTTTTCTCTCAATGCTTTCAGATACAAGAGCTTTCCTGTGCATTTTGGAATGTTGTTTTGCGAGTGGGTAGAACATTGGGGGGTTGGGGTAATGAGATTCGGAGGACGGATTCTTTAAATCACAATTCTCAATCACCTCAATCTACTGTTACATATAAAGGCAGCCTAAGCGCTCTCACACTTGTTGATACCTTTACAATTACAAAATAACCTATGAGGGAATTGATTGTTCTTTTTACTTCATGTAGATATATGAAAACACTTATCACACTCATGTTTCATATTAAGTAAAGGTAAAGTCGACATAGTCCCAGGTGACCATAGGCTGCTTTCCCTTTTGAGGGGGAGAGCTGACTGGTGGTGGTTTAACCTGAGGATCTACACCTCAGGCGAGGGGCAACGTATTATATTTTCAGTTATCCACTAAGTCTTTTCACTTTAACCTTATTTGAAACATATCTTCAAGTTTTGTTCTCTCTGCTATCAATTTTGGTACCTTTGCCACAGTGATTTCCACCATATCTCCCCTGCTGATTCTTGTTTGAAAATGGTGGCAACACTGTAATCCACTCCGTGCCATGGTTTGCTCAGAGAGAAATATTTATTGCACTTGAAATGCACATTTCATTTTGTTGACATCAACTTTGGTAATTCCTGTTTGAGTGAGCGTGATATTTAATGAATATTTTCAATTCTTTTCATGGTGCTTCTGAATTTTCAGAGAAAATGTTTTTGTTTTTGTTAGCTGGGAGAGTAGATAGGGCAATCGGCACAGGGATCAGCAGAGCCTATTTGTAACCCTCACACATTTCTGTTGTTAAAATGAATAACTGGAAAACTGACAGGGTCTGCAAGTCAGGTATCAAGACCTCCATTCCTGACTGTCCGATCAATCCTCCCACTGAGTGAGGTTCCACAAACCAAGTATGAATTTATAAAGTTCACCTTTCAATCTCTCATGAATTATCACAATTCTGGCCGATAGATTGCACCTGGGAGATGCACAGAAGGCACATTTCGTTACGCAGGAGAAACATGAAGTGAGAGAGGTCTAGGGAAGCTTGTGTTGACTTTTGAATTGCTGGGTTGAGCCACAGTAACATTTATTTTATGCTTAGTTATTCAGGAAAATTGCGAAGGTGGGCTGGATTCTCCAGTCCCCCAGCTTGTTACTCGGTGGTGCGCTGTTCTCTGGCGACTGGATCATATCTTCCCACCACTTCTCAATGTGATTTCCCATTAAAGCTACTACATGCCACTGGAAAACCAGTGGGAAGGGGTTCTGCCGCCGGTCGGAAAACTGAATTGCAACAGCCAGAGAATTGCAGCCAATGTCTGATCTATCTCGTGATTCTAGGACAAGGACTGCAATGATGGAATTGGAATATGTGAGGGCAGGGCCAATGGAATAAAACAATGCTTACAAACGGAGACTGTTAAACTAATTTTTACAAACTGCGTTTATGTAATGCCTTTCATGACCACTTAGCATCCCAAAGTACTTAACGGCCAATAAGCACTTCTGAAGCATAGTCACTGTTAAAATGTTGGAAACTGAGTAACCAATTTGCGCACAGCAAGCTCTCATAAACAGCAATACATTACTGACCAGGCTCTCAGTTGGTTAAAGGGTAAATATTGGCCAGGACATCAGGAGTAACTCCCCTGCTCTTCCTCAAAATAGTCCCATGGAATCTTTTACGATATAACCACCGCATTGACAAATTGTGTTCTTGCAGCCATAACTGAGGAATTTGCCAATGATGGTCTTTGTGATGTTCCACTCCATGGTCTTCATCACCAAAGCAATTGCTACCACATCTGAATGAATCACCAGCGTAGAACTGCTTCTCAGGTGCTGAAGTAAAACAGATGGTAGTCATGGGCCGCATCTTACGTGCAGCTTCAGATCATTTCATTGTTTGCAATGTAACTGAATATCAGTTGCAGCATACCACTGGTGGCTGATCCAATACACTGCCATGTGAGTTCAATTTCTACTCCTCCAGGTCCTGGCCATTTTAGTCTGCAAAGTTGTGCAGGGTCAAGAAAGCTACACAATTGGAAATACAATAGCCCGACCTGATCTTTCAAGGTAGCAGGAAGTCAGGATCATCACCACATAAACCATCCAATTACTACATATTGCACATTTAAGAGACCAAGGAGAGTGAACTCCTATGGACCAAAAGGCAACCTCTACCAGCAAATCTGACATTGAAATGCTGAATAAATTAGATTTGGTGATTTGACCTATATGACCAATGAGTGGACAGCCTTTCTATTTAGAAAGCTGAAAGTTCACATTCGCATATGCCTGATAGAATGGGAGCTGAGTTGCTCTTATAGAGAACTGGCACAGACACAGTGGTCTGAATATCCTCCTGTGTAACCATTTTGAATGATTTTATTCTGTCATTCTTATTGCACCCGACACTTTGGGAAATCCAGCACCTTGAGAACACTGGCTGGCTGCCCCCCTAAATTGAATTAAATCCCCAGCTCTCCTAAAATGGAGTCAGTGACCTGATGAATGCATGTTCGCTTGCACTCTGCATGAGGTTACACAGGCTACCTGTGGCTGTTTGAAATGATCTGGTGCTGTAAAAACTGAGTGACCAATCTAATTGCCACAGGCTCAGCTGGCCAGCCAGCTAATTGTAACTGCAACTTGTCGAAAGGTGACACAGTTTTCTCTCATATCTTTACTGAAACATACTCTTCTCATGATTCTTCACTAAGGTCTGGGATCAGTAAATTCCTTGGGGCAGAGTTGGGGTGTGGGGGGGGGGGGGTGATGGTACTTCCTTTTAGGGTGCATCTCCCTGACATGCTGCTTCCCCCTCCTTTTTTCATCCTGCTGTTTGTCATTCTCCAGGAAATTCCAAACAAAGGAATGTCTGTAGGGAATTCCCAAAATTGGGAATCAGGGGCTCTTTGCTGGAGTTGGAAATGAAATAATTCCCAGTGCTGACACAAACACTCAGATTGTCCAAATTCAGGTCAGTTCCATCCAGCTAAAGAGCAAAATAATTCTTCATAGTCTCTTCAGGTTGCTTGCTCAAAAGCAAAGCTCAACTGCAGTATCGGGTAGCGTCTGCCACTTTCTATAACTCAATCGCTCTATCACTTTGATGAGACACACAGAATTGGCCAATTGAATGTGGTTTACTCACACTATGATATGTCCTAAGCTCCCAGCAGCAATGGTGAGCACACACACACACACACAAAAAGCCTATAGACTGCATTGGAAATGCAAGAGCAGCTATTGTGGAGTGAAACCTCAATGATAATGGGACTCATTCCAGAATGCACTTCAAAATGCTGGTACACTTGAGTGTTGACTGCAATTTACTGCAAAACGCAGATTCACATTCACATTCAGGTTGATTCAGATTCACTTTGTGATTGATTCACATTCATTTGGGGCTGCTGTATCTTCGTAGGTGTCAGGATTAGAGAGTCAAGCCTTTTAATTCAAATACAAGTATCTTTGTTTGAGCATTTCTTTGATTGGAAGCTCTTTTCGCATTTAAGAGTATTCGTCAGTGGGTCTAGCTAATACTGAGTAGTCTATCTGAAGCTATCAGAGATAGGGAGAGACAGGTAGATGAGAGGCACTCTGTGGTTGGTAAGCAGCAAACCCCAAAATAAATATTAATATTCAGAGCTTTGGGGATACTTTTTTGCCTTTACCATTTGAGCAGCGAACGTACAGGGTAGCCTGCCCATTCTTTTACCATTTAATGCAGGGAGACTGAAAATCAACCTCCTTGTGTGTGGTCAAGTTTACATTCCAGTTTAACACAGCAAACAGAGCTTTGAGGATGGATAATTAAGGCTGTAATTAGTGCAAATCTCTAGCGTATCGCTGATTATGTTCACTTATCCATTCACTATTTAATAAATATGTTTGATAATTTATAGCCCAAGTTACAGTTTAGTGAAATGTCTATTCTGCTGCTTTAGAGATAGGCAAGACACATAAGAACACAACTTAGTCAGTAGGTGAAATATAAAATGTAGATTAAGTGTCAGCTACATTAAGTGACAGAATTTGACGACAAATCAGCGGGCCATTGATTTCTTTTTAAAAAATAAATTTAGAGTCCCCAATTATTTTTTTTCCAATTAAGGGGCAATTTAGCGTGGCCAATCCACCTAACGTGCACATCTTTGGGTTGTGGGGGGTGAAACCCATGCAGACACGGGGAGAATGTGCAAACTCCACACGGACAGTGACCCAGGGCCGGGATTCGAACACGGTCCTCAGCACCGTAGTCCCAGTGCTAAACACTGCACCACCGTGCTGAGAACGCCATTGATTTCTAACCAACTTGGAAACATCAATGCAAAAGAAAAATACCGCAGAAATCAAAATATAAATTGCTGGAAATACTCAGTAGGTCAGATAGCTTTTGTGGACAGAACCAGAGGAGTGTTTCAGACCTTTTTCATCAGCTGGAACTTCCAGTGCCAGTGACGGCGAACCCCCACCACGGGTTTCCTGACGGCGTGAGGTGGATTCAATGGGAAATCCCATTTAGAGCAGAAGAACCAGGAGATCCCACTGCCGGCCAATTGTAGAGACTGCCTCATGTTTCCCAGAAACGCGTGGAAAATCCTCCCCCCACTCCCCCCCCCCTCCCCCGGCCGGGTAACTCTGTCTCTTTCCACAGATGCCGTTTGACCTGCTGAGCATTTCTAGCATTTTCTGATGTTTGTTTTGGGCATATCAATCTGGATTGATAATAAATTCAGAACTGAGGTAGTGGTCTTCGCAGGCGGGTGTAGAAGGTCATGGGACACTGTTCATAGAAGAGGGGGGCAGTTGCTCAAACAATCATTTATTTCTTAACCAGTGCCAGCAATACAGATATCTAGTCAGTTATCTCATATGGGAGTTTGCTGTGTGTAAATTGGCAATAAAGCACATTGGGATGTCCTGAGGATATGAAAGGTGCGAAATGAATGAACGTTTCTTTTGCTCATTGAGCTCTATATAAATAACTAATTATTTCACTCCAGTCAAAAGTACACTAATAGGGAGCACAGATTCAACTTATGGAAATAGTCTGATATATATCTACCTAGAGCTAAAGCACAATAATGTAATAGGTTACTTCCATCCACTAACTAGAAAAAATGCAGTTTGATGATTTACATGTCAATTTTACCTCCATCACTATAAAAAAATACACACTCAAGCTTCTCCTTGTTTTTGTTCTTTGTTGACGCAGACAAGATTGTCAATTTTGCAGGAGAGAAACCACAAGTACCCGATGTAGAAGAATGAAAGTAGATATTATGAAATTTACTATTTCATACATTTATATCTCCATATTATTCTCACATAAAACACAGATATGCCATTTTCTACACGCTATATTTTTGATGCAAGAATCCTGTTGCAGTGGTCGAAGAGTTAAATAAGTCTGATTAACAGCTCAATTATTTCTGTGCGATTTCCCTTTCTGCCGTGTGCTGCTGAGTCTACTGAAATTGCTTGGATAGTTTCAGAAAAATTATCTTTGAGTATCTTTGATCTGATGACTGATAATGTATAAATATATATTACATTCAGTGGCCTCTGCCAGTCTGTTTTTGACAAGAACTGTATGCACGTCGCTAATGCATCATGGTTTAACCAGAAGTCATTTAAAAACAACACCTTCTGAAGTCAGTTCCGAGCAGTCTGTGATTTTGGTGGCTGATCTTGTGATAATGTGTTTCCTTTTACGTGTTGTGTATGTGTTTGCAATGGAAATGCAGTCAGTGAGTAACTGCAGGTAGGTGGATCTTGTCAATCTAGTTAGTTCCCTCTCAACCAACTCAAAACTGAATATTACTGAGAATAGGAATGAAAAGTCATTCCTCTGATGGGAATCGGGAAAATACCCTGTTCACATAGCCGCGACCACTAATACTTAATAAAAGAATCCTTGTCAGCCCACTACAAACCAAATCCTCACGAATATGAAACTACAAACAACCACGATAAAAAACCTCAGAAAGTACTTAAATTGCTGGATTAGTAGTGAGGTGATGGCGTTGCTTGTAATTTATGTCTGAATTTCTTTTTCTTTAATATTTAATGACTGCTGAGAAATGAAATATATTTCCACTTTCCATTTGGTGGTCATGTTGTCTGCTCCCAGACTATTGGGTAGATGCGATCTAACTCTTATGTATGTATCATTGCATTTCCCTCAATAAACCCGAACCCTAACCCTGACCTGTTGCAATACCAGGTTGGTAATTCCAGAATTTACATTCTCCCTATTCCACTGCTTTTGCAATGCATAATTTTAAACACATGACAAGCACTTTAGAATTTAAGGGTAGTTTATAACACAGAATTATATCTCAAAGCAGTTATCCAAGAGAGAAGACCATTATTTTGCTGACCTGTTGGATTTAAAGCCAGGTCTCAAAGGGACATATTCCTCTCGATTATAATTCAAAAGTGAGACATTTCACCTATTCTTTTATTGCACACTGCCATGCTGTAATGGCCTTTGCTATCATTTCTGTATTGACATTTGTAACTCAACTGTGAAATAATTAACTGTACTCATCTAAACTTTGGGAAGGGGTTATTATTCTAAACATTCTTCGGAATTATGTGTTAAGCACTGTTATCACAATAAAGAATTGTGATAAAGTGAAGAAAAGCACAGAGAAACCTTGGATATGCGGGATCAGTGCAGTACTCCGATCAAAGCTCCTCTGAGGGTGAAATTCCATTTACATCTCAATGTCTCCTTCCAAAAGGAAACCTGCCATTGTTACCAGGTCAGAGTCACCTTTGTGGAAAAGAAATTCAAGACATTGTAAAACAGGCTGACGATTCACTATGATTGCATTTTGCACCACCGGCCTGGATCAACTATCACCCCTTCAGTGTCTGCTGCACTTTTGGATACTTTTGATATTCAGGGCAAGGAAACCCAGAAAGGTTTCCTTGCAACCTTGGCAGAGGAGGCAGGTGAAATGGGCGAGTCAGGAAGACTACTGTGCATTATTGATTGAGAGGACTTACACTTTGTGGTAGTCTGTGTAGAGGTATTACGGTACCTAGTAATGCTGGAACACCATTGGTAGATATTGTATGTTTCCCATTGGTCAAGCTGTATGGTAGCTCTGCTCTGCAAGGTGGGGTATAAGAGCCCTTGCCGCCCCACCAGCCTTCTTTCTGTACCTGGCCACCCTCAACCAAGCAGGCAGACCCGTGGCTTTCATCTCACGTACCCTCCATGCTTCCGAAATCCGCCACTCCTCAGTCGAAAAGGAGGCCCAGGCCATAGTAGAAGCTGTGCGACATTGGAGGCATTACCTGACCGGCAGAAGATTCACTCTCCTCACTGACCATTGGTTGCTTTTATGTTCGATAATGCACAGCGGGGCAAGATAAAAAACTATAAGATCTTACGGTGGAGGATCGAACTCTCCACCTATAACTACGAGATCTTGTATCGACCCGGGAAGCTAAACGAGCCTCCTGATGCCCTGTCCCGTGCCACATGTGCCAATGCACAAGTGGACCGCCTCCGAGCCCTCCACGAGGACCTCTGCCACCCAGGGGTCACTCGCTTCTTCCACTTTGTCAAGACCCGCAACCTGCCCTCCTCCATCGAGGAGGTCAGGACAGCCACCAGGAATTGCCAAATCTGCACGGAGTGCAAACCGCACTTCTACAGGCTAGAGAAAGCGCACCTGATAAAGGCTTCCCGTCCCTTTGAACACTTCAGCATGGACTTCAAAGGCCCCCTCCCCTCCACCGACCGCAACACGTACTTCCTGAACGTGATTGACGAGTACTCCCGGTTCCCATTTGCCATCCCCTGCCCCGACATGATCGCAACCACCGTCATCAAGGCCCTCCATAGCACCTTTACGCTGTTGGGGTTCCCCGCTTACATACACAGCGACAGGGGGGTCCTCCTTTATGAGCGACGAACTGCGTCAATTCCTGCTCAGCAAGGGCATTGCCTCGAGCAGGATGACCAGTTACAACCCCCGGGGTAACGGACAGGTAGAGAGGGAGAACGGAACGGTCTGGAAGACCGTCCTACTGGCCCTATGGTCCAGGAATCTCCCAGTCTCCCGCTGTCAGGAAGTCCTCCCGGATGCCCTCCACTCCATCCGGTCACTGCTTTGTACCACGACCAACCACACACCTCACGAATGTCTCCTTGTCTTCCCCAGGAAGTCCTCCTCTTGGACCTCGCTCTCGACCTGGCTGGCAGCTCCCGGACCCATCCTGCTCCGAAAACACATGCGGCCGCACAAGTCGGACCCGTTGGTCGAGAGGGTCCAGCTTCTCCACGCTAACCCCCAGTACGCCTACGTGGCGTACCCCGATGGCCGACAAGATATGGTCTCCCGACGAGACCTGCCGCCCGCCGGATCCCCACGCACACCCCAGCCACAAGTCCCACCCTCCCTCCCACCAGTACACCTTACAGCCGCCTCCTTCCCAGGAGGATTGGTTCTTCCGCCGGCCCCGTCTAGAACCCCCCCCCCACCCCCCCGCCCACCGACGCACCCCGCAGATGCTCCCTTCCCAGGTCAATCTGCTTCCCCACCAGCGCCGTCTAGGGGTGTTGAAGCTGCCACAGAGATCGAGGCCACGCTCCTGGAGTCACAGACGCCCGAGCCTCCACCGGCGTCACCACCAAAGCTTCGATGATCACAGAGGACAACCAGGGACCCCGATCGACTGATTGTTTCATCTTAAAGTGTATATGGTAAATTGTGAAATTGTAAATAGTTAAGACAATAAGACAAAACGCTGTACGGAGGTATTACTGTACCTCCATAACTATAACTTCTACCATGTTACCATGTTGTAATTCCAAGCCACCACCCCCTCCAGACTCTTTGTTAACAGGGGGTGAATGTGGTGGTCTGTGTAGAGATATTACGGTACCTAGTAATGCTGGAACACCATTGGTAGATATTGTATGTTTCCCATTGGTCAAGCTGTATGGTAGCTCCGCCCTACAAGGTGAGGTATAAGAGCCCTTGCCGCCCCAGCAGCCTTCTTTCTGTACCTGAGCTGCTGGGGAAACATTTAGCTTATTAAAGCCTTCAGTTGGACTACAACCTCGCTTTAGTGGTCATTGATCGCGCATCACACTTACAGGATGCATAGCATAAGACCAGAAGAAATAAGAATAAGGGTGAGCACATTCAGCCCTTAGAGCCTGCTGATCCAACACTCACTATGTCCACTTTCCTGCCTTCTCTCCATAACCCTTCATTCCCCTACTGATCAAAAACTTATTAATCTCAGCCTTGAAAATTATCAAGTACTCGGCCTCCTCAGCTTCCTGAGGTAAAGAATTCCAAAGATTCACCACGTGTTGAGAGAAGAAATTCTTCCTCAAATTCGTCATAAATGAGCACCCCCTTATTATACGACTATGCCCTCTGGTCTGACACTCGCCCATTAGTGGAAACATCCTCCCAACATTTACCCTATCTAACCCCATGAATCACCTCTCGTTCCTCTGACCCCCAAAGAGTACAGACCCAACCTGTTTAATCTTTCCTCTTATGGCAATCTCACCACACCCAGGATCACCCTGGGAAACCTCATCTGCACTGCCTCCAATAATAATATATCTTTCCTTAAATAAGGGGACCAGAACAGTTCACCGTATTCTAAATTCCACATAACAGGCCCTGTATTAACAATCCTATGATCTACTCTACAAGTCCATTTGCTTACTTCTCTGCTAACTTACCATTGTCTTTCCTGCTGTTAGATAATTTGGACATTCTGAATTCTCCCTCTGTGTACCCAAACAGGCGCCGGAATGTGGCGACTAGGGGCTTTTTGTGGTAACTTTTCACAGAGTTGGATTGAGTGGTTGGCAGGGTGGCGTCACTCTGCTGTAGAGACACTACAATCCATCGGGATCTCACTTGCTTCTTCCTGCCGACCTCCGCCTCAGCAACTGCCCACTCTCTGGGCCCACGGACCAGTTCCAACGCCCTCTGCTCTGCGGTGGTGAGGGGCCGCATGGTCCGGCAGGCCCCCTCCGGTCTTCTCTCCCTCCCTGTGGTTTGCCTGCACAGCCTGAGACACTCGGACGTGGGCAGCATGGGGGGGGGGGGGTCCACTCCTAGTGACCTGTGTATGTAGGTCATCCGGCCATGGCGGGCGATATGGGTGTTGGCATGTGGTGCATGGTGGGTTGCTTATATGTAACTGCAGCCTGCCAGGCTCTCCAGTGTCAATCCCAATCCCGACGAATCAGACGTCAGTGTTGTTTGGAATTGCACTAGTTCTATGTGGCGCTGGTGCTAGCCCATTAACGTATCCTGAATCACTCCGGGACCGGCACAGCTTTTGTCCATGTGACGATTCAGCCCCGGCGTCAGCACTTAGTCTCTCAAATGGAGAATCCTGGCCAAGGCCTTTCTGGAAATTGAAACCAAAGCAGCAGTTATAGTATTGATCAGTAAGCTGCACCTCTTTTAGGACCTCCCTCTGGGGTTGGACTGGTTAAACACACACTCCATGATGGGCTATGGGTTTCTGAAACAGTCAAACCTCTTGAATGGATGTTAGAGCTGCAATGTTGTAAATTTAATGCTGTATTATTCTTAAAGCACTGTGCAAACTCTTCTGTTATTAAGTGGATACAGCTTTATATGTGACTCGTATAAGGTGCGAATCAATGTAGATGTACACCTGGCCTAGCTCTCATGTCCTCTCATCATTGCTGCCACCTACACTGAGGAGAAAAATATATTTCAGTCGGTGCTTGTGGACCAGAAGATCAGAAGAAAGATCAGAAGAATAGCAGCAAGGGTCAGCCATTCAGCTTTTCAACCCTACTCTGCTATTCACTAAGGTAATTTCCGATCTGATTGTGGTCTTAACTTCACTTTCCTGCGTACCTCACCAAACCTTTGACTCCCTTAAAGATCAAAAATCTGTCTAATCATATTCAGTAAGCCAGCCTCCATTGCCCTCTGGGATAGAACATTTCAAAGACTAGCATAAACATCTATGTGCAGCTCCATTCGGAGGTTCATTGTTTTTAGAGACCCCATACTCCAGAGATGTTCTTCCTCACCTGTTCTCACCAACCCATGGAAATGGGCTACTCTAGTAACTGTACTGGCTGACCACTGTTCTGTTAATGGAATATTGCTTTAGATTACAAGTTACATACCAGCTCCAAAAGGAATACCTTTGTCAGCTGCACGTTTCCCAGTAGTACACAGCTTTCTCTTTGAAAGATGCAGCCTGCCATTTCATTTTGGGCCTATCGCAATCCTTTTGAGCATTTCCAGCCGCCATAATCGCCATGCCAGCAGTGACTCTTTGAGAACTACTACACACTAAGTTGCTTGCCTAGCTACTACCAGAGTGCTTTCTGCACATATTGAAATATACAAGGAGGATATTACAACATTAATAAACTAATCACGCCAAATTTGGTGTGCTGTTCCCCTGCCCTACCAGCATGAATAAGATCAATGATAAAATTATGAGCAACAGAGCCTAGAGACCTAGATTCTTTGGAATTGGTTACATCTAATTGGAACTAACTCTATTGCCACCTTCCAATTTTGGGAGGTAATTAATGGGACCCGGAAGAGAGGGAAACATGGCATAATTAAATAGGTGGGATTCAAAGGGCGGGATTCTTCGAGCCTCCGTGCCAAAATCGCAATCGGCGCGGGGGCGGAGAACGGGCGTTTACGCCAAAAACCGGTGCGACGCCGCTCCTGCGATTCTCCTGTCCCTGGAGAATCGCCGCGAATCTTGCATGCACGGTCTACACACCGCAGGTAGGAGGCCGTTGACAGAGGCCCCTCCCCGCGATTCACCAACGACAACTGGCCGAGTTCCAGACAGCGTGGTTCGAACCACACTTTTCCTGTCGGGAATGGTCGGAGGCGGCTGTGGACTCAATCCGCAGCCCCCCTGGTGAGAGGCGGGGGATCCTTCGCATGGGGGGCCTCAGGGACGGCCAGGCTAGCGATCAGGGGCCACCGATCCATGGGCGCGCACGATCCCGGGGGGGGGGGGCCTATATTGTCAGGGCCGTTCCGCGGTGTGAGTCCGTCATGTCGTGCGGGGCAGCTGCTGAAGGCCGCTGCTGTGCGTATGTGGGGACTCCCGACCGAAAGTGCAGGGCCCCGTATCGGCAGGCAGAGCTGCGTGGAGTACTGCCCGGTCCTGCTAGCCCCCTTCAGGTAGGAGGATCACGGTAGCATTGTGGATAGCACAATTGCTCCACAGCTCCAGGGTCCCAGGTTCGATTCCCGGCTTGGGTCACTGTCTGTGCGGAGTCTGCACATCCTCCCCGTGTGTGCGTGGGTTTCCTCCGGGTGCTCCGGTTTCCTCCCACAGTCCAAAGATGTGCAGGTTAGGTGGATTGGCCATGATAATTTGCCTTAGTGTCCAAAATTGCCCTTGATGTTGGGTGGGGTTGCTGGGTTGTGTGGATAGGGTGGAGGTGTTGACCTTGGGTAGGGTGCTCTTTCCAAGAGCCGGTGCAGACTCGATGGGCCGAATGGCCTCCTTCTGCACTGTAAATTCTATAATAATCTGTGATTAATTGGGAAACACACCAAATTCAGCTCTACCTTCAGGATTAAATCAGTGGTGCATCGGTAAAGCGTACCTCCAGTTTCCAGGCAGCATAAGGAAGGAAATACTTCAGGTGAGGTTGTTCAATCTTTGGACCTGAGGTGAGAATTTGTCTTTAACTCAGCTGCACAGGGGGTGTTACCACAAAAATATAACGGAAAGGAGGAGGCAGGGGTAGAGTTCGTGGGTGCTCACGTTCTCAAATGATGCAATGTTTGGGCTGACAAGAGGGAGGAGCTTGTGCTATGATCGTCAGGTGGCAGCGCTTGGGGAAAATCACAAGTCTGAAGGGAGCCAGTCTCTGGGCTGGGGTATGTCTGCTAAAAAGCTTATACCTTCCTGGAAAGCAGGTGCGATCAGGAAACTTTTACCTCGTAGGAGATCAAGTTCCTGCGAGAGGAAGCCATTATAGGATGAGAGGAGTTCAGGGTGTGGCCTATGGGAGAGTCATACATACCCATTGGACAACTGCTCTAGGAATGGAAATCGTGACAACAGAGCATATCATTGCCTGCTTTCTTCACACATTTCACTTTGTGGATCTGCAATGTGTCTCATACACCCAATACGTTTGCAACCTTGGGCTGAGAGGAGAGGATTCATGGAGTAGTACCTTGGTCACATAACAACATAGGCCATAAGACCATCAGCCAACACCAGTTGAGGGGGAAGGGAGATCAAGAGAAGCCCAGTCAGGGCCTACTTCATCGGCAAAGAGCGATGTCTGAGAGTCAATGTCAGTGGGGCTAAGGCTTTCTCGGGAGGTGGTTACTGACCTGTGCATGCTCTCATGACACATACATCACAAAGAACTCATTACTGTGCCATTCTGAATCCCATCAACTATAAAGCAGCAGTATAAGCAGATTGGGCAGGCAATATGTTCATCTGCCACAGCTTTTTGACAACTTGCCCAAAAGTGGGGTTGGGTCCTGGGTGTCCACAGCTATCCCCTCAGAACATGACTCATGACACCAATGCTTCATCCCCAAAGCTTTAAGGAAGTGTGACATTGCTGAATAAGTATAAT